>NC_072893.1:6875000-7500000 GCF_027943255.1 Anastrepha obliqua
AACTTTGTACAGTTTTACTTACTCGGGTAGTATCATTGCTCAGCGTACATACAAAATTACGAATTCTTAAGTCAAATGTACTATCAGTACTCTTGTATGGATCGGAAACCTGGCTCACAAGCAATGGGATTGAAAACAAAATTCAAAGCTGTGTGAACAGATGTTTACGCAGGATATTGAAGATCTGGTGGCTTAACACCATAAGTAACGACGATCTATACGAGAGGTGCAAAATCCAGCTGGTCGATCGGAACCGTTGAACGATGGTTTCGTGAATTTAGATACGGTCGTACGGGCACTGAGGACGCAGCGCGTTCAGGACGTCCAAATGAAGCAGTTGTTCCAGAAAACATCAAAAAAATCCATAGTATCATTCTGAATGATCGTAAAGTGAAAGTGCGCGAGTTAGCAGAGGCCGTAAGCATATCGAAAGGAACGATTTTGCACGAACATTTGGGTGTGAAAAAGCTAGTCGGAAGATGGGTGCGGCGTTTTCACACAATCAACCAAAAACAACAACGAATAATGGATTCTGAGCATTGTTTGGAGCTGTTTCGTCGCAATCCAAGCGAGTTTTTGCGTCGATTCATAACAATGGACGAAACATGGATCCACCACTACACGCCACAGTCGAATAAACAGTCGGCAGAGCCGACC
This sequence comes from Anastrepha obliqua, assembly GCF_027943255.1. Taxonomy (NCBI): domain Eukaryota; kingdom Metazoa; phylum Arthropoda; class Insecta; order Diptera; family Tephritidae; genus Anastrepha; species Anastrepha obliqua. The sequence continues at coordinate 6,875,658 of NC_072893.1, forward strand.
TAAACGTCCAAAGACGCAACAATCGGCTCGAAAGGTCTTGGCCAGCATTTTTTGGGATGCTTGCGGTGTAATCTTCATCGACTATCTTGAAAAGGGTAAAACGGTCACTGGCGAGTATTATGCCAGCTTGTTGGGCCGTTTGAACGACGAAACCAAGAAAAAGCGGCCTCATTTAGCAAAGAAAAAAGTGTTGTTCCACCAAGACAATGCACCGGTTCACAAATCAACGATTGTCATGGCAAAATTGCACGAATTGCTTCACCATCCACGGTATTCTCCAGATTTGGCCCCCACTGACTATTGGCTGTTTCCAAACTTGAAGAGATGGCTTCAGGGAAAGAGATTTCGATCAAATGAAGAAGTTGAATGGGAAACAGACGCGTTTTTTGAAGGACTTTCTATCGATCATTTTTCGAAAGGCATCAAAATGTTAGAAGACCGTTGGGAAAAGTGTATCGCCCTAGAAGGGACCTATGTTGAAGAATAAAATGAATTTTAGTTGAAAAAATTGTTTTTACCCTCTCACCTTATGAACTTATTGGACCATGTACCTAGCATATCTATTAAATTTAACGGGAGAACGAAAAGAACGACGGTTTTGGAAAACCATTTTGAAATCTAAAGCATATTTATCAGTGGCATACAGACATTATATTCGCAACGTGAAAAACATATTTCAAGGGCCTCCGTTGAAAAATAACAAAATATTTATCAATTATTATTTTTATTTTTCAATCATTAAGTACCTTAGGCCGCGTACTTATCAGCCGACCCACGTATTTGATGCATTCCATAAATAACAGATATTAAAATTAGAAAGAAAGCAATGACGTCAGATTAAGTGACGTTGCACAAATAAGCCAGCATAGAAAATGAAAGTTTAAAAATATTTATTACGACTGCGGAGAACCTCTAATCAATATGAAAAACCTCAGCTATAAATATAAAAGTGGACTATAAATTTAGCCCCTACCACCTCTGTGCACCCTTCTCCCATTGCATCGGTCACCAAATAATTTTTATGTGAATTATTGTAATAAATCTACTAATTTGACAGTGTAACTACCACCGCAACCAAACCTAATCTATGTTTTAAATTATTCGCCCAAATTATATAAAATCTAAAACTAAAGGAGACACACTCAAAAGCCAACTGAAAAGCCAATCGAAAACACTAACTAATTTTACAAATTTCTGGTACAGACAATGGACAACGAGCAAACAAAACTGTTCAAATGTTGAGTGCGTTAATACCCACTTCGTCCCCTTACCGCCATGCTAAACATACGATACGAGAGTTACTCACTCATAAAGTGGGTGGACGTGGGTTATTATTTGACTCATTACAATTGCTTAAGTATTGACTTTAGGATTATAAATACAAAAAAAGCTTAAATGAGACTGGGTTGTTGACAGTGGAATTTGAATGTTCGTTAGGCACTTAAAAGCCGCCAATTACTTCAACAAAATAAAGGTATTGAATAATATCTCCATGAATATTGAATATGTGGCTATTTGCGTTATTTTGTAATCATATTTTTCACTAATTAATTATTTCACCATTTTTACTAGTCAATCTGTGCATGCCTACCTGACCTGTGGGCACAGGAACCATTCAGTTTTTATTGTTAATTTCTGCCAAACGAGTTTTTTCAGTTGTTTACAGTTTCTGGCAAACAAAAAATTTGATTTTTGAGTATTTTAAAAGCGCTACTACAGAGTATTCAACTACAGCCTTTGTTGGTAGTTTTGAGCGAGCTCTTCTTCCAAATTTGTGGTGTGCGTCTTAATGCCTTTCCACAAAGGGTCCCAGCTTTATGCCACTCCGAACAGAAGATTGTTTTCTATGAGGAGCCTTTTCATGGCCGAAATACATTCCGAATCTTGCCATTGGCTACCGAGCGGGACAGCCTATCACCGATGATGATATATTACTAGGTTTGGTCTTCAGCTATGGTCAAAAATGAAATTGAGCAAGTAAACTCTGCAGAATTCTGCACGCTCATTTCACACGTATTCACACAATCGGCCTCAATTAGTCGTTCAGATGGCAACGAAGTAACATAAACGAAAGTACATCACCAACACAATCTCAGTTTTTCCGTAAAAACCGCTGTCAAGACCTCGGTTATGCCAGCTAATCAGCCGATTCTTTCAAATTCGCTGAGAGCCAGTTAACGATCTGACGGGGCTAACGTAACTGCGGTCACGAAGTAGTTTGTTTACGAAAAAATAAGATTTTGTTAGTGATATAAGAAAAAACTAACCAAAGACAACAATTCGTTGCCATCTGAACAACAACTGATTAAACGAGTGTGTGAATATAAGTGAAATGTTCATGCAGAATTGGGCTGTCGAAGCCTCTTTGACGTAGCAGCCCATGTTGTTCGCATAATTGTGTTTTTCATCATAGTTATTTGCCAAACCTGGTAAATCTATCATCCTTGACACCTTCTGAATTTTTTCACCATGGTAATCATGCTCCATTCAGCTACGGCGACCAGTCAGTATTAGGTTGTTAAAATGAAAGGATTTTTTATGAAATTTTTTCCTTTTTTTTTGAAGATACATTTATGGAAATCTTTAATAACTCAGCGAAGTTTTAACCTAATTAGATCTCTAAGGTATCCAGTTTTTTGAAAATTCACTCATTTACGTTCCAATTTTTTCAGAAAATATTATTAGTTTGTTTCTGTTAATAGAATTTAAAAAAAAATGTATGTAGACCACTTAAGTTTAAACTCTACTATCATCAGAGGTGATTTTTTTGGGAAAGTATATTTAAAAGCTCCTTTTATTTACAAAAAACACCAATTTCTGGAGGTACTTTCAAATCGGTCCAGCTAACGTAAATCTTAATATTTGTTGGAAATATTTTGGCGGATAATTAATTCTTTTGATATTTCGGAGCAGTTTGAGAAAAAGCAAATGGCAGCTAATGTCCATCTTTTACACACAAAACTATCCTATAACCAAACCAGCTGTTCACCAATCCGCCAATCCGTTCAACAACCGTCTGTCACACTACAATTTTAATCAGAATTAACTGCGCCCGTAATCCTGATTAACGCCGTCGTCTGTCTGGGCTATAACATTTAAAATATTGCCATTGCGTTCAGTCAAATTTTACAGTTGTTATAAAATAAACAATTAGATGCCCGGAATGTTGAGTAATGTAATATACAGATAACATCAATTCAGGGTTGCTAAGTAGATTTTCACCGCATTTTTGTTGATTTTTTATATTTCGAACATCGGTTTTAGCTTTTCGAGCCCATGCGTTTAAAAGTAAATGGTATATTGAAATAAAATTTGTTCTTTAATTTTGCAAACTCGTTTACGAAGAGAAGCCATTTAATGTTTTTTCAAAGCTGCAATGAACTAACGTACGCTTAAGATCGCTGAAAAAATGTCCAGAGCAGTAGAAAGCTGCCTGTAGTTTGTTGCTTATGTGGCTGCCACAAAACTTATTTGTATGACTAAAACTTTAAATTTAGCTTGCAATAATCTAAAGTGCGTATTGGGGTATCTGGAGAACTTCGGACGCCTTTTGCAGATCATGCAAAGAAATCTTTAGTAATTCTTTAATGGTGTAATTTTGGTACAATTATATTTAATATGGAACATAAATTAAATTTCATTTACTTCAAATCCATCTGCTCGTATGACTTGAAAGCAAATCACGATAATATTTTCACGCTTTGCATTTAAAGCAACACTAATGAAAACCATTTAATACATACCGATTTGCGCGACATTTTGATATGTGGCTCCTCCGCTCTGGTCAGCACAAATCAACTCAGTTCAGTTCAGTAGAGAAATAATCTGTAATTAAATTAAATTAAACATTTTTTTAGTAAGATTTCATAAGATAATGAACTGTTGAAGTGCTGTATATAACAATTAAATTAATAATTTGTGATTTCATGTTTTAAATAGGTACTATTAATTGGGGTTCAAATTGGCAGACATGTGAATCATACAGCCTCTGTTGCCGAATTCCTACTCTCACATTCCCGCAAAAGTCTACTGCACGCTCTACTCATCCATACGCAAGTTGCCTAAGTAAACCGAATACGGTACTGGGTTGGGCTGAGTGTAGGTCCCTTTCTTCTGGCTGTACCAGGCCGAGATGTAAGAAAACTTATAAAATTCAGTTGTATCATAAATTCGACATAAATTGTAAGTAAACTGTAAATGGTAAGAAATTCCAAAATTTTTTTTTTTTTTTTGTTTTTTTTTTTTTTTTTTTTTGAATTCTTCACATGGAATTCACGATAAGGCCGAATTGTGCTTGTATGTTCTCTATAGACCACAAAGTGGGAAAAAACGTTAACTTTGTTCACGAAAAATTCACGAAAAGCCTGATTATGTTTATAAAACGATTCAACAATTCACCATTCCTCGCAATCGGATAAAAGAGAATAGGAATAAGAATATTGCTTGAGGTATACTTAAATAAATAATACAATATTAAAATAGTTATTATGCAACTAAAGTAAAGCAAAAAATGATATACGAAAGCAACTGATTTTGATGCACAGCCATTTCATGGGGGCCCAAGAGAAGTACGTTGAATGCTGTAATGAGTCATTAAGTTTACAACAAACTTCTAATCACTAGCTTCTGTTTCGTTTTGTTGTAATGATGCCGCTTTTTTATTTACACTACTCAAACGAGTTTGTTTACTGAGCGTATTTGAAATTCAAAATGGTTTCAAACGGAATAGTGACTCATGGGCAAAAAATATAATATTTGCTCAGTATGGAGATTACTTATGCTTATATGGCAGCTAATTGGAAAAATTACGTATGCATGCTGTATAAAAATATTTAATTGAATTGAATAAAACATAAGGAGTTTTTTATATTACAAGGTGGCGCAAAAATTAATCATCAATCTTAGTTTTTGAATAACACTGTGGTACAAAAAAAAAAGTTGCAAAAAAACTTTGGATCGGACATGATGAGGGTTGTAGCTTATGAAAAACTGAAAATAATGGTATAGTTGAAATTTCCAATACACCCCCAAAATCTCATTTTATGGCCATAAAACCGTTTTTCAGTAGGTTGATATGAACAATCACTCCTAACTTCGCCAATTTCCATCCGATTTCGAATTTGCTTTTTTAGTTCGAAAGAACAAAAACAAGCCTTTTTGACAGTGTGTTAACATTTTTTCTGAAATGACAACTGACGAGACTGTAGACGGAAGTATTTGGAATTTTTTTATTTTTTCTCTATTTTTTCGACTTTGACATAATTTTTACGATATTATCCGATATTGAGGATTTTTTTTAGTACACTACTGTTATAGTAAATTTAATTTTGCGTCGAATGAGCTATATTTGACTGTAATTGAATTAAAATTAATAGAGTTGTGTGGGTTTTAAGATTTTTTCTTTTTTTACTACGAGATTTGGTATGCGTTTCGAAGCATGAAAATAATAACAAGTGTCATTATAAACGCATAATATTTATTGGAGTATTGTGCAGTGCAGCACTGTACGGTATGGTACGGTGCAGTATACAACGGCACTGGTTCCAAACTTAAAAATGCATTGGAGACGGCCCTTTGGAGTTTAGTATGGTACGGTACATTTGTCATTTCTTCATCAGTTTTGAATACTTCTCTGTAAGAAATTCGATCATCATCATTCATCTGAAGTCGTCATCAACTAAATTCCATTGTTTAAATCGAGAAGCGAGCGTTTCAGATTGTCTTCCCGATAGAAGTATGTAAATCACGAGAAAGATCCTGAAAATCTGAATTTGATACAATGTCTCGTTCTGAAAACTTAGAACCAGACGGAAAGTACTCTTCATCATCAGGTTTATTGTTATCAGTTTGATCATCATCAGCAATGAGTTGAACTTCCTTCAGTTCATGACCTGCAGTTGAGTCAATCATATCGTCCAAGACTACGGGGTTCTTAACAGTTGCAACATCAGCATACTTTATGTGCTTTCGAGTTTTATAATGATGACCGTTTACGTCCGTTTTACAAAAATAACAATCATCTGGTTTATGATAAGGCTGATGATGCCATATCATCGGAGAATATTGAGAAATTTGACTTTTCTGGCAACGTTTTGATTTATATCTTTTGAATTTCAATGTAACAAACAATAAAACTTTGACGTTTTAATAAGGTTAAATTATAATAACAAACTTCTTTTGTTAATCAATGTACAGTGTGAACTTTGGCACACTTGGGAGCTTTTCCATATTTCTATTGAAAAAAATGTGCTATAATATGTCAGATATTTTCGTAAGTTCTAACCAGTTCTGTTGTATGCAGTACAGTGTACTCTTATGTATTCATATATACTCCAATAAATATTACGTATCTATAATAACGCATCAAAACACGTCCTTATTCCCATTTAGCGTAAGCTATACCAACATTCCAAATTAGTAAAAAAAAAAAAAACAAAAAATCTTAAAACTCGCACAACTCTACTAATTTTAATTCAATTACAGTCAAATATAGCTCATTTGACGCAAAATTAAATTTACTATAACAGTAGTGTACTAAAAAAAATCCTCAATATCGGATAATATCGTAAAAATTATGTCAAAGTCGAAAAAATAGAGAAAAAATAAAAAAATTCCAAATACTTCCGTCTACAGTCTCGTCAGTTGTCATTTCAGAAAAAATGTTAACATACTGTCAAAAAGGCTTGTTTTTGTTCTTTCGAACTAAAAAAGCAAATTCGAAATCGGATGGAAATTGGCGAAGTTAGGAGTGATTGTTCATATCAACCTACTGAAAAACGGTTTTATGGCCATAAAATGAGATTTTGGGGGTGTATTGGAAATTTCAACTATACCATTATTTTCAGTTTTTCATAAGCTACAACCCTCATCATGTCCGATCCAAAGTTTTTTTGCAACTTTTTTTTTTGTACCACAGTGTAATTGTTTTGTACTAAATAAAAAAACAAAAATTGTGATGGATATCTTTATTTTGACCTTTACGCGCTCCATTGCTTTACCCGCACGATGTACAGAATGAAGAGGTGTGGCCAACAGCGGACCGTTAACTGCCTCTGCAACAATTTTGAAGGAATCAGTTGATTTGTGGCCGGTTAAGGTAGCGGTTGGTTTACGAAAAAAACTGAGATCGTATTGGTGATATACGAAAAAAAAGCCGCAACTCATCATACACTTCGTTGTTCTCTGAACATCACTGATTGTACGAGTATGTAAATACGTGTGAAATGAGCGCGCAGAATTCTGCTGCCGAATACCCGATGACATGGCAGCCGAAGTTACTCTCACAATTTGGTTTCGGATGGCCAACCCTGTTAATCTATCATCCTTGTGTCTGTGAATGGATGGAGGGAATTGAGAGAGATGGATAGAATAAGGTGGCGCTGATCGTTGTACCGCTACTTTGCTCTCCGTGAATTTAACAGAATCGCCGTATGTGTGACGTTGCACGTGTGTTGTTTGTGTAATTTCTTCTTTTTACATTCTTGCTCGCATTTTCACTTCTCTCATACAACTGCACAGATGTGACGTCACACACACAGAGGTCTCCGCTCCTTAGGAATCGGACTGCTAAGCTGGGCTCTAAGCTACCGTGGGGATCGGCAGGTTGCGGATAGCCGGAAAGCCTGTAGAAGCAGGCCAGTTCCGAAATAAGTTTAAACGAATAAGCAACCACCGGAGGTTGTGGTATAAAAGCCAGCATAAATCTGATGAAATTCTTGTGACAGTGGCGAGAAGACACCGCCTCTTAGATATAGGTGCCTCCCTCATCATGTGTAGGCATGATGAGTAATACAAAAAGGCGCGACGGCTCTCCATAATGGACGGCTTCCTCATTAGCGTCTGTTCACCATGTTAGGTGAGACTGTTAAACCATTAACAACGACATTAAGGTCTTTATTATGGTATACTGGAAAATGTTTGGACATACTACCTCGAGCTGACGACTGCGCTATTCTGTTTTCTTAGTATGCGGAGTGGTATCCAGCAGAAACGGCATTCAAGCTAATGGTGCAGTTGCCCTCGCCCCATTAAAATTATGGCAAATCTCTAGGAACGCTCCATATTCCGTCGCCATTAAGTGTCGGTGTCGGTGTAGATCTAGATGTAATATTCCTAGTTAATACTCTCTCTCTCTCTGAACTTAAGCTCCCATAAGGAGCCTTTGCCAACCCTAGCATGGCCTCCCTGCACGCAAAGATAACCATGGAATCGTCGATGGTGACTACGCATCGGAATATATATAACGACTTAGAAGTTGGGGTCCATACAACATGAATACTAATACAAACAAAACAAAACTACAAACTACGGAAGAGGCTGAAGTAACAGCGACAATGGCACCACAGGTGCACGAAGTAATACTTCCAACAGCTATTGCAGATGGCAGCGGTGAACTCAAAGCGGGCAATTGTTAACGCCGCTGCAACCTTAGCAAAACGAACCGCGTTGAAATCTTGAGGAATACCCCGATTACAACGAACGAGCAAGCAAGAACAAAAAAGGGAGGTGGTTAAATCTAAGAAGAACCACAAAGGTTCTACGCAGAGTACTCTCAAACGAGACGAAAAGAAAGCGGAAAATAGGGCCGCCAAAAGCAATCGAAGACGGAGAAGACCACCACGAAAGGAAGCTGTCGTAATCAAAAGCGCTGGTAGCATCTCATATGCCGAGATTGTGAAGCGCGTTAAGACAGAGCCATGCCTTAAGGAGCTTAGTAATAACATACAAAGATTCAAAAAAAACTGCCAAAGGAGAGTCACTGCTGCTGCTGGAAAAATCATGCGACTCAAATACCTCGAAAGTTCATGAAGCTGTTAAGGCGCGGCCCTAGGAGAAACTGTAGATTTCAGGGCGCTTACGGAGCTGAGGCAAGTGGAAATTCGTGAGCTTAATGAAATCACCATACTTGCTATACTTAGTGAACCCTATAAATATGTACAAAAAAAGTCAACAAAAATAATCGAAATTGACGGGCATGCTGGTAGTCGGAGCAACGCCCAGGATCTAAGATCGACCATAAAACAGTTTTAAACCAAAAACCAAACCAAAACCAAAAATTTTACTCAAAGCGTACACATTCACGTAAAAGTTTATATAGTTTATGATTAATGTTGTTGTAGTTTGTATCATTCTAATATAACTTGTAGAATTTGCCAATCGAAATGTTTAAAGAACAATAAGCGCAAGTGAAACAGTATAATTTTTTTAAATAATCATTTTAATTCGTTTGATCTGCCAAGCACTTGGGTATCGAAAAATATACATTTTCATATTTACTAATTGGCGCAAATCAGATCACCTAATAAACATACAAAATCGCAGGTGCCATTACACTGTGTCCAAAAAGTGTGGAATGACGCAGCAGCAGCAGGGAAAGGTAAACGAACGCTGCTGCGACAAGTGAAATCTCAAGAAATAAGAAACAGACAAGTTTTCGTTTTCTTTACGTTCGAGCTATTATATTTACACAAGCGCGCATACATGGCCCCACCAGTACAGCTGCTGGACTGGCCATGCAAGTTAAGTGAATTTCACCTAAACCAAGCAAGCAGGACGGACGTTTTCGTTTTATTTATACGCAACTATTATTAAGAAATCGTAGGCATATTAAAGATATTGACCGCATTGTAATGATGACGATGCCAATGCCGATGATGATGATGATGCTGATGGTTATGATGATGACGTTGTTGGTGGCGATAGTAATGACGGCAGTACACTTCCAAATCAAGCTGCGAAGGGGTAAACGTAACCAATGAAGAGGAAATGGAAATGCACGGTTTGCTGCTGAATACTGACGAGTTAAAACCAGCTTTTTGGATAGCGGAATATGAACGAGTTCATATATTCGTGTGTATGTTCGCATATTTGGTCATTACTTGGTCACTTTTATATGGTTGAATGATGATGGCATAAATGAATTATTGTGCGGAATGTCGGAAGTACATTTACGTTGGTGACATGGCACAGACATAAGCGTCAAACCACAAATTTCTACTATAAACACGAAATGCGGCTGCCACATGGCTATTATAGACTACGCTGCTGTTGCTGTTTTGTTTATTTTTTCACTCTTAGGTCTCTTGCGTCAGTGGACACGCTAAATAACATGGCTGCGATAGCCAGCCAACGTGGCTGAAGAAAATTGAAAGCTGTTTTGTTTGTACGAATGTGAATTTCGGCATTCATTTGCACTTACCAAACGGCCAACCAGCTAACAGATTACCGAAGCAATAATTTTATGAAAATTGAGAATCGGCTGCAAAAGGTGGCAGGCATTACAATAAACAAAATCAAAAGGAACAGACTCTTCGCCTAGACAAGTATTGCTCATAAACTTGAACTGCAGGTAGCGTTGCAATGGTTGGGTAGAGGAAATGAAACACCCACGGGCAGCGAAAAAGCGCAAATTGATTAATGTTTGAAAAATATGCAACTCATTTTCCCATTTAACCTAAACATTTACATTTTTATTTTGCATTATGATGCATTTGCATCTGCTTGGGCTCTTAAATACACAAACTCACGCATACACGAATAATCTTAAGTTATGTGTTTTTCTAAACACAAAAAAAAAAATCATTATAAACATAAATTTTCAAAGCGCAAAATTCACCTTGAACTTGATTATATTTGTGTACACATTTTCACATTTCGAGGGTATTTCAGCGAAACTCGCCATTATATCACGCGTTTTGCAAGCTGCTTTGTGGCTTGCGACAATTTTAATATGAATTTTGTGTGCAAACTGTGAGCTGTTGGGTATAATACACTTTTCTGCAGTATAATTAAGTTTTTGTGTTTGTAATGAATGAATGGCTGTGCGTTATGATGGCATTAAAAAAGTATAAGTTAACACTAAAAAAAATGTGATTGCAGCAAAATGATGAAAGATTATATGAATTTCAATAATATATTAAATGCGCGGGCCATGAACGAAAGCACTTTTAGCTATCAGCGAGATGACGGATCTTGTTTACATTGCACACAGCCTGCCTGTGTTGACACAAAAATGTTGTCCAAACTCTGCTAAAATGAAGATAAAACCAACAAAAAAAGTTAATAGAGACAAATAAAAAAACCGTAAAACAAAATATTTTTTCGCTGCAAACCTAAATATTTTACCTAAACCTTAATTTGCTTAAAGACACACAAAGCATATTCTGCATTGGCGCAGTGCTGACGTCGACTTTTAGTGATGAAACACGCTATCGAGCCATGTCGGGTCGATTTTGGATAAGTAGGATATTTAAGTTGCTACAATAGGCAGACCGTACGTAATTGCGCTAAAGTTACGCGGGTCTTACGAGACAGCTCGAAGTTTTGCGACTGCCATGGGTGGTGGTTGAACCCCGATAACGGCGTTCTATGGTCGGGAGATTAGGAAGGTCGTTAGAGTCTCCCGATGAATGCCATTTAGCGTCTGTCCGGTCCAATAGTTGTAGGTTCGTTTTGTCTTTTATCTCGTCAGAATAGTTGAAGATATGTCTCCTGACGTACCTGTGAGGGAACATATAGTATGTCGGCTTTAGCTGATGTCTGCAGGGATGTTACCGTCGGTAAGCGTTACCTTCGGTAACAACCAAGTAAAAAATGCCTGCTGAACATTTTCATGTGTTGAGGGTGTTGTAGGTGGGACATCAGGAGGCATCCCTCAGGCTCTAGCAGATGTCTGCAGGGGTGATACTTTGGCACCCAAGTAGAACTCTCTTGCTGAGCATTTTATTGTGCTCCTTAGCCGGAACCATGGACGCCTCGTTGTGTTGGAGGTGGGGCATTAGGAAGCATTCCGTGGCTGTCCTGATTGCACTATTTTGACAGGGCTGAAGGTTTTTCCACTGTATATCACTGGTACCAGGCGAGCAGACAGGCGTAGCGTAATTTGGTACCGACCGGCTGATTGCTTTAAATGTCGGCAGCAATATTTCTTTGTCCCAAGTGCTACCGACTAACGATTTAATGATCTTTTTGCGGTTTTGAACCTTAGTGACAATTGCGGTTCTATGCGCCTAGAAGGAGAGCAAATTGTCGAAAGTGACACTCAAAATTTTAGGGTCGTTAACGGTCGGTGGTATTGGTGTGTCACCGACTTTCATCTTTAGCAATAGAGCGCGCAAAGGTCACTACAAAGATTTCCACCACTCAACACTATTTTTTTATTTACTAAAAAAATTATTCAAAAACAAAAACGGATGATTAATTTTGCGCCACTTTGTACACATTCCCAAGTTTTACAAAATATATAGAGTATAAGACTTTTTATCGCAGAATTCGCCACTTCAGTTAAAGTATCTTTACACTGAAATACAGCTTTTCAAGTCTACACTTAAGACTCTCCCGTCAAACGTTTTATTTCAAACCGTTTTTATAAAATATTTGTCATGCCTTCCTTATGCGCATAATGACTTAAAGTCACAACGACACCATTTAACAAGCCTCGCATTCAGCATTCAAACAAGTCTGCTCATAAATTAACTCACAACAGAAATATTCAATGGACGAGCTTCCGTTATAGCTCTAACCTAAGCGGCACGATCACAAGCAAAAAAGGAAACAGAGAAATACCAACAAAATTGTTTCCGATTAAATTTGCAAAATCCAAACATAAAAAGAAAACTTAAAAGAGCTTTGAATAGCTGAGTAAGATAGCGTAAAAGGCTTGAAATCATTTGACCTACCCAGAGGCAAACAGGAAATGACGCATTCGCGCCCCCATCGCTAACAAACTATTAGACGGATTAAAATGTGTGTAAATAAACAGCGAACTCTTTTCGGTATGAAATAATAAAATACTGAGTGTGTTTAAACTATAAATGATTGAAATACTCGAATTTTCACCCTTTCTGTTGGGTGGCTAATTTTGAGTTTAAATTCGCTTGACCAAAAAATAAGCATCTGCGGAAGGGTTTTCCTTTCCTACTAAATGTATGTACATTGAAGATGTGAGTCAATGAGTCATTGACTGTTTATTGAGGCTTTTGCTTTGAACAATTCAATAGTGGTGTTAAAGACCTGGAATGTCCTGGGCAAACCCACAAAGATGCTGAACCTAAACCTTGAAGATGCTGAACGGGAGGAGTAAGCGATTGGAGGTTTGTCATTGCCTGCCGAGGAGCGGCCGCTATTAGAAATAACTTTTTCTTTATTTTGGTGTTTCACAGTAATTAAAGAAAAACTCAAGGAAACCGATAAGAGACATGATATTCCTAGATGAAAACGTTCGGCCGCATGTTGCAAACATATGCTGTCAGCCTCAAAAGTTTACTACTTCAGCATACATAAATATATTGGCGAGTTTTTACTATTTAGTTTTAATTTTTATCATAAACATTTTTTTTTTTTATTTTTTTATATTTTTCTATTTTATTTTATTTTTATTTTTTTCATTTTTAATTTTATTTTTAATTTGTTTTATATGTTTTTTTTTTTGTATTTTTTTTTGAATTTGTTTAGATCTTTTTATTTTTATTTTATTTTTTTATTTGTTTAGTTCTTTTTATTTTTTAATTTATTCTATATCCTTTTATTTTTTTTTATTTATTCAAATTTTTTAATTGTTTTATATTTTATTTAAATTATTTTATTTTTTCTTAATTTTTTTTTATTTTTAACTCTATTTTTTGTTTATTTATTTTATATTTTTTAACCTTCCGTTGGGCACCCGTGTCTGACCAGACTTTTTATTTTATTTTTTATTATTTTATTTTTTATTATTTTTTTATTTAATTTTTTATTATTTTTTATTATTTTTTATTTCTATTTTATATTAATATTATATTAATTTATTTATATTTTCCTAATGTTTTTTTATTTTTAGTTCTATTTTTTGTCTGTATTTATTTTTTTGTCTGACCTTTTATTTTTTGATATATATATTTTTTTTTGTTTATTTTTTAATTTAATTTTTTTTTTATTTTACTTTATTTAAAAAAAAATCTTTATTTTTTTCATTTATTCTATTTTTTTAAATTATTTTACATTTTTTCATTTCTTTACTCCTTTTTTTTTGTATTTTTCTTTATTTTAATTCTAATTTATATTTTTAACTGAGGGTTAGTTGGGCACCCGGGTCTGGCAAGCCTTTTTATATTTTTATATTTTTTAATTTAATTTTTTAGATCTCTTTTTTAATTGTTTTTTTTTTTTATTTTTTATTTTGTCTTTTTATTTTTTTATTTTACATCTTTTAATTTTTGTCATATTTTTTTGTTTATTTTTTTTATTTTTTGTTTATTTTATTTTTTTAATTTTTCTTTTTGTATTTCTTAGTTTTTTTTTTTAAATAAAAATATAGCTCACATTATATTATTATATTATAAGTTTCAGACTTTGCTCAAAATTTAGAAAAATTTTTAAATATTCATCAAAATTCCAAAACTGTTGGAAAATATTTGTTTATTCAGTTTTGTTTTATTCAAGTTTAATACAGCAAAATGCAAGTTTTCAGTGGCTTAAAACCGCATTGATTTTTTTTAATTTTCAAATACTCTTTATGGTCGCGAAATGGCGTTCACCACCACATTATTTCAAAACGATAAAATATTAATACAGTTGCTGTGATGCATCGCTTGTAGCTGACAAGGCAATCAGCTTCACATGTTTGTACGCAACCAATTCGCAAATTTTATACCACTTATATGTATGTATATATATACACCTGTGCTCACAATAATAGCAGCGCGACATATTGCAAAGATTCGACTATGTAATAATTTTCTAACTTTTTTTATAAAAATATAGTTTACACTACAACAAAAACCATGTAACTGAAAAAAAACACAAATTCAATAAATTTCCTTCAAATTTTTCAACTTTAAGGTAGAATTTTCAGAAAATTCTCTGGTAGGCAATTTTATAGCCTAGTGAATTTTGGTATAATAAAGTTGATTTTTGACAATTTTCTTGTAACTGCTACAACAAGAAGAACATCAACAAAGTTTTTGTTTTGCATAATTCTACATGTAAGAACAAATTTTGCATAATTCTACATGTAAGTACGAATTTCGAGGATTCGTTATATGGACGAAAAGTCCCCACTCTTAAAAAACAAAAAATTATAAAAAAACCAACACGAACTTCGAACCACTTTAAACCGGCGCGCTATTATACCAAAATTGAATGGGTTACAATACTATGTTCCCAGAAATTTTCGCAAGACTCTGACTAAAAAATGTGAAATTTTAACGTACATTTCTTTAATTTTTTTTTTTATTTTGAGCAAAGTTTGAAACTTTTAATTATAATATATGGATTTCATGCAGTATGAACCATATTTTTATAAATGAAAAAATGAAAAAAATTAAATAAACAAAAATAAATATGTAGTTAAAATTTTGCCTATATGGCGCGCTGCTGTTATTGTGCGCAAAGCTGTGTGCCAAACAGCCTGGAAATACAATTTAAATGGAAGATGTTCGCAAGTGGGTGGGAGAAGTTGCAAAAAACAAAACCGGTAACCGCACGTAAATGTGTCAAGTTCAAACAATTACGGCACGTGTAAATCACAGAGGTACTGTTGAAATGCTGTTAAGAACTTGCAAAAATACTCGTGGAAATGCAGTAAGTAATATCGTAAAACAATAAATATAAATGAATTATTTAAAAATAACGTGTTTTTCATGCATTCAATTGATGTAAAGAGAAATTCACTGAGCCAACTAAAAAAAAAGCTGTTTTTGTTGTTTTTGTTTTGAATGACACCACATGATCTCATTATGATCAAGCTGTACAAGCATTGCTAACGAATGGCAAACAACAATTTGCCGAAGCATGGAGAAATATGACAAATCTGTGAGAATGGCGAAGTGGAGAGGGCTATAATTTATCGATGAGTCCCTGTTAATTCTAGCAAACAAGCAACAGCAGTTTGTATGTGTGCATTGCTCGTTGTCGCCGTTGACAGGAGTCGAGGCTCACTGCTCACATGCACATGTGCAAACACGCCAAAAAACATACAAGCAAACAAAAATAATATGTATGGGTACTGTAAAATTAAAACGTGTGAATGTGAAATGAAAACGAAATTAAAAAAATACAATAAAACTACTTAAAAAGCTGACCGAATTTATTGTGTTCAGTGTGCATACATTCATACAAAAGCATACATACACATACATATGCATGTAATGTCAATGTTGAACCCGATGATATCATAACTACCGAGTGCAAAAGAGAGTAAAAGGAAAAGAAATCAACCCAAACTGTTAACAACCAACCAGCTAGCGACAAAATGATCGTTCGGTAGAGGCGATGAGTGCAGAAGTCATAAACGGATAAATGATTCGAAAACAAAGCAACCAAAATGAAAACGAACAATTCGCGCTCAAGTGTTAAATGGTGTTGAGTGCTACTGAGCATGCACTCGTATATGTGTGTATGTATGTAAGAGCATACTTATGGATTGCTTCTAAGCGTTGGGCGTTAAATTGAATTTACTGCAAAAAAATAAAGTCTGGTTGTAATAAAGCGAAACAAATGTACTAACACAACTGGACGACCGCAGGTTTGGCGATAAAAAAAACTCATTCAGCTGAAGATATTACTCACCGTATGACAATTAAAATAAATAAAATAAAAGCAGAGCTGCACCAAAAATTAAAAATGTACTTAATTTTTTGACGCCCCGCCTCGGCAGCGTTAGCGACAGAGCTCGCAATAAATTCAAATGTCGTATTGGGTGTTAAGCTTAGTGAGACACTGTTTTTCTTAAAATTTATTTCTACTGACGCATATACATACATACATATGTATGTAATGTGTTATACAGAGTACCAATAGAAGCAAGGAATCGAATCGATGGATAAATAAAAAAGTTCTGAATCATCAACTGGAAATACGTTACATTTAAAATTTAAAATGATTAAAAAAAAAAAAAATTTATCTGAAATGATTAATCGATTTCTCAGAAACTATTAGGCCTATCGAAAAGTGGTGCATATACTGTTTACGAAGAATTTTATTTGCTAAATAAATTATATAAATGTGTATATACGCGAATAACGGTAAACTGCAAATATCTCAAAACCTTGTGCGTTAAGAAAGTCCAACTTTGTTAACCAGTGTTATTGTTGATTTATTTGCACGAAACTTTACATTTTTAATTGAATGTAAAAAGTGTTTGCTTACACTTAAACTCAATGTCATGCACTATGTTTTGAAGCTAAGTGGCAAGACTTGAGTGGCAAGTGCTTGAAATTTATGTAACCATCATCTAACCAATTGGAAGAAACTGATTATAACTTTTATAATCTATATTTCTCTAAATCTATTTCATAAAAAAAAAATACCAATTGGTCCGTACACCCGTTTTGGGTGTTTGGCTGAGCTTGGGTGTTTGCTCCTCCTCCTATTTGTGGTATGCGTCTTGATGTTGTTCCGCAAATGGAGAGACCTACAGTTTCAAGCCGACTCCGAACGGCAAATGGTTTTTATGAGGAGCTTTTTCTTAGCAGAAATACACTCGGAGATTTGTCATTGCTTGCCGAGGGGCGACCGCTATTAGAAAAACAATTTTTCTATCATTTTGCTGCTTCATACACGGAGTGGCTTATTTCATCAACTTCGTATCAATACAAGAACAAACTTATTGTTACATTCGCACAAATAGATGTAAGGGAATTTAGTGATTAGTGGTTTAAGGTTGAATTAGTGGTGCCATAATCATAACCACATAAACCTGCCAACCTATAGGCAACACTGTAATCGATTGGAGGCGACATACAATAACGTCGTAATCATAACCGTAACCGTAGAAAGCAATTGAATTTTGGTTTTTCGGCGTAGCCATAACCAGCTGATTGTTGATTTGCTGAATTATGGTATATAATCGCATTATATTAATGAGTAAATTACTAATTTCCTCGCCACTGCACTGCTCATGTTATCTTTTCTTCAGTTTCTGCAGCTTCGAAATGAACAAATTTGTGAATATCAACTGTTTATGGCTATGGTGCCAATAATAGATAATAATAAATATCTTTATGATTAGGACTACGGTTAAGGTTATGGCGTTGTTGTATGGTACCTCTAATTTAATAATTAGTAACGCTTACATTCGATTCGTACTGTACTCGCACTAATGAATGAATGTATCATACCTATACACGGCTACATATTTCATTTTAGAGAATTACTTACACAATTCTTTTATTTACTTTCCAAGTTCATTAACATCCAAAATGAAAAGAAAAACCGTTTTTTGAAAAGTGAAAGGAAAACAAGCAATTAAAAAAAGTGTATACTAAAAGATTAGCAAAAATAATAGCAAACAACAGAGCCAAGCATAATTTTAATTGTTATTGACTAAAGCAACTCAGTGTTGTGTTAGTGTGCACGTCATGGTCTACACTTCCTCCTCACACAAAAGCAAGAACATACACACACACACACCCGAAGCCATTTCAAGATCTACATATGCTCTCGACCACCGGCGCGTCCAACAGAACGAAAATCAAAGAAATATTGTACAATAAAAAATTACATAGTGGATTATGCCAGTAGGAACGGTTGAAAATTACAAGAGAAAGATGAAACAAAAACGTAGAGCACATGAATTGTTGCATTGTCAGAGAGAAGAATACTGAATTTTAGTTGTTGTGTTGCTCGTACACGTACACTCGGCCGTTCAGTTTATCAGATGGCTGAATGGATGGACACTGGTCACGGTCAACGATAATTTGTGCTCGCTGGCTGTTGTTGCTTGTCGTGGCGTATAGGGAAGATGTAAAAAAGCTGCTATAAATTGATATTTCAAATATGTACGACAACATACATCATCACTTATATACACACACATATCTACATATGCATAGGCAGATAGAAGACATAATAGCTGTAATGGGATTAACTAAAAGTGAATTACAGCAACTCACAAATTTATTTAATGATTTATGAAGATATGAATGTATGTAACATACGAGTATGTGGAGAACGAGACCAACTGAATTGTTGAAAAATTAAAAAGAAGGCAAAGGCATATGAAATGTATAGTGTGGACACGAAAATGCATATGCAGTGTATGCTGGATAATGTGAACTAATTAAAATTAAGTAGGTGCACATTTGCGAATTTGTTCACATTTCACGAGAATATCAAAACTTAAGGTAAAAATTATCACATTTTTATCTTAATTCATTATGCGTTTTAAACAGAAATTTACATATTGAAAAAAAAAAAAATTATTAATTTATTACAAAAGGTACCTACCGAGTACATAAATACACTTATAAAAATATGTTAATTAATTTTAAACTAAAATTCTTTAAATAAATTTCATCTTACATTCACAAGAATGAAACGCATTATGCCTATACTCAAAACCAAATCAGCATATTTTTCTGCTTCATCTTCATTTCCCTTCCAAAAGACTGAAACACCTCCTTGAAGCATTTAAGTACGTTTATGTTACTTTGAGCAGCACTTTCTTTCTCAAACCACTCTTAATCGCAAGCACTTTGGAGCTCATAACAAACATTTAAACCGTGCTGTGCCCAAACCAAAGGCATATTAACTTGGATGCGCATGAACTCAAAATTTGTAAGCCAAATGCGCACATTCCCTGAGCATAAAAACTAGAAACCTTCTTGTATCTATGCATTTTTAATATGCATCATCTTTTAGGGCTCTAAAGTCTCGTTCACCCGTTAGAGTAGCCAATGCAAACGAAAGTGTTGTTGTTTTTTCAGTTGTTGTTGCAGCAATTAATCACCGTCATGCCGATTGTCATCGTCTAACTCATCTAGGCCTGGAAACATGCTGTTTCGACGGCTTAAATCCAGAGGGAGAGGGGTGTTAGGTAAGTGGGTATAAGCGGCCATGTGCATAGGTGGTTAGTACCGTACGGGCTGTCTAGTGCGTTGAACCTAATTAAAAAGTTTTCATATTTTGGAGTGTTCACTTTACTGCGAATTCACTGTCTTCGTATTTTTAGACAACGCATCAATGATGAGTTTTAAAACTAGGCATGACCTAATTTTGTAATTTTTATTTATAATTACATATGATGGGACCCCGTTCAACTTTCCGCTGACTATTTCAATATACTAGGTTGTTCAATAAACGTTGCAATTCGATAAGAAGAGCACAATTTTATGATTTGAAATGCACTTTATTAGTCAGTGTCGTCTCCCTGAATGTCAACACGCTCGTTCCTAGCAGATTGCAATTAATGAATCCATCCCTGAAGTGAGAATTTGCAAGTGATGCAAAATAAGCTTGCACAGCTGTTATGACCTAATTATTCGATGAAAAACGCATGAATTTTTTTAATTCTGGTAACAGATGGAAGTCACTAGGAACCAAATCTAGTGAATTCGCTGGATGCTCCAACCATTCCAACTTTAATTCATGGATTTTAGCCAATGTCAATATGCTCTTGTGACACGACGCATTGTACTGATGGGAAATATTTTTTTCTTTTGCGAACTGTGTATTTTTCACGAATTTTTTCCTTCAGCTGCTCTAAAAGGCTACAATAATAATCAAAATTTATGGTTTTGCCAGTTTGCAAGTGATTCACAAACAAAATTTCTTTCGCATCCCAAAAAACTGATGTACAATACTAACGACTTTTCAGCATGTTTCTGGACACGAACTCGTTTTGGAGCTGAAGAACCAGGCTCGCACCACTATGTAGCCTCTTGTTTTGATTTGGGATCATGGTGAATGGATCCAAGCCTCATCCATAGTGATGTATCGATGCACAAAATCCATTTTATACTTTCGAAAACGCTCTAAATGTTGCTGAGAAAATCGCATTCGAATGTGTTTTTGTTTCATCATCTTAAAAATATAAATTCAAAAAATCATAAAGATCGGAGAACTTGAACGAAAGTTACAGACCGTGGAAGCGCGCAAATAATCCATAAATGAAGTGCACGCAAGACTTTAGACGCGATTATCTCGAAGTCGTGTTTTCTGAAAATTACCGTCGCGGTGATCATTATTTATCAAAAACTAATTGACCGATTTGCATAAACTTTTTTTTTATTATTCGAAGTTACAACCTCGTGAATCTGAACACTTCACTTTTTATAAATATTTGCATAGTTCGCTGGAATTATTATACAATAATTTTTTTTTTTTTTTTTAATTTTTCAACCCCTCGTGTTTTTGGTGAAAAACGGTTTTCATATCGAGAAAAATTTTTTTTGGGTAAATAAACCTTTCAGATTCACTAAAAAACATTTTTCTACAATCATCATTTAAAAAACGGGGCTTCGGGGGAGGGGCGATATCAACAATAAATAATAACATTTTTTAAAATAAAAACAACAAAATGTATTCTTCGAGAGTTACCCTTCAGTATGATATATGCCTCATTGGAATAAAAGTTCTAAAACAAATTTAAAAAAAATTATGACAATCGTCCCTTTTTTTCGGGCTCACAAGGTATACAAATAACTCCTTAAGCACACAGCTTTCTGAAATCCTCTTCAGCCAAAAATTGCTTACACTGCCCAATAAGATGTCTAGGGCATCTATGTATTTTTAATATATTTAAAGTTTGTCCGTGAACTTAACCATGATAAAAATAAGCATTGAATGAATCTTCGTTCCTCCCCTTCACCCTTTAAAAAATGCTGTACGTATAAATTTTCAGCATTCATTTTCAGAGAGTCTTGTAATTATATCAACAATAATCAATAAAATGATAAAACACGAAATTAGTGAGCAACAACAAATACTATAGGAATACATTCGCACATATACGCATGCATATGTATGTATGTATGTATTTCTAAGCATGCATTAGAAAAATGGTCTTTCATTTGAAGAGTACTTAAAAGATTCACCAATTGAGAATAAGGAGTAGGAGAAGTAGGGGAGGCATAAGGAGACATACATACAACTTAAATATGCGGACACACGCTTGCGCACTCATCCTAGCACAACCGCTCTGGCAAGTTGCCAATAAAATTTAAAAAAAAAAGAAAAAATGCCAATAAAATTATGACAAAGAAAATCAACAAATAAACGGACAATGAAACACAATCGAAATGAATTATTTCGCTCACACAATACATTGTGTACTCTACACACAAAAAACAAAAACACAAAAAAAAAACCAAGCCAAAATAACGATTTTAAACGCAACTAATTAAAACCTCGTTTATAATAAATGACGGCAATAACACGCTTGATGGGCCGGCAAGACACGCAATTCCACAAATACAGTCGGAAGAGTGGAAAACTGAAGGAAATGAGTATGAGAATAGTATTTCGCCAGGCACATGATTTTTGGTAAGAAGTTTTTAGTTCAATTTTGTTGCTTTTTTTTTACTGTCTACATTTGACCGGCACAAAACAAAAAAAATTAAAAATAGAAAAGACGTGACTTAATGCTCAACCGGAATTGTTCGCATTTTCTCTACTAATGGGGTTTTGACATGTTTCTGTCATTACTGCACTAATTGTTTACATAAATCGGGTTTAAAAAGTGAGAAGCTATTAATTTGAAGTGGTTGCTACCCGTTTTATGTATGTACGTAGCTACGTTTGACTGTGAAAAAACATTAAAACATTGACTGTTTTTAACTACACAAATTGTTTAAAGAATTTTTATTTTATTTTGAAGCAAATACTTTGTTGATTACTAAGTTATTGTATGTAGAAACAACTAAACTATTTTTCGTACTTTCAGGAAAGAGCGACTAGGTACGTTAACGTAAAAAGCCTCCACCCCTTGAAGAACTTCAGCAAGTAACTAACACAAGAAATACGCTTTGAATACCCCTTGGATTTTTTTTTGTTTGTTGTTTTGTTTTTTGTTAAGCTGGGGTTTGCGAAGTGGGAGCTCGCAGAAGGAAGGAGAGATTTTCTTACATGAACCTACTTGGTGACACTGTGAAATGGGAAAGCAAACATGACATCAGCTATAGAGAAAAGCAAGGGAAATCCCCAGAGAACACTTGGAAAGAGATATCATCTGTTGACAGAGATTTTTGCCCACTAAAAGCAATTACTTTTAAGTGACATACTCTACAGAGTCGATTGAAGACGATCAGTGCTAAGGTCGGCTGATTGAGGTGATGTACTCAGACATTACTGATAAAGTAAAAACAAAAATTGTTCTTGAAACTACACGTTGAGAAACAAAAATCAGAAAAATCAGAGTACCATTTAAAATTTTTTTGAGCATCATCTATGATCTTCTTGGCATGTTCAAGAGCAGTGAAGGATGGGTGTTAAAAATGCTCACGCTAATTTCGAAAGATGCGTTGAGTGTTCAGTGAACGGTTAAATCCGCTTAGCAAGTAAAGGATACTATTTATAAACCAGTTTGCTACTGGAAACGTAGGCTCATCATTGTGAAACCAGGAACGGGAGTTTAATCAGTAGCACAAATAAGCTGCAATATCACTTAACACATTCCCGCCCTGTAATATTTTGCTAAAATTTACTAGAAGACCGGTGATTTTAGACCTGAAAATTACTTTGGGAGACATGTAATAAAACTTCGAAAACTTTTTGAAATCAAATATAAATTTGAAGAAATATTTTTTTTTAATCAGAGTAAGTCTAATATAGACGAGATTTCTCGTACCCAGTCACCTACAAATGTTTAATTGAAACGAGATATCTCGTTCCCGGGCGTCAATGTGTTAAGAAATTTAAGGTGTCACAATTGACTGAAAAGACGATGGCTACCGGCTTTTGGAATTCAGAAACCTTAACTCAATAGACGATTATTAAGGAAAATATGTGAATATTACGATATTAGGAAAACAAAGTTGCCGTTAAGGAAAAAAAGCAGAAAAAATAGTTTCGTGGTGCACAACAACCCAACCAAACTCCATATAGTCCATATCGAATAAAAATAAAATAAATAAATAATTGGTACCTACACTTCTGCTAGGTGTTTGGCCGAGCTCCTCCGAGCAAACGACAGATATTTTTTATGAGGAGCTTTGTCATGCCCGAAAAACACTCGGAGGTTTGCATTACCTGGCAAGGGACGGTTGCTATTAGGAACAACTTTTTCTGCATTTTAGTGTTTTCTGCACGGAAAATCGAACATACGTACTCCGAATGGTAGTCACGCACCAACCCATTCGGCTACGGCAGTCATCCATATTTTGCTCCTTTAAAAGTGAAAAATAGATCTTCGTAGAAGAAAACCGATAACGACGTATTGAGTATTGAAGCCGGCGTTTTATGTGTTTGGAAAGCCTAGAAAACATTTTTTTTTGTTCTCATTTAAATAACCTTTGTGAAAGATCTAATTATAATGTAGTTGAAATATCGAGTTTTGAAACGACAAAACAAATTGTCGAGACGTAAATTTAATTTAGGGGTGTTGTTGTTATAGCAATTGTTGTGTCAAATGTGAAAAGCGACTGCTTAAAGCTTGACTTTAAACTCAACACAAAGAAGACCAAATCTGTGCGTATAAAAGTAAGCAACAAAACACAGTTCGAAATAAGTGGAAAAATAGTGGGGGATGTAATTTGAGTATCTCGGCAGCATCTTGATCCCAGATGCTGGTAAAGGATCTGACATTTAGCGAAGGATATCCAAAGCGGCAAGTCTATTTGCTGTGCTGTCTCGAGTGTGGTCTAACAAAGCGATTGAAACAGTAACAAAAATAAGGAATTGATGCTTCTGTAAAATCAGTTCATACTCTATGGGAGCGAAACGTGGCACGTAAAGCAAGAATCGGCAAGAAAACTGTCGTCATTTGTTACTTGAAGTTTGCGTCGTATTACCGGCATTTGGTGGTGACGAACCATTTCTAACCAACGTCTGCGGCAATTAACCAAACCGAAACCAATTGCAAAGTTAATTATTCGCAGAAAGTACATATAGATCGGACATACGTTTCGTAAAAAACCCGGACAAAATAGCTCATTCAGCTTTGCAGTGGAATTCACAAGACGCTAGAAATAGAGGCTGGCCTAAATTGACTTGGAGCAGATGTATTAATAAGGCGACCAGCAAATCATTCAAAGAGCTAAAATATGTAGCAAGAAAGCGGGATTTGAGGAAATCTTTTGTAGACAGATTAAGTGTTCGTAATTACGATGTGGTTTGTTAATTTGGAACGTGTCAATAATAATAATAATTGTGTCTCAAGCGATTTACCGATTATTTTTGAAGACAAAAATCTCGCAGTCGCTGGGAAGAGAATTGAGTGACAGCCACAGATACATTCCCACATATACTCATATGCATGATGGAAAGAATAATGAGATGGCGCCTATCGTGGTACCGTTACTTTGCTCTCAGCGAATTTAACAACTTTATTTAGCATTTTTTTTATTTAGTCTCGGAATTTGAGTTCTTTCTTCATGACACTTTTCTAGCCTGTTCTAATTAAAAGTAATGTTTATAATTTTGTAAAATATATAAAATATAAATATAAATATATTTTATTTAGCTTTGCTTTTTTTAACAGCTGGTAGCATTGCCCGCGATTGCAGGTTTTTTGGTGTTCTTCTGCTTTCGGCAGTCAAATCTCTCTCTCGCTAGTGCAGTGTTGCCTAGCTTTGGATATAAAAACGCACTCAAATGACCATTTAAAGAAAATATTATAAAATACCAACTTTTTTTTTAATTACTTAAAGAACTTTGTATGCGTGACAAATTGTCTTTAAAATGTGCGTTTTTTTTTTAAATAAATGTGTTATGGTTATGTACAATTTAATTTATGACTCTTTAGTTAGGAGAAGCTCTTCTGTAAAGCGAACGACTTTTTTTCCTATATTTGAGGTTAAGATAAGGTACTCTTTTGTAAAAATGTCGTTTATGCTTTCTTCAGCATTTTCTGGTATTTTTTTGTTTATTCTTACTATGAATTCACATCTTGATACCCTATGTCACACTTAGGATTGAGGACCGAAAGAAACGATTACACCTCTATGGTTTTTAATTCGCCTTCAGTAAATTCAAACGCTTTTTAAAATGTGTTAAAAGGTTTTCAATGTTGAAAACAGTTGAGACAAGATTTAATATTCTTGCATAACCCTAAAAGGAGCCAAAAATTAAACTTGCACTTTCTAGATATCAAATTTTAATTAGCACTAAAATCTTCTTAGAGTGACTTTTGTTAACCTGCTTTTGTTTAATAATAGTTTTTCTTTAACTTAGAGTTTCCGTAGCTTTAAATTAAAAAAGAAACAACCACCAAACTTAAAAATTTTTCGCATTTTGGGTATAAAAAAGCACTAAATTTATTACTTAGCGCAAATGATTGGCAATACTGCACAACTCAACTAATGTGACGTCACGCACTCTCTGATGGGCGCACTCTTTCTGTTTCTATCATTCTTGACTAATATGCTTACTGGTGTACATAAAAATGTACGTATGGCCCAAAAGCATGCAACGGAATTCAAACGCTAAATGCAATGGCATTTAATGTCAAAACTCAACCAAAAAAGGAATTTACTCTGCATACAAATACCTGCAAAGCGATATATGAAGCATGTACTACTATTGTCTTGTTTCGACGCTTGCATTTGGCGATTGGTAGCCGGCAGCTGGCCGCCGACCGGCAACAGCAAACAGCCACAAGGTAACACCATATAGCAACAATAGGCGATAGCCAACATTGCACATACATACTCGTACATACTTATATAATCATTAATTGCTCGTAGAATTTCTTAGATACGAAAGTATTTTTCCGAAATGCAAGAACAAACCAAGCAAATTGTTGCTAACCTTAAATTGTGTGTTATCTTTATTACCTTAATCTCCGAGAATTATTAAACATTTTTTGTTTCAACAAATGCAATAATAATATTTCTATAAGTACAAAGGGCATTTATCTGAATGTATAGCAAAATTCTTACAAACGCGCAAAGTGTCAAATTAAACAAACTTTGGTAAATCTGTAGTACTTAAACCGTGCCAATATATCACCATTCCAAACCACTTTGGCGTAATTAACCCATAACACCCTTTACTAATAGCCGAATCAATTAGTTAAGGTCTTAGCAACCTAAGCAACCACCACAATTTTTAGATTTTACACCAATGCCGGCTTAATGCGAAAATAAATCCCATAAACAGGTGACAGCTTTTGGGGAGCTCATAGCCATTATGGCCAAACTCTTGACTAGCGAATGGTAAATGACAAAAAATAGTAAATAACCCAATTGTTTATCGAATATATTTGTGTGCCTCTGCATTAGTCGACAAAATTCAGACGATAAATTATCTTATCATAGTCTACCCAAAATAGAACAAATGAATGCCATTTAATATGCGAGGTATGTTCAGAAGTATATGAATACATATGTATATGTACGAGGTGACTTCAAATTTCGCGGACTACGTAAATTAAATTTTTTTTTTATTGTTTTATGGTAGTAAGTAGTATTTTTGCATTTATTTTTTAATTTTAATCAATATATAAAAACCTATTTCCACTGAGCTACACCGGCACTTTAAGTTAAAAATCGCCTTAATATGTCCATGCGTTGCTGACTGAGCTTTTCTGGTCTAACAGAAATTATTCTGTTAAGTCACGATAGTATAAGAAATGTTAAAATGCTTTACAAGATTCTTTCAGGCTCATCTAATGTCGTAACTATCAGGTCAGTCCATAAGTTCGTGCGTATTTTACCCATAATTTCACTTTTGTACGATTTTTGCATACAAAAAATTATTCGCGGAATATAATGGAACTGTTTATATATTCTTTGATATGCTGTGCATTCAACAACTGCTTTTACTCGCGGATAGAAGCACGTGTTGTTAAAAACTAAAATGGAATATTCGAACGCGCATAAGAGGCATATTTTGTATTTTTTTTATAAAAGTGATAAAAATGCAAGAACTGCTGCTGCAGAAATAAACACTGTAACACTGTTCACGGAGAGGATGCCGTGAGTGTAAGGACTGCGCAAAAGTGATTTTCAAAATTCCGAAGTGGTAACTGCGACGTGGAGGATGCCCCGCGCGCTGTTCGTCCTGAAGTCTTTAACTACGACGCCTTGTTCAAACTCGTGGAAGCTGAGCCAAATTTGACAGTCGATATGATAGCTCAGAGGTTAAATGAATAGCATGGAACAGTTCACAGGCACCTGGTTTAGTTGGGAAAGGTGTCAAAGCTGGGAAAATGGGTTCCACATAGACTTTCCGTCGCCAACCTTCAGCAGAGAGTGAATGTGTGTTATCAGCTGCTGCAATGGCTTGAAAATGAAAGTTTTTTTAACCGTATCGTTACTGGTGATGAAGAATGGGGCCTTTACAATAATCCACTTAGATAAAGATGAAACACCAGAACCGACCCCTAGAGATGGCTTTCACCCCAAGAAGATTCTCCTGTCTATTTGGTGGGATATGGCCGGTATTGTTTATTATGAACTTCTGGAACCAAATCAGACGATAACTGCTGATTATTATTCCCATCAGCTATCCAACCTGAATGAGGCACTTAACAAAAATTGATCGTCTTTAGTGAATAGACGCAAAGTGACAATGCAAGACCTTATACCGCAAGAGAAACATTAGGCAAGCTGAACGAGCTCGGATGGGAGCTAATGCCGCATCCACTATACTCTCCGGATATTGCACCTTGTGATTATCACCATTCCGTGGACTTCAATTCCATATGAGTAACAAGAACTACTCCTCAAAAGAAGCTATAAAAAGGGATATCGAAGCGTGTTTTGGCTCCAAGGACAAACAATTTTTTGAGCAGGGAAATAAAAATTTGCCTAAACATTGGGAAGACATTGTAAATAATGAAGTAAAATATATTATTGATTAATAAATACTTTAAACATCTTTTTTATTAATTCTAAAACCACCTTTAAAAAACGCACGAACTTATGGACTGACCTGATACAACGAACAAAAGAGGGATAATTAGTTGAATTTTCGCACAGAACATTAGGTACTGTCCTTAATTTTTAGCAAAAATATATATTTTCTGTATAACGAGTAAATATTATACTTCCAGCAAACCAATAACATAAAACTTACAGATGACTCTCTAGTAGCCATCTGTTATCAATGAAATGTTACCAAACCACCGCTGTTCGAGTGAGCAGCTCGCATGCTTCATATTTCTGAACAGCGCTCTTAACTGCAATTCAGTTCTTTCTACAAATATCTAGATAAATGAGTGCCCCTACAAATTAATTTATAGTGTGAAAAAGATTATCTTACATAATTCAGTTAAATAATTTCGTCTGGTGATGTCAGATGTCGTTTCATCAGCTAACGTCTTACACGACGATAAACAACTTTTCCTTCTCTGTTAATTTCTCGCGCCGATGCATTTTCGGTTGCATTCGGTTTAGAAATTTTGTAGTAAAACGTAGAATGAAAGAGAAGTGAAATTAATTAAAACAATGTAAATAAAAAACAGCTGGTTTTGCTCACCGACCACACATAAAGGATTTTTGCTACATCTTTGCCGTAGTAAATTACACCGTAAACTTAGGCTTAATGGGCACATATATTTTATTGGCGTAAACATTTCTAGGGAAACACCAAAATGTGGTGATTTTATAGCTTCTCACGAAAAATTGCGAAACCAAAAAACAAGTGTGGCATAACATGCGTAAGTCGACTATTGAACTCTTCCTCATTTATACTAGACAAGTCCAATATGCCACTTCTTTATCTTACATACACATGTACATAAATGCATAGTGAGTTTCATATTTCAAAACCCCAAACCGTTATCTGGGGCTAGCTTTAGGACCATCAAAATGCTTTGCAGATTTTAATATCTCAAATGAATCACAAAAGCAAAAGAATGCGTAAACAACAAACGATTTTTTGTAAGCAATAACTTTTTTCACGATTTATAGTAAGTTTTTTACGCAATTGATTTCGGTTCACTGACAGCAAACAGCGTACAGACATATGCACATATACGGAATAATGGGCGTGGTGCGTACACCTGCATGAAATAAAATGTTGTTCTATTGTAATGAAAAAAACCTCGATAGGCTCGGGGAAGAGCGCAAGCGATCATACTTGAACTTTGGCAAATTGTAGTGCATTCACCTAATTCCAATTGGAAAAAATTGGGTGAGCCACAGAGTAGTTAATTGACGCATAGGACAATAACTATACACCTCACACAAGGGGTATATATAGAGGGAAGCGGTGCTATTGGCAAGGTCAGTCGAGAAAATTTTTGTACGTAGTTCGTTTAACTCACTCCCACAAGCGCATGAACAGCCATATTTTCAGAAATGCTGAATGCTGAATTGTTGTTGTCTAATAAATATCTGTGTGCATATGTAAGTGATTAATTTGTTTATCAAAGTGTAAAAATAACCATATTTTGAGTAAGCAATCAATAAATATATGCGTATATAACACCGTTAAAACATATGTCTAACAGGATATGTATACAGTGGCTCACTAAAGTATTTAGCAGTCCCTTGTTTGTGCAGTTTCAAATTTCTTATGTATTATAAAGGGTTTTCCAATAAGAGGTGTTATTTTGATATTCAAAGAATGGTTTCGTTGCTTGTGTGGCACGTAGCGTCGTCTTGTTGAAAATAAACGTTGCCCAGATCAGTACCATCCAATTTCGGCCATAAAAATTCGTTAATCATCTCTCGATAGCGCAATCCATTTACCGTAACTGTTGCTCCAGCTTCATTTTCCAAAAAGTAAGGCTCAATAACTCCGCCGGACCATAAACCGCACCAAACAGTCACACGTTGAGGATAGAGAGGCTTCTCAACAATAACTCTTGGATTTTCTGAGTCCCAGATCCGACAATTTTGCTTGTTGACGAAGCCACCGAGGTGGGAATGGGCCTCATCACTCAAGATGATTTTTCGATGGAATTCCGTATCATTTTCATGCATTTCAACGACCCAATCAGCAAAGACACGACGTTGCTGATGATGGCCGGCTTGAATTCTTGTGCTAACTGGACTTTATAAACCTCACTAAATCATTTTGAATGATTGAAAAGTGAAGATGCGTGAGTTAGTTCATGGGAAGATGAAGACACATGCCTAACAGCCAGGCTACTATGGCCGCAAATAAACAAGAAAAGGACAAAGGAATTGCTTAGCCTCTCAAGAGAAGATATCTCGAAGGTCGTGGCTTATGTCACCGGCCTCTGGCTATTTGGAAGGCATTCCTTGAGACTGGGAGTATTCTCCCATGAATATTTTAGAAGCTGTAGAGATGAGGAGGAGGAAGAAACAGTAGAGCACTTGCAATTGTCCAGCCTTAGCTAAAAGGTTGCAGAGAGGGTTGTCTAAGTAAACACTTTTTCAATTCTCTTACAGAACTAAGAGAGCCACAAAATGGTTTCATGAAAGTAAATAAACAAGGTTCCCGTGTCGCACAGTGGTATCACAACGGACCTGTGAGGTCTAAGTGAGCTGGTCATACGGACCGTCTACCACCATAACCTAACCTAACCTAGCTGACATGGTAAAGGTATCAAAAGAACAAAAAAAGATCTTGTTGTTGTTGTAGCAGCATAAACATTCCCAATACATATATTTGGAATGCTGCTGAAGTGTTAGTCCTTGGCCGGATATAAATCCGGGTCGTTCCGGTAACGTGAACCGACTGTCGTGGGAAAAAAGCTCTGTTCAAAGTGGGTGCCCCGTTTGCTCACTTGCAAGACAACGCTCCGTGTTACAAGTCAATCAAAACAATGGCAAAACTACATGAGTTCAACTTGGAATTGCTCCCACATCCACCGTATTCGCCAGATTTGGCGACTACTGGCTGTTCGCAAACCTACAAAAATGCTCACTAGGCCGGTAAGAAATTTCGCTCGAATGAAGAGGTTATCGCAGAAACTGAGGCCTATTTTGAGGCAAAAGGTAAGCCGTTCTACAAAAGTGGTATTGAAATGTTAGAGCGGCGCTGGAGTGATTGCGTTTTTCCTGATGGAAATTACGCTGATGAATGAAGCTAAAGTCTTTGTTAGGCCCGGTACTTTTCGACCCATGTGTTATGTACGTAAAAACAGCATAAATTAAGCCACGTCAGCTACAAAGGTATATTTGCATTAGCAGTATACCTCTGGCCCATTTACTTTAGCCTTAAAATTTTGGTGATTTCATCAATTTGGTAAATGCGACAAAAAATTTTCCGAATCGTTATCTTAATTAACTGATATTTTGTTACGTTTGGAATGAGACGCACCTACATGCATAGATAGATATGGACAAGTACATAAAACATTTTCATACACAAAATTGGCATAATTTCAGTGCGACATTATTTCATAGGTTTCGCGGCAATAAAAACGATTGCAGGTGGCTGCGATGGATAAGCGGAGCCACAAACGAAATAAAGAGTCAAAGCAAAGGCAGGAAAATAAAGATAAAGAAAATGAACGAAGTCACAAAAAAGAAAATATGTATGTAAACGCGAAACACAGCCAGAGAAATATAAATGAAAAATGCGTCAAACCCAGATATTACATACAATGCAGTACATGAGCACACACATACATGCATGCATGAGCATATACATACGAGTATAAGTACATAATCATATCTAAAGCCAAGTTAAACAATTTCAAGATACTGATGCGATATAGATTTTTGAGTTTTTTCTTAGCAAGATAAACTGAATTTTATTTATTTTTGCACGCAATGTTGCGTACAAAGCTCACGATCACGCCAATGGTATTGAGACTGATAAAAAATATCAAAATTACATACAGGCATACAGGCATACAGACAAAGTTTATGCCTATTTAACAGTATCAAACTGCGGCTATTCGGTTAGTAAAAAGTGAAGGTGGAAGACAGACAGACAGATATTAATATATGTATAGATTATATTTGAAAACAAAAAGAAAAAAATGAAACAAAAACAAATAAAATGAAATAAAAGTGAAAGTCAGTCCCATTGCTCTGCGCATTTAGCGTAGTGATCCATATTTTAAGTGACTCAAAGCAAATGCCAGAACAAAATATGGCAGTAAAGTGAAGTACAGGGAGTTGATTAAATGGGGATAAAGGGGTTGATAAGAAAAATTGTCATTTAAATGAGACTTCGGTTCAACGAAGTGTAAGCTTTTTGTTTGTTTTATATTTTATTATACATAAAAAACCGCTTTTAAAATTTTCTTTTTCAAAATCGTAAAAATAAATAAGTATACACTTCTGAACTCCTGTAAGGAGGAACTCAAACGTCTCGAACGTGCAGGAAACATTTCCCTCATCTGGGTTCCTGGGCACAGGAATATAGAGGAAAATGAAATTGCCGATGCGCTTGTCAGGAAGGGGGCGGCAGAACCGGTTCCAGCAGTCCCATTCTCAGACATCGGTATCCCCTTGGCCGTCATTAAAGGGAAACTACACAATTTCTTTCTAAAAAAAGCGCAAGACAGATGAAGATCTGTCTCATCGTGTGCTATTTCAAAAATACTATGGCCTCAATACGATAGAAACAGAACGCTTAAGGTGATGGGAGTCCCCCGCCATTCAATTTCCAAACTCATTGCGGTGATCACTGGTCACTGGGTGATCGGCACTCATGCGGAGAAGCTTGGAATTCCGTACAACCCCTATTGCAGAAGCTGTGGGGATCCTGCAGAGAAAGAGACTGTGGAACACTTTCTCTGCAAATGTCCGGCTCTGACGCCTAGGCGTTTGAGATTCCTTAGTGTGCCCTTTGGGGATGACTTGAAGAAATTCTCCAGCCTAGATCTCTTTTCTCTTCTCCGCTACATCAACAGCACTGGCTGAGGAGCTTTTTCAGGGCACAAATACACTCGGACTATTCGAAAAAGATTTAGGACAAACGGACAATGAAGTCTGATTCAGCAACCTCAACCACATAGTATATTAATATTTTCTTAATTTTCCCGTGAATATTCCGAGTTTGGCGGCCACGGAAGTCTAAGTGCACTAGCCTGCCATCCCAGAGGTTGTGGGTTCGAGACCCACGTAAAGCACGGTCCTCGCACTTTTCCAAATTTACTTACTGTTTCCACCTGTTTACTCCTGTTTCGAAAAAAATCTCATTCCTCAACCCCAAAAACTTATATTTCCATCCTTACTCCCGCACAATAGTCAGCGCATTATTAGCATTGTGACTGCTAAAACAAACAAAATCAGTAGAGCATTGCATGTGCGGCGCCAGAAAGGGGAAGTGGGCGATCGCGGTAATAGTGCAGACATACGAAATTTGGCGAAGTCCTCAACCATCTGTGCGATCTTGCTGCCAGAAATTTGTGAAACACAGATGGCGCTCCTAGCAGTAAGAAGGCGTTGTTCCTAAGCAACGACAGGTACGCATTCTCACTACTTAGAAGTGATAGCGGCAGGCTAATCAACTACCCCGTCAGAAATTAAAATGGACTAACGAAGCCAATGCAAGGCTGAGTCTTGTCGAAGCCCTTTTGCTCCCGCGAGGAGTGCAAAAGAAAAAAATATCAGAGTTTGACCTTGAACTGACCTTCAATTTGAGCCCCAAAGAACAAATGGATAACTAATTCGGATTCAGCAACCCCAATAATAATAATACATATATCTTTTTTTGAGGTTTATCCTAGAAAAATTTACTTTTTAAGGAGGGAGGGGATGATTTCACCTCTTTAAGGGGGCTGGAAATTTGCGTACTTGCCGGGATATATTCCCGTTGATTAGAACTATCCTAAAAAATGCCAATCCGAATTTGAATGCATACATTATTTTATTTTTATTCTGAATTTTTCTTAAAGATGCCACCACAGTCACTTCTACGTAACTGGAACGACCCGGATTTATATCCGGCCAAGGAGTGTAAATCGAGCAGCATTCCCCGTATATGTATGGGGAGTGTTTACGCTGCTACAACAACAACAAGCATATGAAGAAAAAAATATTATTAAAATTGGTCAAACATCGGATTTTGTAGCCATTTTTGAAGAAAATGTGTAAAAAATCCCCACTGTGCAGCGACCGTTCAAACTAAATTCAGAAATACATAAAGCCTATTGAGCCATTAGATTTACAAGTTCACCGAATGCGTAAAAGTGATAAAGTCAAGACACCTAAAGATAAGATTAATTTTTTTGCAATTTTGGTTTTTTCGCATTTTTTAACTTTTCACTTCCAAATGATTTGATATTCAAGGTTGATCATAATTAAGTTAACTCTCACATATTTTAGTACACGCTTCGATATAAAAGCTTGTATACTATTTTATGTACTAGATATTTAATATGTAAATGCAATATATTTTAGTTTTATGATCTTTCGCTGACTTACGAAATCCCAAATATTTCATAAGCAACTAAATAATATTCACTTGTTGCAGATGTCCAACGCTTTTACATGCTTGGTGGTTTTAGCAGTTGCTACGCATATTTTATTATTTCCGCCACCCACGTTGGAAAACGACAAATCCACAATAAGATCTTGTGCGTGCGCTTTGCGGAATTTTTTAAAATTGTTTTGTTTTGTTTGTGTTATGTGGCAAATAGCAACGCATATACGCACATGAGAGGGATGTCCATCAGGAGATCGATACATGCTTTTGGTAGTTTTTCTACCCAGAAAGCGTTTCCATTCCAACGGCAAATGCACATTTGGAAAAAGTGCACGGCATGGTGAATAATCGGAGAATACGATGTGGTGTGTGGCTGACAATTTCAAGGCGAGTTTTTGTCACCAAATCGGTTGTTAATGTTGTTGTTACTGTAGCAGCATAAACATTCCCAATACATATAGGGGAATGCTACTGAAGTGACTGTGAAACCGGGTCGTTCCGGTAACATAGAACCGATTACGACAATCGTAATCGGGAGCGCTCGTTTGATAAGATGGCATATTAGAGTGGCACAAAGCTAACTTCTTTTTATGCAATTTTCTTGAGTAAGAGATGTTCAAATTCCATGATTTTTAGCTCAATTTTGTTCATTACAAATTTCGAGTGGCTAAAATGTTGACCACACAATCGTTTTGTTGTCGTTGATGATATCCCACCATTTATAGGTTGTAAATTTGATATCGCTACTAAACTCGGATGTTTGATTTATAAGAAACGTAAACGTTGTCCCAAGTTGGAGGAAAAACTAAACAATAGCTCTGTTTTTGCGTTCTCATTTCTGTAGAAATAGCACTAACATAACATAGGATGAGTTCGAACGGGAAAGCCCGCTGTTAAACTACATGGTTTAGCAGATAGCCCTGGTAGCTAGTTCTGTAAACGTATTAATTTAAAATTTTACTTATAATTTAATAAATGAACAATAATAATAGAAATACACTATCCTTCCAGTGAAGGATATCCTTTTATTGATTTTTTTTTTGTTTCAAGATTTCAAGAAGTCCTCATTTGGTCACAATGCCCACTTTCAAAACGAGCTCATTAAACTTTAATATAATAAAGTGCAAGTTTGAAATGGCTCACAATTTTCGTTGCGTTTTGGTAATTTTTTTTCTTTTCTAAAAACTGAAATTCATCATAGGCCAGGGGTCACTTTACACTAACTTTCCAACTCAAATAAGCACGCACGGGAAATTCCAAATTTATTGAGGGCAGTCGTTAAATTCATCAATGGCTTTTGTGTTAATAAAAATACATAATGAACTTTTTGCGATGCCCTAATATTTTTAGGTATATTATACAAAAAAATATGCATAAAAATGTATGTGCATATGTATGTATATAATGTAATAATTCTGTGTGACCATACAAATGATTGCTGTATTTGAAATTACGAAATCACTATAAAATCTCGTGAAATCAACAGTAATTACATCGTGCGGAGCTCAGTACGTGAGTAAATAATGAGGTAAAAATTAAATTGATAAAAAACAAACAAAACAAAAAAAGTTTTAGTTAAACATAAAATTCAAATAATAAAAATTGTAGGCTTTTTTTAGACAAAAAACAGAAAACAACTCGTTTGCATAAAGCGCGGCACACAATCATGGCAACTTGTCAGCGGACAAAAACGGCTTGCAAAATTTTGTTTGTATTACGTCTTTCTGCTTGAATGACTGACATTGGATTGAGCTAGTCACAATACACATCGCATATATACTTGTACATATATACATATATGTGTATGTAAGAGTTGTTATGCGTGTGCTCCAAAAAATTGTCCGTTATTTGAATTATGTAATGCTACTTTACAGATCAGTGAATGAGAGAGTTAATGTACAGCACTGTTGGCGCTTTTAGAACTAAATTTCAACATATTTACGAAATTCAAAAATAATTCAAAATTGGTGACATTAATATTTCCTCTTAAATGTGAAAATAATTCCTTAATATTAGTTTAATAAACAAAATAAAGATAGCACTAGTTATTTGCAATTAAAAAATATGGCTATTATGAAAAAAAATATGTTTTTTTTTTCACTTTTTGAATGACGTCATTAAGTTATATGTATGTTTGAGAAATTCCATTTATTCTGAGTTGGGCGTTATTCGCGGAACGCCAGAAACTATCACCGGTATTGGCTTTTTTGTTTATTTTTGCGGTTTTTTCGCAATTAATTAAAGTTTGTTTTGGCGACCTGAATAAATGGCAAAAACAATTGCAAATTACACAACGATTCGCATACCTCGCCATTGACTCGTTCGTTCGTGAGCCGCCGCCACTGGCAAACGGTGCCGGCAGCAGTAGGAAAATAACAACAAAATCTCCGGCAAAGGCATGTGACACGAACTAACTAACGATTTTGCGCGACTAGAAGTGGCAACAGGTTGTTGTTAACAGAAGCATAGCGCAAAGACATACATAGCAGCAATGTTGTGTGCACGCAACAGTAAAAAGAAGAAAAGAAAAGACAATTTGAACAGAAGCATCGGTAGTTGTACGAGAACCAGCTTTGCTTGCTGTAGTATAATAATCAATGTCAATTGGTGGTTGCTGCCAGCAGCAGTCATTGTGGCTTATCAGCATTATTTTGCGGCACAACTTTGTAAAAAAATATAAATTAAAAATATTAACATTCCTTTAACCAACCTCCACCTCCGACTGTTGACAACAGGCGACGCATTGACGTTAAGTCAGCCGGCGTTCACTGGTCTTCGTACATTCCATCACTTAACTGCCTTAAAACAACAATGTTTATCGGGTTTATAGAATATTTGAAAAGTAGCAATGATTTCACTTTTGGAAGACGTCATTGGCAATATCGACCGACCGACTTAAGTTCTGTTGCTTTGTAATAAAGTACAAAACCCTATAAAATTATGATGACTAAAAGCACAAGAATTTCTTGCAATGTAATGCAAAGCTGAGTTGACTTTAATGTGATTAGACAATGATGGCAACGCGTTGGTGAATGGTGAATGCTACTTCTTATCAGTTCCATGTATGCAAGCAGACAATACCATAAATGGAAAGGACAGAAGAACATTTAATATATTAGATATGAATATTTAATGAATCATTCCACTACAAAAAATATTGCTCAATTGTAGAATTATATGATAAAAGTGAACCTGAAGATTCGCACGAATGACTCCAGCAAATATTTTTCCTCGTTTAAAGAACCATGCAAAATTTGTATTTATTTATTTATTTAGCCACAGGTTACGTTTCAGTGTTAGATACCAATGGAATTACAATATAAAGCATGAAAAAGTAAAAATGTAGAAATTTAACTAGAATTTGAGCTTAACATCTAAAATGTATTAAATTAAAAAAATAAAATTATTAAAAAACAAAAATTATTATTATTATATTTTTTATTTATTGAATCCCAAAGTAGGAGTATAATAATATAATATTTTATAACAGGCACAAAATATTACAATTAAATATATATAAATATTATACAAAATAGTTAAAAATTTTACAAACAATAAAACGTGTACTGTAAGGAATTGAGTAAAGCTGCTTTTTGCATGCCGAAAATTAGAGATTCTTATATTTTTATTATTGTTATTATATTTTTATTATTATTTTATTTTTATTATTATTTTATTTTTATTATTATTACATTTTTATTACTATTATATTTTTATTATTATTACATTTTTATCATTATATTTTTATTATTATTATATTTTTATTATTATTACATTTTTATTATAATTATAATATATTTTTATTATTATTATATTTTTTTATTATTGCATTTTTATTATTATTATTTTCATAAGAACAACTGAAAATCTTTTCTATTTAATGTTGTAAGCCCCAAGCATGGTACAAGCCTTCAGATACGATATCTAACCAGATAATTGAAAAAACTTCCCCTCAGCCGAGATCGCCCGATTTCAAGAATAGAGTGCCGCATTTGTCGCGCTCAATACAGAGCAAAGGTTGCAAAGTTGACAAAAATACAACAGTAATTCTTAAAAATTAATAAGAAAAAATTAAATATCTTGAAATGAAAATATGTGCAAAAATTATTGCTATTAAATAAAATAGTTTTGACACTTTTACCCCATCTATTTACTTTATTGAACATTTTCAAATTCTTTCATTCTCATACCATGCATTGTACGCTGTCAAAAATTTTATGTAGAGTACTAGTACCGAAGGCCCGAAGTAGAGATCGCCCCACGTAAGCACACTCGGCAGGCAGCATCGGCCAGGCCACTCAATTCAAATAAATAGGCAAACTCTTGGCAACAACTTCACTAGAGCAAAAGTGTCCCAAGTACAAGTGCGACAGTCGAACTTTATGCCTTGAACTTTAGACATACAAAGTTAAAAAATTTGCCTCATAAGCATAAATGTATGTATACCTACTTTTCATATTATTTTATGCGCATAAATATACTCATTTCACATGCATACATTTATATATCTACTAAATGCACGTGTAAGTATTATGCTCATGTTTGCCTCGTCTATAAAGAGAGCCGATTGCGGTATCAAAGCAAAATAACAATAGCAATTAAAAATGCCATGTCGATGCATGCAAGGTAATGAAGTTAGTACATACTTATACATATATAAATACATATATATGCTCATGCATTTACTTCATAAGGCGAATTTAAAGCATCTGATGCGCCACTGCGCTGCAAAGCTTAATAAATTAGAAATAAAAGGATACCATTTTAGTGCAGCTGTGATGTTATTTGTGTACAAAAATGTTAGCTAAAGGACATTTTTTATTTATACATATATTTCATGTGTTGTGCCAAAACACCTACAAACGTGTATTCGTCAAGATGATCGTAAATTTGTGATAAATTATTAAAAATATTAAGTGAGTAGTAAAAAGTGATCTTTTGAAGCTTTATTTCGACGATCAAATGCTTTGCGATGTTATAAGTATGTTTATGTAGAGGGTTCCACAAACAGTTTTCTGACTAATCTTCAGTTTCTGGGCTATGGAATTGCGATTTTCATGATTTTATGTAATGTAATGTAAATCCATTGGAAACACTACTTTACTACTTCACTCAAAACTATGTATATTTATTGGGTCCATGAACAACACAACTTTCAAAGAACTTTTTGAAGCATAATTCTACTTTCAAATTAGGTTTGTGCTGTAAAAATTATCCGATAACTTGCCAGTAACTTAATTTCCGAGAATTCGTTCTCAAAGAGAAAAAACAAAACAGTAACAAGGTTTAAGCAGGTTTTATGAACAGCTATGAGCTAACAGCTAACAGCTTATATTTAGTTACATTCTCCAATTCCCTCACCAGTTTTATTTAAATTTAGAACTTTGATTGAATTCGCAAATTTTTATTCTTGTTTATTTCTACTTTGCGATCAGTTGTTTTTCTCACAAGCAAAGTTTTACAAGAAAAAATGTATTCAGTAAAAGTAGCAACTTCCCCTCAAAATGAAATGTCATTTTGCTCTCTCATTTCCCCTACTTTGCAAGTTTTTTGGGTACATGAACACCAAAACTGGATAACAGAACAGAATTTATTTGCATCATGGACAGATCTGTTGTCGTATAGTATAACCCGACGCAATCGTGTGATATGACTCACTAACATCTACCGGAAAATACTGTAGATTTTTACACCTTCACAACTAATACTACGTTATTTCGCTATAATATTTTTTTGTTCAATATTTTTAGAACAACTTCATAAGCTTGTTTTGACAGCTGAATTTTACATATGTATTTACTTTAAATTATAAAAAACAGTAATCAATTTTTAATTATGTTTTGCCCAAAGCTTGCGACTTTTCTTAGCCGCAGTTGTTCATTAACGGGTTTTTGTTTGTATGTATTTTTACGTACAAATTTAAATGACAGATGCTTACAAAAATTCAGTAAATTAATTACCGTAAACAAATAA
This sequence comes from Anastrepha obliqua, assembly GCF_027943255.1. Lineage (NCBI taxonomy): Eukaryota > Metazoa > Arthropoda > Insecta > Diptera > Tephritidae > Anastrepha > Anastrepha obliqua. The sequence continues at coordinate 6,916,785 of NC_072893.1, forward strand.
TTACACACAGGGAAATAAAATCTGCGGGATGAATCCTCTTTAGTATTGTAAAGTATTTACTTTATATAAGAAAGTAAGGTGTGTCTACACAGGTCGACAAAAAATCTTTTTTTCTGGTTGCTGTTGTTGTTGTAGCAGCATAACATTCCCCATAAATGTACGGGGAATGCTGCTGGAGTGATAGTCCTTGGCCGAATATAAATCCCGATCATTCCAGTAACGTAGAACCGACTGGTTCTCGGTGTTAATGCATAAATTCTGCTGCCAGCAAACGAGCAGCGTCAAATTATCCATTCTTAGCTTCAAAAAATTGCTTTTGCAGGTTAATACGAGAAAGTCCATACAAAAATGAGAAAATCACTAAAAATATTCACTTTTGCACTTGATTTTGCATTAGCAATTTTTCTTAAAAATTCGATTAATTAGACATTCAAAAAAAAAAAAAAATAAAAATTTTAAAAAATTTTAAATTCTAAAAAAATTAAAAATTGCTCCAATGCTAAACAAATTTAAATTTTTATTTTTCTTAAAAATTCAAACAATTGCGCTGATTTCCACAAAAGCAAACTTTGAGCAAAAAGAATATGTTTCCCTCTATTAGTAAGCCAGCAAAATTTGATGCCCAAAATTTATGTCGTTTGGGTTTTTTTCATGAAAGATAAACATATCGTAGAAAATTCTTCAATGCAAAAGCTTTTAAATATAAATCAGTTGATCAAATATTTTCTTAGTAGCTTTTTATAGACCGTACGCATAGCTGTCAGAGGTTAATTGGAAGTACTCCGAAGAGCTTGACAATAAAAATAAATGTCTACGTTAAAAATGCCGCCGCTGTCAACAAAGTGGAATACATGGAGCATCTGCTCACATCTTACTTGAAGCTGTGCGCATGAAGGTCTTAGTATATACGTAAGTACCCCATAAGCATATATACATGCATACATACATACAAGAATTCATAGCATAGTTGTTATGCCCATGCACGTGTCGGTTTCTAGAGAAATAAATGCTATTTGTGTCAAAGTTCAATGCTTCCGCCATGCGCTCACTTTCCTCAAACGCCACACGAGTTCACTGAATTCCACATTATTTAAATTTTACGCCAGTTTTTATTCACTTCAATTTCCCAACCTACTTCACGCGAACCCGCTGCATATCCGCACACACACACACATACTCACTTTACACTCGCATGACTTGCAATCTGCCTACAGACGCAAAAAATCCGAAAATAGGCAGTTGTGATTGCAAATTTATTGTGAAGTGCAATTTCAATGGCATTTTCTAAATTACATGGCCACTGCGCAGCCTAGCAGACATTGCTCCAATTCGAAGTTGGACGGACGTTGCCAGAAAATGCAGTGTTTGGGGGCACACTGAAAATATGGTGCCGCAGAAACATTCACTGTAGTGTACAAATCAGTTCCTCCAGCGTTGGGGTATTACAATTCATATTTCGACATACTCGTACGTACCAAATGGATGTCTGGTCATGTGGATCTGCCAAATGGTATTAAGTTCGCGTTTAAATTAATATGGAGTATGTCGAGTGTTGCGCGTTTACAAACTTGCAGGCGCAGAAGTGCTCTTGATTAAATGTAAAATACAGCATTTGTTTGTTCCCAGAAACAGAGGAAGTAAATTTCCGTAAGTAATAAATTTTAATTGCGTACTTTGATACGGCAACACCAATTTGATACAGCAATTCTCAGGCGAACCTGTTATTGGCGATTCTATCTCCGTAAGTGTTGTCGACAATTAAGTGTGTAAATTTTCAAATTAATTCGAAAATCAAGTTTAAGAAATTTACATCTTTACCTCAGAACAACAAAAACATCCATTTTGTGTCGTAATACACTTCAAGGTATTGCGTCAATTTCATTTTTAGTTTTTTTGTTCAGAAAGCTCCGAGAAAAAGCACATTTTTTAAATTCTATTAAACGAAAGCGGCAAAAAAGCGTAGTTCCCCCATTTCTTCAACACCATCAGAGCACACACCTTGAATTTTGCGCGTCTAACAAATTGCGAGGTAACGAAAAACGAGAAGTTTATTTCTAAAATCAATATTCTATTAAAAATATTCACCCACCAAATCTGGCTGGATAGGTGCTTATACACTGATTCTGCTTGGAAGTTGGTTCCATATGTAAAAGTCCACGTAAATGGGAATGGCCAGGACTATTCTTCTGCATATGGGCCAAGCAGCTCACAACTTCGGCGCTGCCGGCCCAAGTATCCTCTGAGTAGCTTCCGAGCATTCATTCGAGAGCGAGCTGATGTGAGAAGGTGAAGCAATCCAGAATATCTGGTTGTTCCCTGTGTTTAGGACTCGAATCCTCCCCAATGAAAAACAATCTCTACACCTGACTCTTGGGAGTCCATTACATGTCGAAAAGGTCAAGGACTGGCGTAGTTTGCACGCCGGAAGCCTTACTGGTCCATACCTTTGCAAAGCTAAATAGTTCCAGCAAGACAGTGTAACAAGCCATGCAGCGCGTGAGACGAGAATTATTGCATTCCCATGGCAGCCGGTTTTACTACCGGAATGAGTCGAGTTTTTCCCGGCCAAGGGCTGGCGCCCTTGTAATCCAGCCCTGTTTAGTGCACCGAATCTCACACCTCGTTTATAGTCACTGGAGCAGCTCCATGCAGCAAGACTGCTGCTAATCCCCAGGGCTGGCATTAAGCCTAATACTGGAGCCGAAGTCTATTTCTGCTGCGTTTGCCAAAGACCGCTCCATGCAAACTACAAATCGGTTAGATGCAACCAGTGCAAAGGATGGTGCCACTATAAGACCTGCTAGCTCTTAAGACACATAGGGAGTGGTTGCTGTTGTTGTAGTTGTAGCACCTTACTAAATCCTGTCATGCGGTATAGTCACCGGTCGTCTTCGTCTAACCTCATTTACCGGTAGGGCCACGAAACCTGCTGTTTCCAGAGGGAGAGGACCCAACCATTCCCATGGCAGCCGGTTTTACGTTACAGGAACGTTTTGGGGTCTCCCTCCCCAATAGCCTAGCCCTGTCTAGAACACCGTACCTCAAGGAAAATCGTTCACGTGTCTTAGCCTCCACGACTTCTACCTCGCGCAATGCGTTGGTGCAACAATCCAGCACCACAAATAAAATCTCTACGATTCCTCGAAGCTCACAGAAGCCACATTACTCCCTCGCACCCTGAATCGCCACTCTGATGCCGAGGAGTTTTAAGCTCCTCCAACTGAACTGCAACGGACGCTCGAGTAAGATCGAAGAGATATTCGATTAGATAAAAACGATAATTGCTTCTATGTTCCCCCCAGGCAGGCGGTTCTGCATTACCGAAACAAGCCGGACTTATATCCAACCAAAGATTGCCATTTTACTAAGCATTTATGGGCAGAATTTACGGCGGCTTTCGGCGGCTGAGTCATGGCAACAACTGATTTGACTCCTTCAGACCACTTTTTGTGCAGGTGAATGATAAACTGCAACTACTTGCGCAGTATTAACGACATAATCCGATAACTAGAAAGTGGCATAAAATGGATCTACCAAAGGTAGCCATTCACCAGTAAATATTTCAAAATATTTTAGTGCACACATTTTTCGAGCTGATAATTATAATTAATATATTGTCTATTTCATACACTTCTTTCGCGTTTCATTATTCTAATGCTAAAATAATTTTGTTCTTTATAATAAAATATATATATGAAAATAATGCTACCACTTCGATGCTTAACTCCGTTCTTCACTCGCTAACGACAATTACACGCGACTGAACGGGTATCGGTAAAAAGCAGTAAAACATGTCCAGTGAAATTAGTAGGTCAAAATAACTGAAGGAAGTTCAAGTGAAAGGCGAATGCATTGCATAAAACCAGTTGTCAACCAAACAATTATTGCAAAAAATGCCAAGCTCTTTTGCAAACGTTAATAAAAGAGCCGACTGGCTCCTGGATGCACACACCTCCGAACGTTGTCAACAATGAAAACAAGTTTATAACAAAGTGGCTGAGGTGTTTATAAACTATTGAACTAAACCTTGTAACACTGCAAAAGTAAACAATAACTTTTGGAGACGGAAACTTGTTTTGAGAAGAATAGCAAAAGCTAAAAAATTTATTGATTGATTATTTCGACTGTGAAAAATGATGAAAAGGAACGCACTTGTCACATTCCATATTGTTTTTAATGCACACAATAAATGTGGGTAAATAAATGTATGATTCACTCGGGCCTTTTCACAAAGATCTAGCTTGTAAACTCGACATCTCGCGTTATGCCACTTATTCCTTAATAATTTTCCCACTCGGAATCAGCCAAGCGACGCGTTTAAAAATCGAATAAGTGTTAGAAAAAAGTGAAAGAATTTGCTTGCTAGCAAATATAAGCAAAAAAAGTTTCGAGATAAGTATGTATAAATAACAGCCAGTTGTTGCTGTTGTAGCTGTTTACCAAGCTCTGCTAATAAGCGCGTTAAAGTCTTCGGTCGGCATTGTCAATCTCATCTAACGGCAGACCCATGAAAGATGACGTTTCGACAGGGTGGTCCACGACAAAAAGGGAATGGGTCAGAGCGGGCATGTGAATAGGTGCTCAATATCGTGCGCGATACCTTCACATACCGAACCTTCCATTATACTATTTAAAAAATTCCCAACTATAGATATTAAATAATTCCCTTTCAAAGAACATTTGTATTTATATAGGTTCTCTGCTCAAGGTTTTTGGCGAGCTCTTCGTCCTATTTGTGGAATGCAATCTACACGGACGGATCTAAAATGGACACCGGTGTGGTGTAGGATCAGGCTTATATTGCGAAGAGCTTTCTATCAGTGAATCCTTCAAACTACCGGGTCACTGTTGTTTTTCAAGCGGAAATAAACGCTATTAATGAAGCCTTAAAATGGTTAGAGATAAACAAAATATAATCAACAGATATCTGTATTCTATCAGACAGCAAAACTGCCCTACGGGCCCTGGACACATTCCAAATAACATCAAGGAGTGTCTTACATTGACGCCGATCTCTAAATGAGATGGCCAAACAATATCATATCATCTTATGCAGGGTTCCAGGCCACAGCACTATAGGGCTGAGCAACTTGCAAGAGAAGGTACCTGTATGCCAGACATAAGTAATTTTATGGGGTACCTCTCGCAACTTGTAAGCTTCTCATTAATGAGACGCACCAATCAGTTCTGTAAATCCAAGATGGATTAGTGTCAATACCTGTGAAATTGCTAGGCAAACAAGACCAAGGTTAAATTTACGTTTGTCCAAGAATATTAAAAAATTGATTGGGACCTTAGTAGGGGCCCTCACAGGACATTGTCTCATAGGAAACCATGCAAGGAGACTAGGCGTTTACATGCATGATTTCTGTCGTAGCTGCAGGAATGAGGAAGAGTTGGAAACAATTCAACACCTTTTTAGCACATGCCCGGCTCTAGCCAGAAGCAGGAACCGATATCTAAGATCCTAATTCTTAATGAATATGGATAATCTATACACTTTAGGTATCAACAACCTTTTACGCTTTGTCAAAAGCTCACGATGGTTCAATATGGAAAGGGAAATGTAGCCCAGCCCCTGCGGCTCACTTCTTCTTCTTCTGCTGGATCTTCGCGATTACATACAAACGTCATTATGATCTTAGTCGTACGGTTGTCAGGTCATATTATTAATGATGTCATTATATTTTCGTCTGTTTTTCGCTGCTGCTGTTAGTTCGCCGATTGTTTTGAGGTCTGTCCACTCTTTGATGTTGTCTAGCCATGTTATTTTCTTCCTACCAATTCCTCTTTGTCCTTCAATTTTTCCTTGCATCAGCAGTTTTAAAATATCATACTTGTCACCTCTTGTTATGTGTCCGAAATAAGAGACTTTTCTCCTTTTTATGTCCGTAAGCATGTTCCTAGCGGTTTGTATTCTATTTAGCACTACGTCATTTGATATTTTGTCATTCCAGCATATTTTCAACATTTTTCTGTAGACATTCACATTTCAAAAGATTCTAGTCGGTGTATGCTTACGATTTTCAATGGCCAGGCCTCGCATCCATATAAGAGTGTTGACCATACATAACATTTTAAAAATCTTGTCTTTAACCCGATTGGTATATCCCGGCGTATCAGTATCTTTTTGATATTCATGAAGGTCGCTCTAGCCATTTCTATTCAGCCTCTTATCTCCTGATCATGGTCCCATTGGCCATTTAGCCATACACCCAGATACCTGAAACTTTTTACTCTCTCTATTGTTTTGCCACCTATGGTTAGTCTCGCATAGGAATAGTCTCTGCTGCTTTTATTTACAATAACAAACTTGGTTTTATCAATATTTATGCCAAGCCCTTTTTATCGAGAATGCTATGAAAAATGAGAAATACTTTAGTTATTTACCTAAATATTTATTGTATCGAACCAGCATTTAGTAAAATATAAAGGCTTCGTTCCCCTGGTTCTACGGATCTCGAATCTACATAACCGGAACAACTCTGTCTTTTAACCGGAGATAGTTTGGTGCTACTACAACAACATTAACACTTGCCAAACCAATCGGAATTCATCGCTAGATACTATTTCATCAATTTAGATGAGTAGAGGGCACAAAAGACCATGAGGTCGAAGTGCAAACTTCCAATAAATCTAAATCTAATTGAATGAATTTCTTATTTGCGCTCTTACAACCACAGAGAAACTAAGAATTAATTTATAAAATATACTTTTAAGGCTCGGTTGCTGGAATACTTTTATTATTAAAATTAAATGAAATAATTTCAACCAAGCTAAATACCCCCAATGTTCCAATTCTAGTCATTTACGGTTAGGGCAAACTGTTACTACTCGCATCGACTCTATTCTGTTGAGTTCACATCTAAGTATGTAGTTTGGCGGCAACGTAGTTGGCGCAAGGCGAACGAAAAGCCGCCCGTTTACGCAGCGAATTAGAACAAGTAAAGAAGACATAATACCAATGGAAATAAGAAAGAGTGAAAACCAGTAGGCCCAAGATTTTGTGAAGTTGTTGCTAAACTTGCAACTCGTAAGTCGTAAAAAAAATTTTTGACAGCGGCCTCTGACATGCGCAGGCACATGAATGTTAATACATATGTATGTATGCAAGTGTGTATGTATTTTTTCGCATGTGGGAAGCTCTGCAGGGACTACTGTAGTTCAATGCAGTAAATGCTAACTTTGTGGAGTTTCAGCTGAAAAACTTCTACTATATTCTTATTTTAAGCTGTCATTGTTGTCGTCAGACTTTTTGTTGTTGATTATAAAGGTGGTTTTTCTTGCTCGTCTAGATTTCTTGAAAGTAGGCTAGTTCAGAACCAACAGTGTTGAGCAAAAAATTAAGAACAAGTTTATAAAATGTACGAGGGTCGTTTGAAAAGTCCGTGCAAAGTGAGAGAGATGACACTACTGGTGCGTATCGAGGTTGTGTTTAGTTAGTAGCATCTCTTGGAAGAACACACACCAAGTTTCAGCCAATCGTTTGAATCGAGGAAGTCGAGTGATATTTCTTTTCCATGACGATAACGCACCACCTCACGCCTTAGCAGCTGTGGTCGGAAAATTAATTCCATTAATAGGAATCCAACTCGTTACACATACCCGTATTCGCCAGACTTGGCTCTCTCAGACAACTGTTTGAAGAAAAGGCTATGTAAAAAGATACTATACAATCGAGGAGGTGCTTGCAGAAACGAATGGCTATGTTTCAGAATTGGACAAATCTTATTATTCGGAAGCGATCAACAAATTAGAATGGTGTTGGACGAAATGTATAAGCCTAAACGAGACTATGTATACAAAAGGTTAAACGACTGATATGCATAGGAGCTGCTTTTATTGGCAGAAAAACACTCGGAGGTTTGCCATTGCTTGGCGAGCAGCAAACACTTCAAAAAATGACATTTCCACGACAGTGGGTTCTACGTTACCGAAACGACCCGGATTTATATCCAACCAAGGACTGTCACTTCAGCAGCATTCCCCGTATGTAAGTATGGGGAATATTTATGCTGCTACAACTACAACAACAAAAATGACATTTGTAAAATTATAATAATTTTTTATGATATTAAACCGAAAAAGATACATCACTATAGGGCACTGCCGTGGAGTCAAACGTAGTATCTTCACGTAATCAACAAAACATATAGAGAAAAATCGACTAGAGCAGGGAATATAATAACCAAAATGGAAAATTTGGCTGTATTAGTTAGCCATTACTCGTCCTTACTCGTCTATGCCAAATAAAAGTCTCTAACGTTCTTTAAAGATGAATACTATAAATATGATTTTTCATTCCCGAGCTCATTAATCTGCTAGTCGAAATTTTTCTACAGACAAGACGAAAAATTTAATCAATCAATTGTTTTTCCAGTTTTCGCGTTTTTCAATGAATATTCGCTAAATACAGAAATAGTGATGGATTGTGAAGTAGGCATTTGATAGGACCACAATGTGGCATAGGCAGGACATTAGGCCCCATCAGTGTGGCCATTAAAGTTCAAAACCAAAGTCAATTAAAATATAACTTCTAGAACATTTTTCTTATGCATTCATTTGGAATTTATTGCAACTTGAGATCTCAATGGGCCTCCTCACTGCAATACTTATGCGCATAAGCATGTACGTACGTGCTTATGTAAACGTTTGTGTGCACAAAGTGATACAAAGAAAACACTACAACTTTTGTATTTCGTTAACATTGTAACTCCATTTCCACAAACGATGGTGACACTCTTCTTGCAAAGCAAAAGATTTATATAATAAACGTGTATTAATTTTATGAGCTTTGAATCACATAAGCACGATTGTGTGCACTATGAAAATGACTTAATTATTTCGTTGTGTTTTTTTAAGTTCTACCAACCACAAAAGGGTTCGAGAATTCGTTCTCGATCCGTGTGTTTACAGTTTTAAGCCGTTGTAAGCCGGGGAAAGGTGAAATTTACAAGCACCACAAAACCGAAATAGCGAAAAATAAGCACTTCGACCAAACACCGAACGACTAAGCGAGTTAAGCGATCGAGCAAGCGTCTATCATACACGTAAGCAAGTTTTCCGCTGACTGAATGATAAAATTTTATATACTAAATTCAGAGACGTCGGGCTTGCGCCGATTCCAAGTCTCCATGTGTTGCTTTTTTGCTGTATTGGTAGTGGTAGCAGTCATTTTAATGGTAGCGCTGTTGACGTTATAAATAAAGGCAGTTATAATGTAGCAACAAAACAACAACAACAACGAGTAAAGCCATTGCGACGATAACAATGAATTTAAGATAGCAGGAAATAGCGGCGCTGCCAGAGATACGCGATATGTGAGCATATCAATGGCACTGTCCGCGCGATTGTGGTGGGTGCATATCTCAACAAATTCATATATAATACTTATAAGCATTCGCGAGTTTGCACTCGTGAGACATATGTGCATATGTATGTATGCATGGGTGTATGGTTTAAAGTCAAAGTCAGAAATATAAGACGCCGCATTAGGAAATCTTACTTCAGACACTCACGCATGCACACGCAAGTGCTTGGGTGGGAAAAGCTGGACTCGGGAACAAATTTGTAGTACAGAGCACTTATGCAAGTGCGAACTTTTTGTTAAGAATTTTTTTAAATAGAACTGCAATTTTTTACCTTAACGAGTAAGACATGCAGCCTCATTTGTTATACCATATTTCGGTATAATTTGCGATAAATGCATGATTTTACTTATCGGAAAAGATGTGGTATAATTTCCATTTTTAAGGGGGCCTTAGATTAATGGATGACGACCAACAGTGGCTAATTACAATTCGTATTAACCGCTTCAAGCGACTGATGCAATTCACCAGGTGCGTGATATTTAAGCCCGCAATATCCCCAAGTGTAGCGTAAAAGTGAGAGCCCAGATGTCTAAATCTTTGCCCGACGAGAGCAGAGCAGCTGAGAGAAGGTGCTGAGATGGTTCCACCACGTCCTCCAGACAACTTCTGCAAAAAGGACTTGCAGCAATACCCAGTCTTCCCGCATGGGCGCCTAGCGGACAATGTTAGGTAAGCATACCTAGCAAATTCCAGAGCCGCGGTTTTGTTAGCCTTAGAAATTCCTTCGAGCGCTCCCGATCTACCCGTGACAAGAAAGATCTCGCGACTTTGCACGTTTGCGCACTCATCCAGCACTCGCTAAGTTGACATGAAGCCCATCTTTCCAGGAATAGACCACAAGTTCTCAAGGGATCCCCAATTCTCTCGTTTTGTGATGAAACCATCTCCAGAGTACCCTGCCTAGCCAACTCGCCGTCAGCCCGGGAACCCCAAATGAGCCTAATATCGAAGTGTTCGGGTGCACAAGCAACAATCCCAATTTCCGCTTGGTTGTCGGGGTAGATATTTACGTCCTTTACGACAAGTACAGAAGTAAACAACCCACCCACTGCTTCTTTAATTGCGGCTACCTCCGTTTAGAAAACACTATAGTGCTCAGAAAGCCTACATTTGAGCTTGATGAGGAGGTCCTCGCAGAATTCTCGCCCATCAACTCTTCCATCCAGCTTCAGAGCCATCCCTAAACAGGTTTGCCATTGCCTGTCTCCAAATGTTGCACCTCGCCCATTCCTCGCTTGAGGGGATATGAGTGGAAAAAGTGATAAAAATAATTCTAAATAAATATTAAATTTTTTTATAATAAATTTTTTAATTTTATTAAGCATTGAAATTTGATTTTTAGCGCAAATTTGGCCCTTGCCTTAGTGATAACAAACGTCGTTTCACTACAAACGCAACATTTCTGAAGCAGTGATTTCCCTACAGGGTAATTGCATATGAATATGTAAATGAATACATTACTCGTAGTATGCACGGCAAATGAAATAATAAACATTTGCGGTAGGATTAAGGTCATAAATAGAAGCAATCGGCGATAAAGCATAAATGGAAAATGAGCGTTTTTTGTAAGAACTCGGCTGATATTTTAGTCTACAGCAGTCAACTGAAGCAAAACTAATATTCCCAAGATATAAATAGTTATCTTAGTGAAAGTAAAATTCAATATCTATAAACATAGTCGAACACTGGGTTTACCAAGGTGAAACTTTTCTTTAATTTTCTTCAAGGAAAATCTTGCTGATTTAATTGACGTTTGAACTGATGATTGAATATTCTAATTGAAGTCATTTTATTGAGGTATATTTTCTCCACTCAATCGTTCTATTAGAAACCCAGACATAAATAAATAAGTAAAACAAAGAAACCTAAGTTCAATAAAATTAATTTTGACCTTTCATATTTGGAACAATAAACATAAGGGCACTTGTCAAAAAGTGGGGTTTCAATACAGCTGTTTTTGTTGTTGTTGCTGTAGCAGCATAAACATTTCGCATACTTGCAAGGAGTGAGAGTTCTTGGCCACTTATAAAACAGGATGGTACCGATAAGCTAGACTACCGTGAAAACGACAGTTGTCCTATGATTGAACTGTCACGTTGATTTTTCTTCCAGAAATGTTTGACAAATCAGCAAAATTCGTTACAGAGATTAACGTATTTACATCATTCGTATTCATTAAGTAAATGAAAAATAAGGAAGTCAAACTTCCTGAATTTTACGTGATACACCTCTCTTATGTATGCGAAAGGCCAGTGAACAATAAATTAAAAAATAATAATGATAAAAAAATTATTGTATAATAAAATAAAAAAATAAAAAATAATTAAATAAATAATAAATAATTAATTAAAAAAAAACCAAAAATAAAAAAAAATAATAATAATATAAGAAATAAAAATTTCAATAATAAAATAAAAAAAAAACACTAATAATAAAACAAAAAAAAAACACTAATAATAAAATAAAAAAAAAAAATAATAATGAAATTAAAAAAAAAAATAAATAAAAAAGTAATAAAAAAAATAAAAAAATCATACAATTAAAAAAACAATAATACAATTAAAAAAAAATAAAAATAAAATAAAAAAAACTAATAAAATTTAAAAAAATAATAATAAAATAAGTAAGAAAAATAATAAAATTAAAAAAAAATATATAAAATAAAAAAAAAAATAAATTAAAAAAAAATAATGATAAATTAAAAAAAAAATTATATATTATTTTTTTATTTAATTAATTTTTTTTTGTCGTGAACTCAACTCTCAAGCAATATACAAATTAACACATCTTAGTACCTTGGTCAGTCAAGGAAAAAGGTCTCTATGTTAGTTGCTTTGATCACAGGCCACTGTCTCGTAGGTCGACGTGCTCAAAGATTGTACGTACCTAATTCCGATTATTGCAGAAGATGCAAGAATGAAGACAAGGGGGTAGAGCCTGTCAAACATCATCTTCTTTGCCACTGTCTTGCGTGGAATTTCACAAGGTTTCGATACTTTGACTCATTAGACTTAGATTTAGATTTATTAGAGATTTGCACTTCCACCTCGTGGTCTTTTATGCCCTCTACTCATCACAATACCACATCCAGATACAGTTCCCTTATTCAACTTAAGATAGCGCTGGGTTGACTGAGCGTATGTGCCTTTCTTCCGGCTGCAAATGACCGAGATGTCTCAACCTTCTTCGCGTTGTAGCACTGCATTCAAGAAGGTGCATGAGAGTATCCTCGTATTGGTCGCAGAAACGACGAGAGTCAGTGAAGACACAGTCTGCGAGTCCTGTGAGAATGCCCGGAAGCATTCTCGGTTTATCCTTGGAGAGAGTTATGAGATTTGTAAACCTCTTTGGCTCACAGTTATTGAATGATGCCTACGACCTTAGTTATGTAAGCCTCAGTTAAATCAATGGGTTAACCCTTAAAACAAAAAAATTTAAAGAGGATCGGCTACGGTCTAAGTGATTTGGTTTAAAGACCGACTAGCACTTCCCCCTACCTACGTACCTATCTAGTACCTTGGTGCTTTTATTTCAGTTTAAGGATGGGGCCTGCTTTTATAAAAAGTCCTCCACAATAAATTACATAATACACTTTGCTGACACACGGATTACATTTTGTTATTTACTGTGAATCACAAATCAAAGTATGTCTCAAATGGAACTCTTACCTTCAAGTAGAATACTTGAAAGCGTTCATTGGCCAGTCAGTTTAAAATGAAAAAAATTGCACATTTCTGGGACATTTTTTTATTTTCTCTACATTTCTCGCTAGACCGGTCATATTCAAAACCTAGTAAATTTTCAATTAAGCTGAAACACAATACGTGACTTCTTCGTTAAATGCTCGTGTGCGCAATCAAACATAAATAAGTCATTATCATATCGTAAAGGGAAGTTACTGCTGGCGTGTCGCAATCAAAATACTTTTCGGAAAAAAATTAAAAAAGAATTTACTTATCTACATAAATTTAAGTACGTTGATAGGCGCTGTATAGACCAGCAATGCTAATAGCTGGTAATTGGGAAGCTGAGGGGAAGAGACAATACTTGGCGGCACAAGAGAAACAGAAACGAAAACATGACGTGAGAATGTAATAAAACAAACAAAAAAAAAAACACAGTCGACACGCCAAACATATACATACACACATACATACCTACATAGATACGTTGAGATGTATAGATGTTTTGCCTAAGCACAGAAGCCGAAAAGTTAACTTATGTACAATAAAGCTGCGGTGGTATTCTTTCTGTAAAAAAAAATAAAGCTACCCAACGGATTCGTCACAAAGCTGAGAAAATTTATTATATTTATTAAACTACTCCAGAGCGCCGACGACGGCTAAGAGGTTGCCATAAGTATTATGCCATAAGCTATTTTTCGACTTTTGCGACATCGCTAAGATAGCTACATACCAACGCCGCCCCTTCTTGTTGACTCCGCAAGCATTATGAACAACGAGATAAGATATTGGGCACGACGCGGCGTAACAATGGGAACCTTGGCGTCGGCGCTTTCAAATTCTCGCCTTGGGTTACTTAATTGTAGTTTTTGTAAAATATGAAGTTTTTTCTTTCTTTTTGATAAAACGATTTTAATACAGAGAAAGCAAAATTAGTTTAAGTGGTTTATTAATTAAATCAAAACCAAAAGTGTGGCATGGACTATTTATGAACTTCTTGCAAGAAAACTTACAGCTCAAATGGCCTGCGACTGCAAGTTTGCTGATTTTTTTTTCTCTTTTGTTTTTCTTTATTATCACAGAAATGTTTAACGTTATTTTTGTACAACTTTTATGTCAGTTATGTGCTACGATTTTAAAAACTCTAAACAATAATTAATTATAGCACTACTTTTAGTTTTCAGCGCTTCTCAAGCTTTCTTGGCACATTGCTGCAATATTTTCTCCAATAAGGTTTTGTTGTTTTTTAGTAACAAAAAAGCCACCCAACCACCCCCACTACTCGTTGCGCTCAACCGAACCGCACCGCATCGAATCGAATCGCATTGTGTCGTGTTTTTCAATTCAACAACGCGCTAACTCGCTCCCTCCTGCGCTGCGTAGAAATGCCAGTTCCGGTTGAGCATGGCAATTGGCGATTGGCGATTTTCGATGCGCATTGAAGTGCATATTTGCAAGTAATTAGCGCATTGTGACCACTACGAATTATCTGCTGACAAACAAGGCAGACATATGTACAAACTAACACTGACACTAAAGCGACACTATGCAATAATCCGACGAGATCCGGTTTGAAAAAAAAATAGATAAATAAAAATCAGCCAGAGTGAGGCGCGCTGCCGTTATCCCGCTTGCATGTGGTTAAGCACACAACGCACGTATTGGACGAAAAATGTGATTTTTACAAACTAGTAAATTCGCAAATAAGCGCCATTCAAAGAAGAGTAAAAAAAATATGAAAAAATATAAATGTGTAAAAGATGAAAAACGATCTCAAAGACCCAAGCATCGCGCGCGCTATTCCCCGGAGTATATGCCACGCTGTGTGACGTAGCGTTGCTGTCTCTACTCACGACGCCGCACCACAAGGCGCTTTTGCTCAGCAGCCAACTTACCTGGCAGTCAGTCAGTCAACCGCACCGGCCCCTTCTCGCTGTTTCCGGTCTTCTTTCACTTTCTCAACAAGTGATTACAACGACACGACACAACTTTCGACGAAAGAATCGCACAAAGCAAAGTGCAAAAATTCAAAATAACGACATAAAAAATATTCAAATTTTTACAATTGCCAAATAAGCCGCGACATACAAGGAAGCTATAACCACATTTCGTGCAAATATCTTGGACAACAGTTAATGCCTTAAACTAGTGTTGGAATTATAGAAACACAAAACCCAACACAAAACACTCACACAAATTTAAAAACAAAAAAAAAACAAACGCACAAGCCACACCAATGTAAGAAAATTGTTGCACTGTGTGGAAAAACGGCGACGAACGCTAATAACGTGGACGTGAACACGAATTCAATGCACAATAAACTGCTCGATTCGAAAGTCAAATGCAAAATGATGATGATTCGGAAAATTAATAGAAGCGAGTGCTCCCAATAGAGAGCAACAATTCAACAAGCAACACAATACTCTCCTGTACACATTCGTTGACAAAAACAAAACAAAAAAGGTACAAAAGATGGCCATGGGGAAGTTAATACCGTATCGATGGAGGAGCTGCTGCCGCCGCCAACGCTTTAATGAGCGCCAACTACTCGATAAACTGAGTAAACAATGAGCCACCATAGAGTGGAGCGGCAATGTTCGCTTCTCCCACAGCAATGTGCAGTTGCTCAGCCACTTTTGAGTCGTACTCACAGCTTATAAACTCACAAGTGGCTACTTGTGTGTGTGTTTATTGGCAACCCAACCCATCCAAGATTCAAGCTGTTAAATGAGCGCGTGAGTCCGTGAGCTGGCTATCGGACTGTTGGTTGTTAGTATTTTTTTTTTTTTTGTAGTATGACGGTTCGTTCATCTGTCCTTAACCGACATGCTAAAGCAGCGAAAAGCAAGCTTTAAACGTACCCTACAGGGAAATAAACCAGTGGGAAGGTGCGCTTCTTATGAATTTACACTGCCAAGAGGCGACCGCTATTAGAAAAAAACTTTTTCTATCTTTTGGTATCTTATGAACGTAGATTTGAACCTACGTACTTTCAAATGGTAGTCACACACGAAGCCATTCGGCTAAGGCGGCCGCGGTTTTGGACTTACTGTATACAATTTTGGAGATGCGCTAGCTAAAAGGGTATTCAATTTCTGCAAAACAAAAGTCTGCGGAGCATAATAAACCCGCAAAACTTTGGCACGGCTATATTAAGACAAGTGTCACTATTCGCATCGGAGGCAGCGAATTGGTTCGAAGTTGGCAAAAACATGCTAGTCCTACACCCGAAAAAGTTTAATCAGTTAAAATTTTCCCTGCAGGGTACCTACAGGTATGCAAGTATAGGTAATAGCACTAACACACATACATTTTTTATGTCTGTGGTGGAAAGTTTTTAGTAGTAGAAAAGATGTTGAGAACAGCACTGACGTGCTCAGGTGATCGCGTCGATGTTAATAAATGTGCCGCACTAACACCAAACTTAACGCACAGTTTTAGCTGTTTTTCGACATTAAAGCGATTAGTTGCAAAGCGGCTCGAACAGTTCTATAATAAGTCCAACTGAGCGTCATTTTAGTTTAATATAAAAATTACTGTCAGACTCCATTCTAGGAACGAATAAAGCACGGATATTTCGAAGCAGTCTTTTAGATGAATTTTTTTTTTCTAAGTGTGTATGTTGAGCTGAAATAAATATGGGAGAATGTAACAGGCCGCTTAAAACGCAAACTTGTTTTCTTTGCGATATTAACTATGCAATGAGTTGTTTGACCTTGACCCCACATGCATTGCACTAATAACATAAGAATCGTATTTTGTCTCTTTTTTTGTTTCATAATTCAGAAACTTTAGTGTTTTATTGGTTATTTATGTATATTCATCAATTCGTCTCTCTTTCCCAAATATCGCATGTAAGCGAATGAATGTATGCATGAGAAGAGAACAAAAGAGCAGTTATAAAGGGTGTTTAAGCAAGAGAATTTATTTCTGTGTGTCGCAAAAGTCACACTTTTTTATTTACATAAGTAATAAAAATTATACGCTAAATTAAATTTAGAGGTCACTAAAACTAATCAAAAAATTTTACGAATACAGTACGTAAGCTTTATATTTCACTTATAAAGATGTTAATTAATTACGAAAATTTATCACTTATAAAGATGTTAATTAATTACGAAAATTTAATGTCCCGCACATTTGAGGAAACAAAGTACTAGATGCGTTTCCGTT
This sequence comes from Anastrepha obliqua, assembly GCF_027943255.1. Taxonomy (NCBI): domain Eukaryota; kingdom Metazoa; phylum Arthropoda; class Insecta; order Diptera; family Tephritidae; genus Anastrepha; species Anastrepha obliqua. The sequence continues at coordinate 6,934,012 of NC_072893.1, forward strand.
TATCCAAATTAGCTGAGGAGATTTATGGAGCTGAAAAACCGAAGCTATTCACAACAATGGGGTTAATCGAAGATCTGAGCATAAAAGGAGTGATGCAAAACTTAAGTCCGTACGGGTTTCGGTAATGCATCAGCACTACTTTTTTCAAGAATTTTCTTCATAGTTAGTAGATCACATCGGATAATAAAGCGGGCAAACGTAAAAAAAACATGATAGTGAACTTCTATTTGATAAATATGGTCTTACGTTTTGAAAGGTTGGATATTCACAATCACTAATAATAGACAATATTAAAGAGTCTTTCGAAAGATCCACATAGGAGTTGTTTTAACTAAAATTTATAAGAATTTAGATTCTTCAGATCTTACTATTTTTATTCAAAATACGGCTCTTACCAATTATTTATGAAAAATGGCATTATTTAAATGTTCAGGTAAAAATCTGCCAAAAAGTCAATTCGTGAGTGCCATATTGTTGAGAACGTCAAAATATCGTTGATGGAGCTTGTTGAGCAACCCTTTATACTACGGCAGCAATATTCTCAATAGAATTTCCAGTTTTTGGTCTGCTAGTACTTTTTCTATCCTCGACAGCGTCAGTTCTTGAAATTATTTCAACAAATTTTGAATTGTCGACTCATACGGACCATTATTTCCACCAAAAAAGTCACGATTTGTGATATGTTGTTCTTAATGATCGACCTTTTTTTATGAGTTTTAATAATTATAACGCGTTGTTTTATCGCGTAAAATAGTACATCTGCTTACTTGAAAAATGTCAAATTTGACATAAAAAAAAAAACAGTTAGAAACCGTCCAGGAATTTTTCACTAATGATCTTGGCGTCACTTTTGAAAGACCTTTTATTTAGGCATTTGCAAAACGACATCAAGATTCGCGCCAAAAAGTAAAGTACCCGACGATTTTCTGCGTTGTTCTACGAAAAATACCCACAAGTTAAAAGATGTACTTAATTTTTTTCATTAATATGAAAGCTTCTTTTGGAACACCCTTTATTAAAATGTAAAGAAAATGCTGAAGGTTTAACAGGTGGGCTCGAATACACTTCTAGCCGGCTCGTAATGAACTTCAATCATTTCTTCACACACACATATGACAAGTATTTGTATGCATGATTTGCACATTTGCGTGTGTGTAAGTGAAATTGTGTGACTGAAAATGCAGTGAGTAATTGCAAAAAACAAACAAAAAAAAACAACAACATAAGTCATACATGCATACATGTCGCATGATGTCATATGCTGGAGAAAAAATTATTTTGTCAAATATCTAACAGCTATTAATTGAAGTTTTCTGAGAAAACATATTTCGGTATGTAAGTGTTGAAGATGTGAATTGCGTATGTGTTAGTTTTGAATTCAGCAAATATCAATAATCGAAATTAGTTTTTACCTGCATTTGCAAATACCAACCGACGCACACAAGCATAAAGGCGCAATTCAAAAGGTGAAAACAACAACACAACAAATCATGAGTGGAGCCACCCAAAAAGCTCTAAAGATACATACCCAGCAAAATAGCAGCATCAGACGACCGAAATAGAACAACAAAAATGAATTCGTGTAAAACAGGTTTTTAAAATTTTTGGTACGGAGAATGGGAGGAATGGGAGTAGAAGAAATATGCGCATCACACTGACCAAAGCCGGTCAGAACTTTGGTACAACAATCAATAAATGTGTTAATTGACCAAAGCACTAAAAGTAGCAAAACTATATACACCGGTGGACGACAGTAGTAAGGATGGAATATTTCACAAATAAAATAAGCAAAAGGTAAAAAAAAAATATTAAAAATGTATATTAATAAAACATAGTGTTGCACTGCTCTTGGCCAAATTTCCACTAGCAACAGTAACAACAATACATATATTAGTAAGCTGCTACAACAACAACAACATTATATAAATGCTGCAAAACAATAGTTTTCATTTATTTCATCACAGCAGATTTTATCTCAAAAACGTAAACACAGTGGAAAATCAGTTTTGGGCTCCGCCACCGAAAGTCACCAAACAGCAATTCATTTGTTTGACTCACCAATAGGCCAAAAGTAAATAGAAAACAAATCTTATTACATTTATGTATGTGTGTGTGTATATGTGAGAAAAACAAATAATCCAAGTAGAAGCGACGGAATCGAGAAAATTGAAAAATGGTGAACAGCAGAGCAGCCAAATGAATGGTAGGCCAACTAGTGTCAACGAGACATCTCCGTCCTACAGGTGGGCAACTTACACTCGAACCAAAATGTACGTATTTACATATTTCTATACATACACATGTACATTGTATACCGGTATTCGAGAATATTTTGAATGAATTTTTTAGTTGAAGCTGAGAATGGCAAACTGTGTTGGCATTTCTGTTCAGGAAAATTTGACAAGTCATCATGAATCGTTTAACGGCAGAACAAGCGCTTCTAAATTGCGGAAATTTACTTTGAAAAAAAAAAAAAAATCTGTTCGCGAAGTGTTGAAGCAGTCGCCGAAATGTTGATTCGCTGCCGTTGCCAACAGGACTTGACGGCTGCATGGAAAATTTCACGTAAGGATTTTTGCTTACGTTTCCATAAAATACAGCTCGTGCAAGAATTGAATCCAAGTCCGATTTATTGGCAAAAGTAGTCAAAAATTGGACCGATCTAATGGACCATGTAACTGGTAACCGCAATCGACATACACAAATAAATGCCAAGGAACTACCTACCAGATTATAGTAAGAAAAAAATCCATTCCAACAAATTTTCTGTTTTGTAATATCATTTGAGGCGGCCGAATGGGTTGGTGCGTGTCTACCTTTCGGGCAAAAATAATAGAAACCGTGTTTTCTAATAGTGATCGCCCTTCGACAGGAAATGGCAAACCTCCGAGTGTAAAGGGTGTTTTTTTTAGAGGTTAGGTTTTCAAGTTGGCACTACTTTTTTCGTAGATGGTCTTTTTGACAGCTGTCACTTGATTTATGCTCAGTTTGGTTTGCCATTTCATAATGAATAGACTTACACCTGAACAACGTTTGCAAATCGTGCAAATTCATTACGAAAATAATGGTTCGGTTCGCGCGACGCATCGAAGAAAATTTTGTTCAGCGATGAAGCTCACTTTTGGTTGAATGGGTATGTCAATAAGCAAAATTGTCGCATTTGGAGTGAACATAATCCACAAGCCATTGCTGAGACGCCGTTACATCCTCAAAAAGTCACTGTTTGGTGTGCTCTATGGGCAGAGGGAATCATTGGTCCATATTTCTTTAAAAATGAAGCCGGCCATAATGTTACAGTCAATGGAGAGCGCTATAGAGCCATGATTAATGACTTTTTCGTGCCTGAATTGGACGATGTTGATGGGGACGACCTTTGGTTCCAACAAGATGGCGCTACATGCCATACAGCCAACGCAACAATCGATTTATTGAAGGAAACTTTTGGTGAGCGCATTACCTCGCGCCGTGGACCTGTGGCGTGGCCTCCAAGATCGTGCGATATAACACCGCTGGACTATTTCTTGTGGGGCTATGTGAAGTCGCTTGTCTACGCAGATAAGCCCGAGACGATTGACGTCTTGGAAGAGAATATTCGGCGCGTTATTGCTGACATACGGCCCCAATTGCTGCAAAAAGTGGTCGAAAATTGGGCCTCTCGGCTGGAATTTATTCGAGCCAGCCGCTGCGGCCACTTGCCCGAAATCATTTTTAAAACATAATGGCAAACCCTTATCTTTATAATAAAGATATATATACGTTTTATTTCATCTTGAAAACCTAACCTCTAAAAAAAACACCCTTTATTTCTGCCATGAAAAAGCGCCTCATAAAAAAATATATCTCGTAATATAGAATTGGATCGGGCATCATATTCATTCGCGAATTGAAAGTTTACTCTACGATTAAAATCATTTTTTTTTTTGTTGACATTTTTGAATTTGGCGAAGTCGGCTGTGTTGTACAGTGTTCCAAGAAATATTCAATATATTCCTCAGTGCTACTAACTAAGACGAAGAGTTCGACCAGGTGAGCAAAAAAATGTGTTTATGGACGCCATAATCGCAGAGTTGCATACCAGCAACTAAATATTATCCACGAAAAAACGTAGAGAACTTTTTAGCGCACCCAAAATTTACTTATTCAACTATCTCATGTTCACACACACTACAAATAGCTAAGCTGCTGTCTTTTCTAAAATTAATTACCTGTATTCTTTTATTACTTTTCGTTTATTGGCTAGACTTGGATTCCAAGTAAAACGCATTGAAAACCTACACAGCAACATTCAGCCCTTAACAAGAACTTAAATTTACATTGAAGGGGATGCTTTAAAGAAAACGAAAGTAGACCCCGTAGCAAAATCGTAAACACACCACTACAAAAATATGTGTAGTTCGTACTACGAAAAAAAAAACCACTAACGCAAAGTTTGAAATTTTGTACAAAAGTTTTCAAAATTTCACCAAAGGAAACCATTTTAAGAAGTATCATACTTTATTTTAATGTTCATTTCTTCTTTAAAGGAAACATATTGTTTATGTAGATAACCACGAAGTCAAGGAGACCAGCTAGTTCTTATCATAAAATTAACACGTTGAGTTCCACGTGAGTCCAGGTTGGTCTCACAGTGCGAAGAGACTTTCAGGCCTCGTGCTGACACTTGGTCTCGCGGTATAATGTGTGAGATTTCGGTTTGTGCTGATGCAGCTGCTTCATAGAGGCTATTAGTAGTCGTGTATTCACGCCATACTAGAGCCATTGCATTGTTTATGCTGCTTGGCATATGGGTATGAGACCAATGTAGCATCATATGGCCTATTCAAAATTTCAAATATTCTATTGTGCTCTGTAAAAAAAAAAATCGTGGCCGGACGAACCCCATTTTTTTGTTGTATGGTGGCACTCAACGTGTTAAAAGCGATTGCTCCATAATGGGCAACCCCAAGATCTAATATCCTAACCGAAATTTGTTCAGTGTAAAATTTTTGGCTCTTAATTTTAGGCAAGTTAGAGACAGATTTTAGCATTTAAAACTGTATTTTTTCGATAAACATTATTTCAAGTCCGTTATAGTCAACTTAAAGAAGTGTTTTCTTTAAAAAAGGCGTTCCAAGTTTAAAATGGCATTAACGTGATTTAAAACATGTTCTAAGTTGATTTTCGAAATCAATAATTGGCGCATACCCTTCTGTTTCGAATAAAAATGGCGAATATAAATTCATTCAATGAAAAACAAAAAAAACACAATTTCGTATATCAACATCACATCAGCATCATTACATATAAAGTAGGTGATGTTGCAGTGATAACAAAGAAAAAAGAAGCTTAGAAGCACGTCGAATTGACGATGATGCAGCGAGATATCATAGACACCCCTATAAAACTAGAACTAAAAAGGATGCAAGGTCATCGCATTAGCTGGAAACTTGGTTGAAGTGCCAAACTCTCAACCTGAGTCAAGCTGCACGATAGTATTGTCACTGAGTGAACTTTTAAAATAAAACCAAGATTTTCGAAATATGTTGTATGCAAATCCCTTTACATCTTTCAGTACATAGGTCTTCGTTTTTTTGATTTCCACTAACTCGATAGAAAATATTTTCTCACATTGCAATGAGAAATTACTGCCGCCTAATGAAGAAAATGTGACCGAAGAAGAGTTCAACACCAAGCAACAGTAAAATCAGCCAATATAAAACGACTTGAATAAAAACTTTAGACCGTTGCGATTCGCTACAAGAGCAAAACTGAGCCTCGCGTAAATTGAAGATCACAACATAATAAAAAAGTGGTGCAATATATGGGAGAAAAGGGAAAAAATTAAGTAACAAAGTGGGCATGTAAACGCAAAAAACAAGATTTAACGTTGCATGAATACATACATATACATACATACATTTGATGTATGTGCCTATGTACGTAAATACTTAGTACATGTGTGTGTGCAATCAAATAAGCAATAATGAAAAAGAAAATAGCGGAAAAGAACCGCGTATAAAAGCCAGAAAACTTATATCTGAAAAACTGGTTAGAAGTAAAAAAGGGAATTAGTCGGTTAACACAAGAACAAAATTAAGAACTCTACCAAAACGAAGCTCTCTCAATGATTCTAATAATATAGGGAGCGGAAAAATTAACCATGAGAATAATATTCTCCATCATTAATATTTGCGGTAGTAATTTGATACATTCAAATTTTATAGCTACTGATTGAGCTCTTATCCGCGTCTCGGTAGTTTGCTTCAATAGCCGTTACTAATGTTGCGAATACACATGGATTTTAAGCACGAATATGAAGACTCGGACTAACAGACTCCTCCGTTTGTAAAACATGCATGTGTCATTTGAACAAACCATTGATTCACTCTATTCATCAGTATATAACTTCTATTTCCTATAAATAAAACAATCTGAATTGTAATTTCGATTGCCATTTTAATCAACTATGAGAGTCTGAGGGATGCAAGGTTAGAATTGTTTGATTCATATTTTAGAACTCTAAGGTTATGTTATCAAAGTGAAAGAATGATAATCGGTTATCGATAATTATATTGAAATCGAGCTGCTATTGTTGCTGGAACAGGATACGACTGCAATTCACCTAGAAACTATATGGACTAACATTGAAACTTATTTGTAAGTAGTATTAAGCACAAATACATTCTAGTTTGTTGCTTAAGTCTTTTGTTTTTACTCAGCTTTATTCAGAAAAAAGTACAGCTTTATATATCTATGCATAATGAACGCGATATTTTGACCAGAGAAAGTACGGTTTGCCCCCTAAGGGTATTTACTTTCGTGTATTTAGTGTTCGAAAAGAACGAAATTATTTGTGTTGTTGTTAATAACTTTTGAACGGAGGAAAAAATTGTTTCGCTTCTTCATAATTTTAAACCAGGGTCCAATACGCATCGATCAATCCATACCATGTGTGTGTACAATTTATACTATGTATGCGAATAACAATAACACTTCAGGACGTCCCTAATACTAAGTAAAACACAGAAAACTAAGTGAGGTTAGGTTATCGAGCCGGTTTGGGACGACAACGCTCTTAATAACATTGCACAATTATTTAGCTAACGTCGAACTAATCAAATATACAACTTGTTCCGCATGCCCAAAACTGTTAACTTGCATCCAAAGAACGCAAACGCTCTACATATTTGCACTTTTCTTGCCTTCCGCGTCCAGCCCAATGACTCATGCAGCTTATGAGGCTGCTGCAGTAGTGAATTCAGCTTCAAAAGCACAATGACGATTCAATTTACCGGCTACTGTCGCCACTACAAACTTCACAAGCACATCTGCCTCTCGAACTTGATTACATATCAACTTATTCTATTTACTTTTTTCAAATTGCATTACACAATAAACTTACCTGCTTTGGGAAGCACTTAAGTTTCACAATTAAATCCGTTGATAAACTAATTTATTTAGATAAAAAGTTGACAATCCAAGAAATTCCGATAGTCTCCGTACAGCGTAAATGAACGAGCGGCGAACAACACGTTAAAGAGAAAGATAAAAACGCACAAAAAGACGTTGGATGACGAGTCGCTTCAATTGCAGCAACGAGCGAATGACGTAGAGTAGGTAAAGGCGGGTACTTTTCACTTTTCGAGTTTTGCGTTCGTATTTTTTATACAAATACGTTTTTCACTTCCCTTTATTCCGCTATTATATTGTCTGCTTCACTTCAAATACAGATTAAAACTGTTTAATATTCTCAAACTTTTTAACAATCGCTAAAATAAATTAAATCAAAAAAACTTTTGAAATGAAAACTCAACAAAAATTGGGAAAAATTAATATAGGTGTTCGTTCGCGTTATGGTCGTAGATTTGGCAAAAAGTGAAATGACGTTGAAGAAAAGAGAAACAAAAGGACCGGGAAAATATGGTTGCCGAGCAACATTTTCAGCTTATTTGAAATTGAAAGTACTCGGGTTAGTAAAAATCCCAATATAGACTGGGTTAAACAAAAAATTATTAATTAGAAAAACAACTGAAACAATATATGAATTTATTGGTATATTTAAAGGGCACGGCTTGGATGGATGACACGAAAAAAAAAAATGTAACTCACTTATAGTCAATATTCCAAATTAAATTTTTTTTATTTCTTCTAAAAAATATTACACCTGTCTGTATCACAATAATTAATTTATTTTACAGATATTTAAGCCATTGCTCTTCAGGATCACTAAGAAATATGTAATTCATTTCTTAAATATTTACTGTGATAAGCTAGATAAGATACATACATATATTTATTATTATTACAGTACAAAAGGTCAATTGGTGTTTTTCATTTTAGTCTCATCTTTTTGAATTTTTCTTCGGCAGGAAGCTCCCTCATTGTCGGATTTGTGTGCGTTAGAAGTCTGCTTACATACCTATATACCTTCGACTCGCGGCTTGGATTGCTTCGGCAACTGTATCGATGTTTAAGTCACGGTGAATGTAATTTAAAACCAAATTTCTGTGCACTGGTTTATTAAAAATTACGGCTGGAAATAAGCATTTTTTTGTCAAATGCTCAAATAGGCATACATTAAGCGATTTTATTATGACTTTAAGCAGCCAATAATCAATTAATTTTTATGTTCACATCCACTTCACCATCCCAGCACCACCTCTCCCTGCATCCCATCGGTCTTTCTCTTTCACCTCACCTCCTTCACAATGGTATCACAAAGGCCAATCCGCTTTTCTTCGTGTGTGCTCACTCCTTGGGTAACCATACCAACCTAACATAACCTAACCCACTTCACCCATTATCCTATTGGCTTTTATTTTTTTTTATCGAGTTAGTTTAAACTAATTAAACGCAATTTAATTAATTCGCTTTTCTCATTAAATAACAGGCGATCTCTTTCGGATTTTTCATTTCTTCTAGGCATCCTTTCGGTTAAAACCGACTGCTCGGTCCTTATTGGGTTAATTGACTTTAATGTGCCAGATTCGATACTTGTGGGCTTATATAATATAATAGATATACAGGGTGGGCTATATAGCGTTTGCGTTTTGAACCACCTACTTTTTTGAGAATGGTAACACAAACGACATGTCAAATGTGTTCATAATTTACTTAAAGGTTTGACAGTTACGAAATGGGACGCTATATGGTGCAAGAACTAAAGCAAGAAGTCATTAGTAATGACCATCCAATGCGTTTTCGGTTCGCTCAATGGGCAGAAAATCGTTTGACCGAAGATGAGCATTTTCACCGACAAATCATCTTTTCTGATGAAGCTCATTTTCACATCGGTGCCTACGTCAATAAGCAAAATTGTCGGATTTGGAGCTCAGAAAATCCACACGTTACTGTAGAGAAGCAAATGCATCCACAACGAGTCACTGTTTGGTGCGGTTTTTGGTCTGGCGGCATCATCGGGCCATTTTTTTTCGAAAATGAGCGAGGAGCCGCTGTAACAGTAAATGGCGAGCGTTACCGTGACATCCTCAACGAGTTTTTGTTTCCAAAAATTGAAGAGGGTGACATGAACGACATTTGGTTTCAACGGGACGGTGCAACTTGTCACACTGCCAAAGTTACACTCGAACTTTTGGCTACCGTTTTTGAAAACCGAATAATCAGCCGAAATTCCGATATCAATTGGCCGCCTCGGAGCTGTGATTTAAGCCCGTTGGACTATTTTTTGTGGGGAGCCGTTAAGGACAAATGCTATGCGAACCATCCAGAGACGATTGATGCTTTAAAACACGAAAACGAAGTTGCCATTCATGAAATTGGAGCCCAAACAATCGAAAAAGTGCTTAAAAATTGGGTTGATGTTGTTGTTGTTTTTAACAGCATAGTTAGCCCTGTCAGTGTAGGTATATCATCTGTCGTCTTCGTCTGGCTCATCTAGGGGTAGGCCCAGGAAACATGCTGTTTCGACAGGTTGGGTCCAGAGGGAGAGGGGGGTTAGATGAGTCTGATTAAGGGGGCATGTAAAGAGGTGGTTAGTGTCGTGCGGGGTACCTTCACATGCCGGACATGTGTTTGATATGTCGGTGTCGATTCTGGATAAGTAGGAGTTTAACCTGCTACAGTATCCAGAACGTAATTGTGCCAATGTTACACGAGTCTCACGGGGAAGCTGGAAATTGGGTTGATCGAATGGCCTACTGTAAAGCCAGTCGTGGCAGTCATTTGAACGATATTATTTTTCATTCATAAATGACAAAGTTCAATCTTCAAAATAAAAAAAAGAGGTTGTCTGTAAAGTCGGTTTACTGACGATAGTTAGCGTGATGACGTCATAAGAAAATACTGATTGAATGGTTGCATTTTTCAAAAGAAAATTTTAATTTTATTTGTTTGATAGATATTTTGTATGGATATAGAGAATGAGTTAACATTAACATAACATAACATAACATAGCATAACATAACATAACATAACATGACATAACATAACATAACATAACATAACATAACATAACATAACATAACATAACATAACATAACATAACATAACATAACATAACATAACATAACATAACATAACATAACATAACATAACATAACATAACATAACATAACATAACATAAAACATAACATAACATAACATAACATAACATAACATAACATAACATAACATAACATAACATAACATAACATAACATAACATAACATAACTAACATAACATAACTAACATAACATAACATAACATAACATAACATAACATAACATATCATAACATAACATAACATAACATAACATAACATAACATAATATAACATAACATATCATAACATAACATAACATAACATAACATGCTGTTCAAGCAAGGTAACGACGCATGAGCAAGATAACGACGCATTTTTTTGTGCGTGCAGCCGGCTACATAGAATTATAAGACGTTATCACGTCAAAAAATAATAATAACATTAAAACAACAGGTATTATTAACAAACTTGGTTTTATTTTAAATTCTTCAAGTAAATCTCAAGTAAATCTCGATATCAGCTCCTCATTCCCATTGCAGACTTGATTTTCTGCATTCAGTAATTTTTCATATATTTTAGAACGTGAAGGTAGTTTTCGAATAAAACAGGCTTTAATATTTAATTATTTACTAATATATGGGTAGATGAACCTGTATAATAACTGAGTGTATACTTACAACGTCTTATTCTAATTGCAATTGTTTGGGATTTATACGTCTAGTAACACTAAATTCGAAGGCGAGTCTACTTAAGTCCATAGCGGATTGCTGTCAACGAAATTTGGATATATTTTGAAAAGAGGGCGCGTAACTGTAGTGCTGTGATTTATCGCTTGTCTTTTTTTGATCCGATATTTAAGTTATTAATAAATAAATCAAATTAGTGTACTCTCAAGTATTCAAGTATAATTTTGCTGATACTCTGCATATATCTCAACGCTATCATACCCTTAAACCTCAAATATGCCTCCAAAAAAACTTGGCTCTCACCAGCATCACTACACATGTGGTATTTGCTCAACTATTATTAATGAAAGAATGGAGCCCAGCATTCTATGCTCTGGATGCCGTACATGGATTCACTCAAAATGCACGGGACTTACCCCTGATGAATACAAAATATTGGCTAGGAGCATTAAAAAGGATGGTGTGATCTGGAAATGCGCTACTTGCAAATTTGAGGTTAGTGTCATCACCCAAGAAGACCTGATGTCAGATGATGCCGACGACACAGTCACTATGGACAAACTGGAGCAATTGTTTAACAATCAGTTTAACCGTCTATCTCAGAAACTAGAAGCAAAGATTGACAGATTCAAAGCTGCCATCGAGGACAACATAGCCGATCTCAGAAACGATGTAACTAAAATCGCTAAACAAAACACCTCTTTAACTGATACTTGTGCCCGTCTCAACAATAGGCTAACCACAGTCGAAAATAAACTCACATCCTACACCGTTAACTCCACGTCTCCCGAGGAAGTATTTGCTGAGTTCAACGAACGCAAGCGGCGTGAATCAAACGTCGTAGTGCTCAACGTCATGGAGTCGAAGAAAGCCTCTGGGAACGACAGGCTTGATGAAGACAGGACACAGATATCTGCCATCCTGCCACCTAACCTATCAACTAGCATCGACAACCTAAAGCTACGCAGGTTTGGTCGCCCCATAGCTGGACGTTCGCGTCCTTTGCTAATTGAAACTCCGTCCCCAACTATTGCCTTAACTATTCTAAAATCTAAGCCTCCTACTACAGTTGATGGAACCCAGATAGCTTTCAAATCGGACCTTACTCCTGCTCAACTACTTCATCTCAAGAACCTGCGCACTCAGTTGGACACATTAGAGAAAAATGGTGACACTAATAAGACTATTAAATACATAAACGGCACCCCTAAAATAGTCAACAAGAATTTTCGCTCGCTCAGCAAAGATCGCAAAACCCTCAGCAATAAGAGTGTTGTATCAGAACGTCAGAGGCCTGAGGACAAAATTAACCAGATTTCTGACCGCTACGGCGATCAGTAACACTGATGTCATCTGTATAACGGAGTCCTGGCTTCACCCAGCCATCCTTGATGGCGAAATCATGGATGATACATTCACTATCTTCAGGAGAGACAGGGATTTATCTACTAGTGGGTGTGAACGAGGTGGAGGCGTGCTTGTTGCTACTAAGCGCTCTATCCAAGCAGATCGCATAGCAACTGCGGACACAACCGTTGAACAAGTGTTCATCAGGATAAAGTGTAATAATGCGGATCTCATCGTCGGCTGTGCCTACCTACCACCAAGATCAACCCCTGTATCATACCAAATACACATAGACACTCTCTTCTTTCTGAAAGAAAAATACCCTAACGCCAGACTCCTGATAACAGGAGACTACAATCTTCCGAGTAGCACTCCTCGCTCTGACTGTGAATATCTGCTATACGAAGGCTTCTCCTCACTTGAATGTACACAATATAACGCCATACTGTATAACAATAATAATCTGCTAGATCTCTGCTTCAGTAATATTGAAGCAAGAGTTACAAGCACTCAAGAACTAACCAAGATGGATTCCTTCCACCCGGCGCTTGCTATTGAGGTCGAATTACAGCCTAACCTAAAATCCGCCAAATCAACCTACAGGGCCTTCAAGAATGCCGATTACACCAACCTGAACGCCTTCTTCACCAACACTGACTGGTCTAATCTATATTCAACTAACAACGTCGATGAGAAGATCAGCAACCTCTACAACATTGTGGAATTAGGTATATCTCACTACGTTCCAGTATACAGCAGAAAAACTAGTGACTTCCCTTGTTGGTTCTCTAACGACTTAAAATTCAAAATAATACAAAAAAAATCAGCTCATTCAACGTATAAAAAAAGGCCCACCAGAGAAAACTACTTTAAATTCAGTAATCTTCGTCGTGTATGCAAGAATTTGAGTAACTTGTGCTACAAAAATTACGTCTCCAACATGGAACTGAAGGTGTTGTCTGACCCGCATGAGTTTTGGAAATTCGTCAAGAATAAAAAAAGGAACAATTGCGATATACCCTCCTCAATATATTGGAATAATAAGTCGGCCAACACTGGTGTTGAGACCTGCGACCTATTTGCGTCTTTTTTCGAAAGTGTCTATTCCTCAAATATGCAACGTGATAACACTGCGTCTGTCTGCAACCCTAACGCTATGTTTAATGCCTTGAGTGAATTTGAAGTTAGCCAAGATCTAGTTTTTAAGCTTCTAACAAATTTAAACCCAAGAAAAGGCGCTGGCCCAGATGGCCTGCCGAACATATTCCTTGCAAACTGCGCAATCGGTCTCTGTGAGCCACTAACGGATATTTTTAGCACCTCGCTGGAATCAGGTACCTTCCCATCTGTCTGGAGGCTCTCGTTTGTCAGCCCCATTCATAAGGACGGTCCCAGATCTGATGCTGCCAACTACAGACCAATCTGCATACAATCAGCGCTAGCTAAACTGTTTGAAAAACTCATTGTGCCTCAACTTACGTGGCACTTTACTGATATCATCTCGAATAGACAACATGGCTTTGTGGGCGGAAGATCCACTGCGTCCAACCTATTTACTTACACCAACTATTTAATCGATGCCTTGAACGATAACGCCAAAGTACATTCCATTTACACGGACTTTAGCAAAGCCTTTGACAGAGTCAACCACGAGATATTGGTAATGAAACTAAGTAGTTATGGCATCCAAGGCAGGGCACTAAGTTGGATTCAATCGTATCTGATTGACAGGAAGCTCCAAGTCAGAATAGATGGGCACCTTTCGACGAAATACGATGTCAAATCAGGTGTTCCGCAAGGATCACACCTGGGTCCCATACTTTTCAACATCTTTATTAATGACATTGGAAACAATCTTCACTCAGACTACCTGTTGTACGCTGATGATCTAAAAATCTACAGAAGAATCAATCGTTACGAGGACACGAATCTACTACAGCAAGATATCAACACATTGGCTGATTGGTGTACCAAGAACAAGCTTGATTTAAATATCAAAAAGTGTGCTGTGGTCTCGTATTCAAGGTCACACACCCGTGAAGCCGCAATGTATACGTTAAATGATGATGACATCCATGAAACCGAGGATATCAAGGACCTAGGCATCATTGTGGATAGGAAGCTATCTTTTAGTAAACACATAGATAAGATCACGCTTCAAGCCAATAAAGTTCTGGGTTTCATAACAAGGACCAGCAAAGATTTCACCAATCCGCACACGCTGATATCTCTCTTCAACACTCTCGTACGACCGATCCTGGAATACGGATCTGTCATATGGTCTCCATATACAGATTACCAGATCAAACGCATCGAGTCAGTCCAAAGGAAGTTCTGCAGGACTTTAGCACACCGGTATAAGCCTCAAGGCTGCACCTCAACTGATGACATCTACATTCATTACGGAATCGAGGAACTGCAAAGACGTCGACAGGTGACAGACTTAGTTTTCTTTTACAAAGTACTCAATGGCCTGATAGATGCTCCAGACGCAGCAGCCTGCTTTGAATTTGCGCCGGCTAACCTACATCTGAGGCGTCGTCGCCTATTAAAAACTGTCAAGTCAAGCAAAAATTACGTAATTGGTGGCCCACATAATCGTATTGCGAATCTAGTCAATACACTCAATAATGACGTGGAATTCTATGGCGGATCCATTGGTGCATTTGTTGCAGCTGTTAAACGGCACCTAACATAATTTGTTTGCTCAATTTATTAACATATTAGTCTTACTGTTATCTCAAACTAATAAATACCCCCTCTATATTATTATATTATTATATTATTATAAATTATTCCCTTTTTTGAATAAATTAAATCTATGTAGTATATTGCCGTTTGGCGTTTGTATAATTAAATAATTAAATAAATAAATAAATAAATAAATCAATAAATCAAATTAATAATAATCAATAAGAAGGCATATGCAAATACAAATACGTGAATTTATATATGTACATATGCGCATATACATATATATATATATACGCTCACTTAAGTAGGAGAGAGCAAGATGTCGAACGTTGCCGTTCGTTTGCTTTGTTTGCTTTGTCGTTCGTTCCGCGCTTTCGCTTGCAGTTCATTCAAGGTAACGGCAATGAGCAAGGTAACGACACATTTTTTCGTGCGTGCAGCCTGCTAAATCGAATTATAAGACGTTATCACGTCAATTCCTCATGCGGCCGCCGTAGCCGAATGCGTTGGTGCCTGACTACCATTCGTAGGTTCGATTCTCCGGGCATGAAATAATGGAGTGATAGAAAAAGTTTTTTTCAAATATAAATTTTTTTTTTAATTTTTCCTAATTGTCTGTGTTATTTACCTCTTTCTATTTAAATAGTTACGTATATGTATGAGGAATGTTTATGCTGCTATGACAAAAACAACAAATATCTTCGTAGTCATGCCGGTGACACCGATTTTAACGATTCCGGCAATACGTGTTATGGCGAATGTCATTTCCGGCTTCGCTTTTTGTGCTATTAGGACGTTTTTTGGTGAGATAAAATATTATTTTTATTTTATAAGCTATTAGTTTCTCAGTTTTCAATAGAATTCTGTGCGGAGCCTTACATTGGAAGCAACCAGAAAAGCTGTTGATATTGGCGAAAGGAAAATCATAGTAAAATTGTGGAAAGAAGGTTCATGTAGCCTACTAGAAGGCTATTGAAACATAGGAATAACAACAGGCACATCATCGAAAATGCCGGAATTATACCTTTCAGGCCAAGAACAGGGCGTCCTTGTAAATTAACAGAAAGTGAAAGGCTCAGTACTGTAGGGCTTGTGAAGAAATATGCAAAGATAACTGCTTCCGAGTGAAAGATGAAATATGAAATAGGTTTCCAAAATGTATTAGTGCTTCAACTGCCAGAAGAGTCTTAAGAAAAGTAGGCTATCATCAAATTTTGTATTTTTAGGCTTAAAGGAAGAAAAGTTGTGTGGAGGAAACCTGGTACTACGCTGAGTAAAGAAGATTGATTACCAACGATTGTTGTTGTTTTAGCAACATAAACATTCCCTATATATATACGGCGAATGCTGCTGGGGTGATAGCCCTTGGCCGGTCATTCCGGTTACGAAGTACCGACTATCGTGGGAACGTATTACCAATAGGTGTTGTTGTTGTAGCAGCAACAGTGAAACATGGTGGTAGTGGGGTGTTGGCGGCGTGGCGAAATTTCAGCTTATTTTTTCAAGTACAGATAAGTTTGCTTATTTAGACTTTTTAAAACAAAATTTAAAGCAAAACGCTGACACGTTAGGGTTCTCAAATGAATGCTGCAAATTATAAGCAAAGAGATCTTGAAAGATATGCCATCTTGGGAGGAGCTGAAGAAGAGAACTCTCTAACAGACTACCAAATTGGTAAACTGGTAAACTCTACGCCAGATGTACTCAGGGAATGTTGAAACATAGTGCTACCAAAAGCGTCCATATTTTTTGAGAGTTTTTTGAATATTTTAAATTTTGTATAAATAAATGGGGTTTATTATTTTTGAGTTTCCAATAAAATCAATTATTTTTTTGTTAAATTGTATGATCTAAAATGAATTATGCATTCTGTTTAATAAGTTAAATGCCGTCATATAGTTAAAAAAAATGTTTCGAAAATTCTAAAACTTTTTTCGCGTTACTTTTGCAACCACCAACAAAGGAGCGTAGACTTATGGCATTCAGTGGATTGAAAAAATTCAATGGATTTTGTTTGTTGAATTTTTGGTCTAATTAACCCAAGGCGAATCTATTATTGGATGCGCCTTGAAATAACCTCACTTTTTTATAAAATGGTGTTTTCACACCAACTCCTCAGCGGTCTGTAGATGGATTGGTTGGGAGATCGGGGACTTTATTTAAAGTGGATGGAGTTTTAGATACCACCCTCTTCACC
Source organism: Anastrepha obliqua (assembly GCF_027943255.1). Lineage (NCBI taxonomy): Eukaryota > Metazoa > Arthropoda > Insecta > Diptera > Tephritidae > Anastrepha > Anastrepha obliqua. Next base: position 6,951,398 of record NC_072893.1, read on the forward strand.
TCTCCCAGCAGCTAAAAGCAGTGAGTAATTAATTAATAAACATTACCGAAGTTGGCATTTCGTCCATTTTAGAAAACTAAATATAATCCTGACATTCAGCTAAAAATCGTAAAAAACAATAGCATCATTATATGTGCATATAATGTAAGAGCATACTTATCACAACGTCACTGCCCACTTTTTCCACATTTTCCACATTTTCTCAATCAATGGCTTTTGTTTCAGCAAGTTTATTGCCTTTTACATGAATACATTTAATTGGTTTTTCAAAATCCATTACGCACTTACAATTTAAAAAGCATGTACAAACGATATATATTTCAATTGTGCTGCCGTTTATTCAGTACCTCCATCTTTCTTCTCACCCTCGGCTTTGGATCCTTCAGAAACATTGGCAACAGCGGCTGCCGATGCTACTCCAACAGTATTGCCTGAAACTGCGGCGGATAACGACGGCGGTGCAGAGCTTGTCACCGGCTGCTGTTGTACTAAAACCTGGTTGTGTGACGGTGGCTGACCGTAAACCTCATGCGGTTGTTGTGGTTGTCCTGACACTGGAGTACCATGTTCTGGATAGTGAACCGGCGATCCATTATGCTGAGGTGGAGGACGGGCATTCATGTAATGCGAGCCTGGCGGGGGCCCATACGGCTGTTGGTAATGAGGATAAGGAGCATACTGGCCGTAAGGTTGTGATGGATGTGCTCCATATTGTGGCTGATAATACGGAGAGCGCGTTGGACCAGTTGGACCGTAACTACCGTAACCGCTATGAGGTGGCATAGCCGACATGGGTTGATGTGGCGACAAGTGTGGGGGTAAATGTGATGGAGGTTGTGGATGATGTGGGTGCATTGGCATTGTAGGAGGGACTTGTTGTTGTGGTGGCGGTGGTTGTTGGCCGGGCAGTGGTTGCGACGGTTGCTGATTTGGTTGCGTTGCAGTTTGTGGTGGTGGTGTTTGAGTTGGTGGCACACTCATTTGAGATGTGGGATTTGCGCCTCCTAAAGTTGTCGATTGTTGATTGGATGCAGTGTGGTCTACAGGAGCTATGGATGGTGGGGGAGTTGGAGTCGGGGTGGGTACTTTGCCAGGTTGCATAGTTTTTACAATTGGTGCTATTTGCGGTTTATTATTAACGTCTTTGTTTGGTTCACTACCAGATTTAGAAGCAGCTTTTTGTGTCTCTAGTCTAGATGGCAGTGGCACTGATGGCTTCGGCGTAGGCTCAATATCCATCGGTTCCGGATCGGTTTTGCTTGCAGATTCAATAGGATCTCTAGTCGCAGGAATCGATTGCGAAGTTGCTGTGGTTATTAGAGCATCCTTCTTACCTGAAAGAGAAATTTGAAACATAACCGGATACAAAACAACTTGTATGACCTTTACCTGCCGATATCGCAACACCAGACAAGGGAGAATTTGTTGTTTGGCCCGAGGAAGCAGCTGATTTTTCATCGTTGCGAGTGCTCACTGCTTGTGTTGCTACAGCTCCTGGAATAGCAGAGCCAACTCCCGTTGGGTGCTCATCCACCCGTTGCCGCTCTCGTTTCATTTCATCGTACATTCGAGCTACCATTTTCTGGAATGTCTCATCGTCCACCGCCGGCTTACAGTGGCGCTTTAACTCCTCTTGAAATGCCTCGCTAGACTCTACCATTCGTTGTTTCTTTGCCTCGAATTTTTCTTCCATCTGCTGTAGCTCAGCCTCCAGTTTAGTTTGGTGCATAGTAAGAGAACTTACTTGTCTTTTGAGTACCTGCATACGCTGTGTTGTTACAACAGAACGGACATCGGGCACTACCGCATCCGAAAAAATCTCATTGATAAGTCGATGGTTACGCAAATAACGTGCATACGCCACATGCTTGAAAGAATACCCTTCATCCTGATCGTCCTCATCTTCAGCTGGTTGTATATCAATGCGCCTTTCTTGTTGGCTTTTACCGCTCGAACGTGTCGGTGTTTCGTGTACATCGGAATCTGTTTTCACCTTGCTCTTAGCAGACAGAAAAGTCAAATATGCTGGCGAATTGTGGTATGTTTTTAACGCCTTTTCATACTCAGCTTTATCGGCTTCGTATTCATCAATAAATTCCTGCTTCTCAGACTCAGTCAACTGTTTCCACATAGCCCCAATTTTTTTGCCCAATTCCCAGAGCTTTAAGTCAGGGTACTGTGCCTTTACGCTATCCCAAATTCGTTTCGAATAGCGCATGTAAGGTAGAACTGGTTTCTCTGGAGGTTTTGGTGGCTTCGGTGTACGGGACTCAGCTTGATTCTTAGAACTGGACGATTTTCCTGCCTTTTGCGGCGTGAAAGCTGGATTGCCATAGTTACTGTGAGTAAAAATTGGTGTAGTGTCTTTGTTGCGGTCTGAACCACCACCGGTGCCGGAAGAACGAGATCGACTGCTACCTGAGCCGCTACTAGGTGCAGGAGTTGCTGGTCCTGTTGGCGCACCAACAGCAATTTGTTTATAATTGCTTGGTAACGACATTACTTCCACAATTTTCTTCTTTCCGTATTAGATGATTTTTTATAATATCGATTTGGCCGATTTGGCGTCCACCCCGAAATGTACAAACAAAATGGACTGTCAAACTGTCAGTGTCAATTTTTACCACGCCTGTGCTTCCAATTTCATTGTAAAAATTTGACAGTTATTGGCAGTACTGATTTTTGAACAGCTGAGGATGTCGGGGTTAGCTACTTTTCGTGCACTGAGAAGGATTAGGATAAATCGAAGTACACGAGATTTTCTAAAAAGTGCGAGGGAGGAGCGTGTAATTTTAACAAATGCAGCATCAAACTCTCTTCTCCTGCATTGTCAGAAACCACCATCTTTTCGGAATTTTGCTACTACAAATAACAACAAAGATGGCATAGATGAATCTAATGTAGACAGCAATACGTACGAACGAGTTTGCTCCGAGACATTGGACGCCTTATGTGACTACTTTGAGGAGCTCATCGAGAATTCCAAAACGTTGTCATCCAGTGATGTAACTTATGGGGTATGTGTTTAATATATCGACACAATAGAAGTCTAATTTACTTTTTTTATATTACCCAACAGGACGGAGTACTCACCGTCAATCTTGGCAATGAGAACGGTACTTATGTAATAAATCGTCAGACACCTAATAAACAGATTTGGCTCAGTTCACCGACCAGCGGTCCAAAGCGATATGATTTCGTCACAACCAATACCAAATTTGGACGTTGGGTATACAAGCATAACGGGGAAACATTGCATGAGCTTCTGCAGAAGGAACTACCAGAAATATTTAGAGGACAACAGATTGACTTTTCCCAACTACCTTATGGAAGCTAGAAATAAAACACAATAAATGCGCTTAAAGACGTGCATTGTAAATAAATATTTACATAAAAAATACCTTACAAAGATATGTAATATTAACTAAACCTTCCTAAATCCGATTAATAATTTTTTCCAAAAGTTTACTTTGAATTTCGATGACACGCTCTTGCAACAACAGTGTTTGGCGGAACAAGTTCATTTTTTCTTCATGCCGTAGTTGTTGTGCTTCATTGTAAGCAGCAAGTGTCATATCACTTTTCTCATCGTTACTAACTTCTGATTGCACCTTCGTTTCCGATAATTCTGACGACTCTGGATAATCAAGTTTAGTAGAACGAAATATTGTAGCATTGTTAGCTTTTAACTGCTTTGAAGCATGCGCATTTGATATATCCACTTCATTCAACTCCTGTTTACGCTTAGTGCAACTTTTATTCGGTGCCGGCTCAGTTTTGTATTTCAACTTGCTGTTGTCATCATCCATAGCGCGCAGTTCTCGTTCTACTAAGTCCATGAATTCGTGTTCCTTGTGCGCAATCTCATCAATATGCTTTTGTTTATCTGCAACCACATCAATTTCAGGCTCCCAAGATGAAGAAAATAGTTCATCGTCGCGATAGAGATTTAGAGTGTTTGTTTTTCGTGTGTTAATTACTGGTGTGTTTTCAGCATTCAGAAAACTTGCAACTATTTTATCATTGTACATTTCGTGAAACTGGTGCAAATATTCAAATTTCTCAGCATCTGCTTTAGATGAGACACCAAAGTACTGGCGACGTAATTGCGTAAATTTCTGTCGCACCTGATCGGCATCGAAGTCAAAGTAGCTCTCGCGCATATCTCTCGAAATGTCTTCCCATATACTTTTACGCATATTTCGTATTTCTAGTTGATCATTCATTTGCTGGTCGTACTTGAGGCGGTAAAGTGCGATGAGACACTGCACCGCATTTGGATAAAAAGTATCTTCAAATGTCGCATCTGCCTCAGCGGAATGATGTGGCGTTGTGGCTTCATTAATCTCTTCCACGTCGGCTTGAATACAGTCATCTAAATATTCTACATTCTCAACTTCCTCTTCAACAGTTGGTGAAGGAGTTGCAGTACTTTTACGTTTTTCTTTAAACAGTTTCCTGTTGCTGCATTTCATTCTTCTTTTTTGGATGTAATATTAAAAGTTAAACGCCATAAAGTAAAATTTAATTGGAAACTTTAGAATGCATTATAATAACAATAATAAATAAAGTCGTACTAGTTTTATTTACAACACAGTTAAAAGTTTTTTCGTGTTCTTAATGCCGGTCATTGGACAGATGATGCCGGTGAAATGCAAAATGTTATCTATAGCACAGTGATGCCATAATGAAATTACTAAAAAAGGTCTTTCGTACTTTGTTTGCAGGTTGGTAATGTTCATGCCTATGCTCAAAAACTTTCACCATTGAGAAAATAAAATTATGCTTTTAATTTAGTTATAAACTTTAATACATATGATCATTTCAGACGGTTCTAATATTTACAATACCTTAATTATACAAAAATGTACGCCTTTTTAATTGTATATACACAATTATTTTATGAAACATAAGCCAAGGCGAATCTATTAAAGTTGGTGTTGGAAATCAGCTGAGAATGAAACAAGGCGAATTTATTATTTGTTCTCTAGTTTCTCAATAATTTGCGTAGACAATCAAGCGTACAGAACATTGTTGCTTGTCTAGTGCCACCACCTTTAATGAATGCGCTTTGACATAAACACAGCCGCAAAATAGGCAATACAGCTGTCATATTAAAATATTTCCATGTGTTTTTGACTGTAGATGCAGAGAACGTTAGTGGTATAACATTATTATGATGGCAAGTGACACAAAGGAAACCTAAGAATGAATAAACGAGTACATAAATTCGCTCTGACGTCAGTGTTGCGAATAAATATACAAAAGAAGGAGATGTAAGCAAAAGCAATGATAACACAAGAAATTATACACACACACTATAGTGCTACGGCGTCTTCGGCAAAGAAATTGCATTTGAAAGTATTATCATTAATGCGCTCTCACAATTTAACATGTGGCACTTCATTTTTAAGGGGTTAGGGGTAGTCAGAATTTTCAAAAAATCGATTTATTTTTTTTTTGCATTTTCTTAAAGTATAATGTTTTAAAAATATTGTGTAAAAATTTGAAGTGAATCCGACAAATACTTTTCAAGTTATTCAACAATTAACAAAGGGCGCTCGGCCGCTCCGGAGCCGATAGCAAAACTTTAAATGCGTTTTTCTCAAAACTATGTTTTTCAAACTGGTGAACACTGTAACTTAAAAACCGCTACGTAGATTTCAATAAAATTTATACAGCTTTTGAAAAACATAAAAAACTTGTGCCTGATCGAAGGATTTTTTTTTTTTCAAAAATTTCGATTTTTTTTTAACAATTAACTGTTGGTTTTTTCCCGAAAATCTGGAAAAAAATTTTCTGAGGCCGCCATTTTGTTCATTTTGAAAAAAAAAAAAAGCTTCGATCAGGCACAAGATTATCTATTAATAAAACTAATTTTTCTTGTCCGATTGGTCTTAGATGAATCTGCAAGGACTTGTGATGTTCACCGCAAGGGACTTCTGGAGAAACGGGCTTCACACAAACAGCGATAACTTTTGCAATTATTAATTTTTATTTTTTTTTATTTTGGTGAAGTCAAGTTAAAACATGATGTTTTTATGCTATGTTTTTATTTTTGTTAAATAAATTAATTAAGTAGCAAAAAAAAATTCGTGAAAATCATCATTTTTTCGAGCCTCTGACTACCCCTAACCCCTTAACACACTTTTATTAGGTCGGGTTGTATGTATGTATGTATGTATGTACGTATGTAACGGAATCTTTGAGCTTAATTTTCACTGGCTTCTAAAAATCTGATCGACTTGAAATTTTGCACACCTATCAAGGACCGATGACAATGCAATAATTTGATAAAAGTTTTCCATTATCCTTATTAGGATTGCCAGGATTAATATTTTCTTTTTTTACCTGTGGGCAAAAAGTAAGGTGAATTTGGTTGTAAAATGAAAAATCTTTATTTATTCTTGTAAATCAGTTTCATCCCCTTCAAAACAATCTCCTCTCGATGAAATACACTTATGCCAACGATTTTTCCAATCCCCGAAACATGCCAAATAGTCCATTTCCGGTATAGCCATCAGCACCTTCTTCGATTCAGCTTTTATCTCCTCAATCGAGTCGAAACGCGTTCCCCGGAGTGGTCTCTTGAGTTTTGGGAATAGCCAGAAGTCACACGGAGCCAAATCAGGCGAATATGGTGGTTGCGGAACGATATGCGTGGAATTTTTGGCGAAATGGTCACGAAGAACGAGAACAAAAACCAAGAGTTGTTGGCCTATAATTCTGGTTTTTTTAGATGAATTGCTTCACGTAAACGACGCATAACGTTTTTTTGTTAATCGAACTAAAAGTAGAAAATAAAAAATAGTTTAAAAAAACTAAAAAACACGCTTTTATTGCCAATCGAACTAAAAAGTATAAAATAAATTTTAATGACAAAGAGACCTATAATGAAGTAATAGCATATCGAACGATCAGTCATAGTCAACTACCTCAGAACAGAATTATAACAAAAATTAAGATACAAATAGAATAATTCAAATTAGAGTTAAAAGCGTGGGATGCATTTTTAGTTCGATTGGCAATAAAAGCGTGTTTTTTAGTTTTTTTAAACTATTTTTTATTATTAGTTTGTTTGGGAAATACAATACTTAGTATAATGCAACATGCTTTGAAAACAAAAGGATGTAAAGGGGAGATACTGAAAACCGCACCCTCCGGAGGCTCATAGTTTTTAAGCAATTTATTGTTTATAGTTGTATAATTTAGCAAAAAATTGGTGTTGTCAGACAACTCAATTAAGAAAGAAGTTCGTACGAAGAAACGTTCACTGAAAGGATGTAAATCTGTATTTTTTTAGCTTTAGTTTTGAATTGAAAAATATTTTCCATCGTCTGCGATATTCGCCGTTGCCAACGTGCAAAGGTCCAAAAATCTTACGCAGAATCTTTCTCTCGAACACTCCAAGCGTCGCTTCATCGGATGTTGTCATCGTCCAAGCTTCTGCGCCATACGTTAGGACGGGCATGATGAGAGTCTTGTAGAGTGTTAGTTTTGTTCGTCGAGAGAGGACTTTACTACTCAATTGCCTACTTAGTCCAAAGTAGCACTTGTTGGCAAGATTTCAAGGCTGACATTGTTATCGGTGTTAATGCTGGTTCCTAAATAGACGAAGTCTTTTACAACCTCGAAATTATATATTAACTGTCTACAGTGACGAGGGTGCCGATACGCGAGGGCGCCGACTGTTTGTTTGAAGACAGGAGGTACTTCGTTTTGTCCTCGTTCACCACTAGACCCATTCGCTTTGCCTCTTTATCCAGTTTGGAGAAAGCAGAACTAACAGCGCGGTTGTTAAGGCCGATGATGTCAATATCATCGGCATACGCCAGCAATTGTACCCTCTTATAAAAAATTGTGCCTGAGCGATTAAGTTCTGCGGCTCGTACGATGCTCTCCAACATCAGGTTAAAGAAGTCACACGACAGCGAGTCACCCTGTCTGAAACCTCGTTTGGTATCAAACGGCTCGGAGAGGTTCTTCCCAATTCTGACAGCGCTGCTGGTGTTGAGCAACGACATCTTACATAGCCGTATTAGTTTTGCGGGGATACCAAATTCAGACATCGCGGCATACAGGTAACTCCTTTCCGTACTGTCGAATGCAGCTTTGAAGTCGACGAAACGATGGTGTGTGTCGATTCTCCTTTCATGGGTCTTTTCCAAGATTTGGCGTATTGAGAATATTTGGTCGATGGTAGACTCTCTAGGTCTGAAGCCACACTGGTAAGGTCCAATCAGTTGGTTGACGGTGGGCTTCAGCCTTTCACACAATACGCTCGCTAGAACCTTATAGGCGATATTTAGAAGACTAATCCCGCGGTAATTGGCACAGATTGCAGGATCGCCCTTCTTATGGATTGGACAGAGCACACTTAAATTCCAATCGGCAGGCATGCTTTCATCCGACCATATTTTGCATAGGAGCTGATGCATGCACCTTACTAGCTCCTCGCCGCCATGTTTGAATAGCTCACCCGGCAGCCCGTGGGCGCCCGCGGCTTTGTTGTTCTTTAGCCGCGTTATCGCTATTCTCACCACGTCATGATCGGGTAGCGGAACGACAATTCCGTCGTCAACGATTGGGGTATCGGGATCTTCACTTTCTCGGTGACATGCGCAGCTGTCACTGTTTAATAGGTTCGAGAAGTGTTCCCTCCATAATTTAAGATTGCTCTGTACGTCAATCACCAGATCGCCGTCTTTGTTCTTACAGGAAAACGACCCGGTCTTAAAACTTTCTGTAAGCCGCCGAACTTTCTGGTAGAATTTTCGGTCGTTGTTCCTGTTGGCCAGCATCTCAAGCTCTTCGCACTCACGTATTTCGGCCTCTCGTTTCTTCTTTCGGATAATACGTCTCTCTTCCTTTTTCAGCTCTCTGTAGCGATCCCACATGGTTCGCGTTGCGCCCGATCGCAGCGTGGCTCTATAAGTGGCATCTTTTCTTTCTGCGGCAGCATGACATTCCTCGTCGTACCAATTGTTTTTTTCGGGCTCGCCGGAATCCGATTTCTTCCTCGGCGGCGGTACGTAGAGAACGAGAAATGTTGCTCCATTGTTCGTGGATGTCGGTTTGTTGGGCAGTACTCTCTGAGAGCAGGAGTGAGAGTCGAGTGGCGTATCTTCTGGCTGTCTGTTGTGATTGCAGCTTTTCGATGTCGAACATTCTTTGCGTAGGTAGATGTACGTTTTTTGCTGCACAGAGGCGTGTGCGCAGTTTGGCTGCAACAAGGTAGTGATCCGAGTCAATGTTGGGTCCTTGGATCGTACGTACATCTAATACACTAGAAGCGTGTCTTCCATCTATCACAACATGATCGATCTGGTTTCGTGTTTTTCGATCAGGAGACAGCCAGGTGGCTTGGTGAATCTTCTTATGCTGGAATCTGGTGCTGCAGACTACCATGTTTCGGGCCCCAGCGAAGTCGATCAGCCTCTGTCCGTTACCGGATGTTTCGTTGTGCAGGCTGAGTTTTCCGACTGTGGGTCCAAAAATTCCCTCCTTGCCCACCCTGGCGTTGAAGACGCCAAGCACGATTTTTATGTCGTGGCGGGGGCAGCGCTCATAGGAACGTTCCAGGCGCTCATAGAAAGAATCTTTGGTCGCATCGTCCTTCTCATCACAACAAATAAAAAAAAAGGAATTAAACCCCAAAAAGGAGGGTTTATAAGTGTATTGTATGGCTTCGATAAGCCTTACAAAGGGATCCTCGTGGTTTTTATTTGCATAGCACCACTATCTGCGTGGGTGGCCTTCAGCCGCGCTTCAAAAGACGTCCCACTCCGGCTAAGCCATCTACAGTATTTTTGCATAGAACTCCTTCCCACGGTAAAACCATTAAACCAAAAATGAAAACGTCATATACGTGTGTGCAGTAAGACGGAACAAAAAGCCACATCCTAATCAACACTGAGGTACAATATTTCATTTTTGTATATATTTTTATTTTCATTTGTAAGCATCCGGCAACACAATACTGTTGTCAATTCCAGTAAATTGTTATTCTCGTTTAAAAATGGAAAGTGATGATTTTGCTAAATGCATTTATATTTAATTATCATAGAAATGTTTCGAATACAAATATAAAAACAAGTGAACACACGCGTGTCGCTATATATTTTATAAATTTAAATGAAGAGCAAAATGTATGATAATGTACCAAACAATAGTGAAGTTTTCGAATGGCAAATAATTGCAAAACTATTATTTCCGGAATATTGGGAGTTATAAAGCAAGTTTTTATTTAATAAATACTACTTTGGAGTTCAATATTGTTCATTTATTGGTTTTAGCGTAAAATTAAGTTTAAATGAACGGAAGTTATTGGTCTATATTTCCATATTTTGAAACAATTGGTTTGGCGCGAAAAAACTTCTGTAATATTGCGACAGCTAATCAGCTGAGTCCCTGCAACAGCCCATCAACAAAGTAACAGGGTCGCAATTTTGCTATAATTATTGAGTGCGGCGTACTTAAAGTACGTTCACATATGTAGTAATTAGCAATAAATCCACAAAATTAATCTACCCGTTCACATATGGCATATAATCTCCAAAATTGACAATCAGCTGTCAATACTGTTGTGAAAGGGTTTTCTTCATAGAAGTTATTTCGGTGTTTTGGTTTGTTTAATTATTTTTAACAATATGCAGCAAAGACAAGGAGAAGGAATAGTTAATTTATTTGCGCAATTGCTGCCAATAAAAAACAATTGGAGGAAATCCGTAAACGAACTTTAGTGAGGTTACAAAAAATTATGGCAACAATACTTATGGGGAATTCTATATTTCATTTTATAATAAGTGATAAGAGGACAAAACGTTTATAGACACACGCTTTTTTCTGTAAAATGAGTTCATAATTAATAACATTTAACACAAATTTTTTTAGATTTATACTTACAGACCTGTTTTTTTTTTTTTTGCTGGCGTCCATTTCATTTAGTTTTTATTTTGACGTTTACCTTTACATTCTTGAAAATAATTATCTATAACAAAGAAAACACAGTGTTGTATTAAAAAAGTGCGGTAATAATCTAGGATTATTTTATAATCTCAAATTTCGGGAGAGAAATTTTGTATGGGTAATCTCGCTTTTTAATTACGGATTGGGAGTTAAGCACGAGAAAGTAGATAATCTACGTGAACGTATTATTAGCTGTAAAATTGATAATCAGCTGTGAAGTGTTGTAAACGGCTTTTCATAATATATTTTGTTTAATTATTATTAAGGATATGGAAAGAGAAGCAGTAGTTAATTTCATTGCGCAAGTAATTGGTAGTTGGAGGGAATCCACAACGACATCTACTATGGTTCGCAAACATTTATGGTAATACGCAAACGAAATTCGATATTACATTTTATAATCTATACTATAAAGGCGAATGTCTGTACGTTGTGCGCGCATCGCTACGAAACGACAACACCAAATGACGTAAAAATTTGTATACGTTCATATTTTGACCCAATGAAGGTTTCAGGCAAGTTTTTATGATGGAACTCCCTTCCCAGAGCCCCCAGGCCGCGCCATCACTCTCATTCGCCCCTAATAATCGAATATTTGCTTAAATTGAATCTAAAAAATCTTAGTTTTTCCCACTATTTATAGCACACTCTAGACTTCATAATCCGCATAAGCGGTTCAACTATGACCCAAATGCAAAGTTCAAAAACGGTTTGAGATAGAAAATTAATAAAAATAATTTTGCTTGATATTTTTCTGATTGGTTTTTTTGATTTTATTCCACGAGGCATAGCAACAGATGCCGATAAAAAATTATTTTCTATGAAATTATTGTTTGTAATTCTTTTATATACATATCCTAAATCCCTCAAAGCTACTCCTATGCGAGCGGGGCCGCGGGTTAAAGCTAGTAAGTAATAAGAGACAAAAACGTTTATGTACACAAGTAAACACTTGAGAGTTTATCAGTTTTTTTTTTTATAAAAATAAATAAAATAATAAATACATGGCGCGCACACTTCTGCAAGGTGTTTGGCCGGGCACCTCTCCAACTTGTGGCGTGCGTCACAAACGGAGGGGCTTACTGTTTTAAGCCGAGTCCGAACGGCATATGCTTTTTTATGAGGAGCTTTTTCATGGTAGAAATACACTCGGAGGTTTGACATTGCCTGACGAGGGCGGTCACTATTAGAAAACTCGGTTTCTATTATTTTTGCCCGAAAGGTAGTCACGCACCAACCCATACGGCTACGACGGCAGTCCATCCGCCTTTTTTTTAATAATGAATATAATAATTAACGCGCATCCACGGCAAGTGCCTGGAGCTAGACTTTCCTTCTAGCTCTTTTCTTTACCGGTGCCCATTTTATGTAGTTTTTACTTTGATCGATACCACAGAGAACAGGGTTTTACGGAAAAAAGTATGGTTATAATATAAAATTATTTTACAATCTCCGATTTCGGAAGAGAAGTTATGTACGAGTAATCTCATTATTTAATTACGAATTATAAAAAGTAAATAATCTAGTTATATGACAACTTATATTAATATATTAAACGAAGGAACATCTTGCCTTGATGGCTCAAATAGATTAATAAATTTTAATAATTCATATCCTGTACATATTCGACAACGTAACGCGAAAATTTTGTGCAAATATCATATATGTGCAAAGCCTGTTCTTTGCTTCGTTAACTGCGATTAAGAGAGTCAAGTTGCACATATTGTGGTACCGCTAATCGACTCTCAATGACTTTAACAGAACAAATTGCTGAGATGGCGTAATTCTAGAGTTTTGTTTACATCGAATTTTACCTTTTTCTTTTATAAAAGATAACTATTTTGAAACCCCCTGCTTTGGAGAAGTCATAAATAACGTAAAGTTACGCTTCGGTTTGAACACAAGATTGCACAGATTGACGCGAAAATCTAGGAGTTTTACTGTAAACGTCACTTCACAAATGCCATCAGAACAAACTGCATGAAAGCAGAAATGTGCAGAGAATTTTATTAAATAGTTTGTTAAAATAATTTTATTAAATACCATTATTTTCACTTTAGTAAGTGTTTTAACGATTGTTAAGTTTATAACAAAAAAAAAAAAAAGAGGTTGTCTGTAAAGTCGGTTTACTGACGATAGTTTAACGTGACAGCGTCATAAGAAAATAGGCTGTGTTCGTAAATGCAACATGACGCGCAAACTACAATTGCATAACAAACAGAACGTTCAGAAATGCCAATATCGCAGCCCTGCAATAATCAAGCGTTCAAAAAGACAACAATTCTATCAGTTGTCACACATAATTTCTATCAAAAAATTGTTTACTGCATTTAACTACGATGTCTGATGAAAAGTAAGCAAAACTGTTTTATTTTAATTTTTGTATTGAAATTTAGTTAAATTATGTTAATAATAATTGTATAAATTACTATTTTTACATTTTTAGTGAAAATCTCAGTAATGCGGAGACACAGTTATTGCTGAGAGTACGGTTGAATATGGAGGACGAGTTTAAATCGGGTAGAAGGAAAAAAAATGTATTGTGGAAAAAAGTTGTGACCGAAGTTAAAAATGTAAATCCCAATATAAGACTGGACAGTACCACAGCGCAGAGAAAATGCTTAAATCTCTTGGTAACGTACAAGCGCATTAAGAAAAGAAATAATTCTTCCGGTAGAGAAGCTACATCCTGGAGGTATTTTGAGGACTTCGGCGAAGTTTATGGTACAAGGCACTCAATGACTCCTCCAACAGCAAATTATTAAAGTGAAACTATAAATTATTAATTTTCATAAAACTTATAAAACCTTACTTTAAAAGTGGCCCAATTCATTCGGAAATGGGAATAGAAAATGTCCTCGGGAAACGACTTTATTGTTTTAATAAACGATTTGTTTTTAGGTATTTTTCTTTTTAAAGACAAACATTTGTACTAAACATTTTTCTCTTTGACTTCAATAGCCTTCTTTTTCTTAAATTTAAAGAAAATCTATCTTTTCTTTGCTCACAAATTTCGTCTAGTGTTAGATTCAGCAAAATTTCCATTTTAGTATTATACGCGTTCAAAAATGCAAACAAACGTATTTGCAAATTGTCAAAAATTGTATAAGAAGTATCAAATGTCAAACTTGCAGTGTTGCCACTGATGCTTATGCTGCAAGTCATGTTGCATTTACGAACACAGTCATACTGATGTAATGGTTGCAATTTTCAAAAAAAAAATTTAATTTTATTTGTTTGATAGATATTTTGTATGGATATAGAGGAGGTAAATGGAATCGCAATGGAATAGGTGAAGTTACATTTACACAAACATGAAAAATGACGAAACATTTATCAAATTCATGAAAGATATCTTCAATTTCGATTGCGCATCAGACATTAATAAGTCAACAACACTAATGGCCTCTGGTAACGCTCCAGCATGCTTGTCCAGCAGGCTTATATGTGTGCGTGTCGGGGGCTTGACGCTAATATCTAAAATTTTTGATTTTCATCATGCAAAAGCCGACAACAAGTATGTGTGACACGAAGCAAGTACGAGTGTCACCCGACACGCACACATATAAACCTGCTGGAGCGTCACCAGAGGCCATAAAAGGCAACATCATCGATTTGACTTTTTCAAGACACATTACACTCGAAACACCCACTTTCATTTCCTACTTTTCCTATCATCGTCCTATTCTCAACAGAGAAATGGTTCATTACCATGCACACAGGAAGAAGGCATATGCAAATACAAATATGTGAATTTATGTACAAATGCGCATATACATACATATATATGCTCACTCAAGTAGGAGAGAGCCAGATGTCGAACGTTGCCGAATGCGGGGGCCGATTGTGCTTTTTTTCGTTCGTTCCGCGCTTTCGCTTGCAGTTCAAGCAAGGTAACGACGCATGAGCAAGATAACGCATTTTTTCGTGCGTGCAGCCGACTAAATCGAATTATAAGACGTTATCACGTGAAAACAAAAATCTTAAGTTACATCATCAAATCTGATGTTTCTTGTATATCGTTCTTTGGTTAAATGCCATATAATTCTCGCTTTGAATTCGCTCTGACATCAACGCCAGTAGCTAATCGAGAGCAGGTCGTACAATCAATTTAATTTAATATAATATTTTAACTTCATAAATTTATACTTACTCAAAATCCACGCCCGCTAAAAATAGATGTTCTATGCATCTCAGCTGTCAACATAAATGCATAGGGATGCACCCTATGTACATATGTATGTGTGTAGTGGGTCCGAAGAACGAATGGTTCGCATACATAGATGAGAGAACGCAGTTTCTTTATCATTCCCGGTTTTCATAAAACTTTCATTGCAAAATTGAACTCTTGCTATTGTTTACGAGAGGACCATAGCTTTTAGAAAATACTTTTATCACCTGATATTTCATGCCCATAGTAGACCTTAAGACAGGGACACTCCGACAAATGGTAGACACATATTATATATTATACATATTAGGAAAATCCTTTGGTTAAATGTATGTAGGTTTTGTTAAGCGAGATGCTCGTTGCCTTAGGTTATAATAAGATATCTCTCTCGCCCTTTATGATTATAAATAATTTTCAACTTTCACACGTGCAAATAATTATTAATAAAAATGGTCTAATCATCCCGAGACGTTAGTAGGATTTTCGCACAATTTTTTAAAAATTCGCCACTAAGGGTTGAACATCTCAACTTGTGGCTAATAAATAATACAGTTATGATTTTCTACGAGGTTTGCACTTCGAGCTCGTGGTCTTTTGTGTCCTCTACTCATCACAGTACCACATTCAGACCCAGTTCCCTTATCAAACTCAGGATAGAGCTGGGTTGTATTGAGCGTATGTGCCGTTCCACTGGCTTCAGTTGGCCGAGATGTCTCAATACCTTAACTCAACAAGCCAGATCGTGAATATCTATAACTTATGCCTGCAGATATTTCATATATTCTGAAAACATACTTGCCTTTTCAGCCACATACATATTTTTTAAAATTAAATATATATTAATTGTTAGCCCATTATCATGAAAAACTGCATTTATTTACTCAAATTAAAAGTTAAGTTTTTTTCTTTAAAGTTTGGCTCTTAATTCCAAAGAAAGAAAGCAACTAAGGCAGATAATAGTGCAGATTTCTACGAGTTGAATTTTTCATTAGTTATAATGATCAGGATTTACCCACGGCCATGGGCACTCACCCCTGCTGGATTTTCCAAAAATAAATAGGGAATGTTTAAAGCTGTTACAACAGCGCACAAAACTGCAAACCTTTGAAATTAAATATAGGTGATCTTTGTTCTTTTTAAGTGTTGTTTTTATTTTCTGAGTTTCACTACTTTTTCATAAATAAATTCCCGATTTTATTGAATTCAAAAGTAGCATACGCGCTTAGACCGAGAATACGTCGATTTTCTCATTTACTAGTGCACAAGCAGTTGCGGTGTTTGTTTAAGTGATACAGCGCAAGAGCAGTATTGTATTAATACTGCAAGATCGATAAAATCATTACATTAATTAAAGCAGCCTCACTCTGCAGCAACTTTACTTGAATGATCCAAGTCCGTGCAAAATTTCTGCAACTGCCCAGTATTCATTACATTAAATGAAGTTCACCCAGAATGGGGAAATTGGAAGTTTTGTATTGTGTTGTCTACAAACAGTACTGGAACACACACTTCAAAAACCAAACGCACATGATTTAAATAAAAATGAATAAAAAAAAATTTCGAGTCTGCAAGAGGAAAATTATTCCGTAGAATTTTCATAAAATAAATACTATAACCCTACCATGAACATACATATATGCTTCTTAGAACAATGCGCCTACGAGTATTTTTTTGTTTTTGGTCTTTGTTGGAGTTGATATCTATCATTTTCATATTTCACATAATAATTATTTTCGAATTGCTCTAGTATTGTAAAAACTTGTTGTCCTTTAGTCATAAAATTATACGTCACAACAGAACTCTTTCGCCCTATAGGTACATATTGCATACGCCTTTGAGGGCACACTCCTACTGAGCATGTTTGCTTCAACAAATAAACATTTTATTGTGAAATAAGTATTTTGTCGCAAGTTCAATTTATGTTTCAATTATTTTATATTAAGTTAGATTCCAAAAGTGGTTGAGTTTTTGGTCATGGAATTTACCATCCTGCAAGAAAACCAAATATCGCACACTTGAATTATATTCAAAAATTAGCTTCATATACTTTGTGTATAAATACATACCAACAAGCGGCTTATGTTCCTAGTGCATATAGAGTGATTTAGAAAATTAATGTTGGCCTTGGCCATACATGTTATAGTTCATATGTTGCTGTTGGCCCGGCTGCTGCTGCTGCTGCTGGCCCATGAAGTTCTGCATGCCATATTGCTGCGTATCACCACCCATGCCCCAAGACTGATAGCCCGGGTACCCGACTCCATTATTGTTATTGTAGCCCATTGCATTGTAATATGTCTGGTTGTTCATGCCAGCCATTTGGTTGTTGTACCCACCGCCAGGATAGGCCTGCGCTGCAGGTTGCTGACCCTGTTGATAGTACGGCATATTAGGTGGTTGCAATGCCTGATGTTGCTGCTGTTGTTGCGTTTGCGCCAGGCCCTTTTGAATTTTGGGCTGTACCGGTACATTAGATCTGGTAGGTATCTGATGAATTTGTCCATCTTTCGACTGTGCAGAATTGGCATTTGGTTTTTGATTGGAATTACTCTGCTGCAATGAGCCCATCAGATTGGCAATTAAGTTCTGCGTATCGCTTAGTGATAGACCTGCGCGATTGAATGTCAATGCATTTGGTGAGGATGAAACAGGGACAATAGGCTCTGGTAGTGGCTTAATTTGTGGCCGCGATGAGTGGCCCTCATTTAAGAGTTTGGATTCCGATTTAGATTGGCGTGAGTTGTCACTCACCTTGCGGAATGCAGCCTTGAATACATCGTCTACGTTGTAATCATCATCTTCATCTTCATCATCTAGGCTAAATTTATTTGGATTCGAAACGCTAACACCACGATGACTATCTTCAATATCATCATCCGAATCGTGGCCAGGAGCTCTGCTATTGTTTACAGCAGGCGAATCATCAAACCGACTGTCGCGTGTATTCGATCTGTCACGTGGATTGGACTTACTTGTGCTAGCTACTGGTGATGACGAAGCAGCTCTAGCCAGGTCCGTCAAATTAACGAATTTCCTTAATTTCTCAACTCGTAAAGGATCGGCTGTTTCCAGCTTTTTTAGATGTGCTATCAAATGGTGTTGTTCCTCACTGGACAAGTGCTTAAAGTTTTGCAGCAATGTTTGCAAATCGGAGTCTGTCAACGATTCTAGCATATTACCGCTAGCGTCATTCTTGGTATCCTTATCGGGTGTCTCATTCGAAGCGTCATCATCAATGTGCTGCAAACGGGTAGATGCACCGTTAGCTTCGCTTTCCATCAACTCTCCTACAAGAGCTGGTAAAGCAGCTAATGCAGACGAGGAGGTTAAACTTGGCACATATATACCCAGCTGAGACAACACATTCCCAAGTTGTATAGCTGTGCCATCCAAATCTCTTTTTTCTTTAGATATCTTTACCAATAAAACAAACAAGAAAATCAACTTATCCATATCTTCGGTAGATACGTCTTCACGTCCTTGAAATACCAATGCGGCAGCTAATTTTGTCGATACAACTTGACGGTCGAAGGGTAAATCTTTGACACTCAATTTCTCGAGTTTCTTTGCTTTCTTTGCAACTTCGCCACTATCGTTATTATTTGCGGAATCATTGCTTATCTTATTTGTTGAGTTACCTAAGTGGGCGTATAAAATCGAAAATTCAATCAATATTTACATGCTAAAATGGGGGGAAATATATATAATGAAAAAATTAGATTTTACTCGTTTTTACTTTGACATAGGCCCATATACATTTTGCTTCGTTTCAGCACAATATAATATTTTCACTCACACTTAGAACTTTGGTACGAATACACGAAGTTGGTGCAAAGGAAGCGGATTTGAGTACGAAAAAGAGTTATAAGTACAATGTTTCTGTAAAGCCCCGATTGCTTACACAAAAAACGTAACGGTACAAATAATATTCACCACTCTCACATCACATTAGTATAAAAATGGTATACATATATGCGCATACGTTTAATATTTAGATATGTCATATCAAATGAGCAATAAAGAAGTTTGCATTTTAGCAACAATGAAAAACTAATTAGTTTTAAGATGTACCACCCCACCCATCCATACAATTTAAAGTATTCCCTAACTTCCCCACTCCTGGTTGGCAAAATTTAAGTACAAACGATAATAAATTGAAATATTTCGTTCGATTTTGAAATGTAATAATATCCCAACACAACGATCGACGTAGGTCGGATGCACGATTTTCACTTTATAAAAAAGTAGCATATTTATAAGATTATAAATATATATTTGGCACAATTAGCGAAACTTTTTGTTCACTCCGATTTTCTCAACACTTTATCTTACGGTTTACCGCCCACTGGGTATTTTTCTCACAAACTTTTTATTTTAATTTTTCTTATGAAGATTTTTGAAATATTCTAACTTAAATATTCTACAATACAACTACATAATGCTACGTAATGTTGAAAGCATATTTAATAACTATACATATTTTAAACTTATTTATAAGGAAAGTATTTGTACTTACTCTTTTAGAATATGGGTACCTACCTTTTGTCGTAACTTGATGAATAACAGCGGCAATATTTTTAATAGCTTTTTTAACGGCGCGAACTTTTTGATGATCATCGAGAACGTCAGCAATTAAAATACCTTTCAATTTCTCTTTTATGGTCTCAAAGAAAACCACGTGGTCATCGTTGAACAACAAATCATCTGCCGAGTTGGCCTTTACCTTCTCCAATGCTAAAGCTTTGCCAAGTAAATCAACTACTTTAGGTCCAAGGCTACCTAAGTGTTCCTCAAGTGCTGTAAGCAAACGTAGTACAGACACTACGGTCAGCGGTCCGTCATCTTCCGGTTCCTGTTCTTCTTTTGCTGTTGCAGATTTTGAATTTGGTGATGGCGAGC
This sequence comes from Anastrepha obliqua, assembly GCF_027943255.1. Classification (NCBI taxonomy): domain Eukaryota; kingdom Metazoa; phylum Arthropoda; class Insecta; order Diptera; family Tephritidae; genus Anastrepha; species Anastrepha obliqua. The sequence goes on from NC_072893.1 coordinate 6,971,436, forward strand.
GTTCATATTTTGGATATTGGTGAGGTTCAAGTACGCGATAATGTGGAGTTGCACTATAATGGGACGACGATGGAGGGGCAGCAAATCGACCGCGTGGTGGATACGCTGAGCTAAAATAATCACTTTCTGCAGGCGGCACGTAACTGCGGACATGATGCCGATGACGATGTGAATGCGTCTGCACGGGATAAGGGTTATAATCTTCAGATAGAGGACTTTTTGACAATGAAGTGGAACGGTCTCGAGATCGATTACAATCACGACCGCGTGATTTCGAACGTGAACGACGCGAACGGGAACGCGAATGTGAGTGAGAACGTGAGCGAGAACGCGTACGAGTACGACGACCTCGATGCCGTACCGGAGATTCGTCATCACTGATGTTTATAACGTCACCAACATTTTTGGAACGCTTGGGTGCCGTATCCATATTCCGTTCCAAAACTTTTGGTCCCAATACATGACCACCAGATGTAATAGCGCCCGCATTACGTCCAATTTGCACTTTATACTTTTCCTTTAGTTGATCCACCTTCTCCTCGGCATCTTCAGGCAAACCAAGTTTAACTTTAATTTCTTTTTTCTTCTTTTCTATCTCTGTATTAAACAAATCTTTCATACGTTTAGTCCAAAATGCAATCCACTCTGGCTTGTAATCGTATTTATTGGGATCAGTCTTCTTTTCAACTTGCAATTCCTTATAACGTCGATTCCAGAATTTCTTCCACTCGTCGGGGTACAAAGGGTGTTTTTCGGGGTTCTTATCGTAGTCTTGTTGAATTTTTTCCATTTGCTTAAGTTGTATTTCAAGCATGCACCTATATTTCTCCCATTTGTATTTTTCCTGTGCAATATGTGAAGCTTGTAACGATAGTTCCCTTGGCGTGGGTAGCTTCTTTTCAGCATTCTTTCTTTCTTCACTTCGTTCCTCTTCGAAGGGTGGAGAACGTCGAACTCTTGGTAGCACTCGATAAGCGGGAGATTGCTCCCTTTTCTTTAACTTCTTTGCACTTGACGGGTTGTCTGAGTCGCTAGAAATTTCATCCAAGTCATCGCGATTAGATGATTTTGATGCGGTCTCTTCACTTATTATACGCGTCGGTGCTTTTATAGTTATCTGCAATGTCTGGTCCATATTTTTTATTGGATTTGGCTCCCAGAGAGAACGGTCAATCGTCTCCAGGAAGTTTGGCCCATTACGTTCATCGAAATGAAATTTATTATTAATTTCTCCAACGAATTTTGCTTTCATACGGCGGAAGTCATCGCTATTAGCTACAGCCAACTTCAAACGTCCATGATGATCTTCAATTGCTTTTGTCAATTTTTGTACGACGCTTAAAAGAATCTGATGCGAATTCGGCTTGTACTTAACCGGATTGAATTCGCGCACCGCCGTTGGGAAATGTTTCTCTAGGTACTTCAATCGGTGGTTGTAAGATGTCCAATGCTGCATAATAGTACGAGGATCACCACGCTTGTCACAAAGAACACAAAAGTAGCCCGGCTCACGACGGTCATCCTCGTGTAGCTCAAGTGTATACTCAAGTCCGACAAGAGCATTGCCCTTATACTGATTAATGGCCTTTTGAATTTCTGGCTCGCGATTGACTTCATCTTCGAAACCAGGCGGCACTGGTTCACCCGCCGTGATATTCATTTTTTAATCACAAAATAACAGAAATTGTTACTCACTTGTCAATTCCTTTTTACGCTTGACGGTCTCAAGAAAATGTAAAAATATGGCAATTGGAAAATACCACTTTGAATAAAGTATAATAACCCAAGTACGTGAAATAATTCACAATAATAATTATATTTAAATAATTTTTGACCAATTTTATTTTAGAATAGATTTACTCTTAAATAATAATTCTTTATCGATTGATCCCAAGACGCCTGCGAAACGAAAATTTTCAGCTTTGTATGCAAAAAACCATAAAAACAGGGTTGCATGCCGCTGTTCACGTATACCAATCTACTACAATTGCCTTACCATGAACCATTTACTAAATTTATTTGATTTGTGCCATCCCTCCACTTATTCGCTGTACGACGACCGCACACATTGAATAAATATAACGAGTCTTGTCGTAAACTAAAAATCTTTAGGGAATGCTGTTGGAGTGATAGTTCCTGGCCGAATAGTTCGGGTAACGTAGAACTAATTGTGCTTCTCAGATTTATAGAGCTCGATAAATACTCCAGGCAAAAAGTAATCCTTATTTCCTGCCATGTCAAATAAATTAAGGAAAAAAATGAATGTTGCATACAAATTTTTGAAGGCTTATTGAATTAAAAAACACTATTATTGTAAGGTATCATAATTGTCCCACTACCCTCCATTTATTTAATTTCCGTAACTGAAGAATCCAAAATCAACTTACGCTTATTTGACAACATGAAAATAAACACGCCACGAAGTGAAAAAGCCAGTCTGGTCAGAAACGCGTGCCCAATGGAGGGTTAAAGATTTTATTAACAGTATCCAGATAAAGTAAATTTAAAATGAATTGTTTAATTAAATTTATTCAAAGATATCACATAATATAATAACATGCTTGGATTTTATTCACATAGAGACAATTTTTATCAGAAATAGTTTTTGCCCTCTAAAAAAACAAAACTGTCTTGGATTTCAGAAAACTATATAAACTAAAAATAAAATAGTAAGGAAATACAGTAAGGACACGAGAAAATAGCAAATTCATAAAAATTAGTTAATTACCTGCATTATATAGTTTTTGTAGTAGAATGAACTATATTTTTGTATAAAAGAAAGCGAGGTGGAAAATTTTGTATCCGATTTGAATGATGAATTATTTGATTTGATGCCTATGATAGTGTTCTAGACTTGTCAATATATGGTGAACACTTTGTTTACTTCCCACTAGGGTATATCACTGTTTTTAGATCTATAAATTCGGTGCGCACCTGAACTACTGAAGACTTATTGCATGAATCAAAGAGTAAAATTAGCGTTGTTAAAATACTGCTAACGACTTCCAGATGTTAGAAGTAAAAACCACAACCTATCAAACAGTTTATAGGGTGACTCACATCCCAGTGTATCTATCGAAGTTTAACAGTTGCGTTCGATACACAAAAATTTGTAATAGTTATTTCTAATCTTTGTAAGTTGGTGTTCGATAATGTCAACAAATTGTCAGTCACATAAAAATTGAGAGAGCGAAGTGATAGTTCAATGCAAGAGAGACGTTCATTTTGCGTTTTAACCAGCAAAAATTATCCATCACAAAAACATATGATTTTAATTCCTCAAAAAAATTATCTTAAAAGAGCTCTGTTAAAACAGAAATAGCAAGAGATCGCTAATTTCACTTTCAAAACATGTTTGTTTTACCGAATTTCTGGTCATCAATGACTTCACAACAGCGGCCAGTTCCAGGTTTGACAACTCAATTTTCATTTTATGGCGCCGTTTCTGTAACTATTCTCAGAGAAGGCCGAAGTAGAGAACAGAAAAGATACAATATATAAAGTACCTTGCGTTTCCTGCACTTCTTATTTGGTTGATTTTAAATTCAAAACTTGTATACAAACTCAGATTGTTTAGTTTTAGTTTTTTTTTCGGTAATATTCAAAAATTTGTATGAATTTCCTTTGATAAAGGAACATAGATATAAATATGTATACAATTCAAATACACAAAGACAGTCAGTCAATTTCAATGTTTAAAGAATCCAAAATCCGTGATATTAGTGAGCATACAATTTTGTTAAAATTATATGTTCTGTTAATACGATTGTAACGAGAGGCGATTTATATTTCCGGGAACTGTTCCTATCAAAAAATAAGGAATGTCACGGGACTGCTGCTTTATTTCAACCTTGTCTATTAGAACGCTCATTTTATTATTTTTAACAAAATTTTCAAATTACAAGTTGGTTTACTGAGCGCTGTCAGCTGTTTGATATTCATTTTGAGAGTGAATAAATCCGAGTATAAAAATGAACAAAATTACCGTTTTCCAGAACACCAATTTGAAATTCACTCGTTTTTAGATTAATTTTCATATTCACTTTCACACAGATTCCAGAACCTGTCTGATTGTCAAATAGCATAAAATGGAAAATTTAACAACAAAAAACGGCAATTTATAATAATTATATAATACATGGTAATTTCTTTGGGCAACACGACATTTTTTAAACAATCTTAGCTAATATGTTTTCAATTAATGACAAATTTCCCATTTATTAACTTTCTTTTTCTTCTCTTTGGGAAGATATTTAGCTTACGCTCTTGATTTGGATTGATCCGCATCGTTCTCTTTGGAATGGAACCGAGCTGGATAACCCAAGAAAACGCGCTAGGTGAGTTCCACTGACTTTTATACAATGAGGATATATACAAGGGGGCGCGAAATTAATCACTCTATCTGAGGATTTACAATTACGTAGCCCACAGTATCAGTTTTTTTAACTCTGGCTGTGTTAGCCAATCGGCTGATTCCCACGATGTACAGAAGGCAGAGTTGTGGCCAACATTGGACCGTTAACCGGCCCTCAGCGATAGCTCGCATCACGAAAATTGAAGGGAGCACACTTATTACTCTCAAATGTAGTAGTATCCAAGATATGCAAAACAAAATATTTGGGGAAATGTTGACTATCGGAAAGTCGCACTCAAAGATATTAAATATTATATATATAATTGGCGCTTATACCCTTTTTTAGGTGTTTGGCCGAGCTCCTCCTCCAATTTGTGACGTGTGTCTTGCTGTTGTTCCACAAATGGAGGGACCTGCAGTTGTAACTCTGAACGGCAAATATTTATTATGAGGGGCTTTTTTCACGCAGAAATATCATACATTCGGAAGTTTGCCATTGCCTGCCGAGAAGCGAAAAAACTGTTTCTATACCTTTGGTGTTTCATGCGCGGAGATTCGAACCTACGTACTTCCAAATGGTAGTTGCTCACCAAGCCATTCAGCTACGGCAGCCACCAAAATATTGCTACCACTCAAAAATATTAGATATTAATTTTTCGTAAAGCGAAAAGTGTCTAAGTAATTTATCTTATGCTAATTTGTGTATTGTCTTTATTTTATACAGTTGTTTACTAATATCTGTCCTAATGTACGTACTAGTAAAACAAATTAAATAAAGTGATGATTAATAAAAATTGATGCCAAAATGGTTTCTAGACAAATTTAAATAAAATTTTTAAAAAGTTATGAAGTACAATTATAAATTCTTGTGATTTGAGATTTCGGAGCTTCACTTATTTAGATACAAATAACAACATTTGTGTGCTTTTCTGAGTTAGCCATTATACAGCAATTTCTGAAGGAATCTTACACCTTCTCCAACTCAAATGATATTTCAAGCACTTTGAGAAGCTCCACCAAAGCATGCTCATGCTCATGTACGTTTGTATGCGTAAACTAGATTCTAATAGTTTCAATTCCCTTAAACTTACTTATACCTATGCTTAAGTGTGTATTGGTATGTCCTTGCATCGACAAACTTATGAGCGTATCTTGGATCTTAGTCGGGCATATCGATGCTGATGATTGGCACAACCGGCTTCATGCTATCGTTCTTTGCCCCTTTTTTGCTTTTTTTGTTGCCCGTATGCGCAGTGCTGGTAGACGCGTCCAACGGAACAGATTGTGCGGCAGTGGACCGATTTGCATGATACGCTATATTGGCATACTCTTGGAGGCAAGGCATGGACGAGAGGAGAAACTGACTGAACGATTTGCGTATCCCGAACCACCACTTGTTCCCACCTTTTGCACTAAAACTCAACACAATCAATGTGCAGAGAGATAGCATCAACGGCCCGAATACAAAAAGATAGGTATACTTTTCTTCTCCTTCTAGCTTATCACAAATCACCACCTGCAATTGAAGGAATACGTAAGCGTTTTTGAGTATAAATATGAAAGATAACTTTTTATAAACATCATACTTGAAAACAGAGCAACGGTACCACAGTACAAAAGTTTCCCAAGGCCGCATGAATGGCATTCTTCTTTTGTATGAATGATATTTCAGGTGTACGTAACATAATACAGCAAAAGATTATATTGTAGAGAACACCTAAAATTTTACGAATTGCTGATTGGGCGTTACAAAATTTACAATTTGTTACACTTACTAACTAAGCTCAGACAGATAACTATCCACATGGGAACAAACACGACTTCCCAGTTCCAGTACACGAATTGATCTAATTTCAATGGCAATGAAACGAACTGAAGTGCGTTAACTGCCAAAAATAGTTCTAGTTCGAAAGAACGATCATGTTTAACTGCCCACACACAAGCGCCAACGCTAGCCACTGAGCCAAAAATCAACGGTATGAACACCAACACCCATAGGTGGCGACCGGAGCTAAGTTTGTCGCAGGCGAGCAGCTCAAACATTAACAATATGAGGTGTAGCGAGAGGGAAATCAGCATAGCTTTGAATTGAGTATAAGAGTCCCCCTCAAGTCTAAAATAAAAGAAATGCAAGTGATGTTTAATAAAGTATGGAACTGCACACATTTGAGTATTACCGGTAATGCGGGTACCGACACCAAACCACAGCACCGACCGCGGCACCCAATACAGCAATTCCCTTCCATATCCACAGAGGTGTGAAGATGGCCCAATATGGCCAATCTAAAGAAAAATAATCGTTTATCAAGGTGCGTTAATTTTGATTTCTTTCCGATCTTACCAATATAACCATCCAAACGAAGAGCGAACAATCCTACAAAAGCTAATAAGCTGCAGTGCACCACGAACTTGCTGCACGCGTGAAATTGAAAGAGGGAAATAATTCCGATTAGAATCCAAAGATGCACATACATAAATACACACAATTTTGTTTACGAAGGTCAACTATTATACTCCAAAAAAGTTTGCGTTCGTCAAATTGGAATCGAGCCCTCAAATTGACGTCTACGAAATTATGTGCTATACCTACACAACCCGTCGGACAAAACCGCTTAACAAAACTTTGTTAGCGAAAAGCCTACTTACCTAGGATTAAAGTCCTTAAACATAGACTGAAAATCCATGTCGTAAGGAAATGCTGGCATTTCCGTACAGCACTTACTAGCGACAGAAAGGAAGTGCCTTTTTACTAGGACGTTAAGGTCGGTCCTTTAATAATTAGCTCTTTCTTTGATTTGATTTATCATTTCAGTTGGTAAATTTTCCTCAATTCAAAACATTAAAAAGCTATTATCTGTTAGTGTGGCGCTATTCGTACTATTTTAAAATTCCATTAAAATTAAAGAGAAAATATTATGTTTAACTTTTCAACTTCAATGCCACTAGTATACAAAGTTGTCAACACACAACATTTACGTATGTCAAGTAAAGAGAAAAGTTAGGTAATACCAAAACAAGGGTTACCCTCGCCAAGACAAAACAAACAGTAGGGGATTTCACATCCAATTAGTTGAAATTGTATCCGTTATTCGGTAAACTTTTCTCCACTTGCAAAGATTAAATATTTAAACAAAAGGTGAAGCTTAAATTTTAATCTTTGTAACATAAAAAATGTGTGAGAAAAAATGGCACATACACTTCTGTTAGACGTTTGGTCGGGCTCCTGCTCATATTTGTGGCGTGTGTCTTGATGTTGTTCCATAAATAGAGGGACCTATAGTTTTAAGCCGATTCCCAACGGCAAATGATGTTTTTTTATGAGGAGCTTTTTTTTGGCAGAAGTACACTCGGGGCTTCGCCATTGCTTGCCGAGGGGCAACCGCTATTACAAACAAACTTTTTATCATTTTGCTGTTTCATGCATGGAGATTCGAACCTAGGCACTTCCGAATTGTAGTCACGCACTAATGCATTCGGCTACGGCAGCTGCCAACATAGAAAATGTGTTGCTGAACTTAAATTGACGCGAGTATCATAGAAATATTTCTGGTATGAGTAGGCCCCACTGACCTAAAGCTAAACAAGTAAGTTCAATTATTGTTTTTCATAAATTTTACTGCGACCTGAAGATCTATTGTGTCCCTTTCATGGATTAAGATATTTTTCTAAGCCCAACTCTCTCAATAAATTTTAGTATTTGTCCTATTTTATTGAGCTTTTATTTCCTCGTCTAATAAAACAATTTTATCTAAGCGATTTCATCTTCCTCCCTAACGAAACAACAAGTTTCAAGAGAGTATATTCCCATATAAGTAAGATGATCATTCAATTTGCAATGCCCTGTTAGAATTTCTGTGATGCTTCTAAAAATTATTATTATTATAATTATTATTTAGTGACTGGTATGAATACCAGTACTAAAATTATGTTTGAGCATTGGCTGCAGAGGCCATCAGCTCTGTGTCGTCTGTGGGTGTCTGGATTATTTGTTATATTGTCATTTCGATAGTTTTAATAAATTTGCTTAGTTTTTTGATGCTTGAGTGACTGGGAATGGCGAGGATGTCGCTTATTTGTTCTGAGTTTAGTATTTCTTTTCTTGCGTTGGCGGGATTTGGACATTTGTTGAGGATGTGGTCCAATGTTTGGTTTGTGTTGCAGGTTGTACAGATAGGGTGATTTTCTTTTCTTTCTTTTTCTTTTTCTTTTTCTTTTTCTTTCTTCTAAAAATTATTCTTATGTAATTCCATATAACCCTAATCGGATAAGATTAAATCTACCCAGCATTGATTTTAATTGTGATAAATCCGGCAGATTGTCCCAGTTTAATCTTTTTGTCTTTTCTCTACTTCCTGAATAAGACAGGAGAAGCTACCTTTTCCTAGACCACTAAACGGCTTTGCACGTATAAATGGGGAGGCCGCACCTTCCCTGACTAATTTATCTGCCATTTCGTTCCCAGTAGCTATTATGTATCCAGAAACCCATAGGATGCGTATCTCGTTTTCACGACAGTCGGTTCTACGTTACCGAAACGACCCGGATTTATATCCGGCCAAGGACTGTCACTCCAGCAGCATTCCCCGTATGTATATATGGGGAATGTTTATGCTGCTACAACAACAGGATGCGTATCTGATTGTTCTAGCCTAAGGTATTCAGCATATCAAGACGTCACAGCACCAGTTTTGCTGTAACCTGGAAGGAATTGAAAGCATTAATTGTTGCCTGACTATCAGTACGAATAGCCATGCTCTGTTGTTATAGCTCCGTTCAAGATTAAAAAGAGCGTATGTTTCTATTGCGTAGACTTCCACTTGGAATATTCCTGTGTTATTGACGTGATAACGTCTTATAATTCGATTTAACAGGCTGCACGCACGAAAAAATGTGTCGTTACCTTGCTCATTAGTGTTACCTTGCTCATATGTCGTTACCTTGCTCATTGCCGTTACCTTGCTCATTTGTCGTTACCTTGCTCATTGCATTGAATGAACTGCAAGCGAAAGCGCGGAACGAACGACAAAGCAAACGAACGGCAACGTTCGACATCTTGCTCTCTCCTACTTAAGTGAGCGTATATATGTATGTATATGCGCATGTGTACATATATAAATTCACGTATTTGTATTTGCATATGCCTTCTTATTGATTATTATTAATTTGATTCACTTGAAGAATTTAAAATAAAACCAAGTTTGTTAATAATACCTGTTGTTTTAATGTTATTTTTATTTTTTGACGTGATAACGTCTTATAATTCTATGTAGCCGGCTGCACGCACCAAAAAATGCGTCGTTATCTTGCTCATGCGTCGTTACCTTGCTTGAACAGCATGTTACGTTATGTTATGTTATGTTACGTTATGTTACGTTGTGTTATGTTATGTTATGTTATGTTATGTTATGTTATGTTATGTTATGTTATGTTATGTTATGTTATGTTATGTTATGTTATGTTATGTTATGTTATGTTATGTTATGTTATGTTATGTTATGTTATGTTATGTTATGTTATGTTATGTTATGTTATGTTATGTTATGCTATGTTATGTTATGTTATGTTATGTTATGTTATGTTATGTTATGTTATGTTATGTTATGTTATGTTATGTTATGTAATGTTATGTTATGTTATGTTATGTTATGTTATGTTATGTTATGTTATGTTATGTTATGTTATGTTATGTTATGTTATGTTATGTTATGTTATGTTATGTTATGTTATGTTATGTTATGTTATATTATGTTATGTTATGTTATGTTATGTTATGTTATGTTATGTTATGTTATGTTATGTTATGTTATGTTATGTTATGTTATGTTATGTTATGTTATGTTATGTTATGTTATGTTATGTTATGTTATGTTATGTTATGTTATGTTATGTTATGTTATGTTATGTTATGTTATGTTATGTTATGTTATGTTATGTTATGTTATGTTATGTTATGTTATGTTATGTTATGTTATGTTATGTTATGTTATGTTATGTTATGTTATGTTATGTTATGTTATGTTATGTTATGTTATGTTATGTTATGTTATGTTATGTTATGTTATGTTATGTTATGTTATGTTATGTTATGTTATGTTATGTTATGTTATGTTATGTTATGTTATGTTATGTTATGTTATGTTATGTTATGTTATGTTATGTTATGTTATGTTATGTTATGTTATGTTATGTTATGTTATGTTATGTTATGTTATGTTATGTTATGTTATGTTATGTTATGTTATATTATGTTATGTTATATTATGTTATGTTATGTTATGTTATGTTAATGTTACCTCATTCTCTATATCCATACAAAATATCTATCAAACAAATAGAATTAAAATTTTCTTTTGAAAAATGCAACCATTCAATCAGTATTTTCTTATGACGTTATCACGTTAAACTATCGTCAGTAAACCGACTTTACAGACAACCTCTTTTTATTGCCTAGCGCTTCCGAGTATCCTTTTTCCGGTCCAAATTAAATTATGGTAAGTAAGGAATTAAAAGACAATTATTGCTGTATAATTATTAAACGGTATGGTTTATTTCCCCAATGATTTCGGGTAAATGTGTCCAAGGGCCCAACTTTAATCTAAAACTTAATTTTCAAATTCCTGTTCACTAATTTATTAATAAAGTTGTTTTGAAATATGCAGTGTTTGGTAAAATACTGTAAGCTTACAGTAATTACTCTTACTCTACATCTCGATGGAATCCAGAAGCCAACTTTTTCCTATGAACTGCATGCGGATCATTCTTTTTTCTTATCATTGACAGATCATTTTATTTATTTTTAATTATGTTTATATGCCATTTGATTGATTCTCGCAGAAAGACTTTTTCGCCCTCTGATTTTGCCCACGATTCGGGTTCTTATTTATAAAATTTATATTACTTATTATACTATAAATTGTAACAACAAATAAATTTAATTTACTTACTTTTTGCTCTTGTGGCATTTTTAATTTTTACACCGAACGTAAAATGGAAACATTCTAAATATTCTAAATATTCGAAATATTTAATAAAAGTACGATTAAATGCCCTATCTTGTAAGGATAAATTCAGTTTAAAAAACTCACAGCAGTTTAGCCAGTACTGAAAAATTGGGTCTTGAAGGATTAAATGAAAACCGTAAATTCGCCTTGGAAAACTGGTCAACTTTATAAACATTTCACTACACATGAAATTAAAAGATCTAAGTATTACTGAATTTTATAATAAAAAATGGAAAAGTTCTGAAAACTAAAAATTAGGTTTGGTTAAACTGGTTGCTCAAGGAAATTGGCACACCTGGACGAAGAAAACGAATTCATCCTTTGTGAAACCATTTTGAAGGAAGTAAGGTGGAGGAAGACCGATGGGATGAAATAAGACAGCGGACAGAGGTGGGGGTGGGTTAGTTAGGCGGATGGGTTTTAAACTAAAAATTAACTAATCACCCAAATAAACTATTTAGAGTGTAAACCTTTGGGATTAATTTTGTAAGATACATATCCAATGTTATTATTATTATTATTATTTTTTTATTAAATTATAATTAAAATTATAAAGTAATATATTTACAGCACTAGCTACAAGGGCTATCGGCAATGTTGCTGTAGCATATCCAATAGTTATTTTTTGTTATTGAAGTTGTAGCTTTTTAACATAACTATTTTTGAGTTTTATCGCGCTTTGTGCCTTATTCTCAACTAACTGGGTTGAATTTTCCCACAAGTTTCTGGTAAATGGCAACGTTTGTGTGTTATCTGCAATAGTCCACCACACACGTGGTGGAAATTCACCCAACTGTCAATTGTAAATGTCAATGCGCTTTTTCGTTCTTTTCATCGGAAAATTTGTGAACATTCCCTTTTTTTGTTTCAAAATTCAGGGAATATTTCATTAAAACCTGTATAAAAAGCCCTATAAATTGCAACGTAAAAGTGTTAAGGTTGCAAACCGCGTGTGTAAATAAAAATGGGGAATGTTTTGGCTGCATCGTCTAGCTCCAGCTCCTCACTGGACGCTGCCAAGTTGGGGTTGCCAGAATTATCAAGTCCATCACCTAATCAGCCCTCGTCTTCAGCGACAGCTTTGACGCCGCCTAGCACTGCTGGAGCTGAATTAAAGGAACAAGCCCTTGAAAATCCCGGCACTGTTGAAGAACTGCATAAAAAATGTAAAGGTGAGAAAATACGCCAGTACAAATCGCCGGCCTTAAAAATTACAAGTGATGACATAACCCGAACTCATGTGAAAGAATGGTGTTTTGATAATGTTGGTGGTAGTGGTGATAAAAGTGCTTAGCTGCTTAGTCGCTGCATACCATTCAACATTGTGTACAAACAAATGAGTGTTATTTTTGCTTAATAATTGTGAACATTTAAAATTATTGTATGTACTTTGAAATGATAAGCATATCTTTTGTTACTGCACAGACATTCAGGCAATGACCTTTGAAGGTGCGAAAATAATGCTGAATAAGGGCTTAAGTAATCACTTCCAAGTCTCGCACACTCTGAACCTCAGTACACAATCAAGCGGGTATCGCTTTGGCGCTACTTATGTAGGAACTAAACAGTTTGGCCCTTCGGAGGCTTTTCCAGTATTGCTGGGAGACATCGATCCCTCCGGAAACCTGAACGCCAACGTCATACATCAATTTACACCACGCATACGTTGCAAATTCGCCTCGCAAGTAAGTGCAAGCCTAATTTTGGGATTTCAAATTAATCAAAAATACTTTTATCAATTAGATCCAAGATTCCAAGCTCACAGCTGCCCAATTAACTACCGATTACCGTGGTGATGACTACACAGCTTCCTTAACCATTGGCAACCCAAACATCTTTAACAATTCAGGCGTCTTTGTCAGCCACTATCTACAGTCGGTGACTGAGAACATCGCGCTCGGTGCAGAACTAGCCTACCAATATGGTCCCAATGTGCCCGGTGGCCAAATCGCTGTGGTGTCAGCCGTTGGTCGTTACACGCAAGGTGATTCTGTGTGGTCGGGCACTTTGGGGCCTGGTGGCGTGCATGTCTGCTACTACCAAAAGGCCAGTGAACAATTGCAAATTGGTGTAGAAGTGGAAACTAGTCTAAGAATGCAGGAGTCTGTTGCAACTATTGGCTACCAAGTGGATTTGCCGAAGGCCGACCTCATTTTCAAAGGTAAATTTATGGTTGTGTTCAGAATTTTTTTTGAAACTTTATTGCATATGTGCGCTCTGTTGCAGGTTCCTTCGACTCCAATTGGAATGTTTGCGGTGTTTTGGAGAAGCGATTGCAACCATTGCCATTTTCTTTCGCTCTAAGCGGACGTCTGAATCATACTAAAAATCAGTTTAGACTTGGTTGCGGTTTGATAATTGGATAATTAGTTTTTCGGTTAGTAGGTGTAAAGGAAGCGAAAGCTGCAATGGCAGTAATAGTAGCGGTAAAAAGGGCGGAGAATGGAACAACAACTATTACAGTAGTATCAAGCAACACAAACAGCAGAAGAACTAGCCGAAGAAGATATAACAAAGCAAAAGCAACAAATTTCAATGATTACAATTTTTATTTATTATAATAACGATTCTTTACAGTACATTTAAAATTGTTCTTCCTCAAGATTTGCACACGAATTTGTGAAAACCGCGCAATGTCAGCGCATTTATTTGTCAACTTCGAACTCTATTTAAAAATGTATTCGTGATGATTGAAATTAAATAGAAGTTCTTTTTGCCAAATGAATTGATGGCAAATCAAAAGGAGTTGCTTTGCCATAGAATATCATTACATATTAACAGTAAAATGAACGACAGGGCAAAGAAAAGGCGAACAATTTTATTTGAGCAACAGTATGAGGAGTCACGTAAAGGAAAAAATGCAGCGCATTACAGCACTTACGAACATCCATGTCGTTACAGTTAATTAAATTTGTTTCACAGATTCACTTCTGTAGTTCAACGATTTGCTTGAACCAGACATAAAATTTGCCTTTAATTATTTGAGAACAAAACTTATATTTAAAAAAAAAACAAATTTAAATTAAAGAAATTTAAATTTATTGTTAAGAAAAATAATAAATGAAATTTAGAATTGTATATTTGTAATTACGTGCGCGTTGCGACTAGGCTGGTTTCATAAGCCGTCTAAAAATAGACAACTAGTGAAAACTTGAAGTGGAGATTTTACAAATTAGCACACAACTTAAAATGCAGATCACAGTTAGACACAACTTAGAGCCAAACTAATTTCTTGCCTATGTGCTATTTGCTACATTATCACTTTCTTTGACTTCTTTTGTTTTTGTTGTTTGAGAGCTTCAAACCAAAAATTAGTACAAATGATTTGCATTTGTTTGATTGCTAAACTCCTGAGGAAAATAGACAAAACAAGTTCATTTAATAAATAAATTTGTGCAAATGATTGCATTTTATTAATGCTTTTAAATATTAACTTAATTTACTGTATATGCGTAAGCATACAAAACTTTTTGTATTTTGCTTTTTATTGGTTGCCTTGCTGGGAATGCAAATTGCTGGCCAATGGTAACGAGAAGTAGTGATACAATAAATTAGATAAAAAAAACATAAACTATAATTGAATGAACGATTGTAGAAATAAAAACACATCATATTTGAATGTCTTCAAGTAACAAGCGCCAGGTAAATGAGAACTCACGTATTTTCACGCATTCATAAATAAAGTTGAAAGTGTTATGTTGAACTAAAAACAAAAAAAAAACGTTAACGGTCTTTAAATGATAGAAGCTGAATATTGAAAAAGATGTACGACATACATACACACATACATATGCACATGCAACGCATATGAATCTAGTTGCGCCCTCACAAGAATCACAAATAATTTTCATGGAAAGTTTTGATTCAATTTTGAGCGTTCGAATTGTGTAATTTGATTGTCTTTGCTGATAAATGAATCGAAAGCCTCAGCCAGACATCTCAGAGCAGTGATAATCACTTCAGTTAAGGTAGTAGTCCGGTGTAACAACCGAAATTTCGACCATTTTTCATGAATCTTAAAAAAAAAAAAATAAATAAAATGCGGTCGTTTTAAAGTTTTTACATTTTATTGGTGTTTTGAAGTATAAAAAAAAATTTTTTAAGTTAATTTTATATTAATTGGTTTAAATTTTTTGACGTCAAAGTGGAGTCCTTAAAAAAAAGATGAGTTGGTTCGGGGAAACACACAGCCTTCCAAAGTCATCTGAAATAAAAAATTCAAAGAGATTATTATTCTGTAGACTTTGTTTTAGGTCCCGAACCTAAAGTATACATAAAAATAAAAAAAACAAAAACAAAATGGCGGACTTGTGAAAAAAGTTCTCAAAATCTAATTTTTTTTCTTCATAAATTGTTTAAATTAAATAGTTTATTATTAAAAAATTAAATGTTTTAAAGGTCCGCGGTCTAGATATGTGTGTCTAGAATAACGGGTAAATTTTTAGCCAAATCGGTTGAATACTTTTGAGTAAGTGATTCCCCAAAATTTCGAAAACATGGTTTTGAGAAAAACGCGTTTAAAGTTTCGGCAACAGAGCTGCTGCTGGCGTGTCACATGCTTTCATACACTATACGGCGCGCTCTCTTATTTTAGCTATAACTTTAAAAATAATTAAAATTTCTGTCTGAAATTTTTATAGTATATTTTTAAGATGTTTTTTTTCCGAAAAATGTAAAAAAATTCGATTGTTTGAACCCGTCACACCGGGATACTACCTTAATATACTCAGCAATGTGCTAATGTTGTTGTAGCAGCAAAAACATTCCCCACACATGTACGGGAAGTGCTGCTGGAGTGACAGTTCTTGGCCGGCTATAAATGCGGAGCGTTCCGCTTACGTAGAACCTGGCAATCCTCAGGAAAGCCAAATTCGAGTTTCGATGATAAGCAACCGTGAGTTTATGGTGCCGCAAAATGCAGCGTGTGGAACCCTGCGAAAAAAATCTGTGTATTGAAACAAGTACGAGTGGTTCAGAACGGGTACGATTACGGCTATTGTGGACTACTTTGCGGCCAGAACAAATGCGCAGAAAAAGGGTACGTTCTTTTTGCTTTTGTTGTTGTAGCAGTAACTTTGCCCTGTCAGTGTAGTGTAAATACCGGTCATCTTCGTCTAGCTCATCTAACGGCAGGCCCAGAAAAGTAGCTGTTTCGACAGGTTGAGACCAGAGGGAGAGGGATGTTAGATGAGTGGGTTTGATGGGGCATGTGAAAAGGTGGTTAGTGTCGTGCGGGGTGCCTTCACATGCCTTCTTCGACTGCTATTGGTGGTGGTTGGACTCCGATAACGGCATTCGGGGGTAGGGAGCTTAGGAAGATGGTAATGGTCTCCCGATGAATGTCGTTTATGGCCTGTCTGTACACTGGCATTCCCAAGGTAGCCGATTCTACGTTACCGGAATGACTCGTGTTTTTCCCGACCAAGGGCTGCCGCCCCAGTAAACTAGCCCTGTCTAGTGTACCGTATCGCACCCCCAATCTTTTGCTTGCGTTCGTATGCATTGCTACTCATAACTTATTCTCAGTTTCGTGGCAACTTTCGCTTGTTGACAATGGAGTGGGAAGCTAAGGAAAATCGCATTGCAGTGATGATTGCATTACAAAAGTGGGATAAAAGTCCAAGTGAGATTTACGAGTTGCTGGAAAGAAACTTTTTTTTTGTCAGGACCACTAGCAAGGACATCACTCAAACACAATTAAGTCCATTGTACTTCACTCGAATTCCCTTTTAAATTTTCTTTAAATCTACTCGACCTCCGAAGAAATCTGAGTAGAGCTTGTGGTGCCAAGGAGCCACGGTGGTCGCTTCTTAATACAACAGTGACAAAGACTTCAAACCTGATTCGAGCGAAGGCGGGGCAGATGCACAGGTAGTGGTCCGCCGTCTCATCCTCCTCTTCACAAGAAACTTAATATTCGGAGAATGTTTGTTTACTGCACGATCAACCGTTTTTCCCAAACGTCTGAAGTGGCACAGAGAAGAAGAAGTAGCCGTCCACGCGTGGTTCGAACCAGTGAATCCATAAAAGCCGTTCGAGAAAGAATTCCCAGAAATCCCTTTAGAAAGCAAGAAATCTTGTCCAGAGAAATGAATGTATCGATCAGATCTATGCCAAGACTAATTACAGATGATCTCCAAATGAAAGCCTTCCGCCGCTCAACTGGTCATCTTTTTACAACGCGCTTGAAGAAAATTAGACTTGACAGATGCAAGCAGCTTCTTCGGTGGCACGCAGTCAACGGCCATGAAAATATACTCTTCACAGATGAGGACATTTTCTCTGTTGAAGAAGTATTTAATAGGCAAAACGACAAAATTGATGCTATAACTTAGATCTTAATCTTAAAAGGACATAACTTGTAACAGAACTTATGGCAGGACTAAGTACGTCGCGAGTAGTGACATGTTGTTGTTGTATCAGCATAAACATTCGCCATACATACACAGGGAATGCTGCTGAAGTCACAGTCCTTGAACGGATATAAATCCTGGTCGTTCCGGTAACGTAGAACCGACTGTCGTGGGAACGAGTAGTGGCATCTGTCTTCACTCTGTAACAGTGTTAGCGCCGAAAAGTAGGCTTCCTCGCGCTTAACGACCTTTGTTGTTGTAGCAGTTTACTAAGCCCTGTCAGTGCGAAGTAGTCACCGATCGGCATCGTCTAACTCATCTCATGATAGGCTCAAGAAACGTGCCGTTTCGACAGGTTGGGTCCAGAAGGAGAGAGGTGTCAGGTGAGTGAGTTTGCGTGGGCGTGTGAGTAGATGGTTAGTATCGTGCGGTGTACCTTCCTGGACATATATAGGGTATATTGAGGTCGATTCTGGATGAGTAGGAGTTTAACCTACTCCAATATCCAGAACGTAATTGAGCCAAATTTATGCGGGTGTCTCGAGGTACCTGAAGCTCTTCGTCTGAAATATGTATAGTGGTTGGTCCTCACTTAAGGAATTCAGGGATCGGTAGTTTGGGAAGGTGGTAAGAGTCTTCCGATGGATGTCGGTTAATATCTGCTTATATACTGCCCGATCCAGCGGTTGGTGTTGTGTTTTGTCCTGGACTTCGTCAGTGTACTTGAAGAGATGCCGCCTGTCTGGCCTGTGAGGAGGCAGATGTCTGCGGGGGTATTACCTTCGGTAACAACCAAGCAAAAATTGCTTGCTGAGCCTTTTGCTGTGTTGAGGGTGTGGTAGGTGGGACATCAGGAGGCATCCCTCAGGCTCTAGCAGATGTCTGCAGGGATTTTTCCTTGGTGGCACCTAAGTAGAAATCTCTTGCTGAGCATTTTACTGTGCTCCATAACCGGGCGCACGGAAGCCTCGTTGGGAGGGTGTTGTAGGTGGGACATTAGGAGGCATTCCGTGGCTGTCCTGATCGCACTATTTTGACAGGTCCGAAGCTTTGTTAACTGCTTATCGCTAGCACCAGGCGAGCAGACGGGCGCAACATCGTTTCCACAACAGTCGCTTCTACGTTACCGAAACGACCCGGATTTATATCCGGCCAAGGACTGTCACTCCAGCAGCATTCCCCGTATGTAAGTATGGGGAATATTTATGCTGCTACAACAACAACAACAACAACAACGGGCGCAACATAACTGAACCGGTCGGCCAATTGCTTTAAATGTCGCCAGCCATATTTCTAAGTCTTTGCCTCAAGTGCTGCAGGCTAGTGATTTGAGGACCTCGTTGCGGTTTTGGGCCTTAATGACAATTGCGGTTGAATGCGCTGAAAAAGAGCGCAAGCTATCGAAGGTGGCAAGATTTTGCGGTTGTTAACGGTCGGTATTGGTGTGCCATTGGCTTTCACCTTTAGCCCTTGTTTGAACTTCTTCGTCCAGCTGGCAAAGACCATCGCCGTGGATTTAGTGCGCGATGACTAGGGCTTCGAGTTCAGTGTGTTGCTGGTTTCAGTTGGCCGTTGGGTGGAAGACGATGCGTTATATCTACAAGGTGGCGCAAAATTAGTCATCCAATTTGGTTTGTGAATAACTTTTTAACAAAATAAACAAATTATTTTGAGTGATAGGCGAATTCTTATTTTAATATTTGTTCCATTGCTTGTCTGTTTGTATGTTGCAACTGTCCAGTTCACAACTTCCATTAGGTGATTAACAAAGCGAACAGGAGGTGCTCCGCTCTTGATAAGAAGCTCATGGAGAATGTACTATGAGTACATTAATATTAAGGGACCAGGAATCTGCTGTCTCAGGATAAGATTACTTTGTCTTGTCAAACATCTTTTACAGATATTAATTTAAAGATAAACTAAAGCCAACAAAAAAAAAAAATCACCGACTTAAATCTCAGTCAACCTGCACTCAGATAAAATTCTCATTCATCTTGGTGCAAATATATTGCACACTTCTGGATTCCGTGATACAAAATCGTTAACGAGAATGAGGAACCGTCACTTATTCCTTGAATGCAGCGCTTTAACGAGGAGAAGGTTGAGACATCTCGGCAATTTGCAGCCAGAAGAAAGTCACATATGCTCTGTCTAACTCAGCTCTATCTCATGTTTAATAAAGGAACTAAGTCTGGAAGAGGTGCTGGGATGAGTAGAGGGCACAAAGGACCATGAGGTCGAAGTGCGAACCTCCAATAAATCTGAATGTAAATCTCACTGTTAGTTTTGCTAGAGAGGGCATGGCAGCTGCACTGCCCCTCCTAGCGGTGGGCAAAGACACAATTGAAGAAGAGCTTAGGAGAGAGGCGAAGATGCTAAGAAACACATGCTGGCAGGCAATTATAACCCTCCCAATACACCAAATAAAGAACTGAGAATATGTACAGATATACTGGATATTTTTGAACTGCGAAATCAGTTTCACCCCGCCAGGATGTAGTCGAGTTCTTTATGCCGCTTTTTCTTCTTGTACCCAGAGAGATTAATGCTCTTCCTGAAATTCGATGCTATCGTTATAACAAAAGAAAATTACCTTCGTTCAGTAAGGCTCAAGTAAGGATATGCACCACCTTGATAAAAGAGTGCACGGAATATATTCAGAAAATTCGAAATACTAGTTTATTCCTCAAAAGTGATATTATCGCCTTCAAAGTACTCCCCAACAACTGCAATGCACTTATGCCAGCATTTGATCCAGCTCTTGAAATATTTCTGGAACTCTATTTTCGGTATAGAATCGTCTTCGATTTTTTCATTACTTCCTTTCGGCTATTAAAACGAGTTCTCCGCAGTGGTTCTTTGACTCGATCAAACAGAAAAAAATTGCCGGAAGCCATATCAGGTGAATTCGATGGCTATTGGATGGTATTCGTTTCGTCCGTTTCGACCTTTGTCAAAAATTCTCGGAAAGTTCTCTCACAGTGCGAGAAAACAACGAGTTGTTTTCCCACAAAGCCTTTCTTTTTTGGGGAATAGCTTTACGTAAACGTGTCATAAAGCCCAAATAATAGTCCTTATTAACTGTCTGACTTTCTGGGAAGAAATCGTGGTGTACAATCCAGTTGTTATCCATAAAAACCGTGAGTATCGCTTTCTTTTTTAACTGAAAATGAAGTGTTTTTTTTGTCTTGGTTCGTTCCGAGCTCTCCACGCCGCACCTGAGGTTTGCATTGCTCGTCTCCAGTAATGCTTCTCAATGTTGGGTAGATTTCAACCTTGAAAAACTTGTCTTTGGCGATATTAACGCGGCCCCTTTTTAGGCATGAAATTCAGGTCTTTTGGGCCAACTGTGCAGCAACATTAACTACAATGTCCTGAACAGATCTACGAGTATAAGCAATGTCCTCTGCCAGCACCCAGCTCTCTGATGGTTAATGTGCGGTTATTGATTAACTTTTCTTTCACTTTATTGATATTTTCATCAGTTTGCGATGTCGACGCCTGCCAATACGTTCGTCATCCTCGATGGACTCACGATTTCTTATGAAGGGTTCGTGACACTCGTAAACGGCTGTTTTCTATAGAGTATCATTACCGAAACAGTTTTCCAATATTTCTGAGGTTTTAGCATCGTTGAATCCATTTTTAATCAAAATTTAATACAAACTCGTTGTTGCAACTTCAAGTTCATTTTTAAAACTTAAAAAAATCGAAAAGACGTGCAGCGGTAGATTTACTCAAGACGGCATAACTTTTACAAATGTCAAGCCATGACGATTAAATTTTGGTACGAATATTAATCACAGATGTGGCAATCTAACAAAAAAACAGAACTCAAATCAGTTGAGCGTCACTTGGCGGCTGTTTCGAGAACTTTTTGATCAAGGTGGTTTGTACGTTCACTGCAATCTAAAACCTTCTTAGAGTTTAAAAGCGCTCTCAGACTGAATGAAGCACTATGAAGAGCAGAGGTCACAATATATCTGAAGGTCGAATTGTATACCTCTTACTAATGCCTACACACCTGGATTTCCCAGTTGATTATATGGATTAGAGAGAAGACAGGAAGCAGTCGCACTTGAAATTCACTCGAAGCCTAGCAGTTCGGTGCTGGTGGGTTTCCTTAAAGATAAGGAAATTAATATGTAAGCGAGTGTAAATATCCAGTTGTATTTACGCAAATGGGTGGTGCATGCCTCGTTGTGTGTGTGCCCATCAACAGACAACCGGTCTGAGCTAACAGTTGAGAAGCGGCTCAAGTGATGCTATTTTAATTACGCAATTCATGTCTAGTAATTTGTTGCTGCACGAGTACAAACGCACAAGCTCGTCTACACGAGCGCAATTGTATGTTGTACACTTGAGCATCAATGTAATGGTGCAACTAATTGCTGCATCATCGATTTACTGCCGAACATCATCGACACAACAACACATCAGCAGCAGCAGCAGCAGCAGCAGCTTCATCATAGATAGAAGGATAGCAGTAAAGCAGGAAGCAGCAATGCAACAAGCGCCAACAACAAGTGCAACCAAACACACACACTCACACGCACACATACACACGCAGTGTTGACAATAATAATAACAGTGATGGGCGTATGTGTTGCAAAAAGGCAACATTCATTTTCAATTAAGCAAATAAACTTTGGTTGTTATCCTCTTTATTTCATTGCTGCGTCACAGTTGAGGCTTTCCCTCAACAATGGGTCAATGAGGCAGCTCATAAACTTACAAAGTGTGAAATTTTTTTAAATAATTTGTCGGCAAGTCAATGGTTTGGTTATTTCCGATTCTATTTAGCAACTTCCGTCTGTTGCGCCAATTAAACTTTGTTCCCAGCAGAAAATTGGTCCAGTATTTATTTTTTTGAAAGCAAAAAAAGCAAAAACTCTTATAATCAAATACATACATACTTATATATAAGTAGTTTTGTTAAAAGTCCACGGGCGCAACGAAAAGGGAGATTGGCTTGGATCAGGGTTTGCGCCACCGGAATGCACGGGCATCAGCTGCCTGTTAGGTGGCTAAATGACAGTTCAGAGTATTGTTTACAAGCGCGCGGAAGAATTTTGCCGAGAGTAAAGGCGAAAAAGAAAATCTGTGATGGATTTCAAACGTATGACAATAGTGCGATTGCATTATATTTGGCTGCAAAATCACAACCAGTGATTGTTCGTGAGCTCCAGTACCTTAAAGTAAATAAAGTTTTTGTGTATCGCACCATTACTCGTTACAATGATACTGGTAGCATCGCGAAACGTCATGGAGGTGGTCATTAAAGGACTGCTTCGTCACGTGAAATGGTTCAAAAAGTGAAGAAGTGACTTGAGCGAACTCCCTGACGAAGTGTCAATCAAATTGCGAAAGAACTGAAAATATTTGACCGTAGCATCAGCTGCATACCGAAAAATGATCTCAAAATCAAGCCTTACAAGATCCGAAAGACGCATGATCTTACACCAAAGCAGCAACAAGTCAGACTTGAGAGAGCGAACGAGTTGCCTCGCTCGGCCGAAAGCGGTCAATTTCCGCATGTTGTGTTTTCTGACGAGAAAATGTTTCAAATTGAACCATTCGTAAACTCCCAAAACAACAGGGTTTATGTGACCGACCGTTCATACGAGAATTTGAGTTATCGATTGGCCACCAGGAGTCAGCAGCCACCACAAGTAAAGTTTTGTGCCGCTGTAACCGCAGATGGGCGCTCTCCAATCGTTTTCATCGAGCCTGGCGTCAAGGTAAATGCGAAATATTATCGGGAAAGTATTCTGGAGGTTGCTTTGAAGACGTGGGCAGACCAACATTTCGGTGGCAGACCATGGACGTTTCAACAGGACTCGCCATCGTCTCACAAAGCTCGAGTGAATCAAGAATGGCTAAAAAGCAACGTTTCGAACTTCATAACGTCCACACAATGGCTTTCAAATTCACCAGACGCGAATCCGATGGATTATTCTCTTTGAGCCATTTTGGAGAGCAAGGTCCGATCTAAAAGATTAACCAGTCTCCAGGCGCTAAAAAAAGCCATTGTCCGCGAGTGGGCTAAAATACTTGAAAACCAATTTGGGTTTCTGGACCGTCAAGGCAAAAGGTGGTCATATTGAGCAAAAGTAAATTGATTCTTAATTTTGTATTATTTTCACACATTTTGTACTTTGAATTGAATAAAAGTAAGTTTCCAAACTAAATTTATGGCCTTTTTATTGTAATTGGTTGCATTTCGAGTGCTGTAGTGATCGATATCTCGGAAAGTATCGAACAAACAATTTCAACTTTATGTTCGTTGTCAATTTATGGTACCGATTCAGTAACAGCTAATTACGTGCTATAATGGTTTCGTCGATTCCATTCGGGTATTTTTGATGTTAAAGAAAATGTCGAAAACGTGGACCTCGCCAACGGAAACCTTCAGAATGGTGGCCGAGCCGCCTCCCAAATACGCCAGGAGTCATTTCTTCGTTATTGCAGAAATACATTTGACAAACAAAGGATCCGACTGTATATCGACGGTATTTACCGATGTACCTTTTCTTCCTCCGCTAACTCTCCTGCTCCAGTACGATTATCGTAAACTATTCACTATCTGGTAAGTTGGCTGATTTAGAGAAAACCGCTGTCCCGACTCCCGATTCCATCTTGGAGCCGTCAGTGCGAGCTACGGTGCAGATTTTCCTATTGTTCCAATCCTGCCTACTTGGAAAGATTGCCCTGGCTCGACTTTCGAACTCCAGCTTGCGGATAGAGGGATCTGTTCGAAGTTCAGAGAAATGTGGTGTTTATTGCCCAAATCTTTTAACCCCTTGAGAGATTGCCTCCAGAGGCCAACCTCCTTTAACCTGATTGCCTTTGAGCAGCAATGAAAATAACGTAAAAATCGATGGGAAGTAAGTGCAAAGAGACAATACGGGCAGCACTGGCACAAGTTCTGCATGCTCCGGGGATACCAATACATGCCTTTGCACCCTTCGTGATATTGTAGCCCTTCCGAAGAGATTCCCACCAAACCAGGCAACCGTAGGTTTAACAACAGTCTTGCTTAGTCGCAAAATTAGGTGTAAGAAAGGATACACTTAACCCTAGTGTGTCAGTGAACACTTCTGCTCCAACCGTTCCTGCAAATGTGTGGGAACCGCGCGAACTTTTCAAATTCTTTGTCTCAATCAGATCTTGACAGAAAAAGAACCTCCGTAGTCTTACCGTTTCTGGCCCTATGTGATCTGTGTTTTGTATCTACCTAATAGCGGCAGTAGAGGGTGTAAAGTCTTACCATGTCGCATCATATTTTTTCTTCCACAAGCGCAATTCGCAGAGCAGTATCGAAGCGGAAGGAAATCATAGGACAAGACCTTTGTGTACCATTGCACCACAGCTGTCTGTTTTGTGACCTACATTACAACCGATTTTGAGTTGTGATGCTTGAGAAATTTACAGAAGATATACAGAAGTATACAAAAAGCAAAGATAATTGTTAGATTTGGGAATAAACTTTAACATTTTGTTGTCACAGTTCAGTTTAGCAGAATTTCAATTGTCGGTTGTTACGTATACGCCATGGTGAGCGGCCCATTGATATGTATCGATGTACCGCATATATAATATGTAGATATGTATTTACTTAGATACCGTAGTTGAATTGCAGCGTAGCAATTCAAATTCTAGATTTGGGCTGAAAGTTCAATTAAAAATTGTCGAGAGAAATCCAAAGAAAATATTTAGCCATTTTTGATTGTTTTGCAATTTCCAATTTATTTTATAGAGCAATTGGATTTTACCGCATCAATTTGGGAATACCCAAAATAGCAGAGGGTGAACGAATGCAAGAGCAAAACACAGTAAAGTGTTGAACAAGTACATGATTTTTCAATTATAATAGCGAGTTCAATTACGGTCATCCCTTTTTTGGAAGCTTACGCCGCAGCAATTGGCACAAGACGGCAAGAATATCTTGTAAAATGACTTTTCAACTATTGTTATCTACCCTATATGTAGGTATGTGTATGTGTGGGTATGTATGTATTTAGTTTTGAAGCTCTTAATATTACAAATTTGTATCCGCATGGTTCCCGTACATATTTCGGTTCAGTGTTTCAATGCTGTCTGCACTTTCGGATTCAGGCAACTCGCTTCCGTTTCCGCTCGAAAAGCACTGAGCGTAAATACGAGTATTTATATTCATATGGATTTCAAATGACAATGAAACAACATTTTAAAATAACAATAACACAAGAAACCAGCATTATTTACTTAGTATTTCGTATTTATACGTAAATAATGGAACTTCTAATTTGCAAAACAGGCGTACGGACTTACGCATTTATATACGCAAATATGTAAACATTTACATAAATGAACACGTCTCATAGGCACATACACGTAAAACATGTTCGCTTACGATGAAAGTTAGATTTTCGTTTCCAGTTTCCGTGTACCGCCGTTCCCTTGGCTGCTTCACCATAACTTTTGCCACTTCATTGCTTCGTTGCGTGTATAAATTCGCTAAATTATAAAGAATAAACACGAGTTATAATTCTTCAGCCACAATATTAAGTTAGCAAAGGTTAAGGTTTCATATAAATTTAAATTGATTTCGCATCTTATAATAGTTTTTTTTTCCAACTGGTTAAGGTACCAAAAAGTGCTTGACTTGAAAACCAACCACGCCGCCCCTGCTAACAAAGTTGCACTAATGAGTTTTTGCAAAACCCTTGCATATTCCTTCATCTTCATCTACAATTTTTCTTAAAAATCATATGAAAAAAGTCAAAACTAAAACAACAAAACTTTGCATGCCAGCCATTGCCGCTCATCATGTTTCTTTTTTACCCACATCACTAAGTGGTCACTAAGCGTTCTAATGAGTTTTTTTCTTTGTTCAGCGCGAACACTTCAATGCAGCCAAGAAGCGAATACACTGCGGTGAACTCATTTAAATGTTAGTGTAATTACTTTACTGCTATTTGAGGCAGCTGCTACTGCTGTTGAGAATAGCTGCTTAACATGTTAATTAGCAGAGCTTTTGTAGTGAGAAAATCGAGAAAGAAGAGCGCCTTAGCTGCGCTCGCATTTTTGAAGGGAAGTGATTTGGTTTTTATGGCAGCAGATCAACAAGGATTTGGTGGTTTTTATTGAATTTTAGTGCAGTAAATTAGGATTTTAAAACTGAGGGTTAAGGTAATCACTAAAGAGTTTCAACATAGTATGGTTTTTGTAATGTAATTTTTTTTTAGTTTCTGCACTCTCCTTAATTTTTTTGTTTGTTTGATAGCACATTCGTATTCCTGTGAAATCGAAATTTACGCATACGCGTAGTACAAGGTGGCGCAGAAGTAACCTTGCGATGTTTTTTGGCTGCAATTTAAAAAAAAAAATGAAAAAATTTGATTCTTCTTGTGGATTATTTTTATTTGGTCTTTTAAATTTTTTTACATCAAGTCGAGAATACGATGTCATGTAAATGGCCGCCACCACAGTTGATTGCCATTTGAGCCCTTTTTATGGCATTTTCCATCACTTTGGCCAAAACTTCCGGCGAGAGGGTCTCACATTCTTGACGGATATTGTCTTTAAGAGCTGCAAGAGTCTGAGGCTTGCTGACATAAACCCGCGACTTCAAAAAGCCCCACAAAAAGAAGTCTGGAGCGGTCAAATTAGGCGATCTTGCTGGCTAGTGCAAATCGCCAAAACGGGAGATTAGGCGCCCGGGAAATGCATCCTTCAGCATATCGGTTGTAGCACGTGTAGTGTGTGCCGTTGCACCGTCCTGTTGGAACCACATGTTTTCCAATCCCAATTCATCAAGTTGCGGCAAAAAGAACTCGTTGATCATTGCTCTGTAGCGCAGAACTGACATTAGGGGCCAATCGCAAAATTTATAGCATTTTCTGATAGGAGGATTACTTTAGCGCCACCTGTTACATACGTACATAAGTAATCACCCAATTGCTTTTTTTTACTAAATAAAAAAACGAGTTTGAGTTATGGAAACCTTTTTTCGCGTCCCACTACTTGCCTGTTTGTATGCTGCAGCTGTCTAATTCACAAGTTTTAAATATGATGAAATTATAAATCTTCCGTTACAGCCTAGAGGGCGGTGTGAACCGAGATTACCGGAGTAGTTAATTCTGACTAAAATTAAAGTGTGACAGATGGTTGTTACATGGATTAGTGAACAGTTGATTTGTTTAAATACGAGTATTTATATTCATATGGATTTCAAATGACAATGAAACAACATGGGCAAAAGTAAGGTGAATTTGGTTGTTAGTAAAATGAAAAATCTTTATTTATTCTTGTAAATCAATTTCATCCCCTTCAAAATAATCACCTCTCGATGAAATACACTTATGCCAACGATTTTTCCAATCCCCGAAACATGCCAAATAGTCTATTTCTGGTATAGCCATCAGCACCTTCTTCGATTCAGCTTTTATCTCCTCAATCGACTCGAAACGCGTTCCCCGGAGTGGTCTCTTGAGTTATGGGAATAGCCAGAAGTCACACGGAGCCAAATCAGGCGAATACGGTGGTTGCGGAACGATATGCGTGGAATTTTTGGCGAATTGGGCACGAAGAACGAGTGCAGTGTGAGACGGTGCATTATCGTGATGCAAAAACCAAGAGTTGTTGGCGCATAATTCTGGTCTTTTTAGACGAATTGCTTCACGTAAACGACGCATAACGCTCAAATAATATTCCTTATTAACAGTTTGGCCAGGTGGAAGGAATTCATAGTGCACCACACCACGAAAATCGAAAAAAACTGTCAACATGACCTTTATTTTTGAACGCCTTTGACGTGCTCATTTCGGTCTGGCCTCGCCTTTAGCACGATATTCGCTTGATTGGTCGATTGTTTCAGGGTCGTAAGCATAAATCCAAGTCTCATCTCCCGTAATGATGCATTTGAGCTTGTCCTGATAGTCTGAAAGCATTGTTTCACACACATCAACGCGCCGACTTTTTTCCAAGAAATTGAGAGTTTTCGGTACCAAACGAGATTTGACTTTTCGTAGGCCCAAATGGTCTTTCAAAATGGTTTTCACAGATCCCTCTGATATTTCGATCATATCAGTAAGGTCTTTAACAGTCAACCGACGATTTTTCAGCACTAACTGCTTCACTTTATTGACGTGTTAGTCATCCGTTGACGTCGATTGTTGTCCGGAGCGCTCCAAGTCATCAATACGTTCTCGACCCTCTTTGAAGTCTTTGTACCACTTATAAACATTTTTCTGCGACATGCCCAACATGTTTCCCAAATGCCTTCTGCAACATGCTAAACGTTTCCGCAGCCGAAATTTCATTCCGCAAACAAAATTTGATGGCACTTCTCTGCTCAATCAAATCAGAGATTGTAAAAATCCAAAAATGCACTCTTGGTCGTTTGGTAAACACAAGCGTAAATATATTACTGATAATGGCCTTCACATGAAAGTTGGCCCAGATGTTATTAACAGTGCTGCCAACTCATGAAAAAAATAACTAGAGCGAAATTTTAATCCCGCGAAGTTTGACAAATAAATTCACCTTACTTTTTGCCCACAGTAGTAGTTTTGTCAGCAAAAGATGGACTGCAGGCAACGGTATTAGCTGCCCTGAAACTAAGAAATAATTATTTATTTAACTTAAATTGCAATTTATTATTCTTCCCCGAAGTATTAAAATAGTTCATGTAATTTCGATCGTGTTTCGAACTAGTATTTCCTCCATCCGCCTCTCTTGTTCTTCTCTTTAAAAGTTTTATAATTTTTCATTCACAATAGATATTAACTGTCATTTAGTTTTCGGCAATGTTACCATCGAAAATTCCCCTAATCCGCTTAAATTATGAGAATTAAGTCTAGTAGTTGATCTGCATTAGCTGCACTTAATTCCTCAGATAACTCCGAATTAAGTCGTTAATCCCGATTAACGCCACCGTAAGAAGAGGAACAGCTGTAGAATATTGGACTGAAAAACATTGCGTTTATAGGGTCGATGGAGGGTATAAATTTCTATAGCAGTCTTCTCAGTCGGACAAAAGAATGTATATACGACATATATGTAAATCTGCCAAACTTCTTCCACTTTCTTATACTTCATTGACCCTTTGGTCCTGCATTTTGATGGCATTATTTTTATTGCCACAACATCAGAAAGATTAACAAACGCACCAAGATTGACTGACTTGAATTCATGTTCACGTGCCACTCATGACTCATGTCCGAGTGTAAGCTTGAGTTTCATTTTTATAGATAAGGAGGAAGGGAGGAATATGCATACCAATTTAGCCTATTTATTATCATAGAAGGTCTTTTATAGATTTTCTCTTGAGTCTGGGGAAGGTTATGGGATTTGCAATTATTTCTGTGGCAAGAGGATGTGGCATTTTTTCGTATTTCTTCAGTTATTACGGGTACTTTGATATCACGATGAATTTGTGCTGAGGGTTTTTGACAGAAATCTTTGAAGAATTTCGATGCTGAAGTTAGCTGCAGTGCCCTAAATTGAATCCCATATGTCCATACCGGTTTCCAGATAGCTGAGTAAAGTGAGAGCTTATTTTCGAGAGAAACATTCGAATTACGATGTAATAACCAGTCGAGTCTTTTGAGTTTTATTCCTAGAGCCTTCCGCTTAGTGAAATATGGGGTTTCCATGTAAGTTTGCTATCTAGATGCATGCCGAGATATTTTGTGACGTTGGTTTGAGATTCTTTCAATCAGTGAGCTATTTTATCAAGTCCTTTCTGTAGTTTTTGGGCGGCCAGATGGGGGTGGGAGTCAATTGTCAGTACGGCAGTGTCATCCACGAACGTTCCGACCATTGTTTCTTGCGAAGCTAGTAGATCGTATGTGTATAGCAGGTATAGGAAGGGGTCAGACTTAATAAGTATGCAAAAATTTATTGGAATACTGCCTTTTATTTTATAAGCCATAACGTCAAACGCGGTCAAAGACTTGCGATACATCGAGAAAAGCGCCTGTGCAATATTTTTGTTCTTAAAATGCTCTCTGTATGCTGTGTTTTTTCCTGAAGCCGAATTGGTAATTTGGGATTATATTTCGGTCTTCAGTTATAGGCATCATTTTTTTGAGGAAAAGGGATTCCATTACTTTAGGCTGATGGGCCGATATCATTCGACTTGTTCAGCGCTTTTTCCTGGTTTGAGGATCATTTTTACTTGAGCTACAGATCATTTTTGCTTGAGGGCAGAACACTCAGGTTAAGTGACAAGCAAATGTGTTAGCCTTCTCGAGATCTGTTTTAGCCCATTTGTTAATTTCCATTTTAATGGATGATTGTGCTAGAGTTGGCCGTTTTAAATTTTTGATTGCTCTCCATAGAGAGTAGTCCGGGGTAAGGGTTGCATCAAGTTTGCTGAGATAGTTCTGGAGCTGAGAGTTTTGCTCATTTTTAAGAAATTCTTTGAGTTCTTGAGTAAGTGAGTTAAGTGTCATTTTGCCCTCAGGGTGTCCGCTTCTGTGCCATGTTTGCTTGTCGTCTTTCTTTAAATTTTTCTTTTACCTCAAGAGATATTTGTGTGGGGTGCTGCTTGGTGAGACAGTGTGTTGAGCTCCATGCTGCATGTTGGACACAATTATTGAATCGCTCGACAGAATTTCTAATGTCTTAATTGCTCTTGTTTTAAGTTAATAGTTGAAGTAATAAGGGTTCGGAAACACGTCCATTCGGTTTTACTGTTGTGGAGACAACAGTCGGCAAGTGATTCAGCTGAATCTTTATTTAATGTGACAAATACGGGAGAGTGATAGGAGGATCGTTCGTAAAATGAGATGCAGGTCACTTCACTAGCTGAAACACTTTTCGCTACATAAAAGTCGATGAGATCTGGTATTTTATTACTGTCAGTGTGCCAATACGTTGGAGAGCCTGAAGAGGCTGTGCTAAATTTTGTGATGGTTGCCAATAGTTGCGAATGGATGTATTTGGCATTATAGTCTCCTTCAGCAAGAAACCTGAGCATGATTTCCTGGATTCAACATATCGCCAGAAGGAACTAGGATTTAATTTTATGCACGATTCGAACTTATGAATGTAATTGCGCTTTAAATTCGTATACAGACATTTGAGCTCTATAGAAAAATGTGTCAACACACAAGGAGTCTTCGTCAGCGTTGACAGCCAACAATTCGAAGTTGTGAAGTACTTTGTCTATCTTCACATCAACAAGCAAAATCACATGAGCCTGGAGATCAAACGGGGAATAACTCTTGCCAACAGTTGTTACTTTGGGCTTAGTAGGCAATTGCGATATAGAGCTCTCTCTTGAAGGTCCAAACGGACTCTCTAGAAAACACTTATCATTCCAGCCCTGCTATATGGCGCAGAAGCATGGATGAGGTCACCAGCAGATGAGCAAGTTTTGGGAGCCTTTGAGGGAAAGATTCTATGCAAGATCTTTGGATTTCATTATGAAGATATAAGTCATTAATGCCATAGAATTCTAAATGAAGGATATTATAATACTATTTTTGTCTTATTAGGCTACTGCGCAATACGACCAAAAGAGAGCTATTGAGCAAAGACTGCAAAGACAAATATAGGGTATCTCACTATATTTTACGACTTTTTAAAGATTTTAGCATATTCTGGGGTTTATTCTTCCATAATTTATATGAATCCACGGCAATACTACCAAGGTGGTGTAGCCTTTTTTGCCTAGTGTAGTACAATCACAAATGGGTTCAAGAATGTGTTCTGAATTTTCATGGTCTATTTAACAGAATTGTTAATCTAATATCTCAGGTTACAGTGGTCTCTAAAGTTACCGGTTAAAAGTCTTAAGTCTACTCTGTTGAGCGAAGGCAGCTTATCAGAAATTCCTCTGTTCGGCGTTAAGAACTGCGTCGCTTGTTGCTAATCGACAGAATTTCGCCAATTCCGGTTCCTTTTTCTAAGAAATTTGTGAATGTGCTTTTTGGCAAGTCCACAGAAAGGCTCAGGACCAATTAAAGGTATTAAGGATAAGTGTTGTAAGTTAAGGATATTTGATCCTCTTCTGTAATTTCATAAATGCCCAAAAAATTATACCAAATAATAAATCGTAGGGTAGAGCTTGCCAAGATGAGATCCCCATTTGCTCTTGTATAGACTTTGCCTTTGATAGTTGTTTGGCTTGCGCAGCAGGCGAAAGCAAACAAAAGGGACTCCTACGTAGTCCTACGTAGATTGGCCAGAAAACACAACCAACCAGTAGATGATATACATGAGTAAGTAGGTAAATATGTATGTTTGCAATTGAGTGTGCGTTCGCATATTTTAATAAAGCCGGTTGGGAGCTCCTTCGGCCATTCACATCCTGTGCCATAAAATAAATGAGAGTTCAGGACACGTTTTATATTATGTCTAAATACTTAACGAGCGTATTTTACACAAGATAGTTTTTTTGCTTTTGTTTGTTTTCTTGTTGTGTGGAGTTTCAAACAAATATATGTAAGCACATGACGTGCGCCGGATGCTTGAGTGCAACAACAACAAATTGTGTCATGTAACAATTCTTACACATTCTTGTAGATGTTCTTCTTTTTTCAACTAACAAATTTGTTAAATTTTTTTCGGTGACACATGCTTACACACACACATACACACACTTACACATATACTTACACATATACATACACATACACATATATATACACATACACTTATAATGACTGCAGTAACATTATTTGGCTCGAGTTCATAGGACTTGCTAGCGCAGACTGCGTCGAGTCATGCTATCTTGTATGTGTGTATGTGCCTATGCATGCATGTATATGTAACTAGTTGCATAAGCAGCCATAAGTGTATGTGTGTGCATACTCTGCTGTACATACATCCCCACTTGCGCAGCATCGGCCCAGAGTCGAGTCGCAGTTTATGAGCACAAAAATGTGTAGAGGAATTTTTGATTTATGCACTCGCCGGTAACGTCCTTGTCACTGCCTTTGTTGTTGGTTTACAATAACTTTCATTGCATCATGAACCAGATTACCATTATTGCTCTTGTTGTTGTTGTTGGCATTATTCACTGCCTGGACGCTTGCATTGCTCGTGTCTTTGCTTGCTGCCACCGGAGATGGAGACAATTTGTTGAATGCTAAAACTTCGGAGCGCCGGCAGAGCCACCTGGCAGTAGGGGTATGAAGTCTTGACTACTTGACTACAGGCGCTTTTGCCTATGCTATCGTTGCCAGCGCTTTGAGTTTGTTTAAGTGAAAAGTTTATGTTGGAAATTTAATCCATTTAAACACTCGTCTTGAATGGTTAACTGCCGGCAGCCAATGACCATAAAATTGTGTGGACAATGGTTGCCTTAAGTACACAAAGTGCCTGGACTCGTCTTAATTGACGGTTTTATTGGCATTTTTTAGGGTTTTCAAGTCGTTTTAAGCTTCTCACTCGCCAACCAAGCAATTACCAACCTAAGCAGGCCGCTGATTAGTCAAGAGGCGAAGGCAAGTGTTGGGGGCAAAAAGCCAAGAAGCAACAGCATGCAACGTCAAAACAAACCAAACATAGCCAGTGCTGACGATGATGATGATGAGTAGGTTTGGGGGATGAAAGGATACTCGGAATGTAAGCAAAAAAGTTAAAGACTCGAAGGAGAAGATGGGTGGCTGCAAAGCTGAGGAAGTGTTTGCTGTGATGTAAATATTTACAATTCAATTAGTCCAATTATCTGTAATCTTGGTCAAATTAACGGTATAATTAGCGAGTAGAAAATGGCTGAGTAATTCAAATATAAAGAGTGATCAATTTAAAGGTATCGGTAAAACAACGAAAATTAAAATTGATTGGGCGGTCTTTGTTATTTTTGTGTATAACCACTCATGACATTTATTTTTTAAAGATAATTCCTTTCCTGCGCCGCAATTCGGCCATCCGTAATCACCAGTTTTAAATGACTCGTTGGAGGGCCGCAGTCGGCATCTCGTGAATAACTTTAGTAATGTTGGCTTCCAATCGCTTAATCGGAGCTGGCTTAGCTACAATTCCTTTAGACTTTACATACCTTCACAAATAAAAGTCCAAAGGTGTAATATTACACGGTCTTGGGGACCAATCCACTGGTCCGAGACGAGAAATGAATTGCTCACCGAAACGACGACGCAGTAAATCCACTGTTTCTCGGGCTGTATGGCAACTAGCGTCGACTTGTTGTAAGAAAATCTTATGGAGATCCCTGGCTTCAATTACCGATATCAAAAAGTCGTTTATCATGGCGCGATAGCTTTCGCCATTCACTGTTACATTCGCGCCAGCCTTGTCTTTGAAGAAATATGGAGCGATGACTTGCTTTCAATGGATGCAATGGCTGTTCTTGAATGGTTTCGGGTTGCTCTGCAGCCCAATTATGGTAATTTTGCTTATTGACGTAGCTGTAGCCAAAAATGAGCCACATCGCTGAACAAAATTCGGGTTCCAAAATGCGGATCTTCAGCGACTGAAATTATGACGCTTTGGAAGATCGGCCGGCCTCTAATTTTGGAGTAGTGATGATAAATAAATAAAAAAATTCAAAACGATTTTGAGTTATGGGGTTTTGAATTTAAATTTGAATTGGTCGAGCCAAGGAGCACCAAGAGGTTTGGCGATTCCTAAAACACTCAGGCTAAACAGCCCTTTGTATTTAGAGCTATGGAAAACGTAGATATTCAAGCGGGAAAGAAGAAAAGTATCAGAAAAAGAGATAGGAAAGAATAGAGACAGAGGTATTTGGTCTTGTGAGAATTTTCCAGATTCTTTGGAAAATCTGTAAATATCCTCCAGTTTTAGAGAACGAATATTACACATTCTCACGACTTCGGAACCCAAAGCTCGTAGTCTTGCTCTAGCAAAGGCAGGGCACGCACAGAGAAAGTGCTCAGTGCAATCCGCCTCCTTCCAGCAAGACGGCACATTGGGTCCTCAATGATTTCAATGATGGTCATATGCTGATCCCATTGGTTGTGTCCTGTAATCATACCGACCATCAAACGAACTTTTTTTTCCAAGCTTTCTTAAGCATCTTCTGAGATTATTGACCAATCTTTGAGGTTTGTTTTGGGTTCTCTAGGGCCTTTAGTGCAGCCTGACTGTCACTAAAGACTCAAATTTGTTTCCCGCTCCATCTCCTCTCGATTATTCATTCGGCTACTTTCAGGATGGCAAAAATTTTCGTTTGGAAAACAGATGTGATTTTTCCCATAGCATAGTGATACTTATTACTATCGCTTAAGTACCATCCGGCTCCAGACCCTATTTCATTCTTGGACCTATCGGTAAAGAAAATATCCGTTAAACCTCTTCGAATGCATTCTGGATTGCTCCATTGCTCACGCAGTGGAAATCTGCCATCAAATTTCCTTCCAAATGAAATCGGTATCAGATCGTCTTTAGGCGGGGAAAACAGTGGATACTGCTCAGATAGCAACTTAAAGATTTCTCTGTGTCCCGAACTTCCGTCTTAGTGCCAGAAACCATATTTATGGAGTCTACACCAGAGAACTGCACCGGCTCAGTGTAAAACATTCATACGCTTCACTTGAACAAAATAACAGGCCTTTGCGTTCAAACGATCAAACTTGTTCAAATAAATTATTGTCATTGTTTATTTCAGCTCAATCAAATCATGTGGTGCGTTTTAGCTCTCCGATGTTATCACCAATCGTCTTTATAGCAGCCGTTTCGGGTATTTGCTCGTTCGGCTATACATTCATTTTTTTGAGCAAGAATAAAAGGGCTATAGAGCCAAATGAGTCCGTTTGAACACGTATGATCCCGCATGGGTTTTTGCTTGTAACTAACGATAGCAAAGTAAAAGCAAAATTTTAAAGCAAAAACACTATATTTTCATATTTGTTTTTTTTCTTAAAACTTATAATAAAACAAGAAAGAAAATAATGTAAATAAGGAAACATTGCTGAAACCAACTAATCCTTTCAAATACGAAACGCAATTTACAGCATACATTGTACGCCAACGCTCGTTTGCTCGAACATGTGCTATTTACAATAATGACAATTACTTCTTTGAACAAGTTTGATCGTTTGAACGCAAAGGCTGATGCTAATTTCATTCAATGCTTCTTTTTGTTCAATGATTAGATTTGAGCCGAAGACATTAGATCATACGTGTTGACTGAGCTGAACTACGCGTTCGCCTGCATGAGCTGACTGCACTTGACCAAATATTTTGGTTCAATTGACTGAATGTGAGCAAGAAATTTAGCGTATGAACAACTCAAGAAAACAGTGAGCCATGCAGGTCTCTGGTCTACACATTGCTTGTATTGAGTCCTGTTGTATATTAAGATCCAGTGGCAGTAAATCAAGCATAGCATTTAGAGCATCGCCTGAGGTTGTACTCATGGCACGCGTAACACTTAAACATACACTTCTTTGCAGCCTGTATAGTTCCCGGAGTGTGGACTTAACTAAGTTCCTTCGCCACCAGACCACAGAGGCGTAAGTGATGATTGGTCGGATAAGTGCTGTGCATATCCATAGGACCCCAGCAGGTTTCAGACCCCAGGTTTTACCAAAGGTTCTGCCGCATTGCTGAAGAATCCTTAATGCGCGATTCACCTTCAGTGAAACGTGTGCCTCCCAAGTCAGCTTCTTATCCAAGATTACTCCTAGATATTTAACTTCAGCGGAACGACCAAGTTACACACCTTTCAATGTTGGAATACTAAGTCCATTCCATTTCCGTTCTCTCGTACAGAAGATGGTGGGTTTGTTCGGATTGACGGAAAAACCTTGTCTCATGCACCAGTCATCGATTTTGTCAAGAATCCTCTGCACTTTCGTGTAAAGCCTCCTTAAGGATTT
This sequence comes from Anastrepha obliqua, assembly GCF_027943255.1. Taxonomy (NCBI): domain Eukaryota; kingdom Metazoa; phylum Arthropoda; class Insecta; order Diptera; family Tephritidae; genus Anastrepha; species Anastrepha obliqua. The sequence goes on from NC_072893.1 coordinate 7,008,943, forward strand.
ATCATCATCCCTGCATCTCCGCTAGTAGAAAGTCTACGACCAAGCACCACAGCAGCGGAGAAAGAACACCCTCTTGGGGACATCCTTGATTGGCCCTGACGGTGATTAGTTCCTCACTGTTCCCAACAGCGGTTAACAGCCTCTCAGAGAGAATGGAATATATCCAATTTACAGTGGTTTGATTAACTCCATGTCGTTCGGCAGAAGAACATATTGAGCCGAAAGTGAAATTATCAAAGGCCCCCTTAATGTCCACGAAAACGCTCATTTTGTATTCGGCAGCTTCCAGCCTGGCTTCAATCTCGCTAACAAGATCGTTTAAGGCTGATCCACATGATTTTCCACTCTGCTAAAAGTGCTGATTTCTAGTAAGTGGGCTTCTCGGCAATACCGTCACTCGAATATGTTTCTTCACCACTCGTTCTAGACTTTTCAACACGAAAGATGTCTAACTGATTGGTCCAAAATTTTTGCTAGGGAATAGTCATCTTTGTCATCTTTTCCTGGTGTCGGGATAAATACCACTCTTACGCGTCGCTATTGGGACGGTATATGACCAAGTGCAAGACAGGCTGTGAAGATCCTTTTCAGGGCCTACATAAGCCTGTCTCCTCCTTTCTTAAGCATTGCTGAATACATTCCGTCAGGTCCAGGGGACTTAAAGTTCTCAAAGGAAGATAAGGAAAAGCTTATCGATTCTTTTGTCACTATTCGACTAGCAATATACCAGCTGTACCTAGAGGTTCCACCGTTGCTACCGTTATTGTTCATGCCACTCTCTACTTCAGAGAGAGTTCTACTACCCGGAAAATGGGGTTCGAGTAGAGCATTAAACGTTTCCGATTTGGAAATGGTGTATGAACCATCAGGTTTTCGAATGGAATCCAGCCTTACTGAGCGGTCTAAATGAAGGACCTTACAAAGTCTCGCTGCTTCCCTCATTTCTTCGACATTACTGAAGGATCTCAAAAATATAAGGATTTTATGGTTACACACTTTAGAAAAAGGCTTTAAAGTCGAGTGGGCATAGAAATTCGAAATGCTTATAATTTCGTCAATTTCGCTCCGATCCATTGGACAATTTTACACAAAATTTTTGACTTATTCTGCATTCATTAAGAAAAAAAATTAGAAAAAAAGGTTCAAATATGCTTGTAAAATTTGCTTTTTGAATCGGCTATAAAAAAAAAACTAATTAATATTTTTTCAAACTTTTGTTTTATTTTGAAGATTGAACATTGTCATTTATGAATGATAATATAATAATATCGTTCAAATGACTGCCACGACTGGCTTTACAGTAGGCCATTCGATCAACCCAATTTTTAAGCACATTTTCGATTGTTTGGGCTCAAATTTCATGAATTGCAACTTTGATTTCGTGTTTTAAAGCATCATTCGTCTCTGGATGGTTCGCATAGCATTTGTCCTTAACGGCTCCCCACAAAAAATAGTCCAACGGGCTTAAATCACAGCTCCGAGGCGGACAATTGATATCGGAATTTCGGCTGATTATTCGGTTTTCAAAAACGGTAGCCAAAAGTTCGAGTGTAACTTTGGCAGTGTGACAAGTTGCACCGTCCTGTTGAAACCAAATATCGGCCACGTCATCCTCTTCAATTTTTGGAAACAACTCGTTGAGCATGTCATGGTAACGCTCGCCATTTACTGTAACCGCGGAAGAAGAAGAAGACTCACAACTTCTTATTTTGTTCAAGCATATAGCGTTCGATTTCGTAAATGTCAAACCTTTAAGTAAATTATGAATACATTTGACATGTCATTTGTGTTAGCATTCTCAAAAAAATTGGTGGTTCAAAAAGCAAACGCTATATGGCCCACCCGTACCTTTCCGCCCTCGCCCAGCGTTTGTTCGTTCGTTTGTCAAATTGAATTTGAGAAAAAAAAAAATAAATTTAAAATTTAAACTCGCGTTGCTAATTGCTTTAAATTCTAAAGCCTAGCCTTTCATTCAATAAAGTAGAAACCATCAACTTTTCGTCACCCAGCGATAATCATCCATATCAGACAAATTTCTGCGTTAATTGCCAGTTTTTGCTCATTTCGCATTCATAAAAAAGCGAAAATTAAATAAAAAATCGCGAGGCTGAAAAGCCAAAACAACTCATTTAACTTTTTAAATAATGTCCCTCACATCACTAAAAAACAGGTAATTCAATGAAAAAATTAAATTAAAATATTGACCGTAGTAGGGAATTTTAAAGCTCAGCGAGTAGTAAAAAAAAATTAAGTAATACAATAAACGTTGAAGTTATATGAAAAGTCAAACAAGCAATTTGATTGTATGCACTTTTACACACACATATGCATATTCCACACACCTACATGTGGATGCCGCATAACCAAGTGAGCGCATAAAAAAATGCATGCGTTCAAAATTCAGAACTCAAAGCTTTGCTGATTTCTGGTTTTATGCCTGGTTTTGAGGAATTGCATTTTTCATTGCCACAAAGCAGCACACGCAACACACACACACACACACGCAAACGCATGCCACATTCACATGCACACCACAGTGCCACAATCGAGTGCATTGCTGTGAGGCGCCGACTGTGGCGCGATGTTGCACAATTGCTCATATTCATGCATACTTCACACAACTGTTAACGACTTTTATGAGCAATTTCAATTTCCGACACCAGTTGAAAAATGTGGCGCCCCATTCAAAGGCGTGTGCGTGCGTCCGCGGGTGGCAAGATGACCGGCCGACAACATACACAACAGCAATGAATGACCACAATTGGCCAGGCGCCGCACTTTGTGCGCTGATGCGTGGCTGACCAAACGATGGCACAAAGCATAGAATCAAGGAAATCAGCAAAATGGCTACGTTTTTTTATGTTGCTTTGCATTCTTTTTGTGTTTATTTTGAGGAAATTGCTTATTGTGGAAAAAATGTGATTTGCAAGTGCAAGCGCGATAACGACACATACGAAACCGATGGTGGCATGAGGAAAAATTCGAAATGTGCAAGTCATACTGTGCCATGGAAATAATTTTAGAGTCACTAGCGGTTTCTTTTGTATATTTTAGGTCACTTTCAATTTTTTCGATGGCGACGTTTTTTCGGCGCTTTTTATAAATTTTTTTTTAGTGGAATCCAAAGACCATATATTAATCTTTTCTTGCGAAATTCAACTTGTTTCGTACGTACAAAATGCCAGATATTGGTTTAGAGTGATAAGCAAGGATCCACTTGGCCTAACCCCAACTATTTCGTACCTGTACAGTTTTGTCTCTTATACACTGCATTGAGAAACACACTCATTGAAAAACACTAATACTTTTTTTATAAATATATAGCTCATACTACAACACAGCTCATATGAAGCAAAGTTTAACACTTTGCACAAAATTTATCACAATTGCATCAAAACATTATCTGGGACTACAGTTTTAGAGCCCATAATTTTTCATCTTCATCTTCTTCTTCACTTTCATTTCATAAGGTGAAGACCTTCATTTTCATCTTCATTTTCTCCTTCCTCTTCATATTCATCTTCTTTATCTTCATCTTTCTTCTGTTCATACAAAAAATAAGTTCGCGCTGTTTGTCAAGAGATGTCGCCATCATCGTGTGCTAGTCGATTCTAACATAACCTAAATGTCATAAACCAAGCTTAGACATATGGTAAACAAACTGCTTTGATACATTAGTGATTTGGTTTTGGTATCAAATACTTTTGGTTTTGTGAAAATGTCTGATTTTGTGCCGAATAATCGTCATTTGCAGGAAGTGTTGATTTTCCCCTTTCATTCGAAAAAAACGGCGGCTGACGCGCATCGAGAGCTACAAAAAGTTTATGGAGATGTTGCTTTAAGTGAAACAACGTGCCGAGATTGGTTCCGTTGCTTCAAAGACGGTGATTTTAATGTTGAAGACCGTCCGCGTGAAGGAAGGCCAAAAACCTTCGAAAACGCTGAATCGGAGACATTGCACAATAAGGATCCCTGTCAAATGCAAGAAGAGCTTGCTTCAGTATTAGAAGTTACCCGCCAATCAATTTCCAAGCGATTGCATGCTTTGGGAATGATTGAGAAACAGGGGACTTGGGTTTCTTATGAGTTAAAACCAAGGAATGTTGAAGGTCGTTTTTTCGCTGTGTCGCCTCTGAACAACTGCTCCAGTGGCAAAAAAGGAAGGGTTTTCTTCATCGCATCGTGACGGGTGATGAAAAATGGATTCATTACAGCAATCAAAAGAAAAGAAAGCCAAGACTACCCGGTCATGTTTCTACATCGTCGCCTCGGCCGAATATTCACGCTTCACAGGTTCTGCTATGTATTTGGTGGGACCAAGTTGGTGTTATTTATTATGAACTGCTGAAACCAAGTGAAACCATCACTGGTGATCGGTATCGACTTCAATTGCTGCGATTGAGCCGAGCATTGCGCACGAAGCGGCCGCAATACGCGGAGAGGCATGAAAAGGTGATGCTATAGCAACTCACGTTGGAAAACTCATCAAAACATATCTGGAAACACTGAAATGGGAAATCCTACCCTACCCGCCATATTCTCCAGATATTGCGTCGTCCGATTATCACCTGTTCCGATCGATAGCTCATGGTCTAGCTGACCAGCAGTTCCATTCATATGAAGACATCAAAAAATGGCTTGATCCGTGGATAGCCAGAAAAGATGAACAGTTTTACCGCGACGGTATACGAGATCTAGCAGAAAGATGAGAAAAAGTAGTACCCAACGATGGGCAATACTTTCAATGATTCACTTGTAACCACTTTTTCAGAATAAAGTTGTATTTTTAAAACAGCGATAACTTAGTTGTTATAAATATTTTATGGCTCTAGACGCCAAGCTAAAGAAAAAGAAGGAAGAAATGTAATTAAAATACAGAAATATGTATTGGCTTATGGGAAAGGAATCAGCACTATCCACCAATAATAAAATGATTGTATACAAACAAATTCTGAAGCCTGTATGGTCCTCCGGCGCACAGTTATGGGGCTGATCCAGCCAAAGTAACATTCAATCTATACAAAGGCTTCAAAATAAAATTATTAAATGTGCAGTCGGTGTTCCGTGGTATATCCGTAGCTCCGATCTTGAACGCGACCTAAATATTGACTCGGTGGCAGGCACAATAAAAAAGATAGCAAAAGCCCACGATGAAAGATTAAAAAACCACTTTAATACGGAGGCCTCTATTCTTGTTAATCCAGCTAATTGGAGAAGAAGACTGTCACGCAAAAAACCCAAAGGCTTAATGTACTAACCACACATTAGCGTTAATTGTTGTATATACCTTATTTTCTAAATTCTAAACAAATTGCTCGTTAATTAATAAAATTTTTCTTTGTAATTAGTCGCAATGTAAAATAAAAAAAAAACAAAAAAAAAATAAATAAATATTTTGTTAAAAAAACTGGCACTGAAAACTTTTAACTCCTTTTAGTTTCACAAACCTTGGTTCTTCTTCTTCTATCGCCTGCCACAGCCTAGCGGTTTATTTTTTATTTAAGCTTAGCAGAAATTGGAAATAAAATCCCCTCATATATTAAATGACGGCAAAAACTTTAACTCGCAAACGTTTGGTTAGTCTTCTGAATTCGTAGCTTTTCTTGCAACACTTTTTATTGCTTTAATCAATTGCACTACATTCCATTTTAAGTTCGATGACTTTCGGAATAATTGTGGCTACCATTCAAGGGTTCATTCAAATCGTTGTTATTTCAAGAGTCGAACTCATCTTTGCGGCTCATTGATTTTTGGCCACAAAATTCCTTGGTAAGCAACCAAAAAGAAACATAAATCTAGTAAATAGGTTCACAAGTAATGGTGTGAGAAATTCTTCAAATTAACCCCCTACCCTACAAAGGTTTTCTATACATTTTCAGAAATTATATGTATGCGAACTTTTCCGTGTTGCCTATTGATGAGGCTATGTTTGCATTTCACTTGTATTGCTGGCGGCTCACACGCACTTGTAATATGTATGCAGGTGTGTATGTGACTATGTACATTCTTACATTTTTAACTTGTCAGTTGATTTTTTTGCTGTTCCTTTCTTCCTATTTTACTAGATGTTGGCCTGTGGCTGCAACCGTAGCACTTTATCATTCCTGACCGTCTATCCTTCTTCGTTGTTGCCGCTGGTAGGAAGGCTCGCAAGCAGACTTGTACTAAATTCTGAACTGAGTATGTGAATGTGTATATGTATATATGCACACATGTGTGTGCATGCACATATTCCGATGATTCATCAATTTGGTTTGAAATTTAACATTTTACCTTAAGCTTTTCGAGTCCATTCGATTAAGTGAATAACTTCTGTGTGCACTCAACGGTAAGAGGCTTAAATGCGGAAGCGAGAGTAATACTTACTAAATAGTTGTAAATCAATAAAGGATAAATAAAATAAATAAAAGTTAAAGTTAAGTTAACTTCCCTAATTGTTGATATTTAAATAAAAAATACTGCTGTAGAGTTCATTAAATTTGTGGATTAAAAAAAAATGTGTGCATACAAAAAATTAAACGAGTGCAAAGAAGATAACTCAACTATCACAAATTTTAATTCCCAATGCGGAAAATTCAAGTGACACTTTACTAGTTTTGTTGTTGTTATTTTCAATTTCATTGATAACACTTTAAAATAAAAAATAGTGGCTACAAAATCGTGAGTTTAGTAGTGTTTGCTCACTTTCGGTACGTTTTTCTCAAATTATTTGATAGTATTTGTATTGTATTTAGCCAATTAGGAAAGGAGTAAAGTGACAGAGAGAAAGAATAGAATAGAGACAGAAACAGAGATAGGTAGTCATGTGATAATTTTCCAGATCCTCTGGGAAATCTGAAAATATCCCCAGTTTGAGAGAATGATTTTTACTCATTATCATGACATCGGAACCCAAAATTCGTAGCCTGGCTCTAGTAAAGGTAGGACACTCACATGGAAAATGCTTCGGGTTTTCCGGTTCCTCTAAGCAAGACAGCCAAATCGGAACCTCACTGATTCCAATAGTAGTGACCCCATGGGTTGTGCCCTGTAGTAATACAGACCATCAACCGAACATCTTTTCTACAAAGTTTCAGTTTCAGTTTAGAAGAAAGTTCGGGCTTGTCACAAAACACTTTGCATCTCTGCAACCTTCAAAAGTGGACCATCGTTTTTTATGTAAATTGCATACATAATATATATACTTATATGTATATCCGATCTTTTAACTCCTATTTGTAGCATAGGGCGTCTAAAATCCCATATCATGATTCCTGTAGAACTGATTCCGATTATTGGCTCTGGTCCCTGTGGGATAATGTGGGGTAACCGCTGATCTACAGTTGGCCAATTTATCGGCAATTTTATTTCCTGGAACACCGCAGTGTATTGGAACCCATATAAGTACGAGCTTATTCCGTCTTGCAACAGATCTAAGCTTCTTCTTACATTCTTGAACATTCCTTGAGGTTTGTTTTCTGTTCTCCAGAGCCATTAGTGCAGCCTGACTGTTACTAAAGACTCCAATTTGTTTCCCCCAGTTCAGAGAGTTTAGGGATGATCAATGAAGCGTTTGCTGAAAAGAAGACGTATCTGTAACTATGTAGTGAGTGCGGGACATTCAATAATCAGGTGGCAAGTTGATAATAGAGCCGCACAGCAGAATTGACTGAAGAATTGTTTCCTAAGAGAATGCGTGAGTATCCTAGTCGGTGTGTGGGTATCCCAGTGAAACATTTATTCATATGGAAGGAGGTATTGATTGAAAGAAGAATTTCCCCTTTAGCATAGAAGATTTAAATGGGTTTTGCAGGTATTGCTCACTCATATAGCGTAACACTTATATTCACGAAGGGATAAGACATGCAGACCTCAGATCTCTCGATTAAGGGTGCTCCGTTTGTCTTTCCAACATGGTAACGTACTTGGGTCTACTCTCTGATATAAACCTAATGTGGAAAGCAAATATTGAAGAGAGGACTGAGAAGGCATCATTAGCTTTGGAGGGCTGTCAGGGGGCCATTTCTTATCTATGGTAATGGTAACGGTAATGGTGGTACGGGGTAGGCTATGGCCTCTAAGCACTGCGACCAGATTGATCTTTTGTAAGACCTTAATAGCTTGATTTTAATTATTTAGTATTGCGAGGAATCGAACCATCTCCTTTGTTGTGGGAGCATTTGTAAGTCTTCATTCTCTAGTATGATCTGCTCCTGGGAAGTACACCAATTTTTTAATAAGCTGGATCCTTCTGGCCCGAAGCGCTCGAGAGAACTTTTAAGGGTAACAAAGGCGCTGCTGTCGAATGCGATGAGACTTAGTATTACTTTGAACTCCTTTGCTTAGAGGATGAGGTGGAATTATCTCAGCAACTTCTCCTCGGCTGCCTTGCTCTTGAAGGGTTAAGATTTAAATATCTTGGATCTTCCTTTTTTTGCCACACCTGAGAAATGTTGCTTGGATATCATTTGCCTCATAAATTTAGTAGCGCTTATAAATCGGTCTAAAAATTTCGGAAAAATAACTTTTTTCGGTTTCTTTCGCTTGTCTTACCTTTTCTTTTGTAGGTCGATAAAGATTTTATTTGCATATATTGCCCTTTCCCGAACTTATGGAAATGGGTTCCGCGCTTCATAGGGAAGCTAGGTCTGTCGGCCTTAAAATCAATTTTAACAAGACGAAGGTGATGAGTCTGGCAAATAAGGTGGGTGTGTGGAGATTACAAGTAACCCTTTCGAAACCGTGAAAGAATTTACTTACCTCGGCAGTGGTACAGATGTAGACATACACTCCCGAAGCGAGAAAGCCAGTAGAGAATTCGGGATGTTGTACTCTGTATTACGAAACAACACCCTGAATTCCACTTTAACGGTTAGGCTCGTCAAGTCGAATGTGTTTTCGGTACTGCTGTACAGAAGCTCTATCTGGAAAATCAATTCCGCTAAAACCAGTCACTTACAAATTTTTGTCAACCGCTGTCTAAGGATTTCAAGCAAACCATGGAGCCGCAAGACATTTGGATTAGAAGACAGAAATGGAAGTGGGCAGAAACAAAGAAGGCAATGGAATGGAACCCACTCACAGCGAGAGGAAGAGTGTCTGGTAGGTCAAGGGAAATCTGAGATGGCTCAGTTCGGGTTAAGTTGGAAGCAGGTAAAGACGTTATCCAGCAATCGGACGAGATAGCGCGGTGTTGCTGGTGCCCTATGTCCCGTTAGGGATTTAAGGAAACAATGATGATGATGATATTGGCCTTTTGACTTGAACTGAGTTCAGAAAATGTTTCCTCAACAAATCATAACTTCAACTCACAAAACAGATCCGGAGGCATGTGGTTTTTAACGTAAGCTTGCAATTGAAAGCTTCAACTCAAGTAATGGAAGGCAGCTTTTCAAAGAAATTTACACAAATTAAACCATTTATTGCATGAAAAATATAGCTTAAGCGCGAAATTGAGAAACCGAGTATAAGCGCAGTTTATACACGTGACCTAAATCCGTTTTATTCTAAAGAAGGCTGAACGAATGTTTATTTCGAAACTTAATTGGAATGCGAGATATTTAACAACTTAAATATGCATAGTAAAATATCAACCGTTACAATTTGAATGCAAGCTGTGATAAGCGCAAAAATATCCCACTATTTTTTCATCTCTTATAAACGACCAATGCGCAAACTCGGATTCAGCGAGAGCCACAGCGCAGCGAGTTGCCGATTTTATTCGTCTTGCCGGCATCGTGGAGTGCTGGAACGAACATCAAAAACAGTTGGTTATTGAATGTTGTTGCTGTCAGAGGTGTTGCTGATTGTGTTGCTCTTAGCAGATTACGCCTTCACAAATGGGTGACAAAATGAATTGAAGAGACCCCAAATGATTTTATTATTTTCTATTTGCTTTTAATTTTGTATTAAAGTATTTAATGGAAAGATGACTGTTTGCTTTTTAAAAAATCATAAGATACTCATACGACTAGATATTCGCTATTATTGGAAGAAAGGGACAATGTAGAAGGTGGTTGTTCATTGATATAATTTCCTTAACTCTTAATACCCAAAGAACCTGCGGCCTCCTAATGAAGACTAAGATATCCTTGCTGACTTCTTTCTTATCTCGGCAAGACGGAACGTAAATTTAATTTACACTTATTTATTTGTTAAATATTTTTAAACATTTTGTAAGGGTTTTCAAGAAAATAATTGTTAAACAATATTTTCTTACAACTAACAGATTTTTTGACAGATGCAGTTGGCATTATGTGTCAGTAAATTGGCTTCTCGATGACGGGCTGAGTCTTAGCAATGAAAATCAACAGAGAGGCATCCAGTGGGAACTAAATAATACCTTTCTTAGGTACCTGGCATACGCCGATGACAAATACTTGCTTGCAAACAAGCTTTGCGAGCTGAAGTTATTAACTCAAGCCATGCAAGAGAAGTCAAAAACAACCGGCCTCAAAGTAAATGTAGAGAAAACAAAAGCACTATACCTTAATGGCACTGCTTCGCAGCCGGTGATAGTGGGCTCGTAGCAGTTTGAAAACGTTGACATATTTTGCTACCTTGGCTGCTTGTCACTGCAGATGATGGCTCTGAAATTGATGTTGAATGCAGAATTAGCAAAGTAAAGTCGGCCTTCGGCATCTTCGATCCAATATGGCAATACGGCAACATCGGTTTTCGCGCATATTCAACGCCAGTGTTAAGTCAGTGATTTTGTATAGCTGCATCACCTGGAAAGTAACTGTGACGAGCACGAAGCGACTACAAACATTTATTAACCGAATAATAATGTCGATTTGTTGAAGCAAGCGTCACAGGTGAATGTAGGGAAATGGCAGTTGATCGGCCACACAGCGACAAGGTTGCTTAACCGGCACTGCGCTGGAACCCTTCTCAGTAAGCCGGCTGAGGAAATGGAAGACCGCTTACCACCTGGCGATGCTCTACAGATGCAGAAATGAAATCTCTCGTCCTGACATGGAACGAATTCAGATCGCCAGCATATAACCGTGTTCGTTGGCGAAAATGAGTTGTTGAAACGCTAAACTTCAGATAGGAGCATAAAAAGTATATGGATAGGCTCATCAGGTGCTGATGCGTACGTACTCTATTATAACCAATAAGATAGGCGATCGGTTAACGATCATAAATTGGAGCCGCTCAACCGGTATACGTCACTGCTATTTAAGGAGTCGCTGTCTTGCAGCTTCCACGGAATCCAGTACTTATACTCTTTGCATATTGCCTATTTGCATAATCCAAAACACCGAAATGTCGAGAAAAATGGTTTTAATTTAAATTTAAATTTACTATGATTTCCTAAGTAAAAGCAAGGACATATAAGGTTGGCCAACAAGTCTTGCGGTATTTCCGCAAGCTTGTCTTTGCAAGCGCGTAGTTCTAGTTGTATTCGTCGCATCGGTTCACGCTAGAGCTTTTTGGAAAGCTCTTTTCACGTGCTAACACGTGTTTGATTAATTGTTGTTTGCTTTTAGTCGTTCGTGAGTTATAGCGTCGCAAACATGGATCAAAATAAAGAGAAAATACGGCATATTTTACAGTACTACTACGATAAAGGCAAAAATGCATCTCATGCTGCCAATAAAATTTGTGCAGTTTATGTTTTCGTTCTGGTGCAGAGGTGATCGAAGATGCGCCACGGTCCGGAAGGCTTGTCGTCGAAAATTGCGATAAAATCACTGAATTGATCGAAAGAGACCGGCATAGTAGCAGCCGTAGCATCGGTCAAGAGCTGGGCATGAGTCATCAAACCGTTATAAACCATTTGAAGAAGCTTGGATTCAAAAAGAAGCTCGATGTATGGGTGCCACACGACTTGACGCAAAAAAACATTTTTGCCCATATGGATGTATGCGAATCGCTTCTTAATCGCAACAAAATCGACCCGTTTTTGAAGCGGATGGTGACTGGCGATGAAAAGTGGGTCACTTACGACAACGTGAAGCGCAAACGGTCGTGGTCGAAAAGCGGTGAAGCTGCCCAGACGGTGGCCAAGCCTGGATTGACGGCCAGGAAGGTTCTTCTGTGTGTTTGGTGGGATTGGCAGGGAATCATCCACTATGAGCTGCTCCCCTATGGCCAAACGCTCAATTCGGACCTGTACTGCCAACAACTGGACCGCTTGAATGCAGCACTCATGCAGAAGAGGCCATCTTTGATCAACAGAGGCCGAATTGTCTTCCATCAGGACAACGCCAGGCCACACACATCTTTGGTGACGCGCCAGAAGCTCCGGGAGCTCGGATGGGAGGTTCTTTTGCATCCACCGTATAGTCCGGATCTCGCAACAAGTGATTACCACCTATTTCTGTCCATGGCGAACGAGCTTGGTAGTCGGAAGTTGTCCACAAGAGAGTCCTGTGAAAATTGGCTCTCCGAGTTTTTTGACAATAGGGAAGCGAGCTTCTATAAGAAGGGCATTGTGAAGTTGGCATCTCGTTGGGAACTCGTCATCGAACAAAACGGCGCATATTTGACTTAAATCGCATTATTATAGCCAATTTTATGAACAATTGAAAATTCAATAAAAATACCGCAAGACTTTTTTGACAACCTTATATTTTCATCTAATCAAATACTGCTAATCGATACTGCCATGCCTTTTTTCATCATCGTTTTCATTAGCACTACAGTCTTGTGCTGACCATTGCTTCCACAACTACAGTTCTCCGCTCCCACCGATCCTCTACCACGCCTTTCCAGTTTCTTATCCTCATTTTCCGCAGGTCGGCTCTGATCAACCTAGCGTTTATTTGGGCTCCCTCGACCTCTCCAGCCAACTTGTTGTCTATGGAACTAGCAGCTCTCTATTTGGGCATTTTGTACTTGTGCCTAGCCATCTGATTCGTTGACTTTTTATAAAGGGTATTACTTTTCCACTATGTATCAATGCGTCGAGGTTGGGATTGTACCTTATCCGATATGTTCCGTCATCTCGCCAGAACGGACCATATATTGTTCGCGGTATCTTTCTTTCAAACCTCAGTATTTGGTCAATGTCTGTTGTTTAAAGTACCCATAGCTCGCTGTTGTATGTTAGTACGGGTCTTACAGTCGGTACAGGTCATTGCATTGCAGTAAATGTCCTGAAAATGGGAAAATAAAACGGCACGAGTATGTGAAAACGGAAAATATGTATAGTAACTTAACACATTGGCTGAAAAGTCCCGTGTCTACTTTTTCAGTTAGTACTAACCTTAAAAAAACAGCTGTTAAAATTTCATTATATTCTATTCATTAGTTCGCGGGTTATTGCGCTAAGTGGGGCTACTTTTGTTATTTTCAAAGAATGGATGAAAAAGAATCTCGTGTTTCAGTATTACACTGCTTCTCGATAGGAAAGAGTACCGTTCGAGCAAAGCAGTGGCTTGAAAAGTGTTAAAGGGACTCCGCTCTAACAGAAACAACAATAAAACGATGGTTTGCTGACTTCAAACGAGGTCGAAGAGACACCGATATTGCTGTAAGTCCCTCCATTTGTGTAAAACTATCAAGACGGATATCATAAACAGGAGGAGGAACTCGGCCAAATACCCAATAAAGGGTATATATTTATATACTCGTATAAAATGCACTTATTGAAATTTTACCAAAAAAAATGTTCTCAAGTCACACTAACGAAAGTAGTCCCTATACATTTTTCGTTTTGGTGTGTTTACGATACTTACATTAGAATTTTATGACAGGTCTGGTGGTTGTCAATATGAGACACTTAGATCTGCCTTAGGTCCGTTGGGATACTACTGCAACTTTTTCCTTACGCTATGAGATCCCTTTTAAACGCTATGAGATCCCCGGCTTTTAAGAATGAGCTGAGACCTAAAACCTATCTGAGACCTAAAACCCCATTTTTTACCGAACATAGATTTGCAGGAGTAAAAGGCTATACTGGTCTTCTTTAACGGAATTTCAATGTGTAGCTTCAAGTCTGACTCCAAGATACCTAACTTCCGATGAGAGCGGGCGAACGTGGTTGTTTAATTTGGGAAGTCGAAAGGGTGGAGGTTTATATTTTCTGGTAAATAGCATCAGCTCCGTTTTGTCAGGCCACAAGTGGTAGCCCAGAGACAGATAGGTCTTTCCATCTCTAGTCTATCTAACGCAGTGATAATTGATTGCGCCCTGATGTTATTAAAAGTACCTTCTATATCTATGAAGGCCGCCAAAGTGAATTGTTTGCCTTCCAGAGATTTTTCCACAGTCCCTACGACCTCGTGTAGGGCTGATTCTGTAGATTTCCCTTTCAGGTAAGCGTGTTGCGCTGGAGATAATTTGGATTCTATGTGCTCTCGGATATGATAATCAATCAATCTTTCAAACACTTTCAGGATAAATGAGGTAAGACTTATAGGCCTAAAGTCCTTGGCCGAGTCGTGACCCCTGCCGTGGGTATGAAAACAACCCTCGTTTTCTTCCAGATGGCAGGAACGTGATTAAGAGCCATACACGCCAAGTAGATTTCTTGCCGGACAGGAACCATCGAGGTACTTGTTTTCTGAAGCATTACAGGCAAGGTATCGTCAGAACCAGTAGATTTAAAAGGGGAACAACTATTTATTGCCCACGTGAGTCTGTCAACTGACATTACTTGGTACTTTGGAACCTTTTAAAAACTGGAGGAAACATCTGTGGTATCTTATAACTTAAAAATAAGATAACAATAGCCAAAGCAAATCGCTGCCGCAAAATGTCAGTACAGATTTGTTTTTTGTTTTTTGGGATTGCTTTACCTTCGCTGTGACAGCTTCAATTCTCACTGCCAAAGTATTGCCCATGAATAAAAACCGAAAAGCAATTTCAAATGATGATATGGAGGCATGAAAAGCGGCTCAAGTGTTAACAGATGTTAACTTGAATGATGTCTCTCTTGTTTTTAATAATCTTCATTCTAGAATTTAATGAACTCTTACTCAATATTAATTTTCATTCAAATCCACAACACCACCTCAGATATTTTTGATAATATTCATATCTAATACAAATATTCTTTCATTTTTATTTACCCGTCCCACTCCGCTTCGTTTGCACGTAATTTGCATTTAAAACAAGGAGCGCAAACGTTCCATAGCCACTATGAAGAAGAGGAAAATAGGTAGGTAAACAATTTCAAAGAAAATAGCCAAAGAAAAAAGAAGTAGAGAACGTTCAGCTGCTGCCAACTGTCAGTGTTTGAGTAACGTGACTTCAAAAGACAAGGCGCCGAAAGCATTGCAAGCATATGAGGGTGTAAGAAGGAAAATCAAATACCTATGAGCACATGTACTGCACACTGTTTGCCGATATAGTGTGTGCCATAAGTATGTGTACTTACAAAATTCACGTCTCGATTGGTAGGAAAATAAAAGCTAGTGTTAGGAATAACCAATAGAGAAAATATGTACTTTCAAAATTTGAGCCCATAGCTGGGAATGCATTCATAAAAATCGATATATGTTTAATTTAGGTAGAAGGAAAACTCTTGTGAAAGTAATTTATAGATGCATTTTACTCTGAAGGAGTAAAAAATGCTATTGGATCGTGCTTTCGCTTCAGCTTCCCTTTCCTGATGCCGAAAATCAGGTCGATCACTGTGAAAAAATGATAAAGGACTCTCGAACTAGAATTTATTTTGTTCTCGTAATCGAAGAAAATGAAAACTTAATATACTTAATATACTTAATATACATCACCGAGTAATTCCTTATAAGATATTACAACTTCTTAATAAAATAGAATAAAAAGTTTTGACGAAAATCTTGCCCAAATTAGTTTGATACAGCCGTAAATGTTTGTTCTCTATTCTTTAAATTTTTTTTATTTTTGTTTAGTTGCCTTCACTCTTACAACAACTATCACCTACTGCAATGAGTATTATTGCCACTAAAACTATCCCTCCTCTTCTACTGAGGAGACACTCTTCCCGGGACTACTTTCTGCATTACTGGGAGGGCCCAGAAAGGCATCCACAAAGGATTGATTCTATTCACCCACGTCTAGCATGAACATATTTGTAGCCAGCTTTCATGCTATAGGCTCATCTTCTTGTATCGCTGTCTGTGAAGCTTCGCTTTGGTGCACTCTGTCGAGCTCTATCGATGTATCTCTCTACCGGGTCACTATGAAGTGTCGCCGCTGACTTCGAGTGGCATGTAACCTCGTGTCATCAGGTTAACAAAGGTCTTGTGTTTGGCAAGTTCCAGGCCTAAGGACTTTATGGTATTTGTATGACTCTACGACATTTATAAGTATTCTGACTTGATAGGATTAAATCATCATCAGCAAGTAGCGAATACAGCTCAGGGTGACCCGGCAAATATAGACCGATGACTCCTCCAGCGTATAGGCCACACCAAACGGTTGTTTTCAATGGATGTTCTGGTTGGCAATTTGGCTTATTGACGTAGGCATTAAGCCGAAAATGGCTCTCATTGCTGAATAAAACTTCGGTCTCACAAGTTGGTCTGAACGCGCGTTGATCACTTTTCACAGCGCGTTGATTTTCGTAATACAATTGTGCGATTTGCAAACGTTGTTGAGGCGTAGGTCTTTGCATGATGAAATGTCAATGAATACTGAAAGAAATGATGTATTTAGTTTGACAGTAGTCATGCGTGATCTGTCAAAAACACCCTATTGAAAAAAATACCTACAATCTGATCACTTTTCAGTTGAATAACGCCCTTTAAAATTAATCCTGAATTGTTTTTGAAATTTACTAATGAATGCATTAACATCGTTTTTCTTACAGGTGTATAGAAAGGTACAAAAAATAGGTGAATATACCATATTTCAACAATTAGAAAATAAAGTATACGCAATGGCTACCTCTGCTTACACTTTCCCTAAAAATCGAAATTGATGAGAAAAGAAAAAACTGAGCATGCAGAATTATTATATGAAATCTATAGTTTCACGTGTTAGTTTCGTAGTTCGATACTGCGACCGAGATGAAAAGTCAGAGAAGGCGGCAAAAAAAAAAACAATGCTGTTTATGGCCTCAGTAGAATATCGAATGCAACAAGAAAGCGGTGACCTTAAAGATCGCGTTATGGTAGGCTAATTGCCAAAAGTTTGTTGAAATCACGATTTAAATTCGGTGTAAATTTACTCATAAACAAAAAATTTATCTAGTAGTAAATTAGAAATAGTTTGCGGCATCAGTTCAATTGCCCTTTGTGATGGGTGGGGCCTCTAACAAACATGAAGACCAATGGAGTATTACTATCAATCGGTATTTCTATCATACTACTGTTGCATTTTAACCCAACGGTGCCAAGACGGTGGGACATTCGGTGAGTTCGCTTCTTGTTCCATTTCTTTTCACTGCTTCATTATTTACTTTGCCGGAAGCTTACGTGAGTGACTGACTTTAGGTTTAGTTGCTGAAACGTGCATTTATCGCAATGCACAAATATGCGTTTAACACGTTGAGTGCCATGTGCACTGACGACATGTTTTTGTTTTTTTTTTATTTCCTTGATAACTAATAAATTACAATTGGGCGTAGTAAACTTAACTTTTGCTGATATTGGGGCATAGACCGGATCTTATCCGGTTGATTTACCGCTTCAACGCGGAGCATAGTTCGGTAGATTTTCTGACTCAATCCATTGAAAGTGCCGTTCACTTACGCTAAGGCTCCTTCGCCACCGCCAAATGCCACTAGATATCTTTGGTGAGTTGGAGTTGGTTACTCTGTCTTAAGTAAGTTTGCTAGGCTTAGCACTGTGGCTCATTTTAGTGTTTCACGGTGATTCGAACCTACGTCTTCCGAATGGTAGTCACGCTCCAACCCATTCGGCTACGGCACCGGCGGAAGAGCTTAAAACCACTAAATGAGAGAAAGACTGCATATATTGACATCACTGGGGCGTGTAGAACATGCGCCACTGCCGCCCTTAACGTTATTATACACTTACTTTCCGTTGATCTTCAAGTGTAATCCATTGCTGCTCACAGCGCTATTAGGTTGAAGGAAGTTGGTAGCATTTTGAGACAGATTTCTTCTTCCTTCTCTGTACATCGCAAAGATCTTTCCCCCCGCAAACTGGGTTTTGGGGTGGTGTTAGGACTGTCTTTCCAAGCAGGCTGTCTAGGGCTGTCTTTCCAAGCCTAGCAAACTGGCTAGGTATCTATGTTTTCACCGACTGAGCCAAAATGGTAGCTGGAGTTGAAACGGGGGTTTGCTCTAAATCAGCCAATATTTCGGTCTCCTTTAAACTGCCGGAAACTAGTAATATTTTTTAAGCAGAGGTCTTCGTGATCCTGCAGGCATGCAAAATGCTTAGGAATCGCTGTTGGGAGGGAGACTATCTTTTCCGACAGTAAAAATGCCCCGTAAGGCTCTGTCGTCGCCATTTTGCAGCTCTCTTCTGGTCAGCTCTTGTAATGAGGAGAACAAACGTTCAGGAAACATTTCTTTTATCTGGTTTCCAACGCATAGGAACATAGAGGGAAATGAAATTACAGATGAGTTTGCCAGGCAGGGGCCGACAGAACCGGTCAGTTCTCCCCATCTCAGACATCGGTGTCGGCTTGACCTTTGTTAAAGGGAAACTGCACAATTTCTGTCTTAAAAAAACGCATGACAGATAGAGGTCTGTCTCATCGTGTGCTATCTCAAAAATACTTTGGCCTCAATACGACAGAAGCAGCATGCATAAAGTGCTGAGGATCCCACGTCATTCAATTCTCTAACTCATAGCGGTAGTCACCTGCCACTGGGTGATCGGAACTCATGCGGAGAAGCTTGGGATTCCGTACAACCCCTACTGAAGAAGTTGTGGGGATCCTGCAGAGAAAGATACCGTTGAGCACTTTCTATGCAAATGTCCGGGTCTGGCGGCTAAGCGCTTGAGGTTCCTTAGTGTACCTTTTGGTGATAACCTGAGGCAGTTATCTCACCTAGATCCCGTTTCTCTACTTCACTACATCAGCAGCACTGAAAGACTTTTTTAAAATTTAAGTTTAATAATTTTCCGCAGGTAGACGTCTGCATTATGTTTGATACCTACGGCATTCTAGTGACACTAGAATAATGGGCCTGAATAATCTAAATTTGTTTATATGCGGCGACTCTCAACGCGTTAAGTATGCATGTAAGTGCATGGCTTTCTGTGTGCACCGAAAAGTTGCCGCCGGAAGCTGTCACGACAGGACTCTGTGCACTCTCTTAGAAGTTCAAAGCAGCCGCTGCACCTCCACATACGAATATTTTGCAAAACAAACACACATTATTACCGCGAGCGTGCATTTACTCATACATACACACCTACTCATACTTGCATACGTCGTACGTATTGACTGACGCACGTATTCGAAGTTGTATTTGGTCTTGGGCTTAGCAACCATTCGTACGTTTGTGACGTGCTTCGGAGATAATTTTATGAATAATTTCTAGTGGATATTGAATATTTTTGCAGAAGATGTAAGAATTTGTGCTTTCTAAAGAGGTGATGAATCGATAGAATATTTGTTCGGCACTTTTTCATATTATTTTTGCTTTTAGAGAAATATTCATATTGGAAAAAAACAATAACAAAAATTTAATGGATGTAACTCCAGTATGAAAGTAAGCAAGTGCTACTTTAAATGCAGTACAGCAGAGTAGATGGGGAAAAATTGCAATGTAGTATAAGGGATACTCTTAACGGACTCTGCTTTTTCTGGGCTCTTTAAACACAAAATGCATTTAGTTGCTTCATGCTTGGTAAGCTTTAATATTTTAGGCTTGAAATTGAAATTTGACAAGTTGAGCCAAGAAGCACCGAGAGATTTGGTTACTCCTAAAACTCTCAGGCTAAAGAAGCTCATTGTATTTAAAGCTATGGAAAGCGAAAAGGTAGATCGTCAAGGAGGAAGCAACAGAAGGAAAAATATAGAATAGGATAGAGAAATAGAGATAGTTAGACCTGTGCAAATCTTCCCGATTCTAGTGTGTCGTTAAATATAAGTATGTGAGGCCTGACTTTGAATTTATGGAACACAACAGACTTCGTACTTGGTACAATTGACATTTCTTAAGTTTTCTTTTCTGGAATTTCTTTCCAGTTAACCAACGACAATTCCCCCAGCATTCTATGTCGTAGAGCAGCCAGACTTGGACACTCACACAGATAGTAACTGTAGGACTGTTTCCCTAGAATCTTCTTGGTTGCAGCTACATCTGTTGTTGTACGCCCACTCCATCTTCTCAGCATGGTCTCCGATAGGCCAATGGCCGGTTATTGTTGAAGTAATTCTAAAGCAATCTGTTCTTGGTTTTCTTAACAACTTGTCAGTTTGGGTTAGTTTGTTGTAATCTGGCCACGTTTCCTTCGCTATTTTGCAGGTATTGTACATCTGTCAACACCCTGCTTATGGGCTTGCAAAAGATCTCCCTTTTGTAGACGCTTCGGGAGCAGCCCACTGCTACCATTTCGGATACTATCGAGGAAGCCCTCCGTTTTCTCAGAACATCAGCTTTCTAATGTCCTTCTATGTTCCTACGGCCGGTACCCAGATGAGGGTGATGTCTGTCGTGTGCGCTAAAATATTAAGTTTTTTTTGCATTGTCTGACGACTTTTGAATTGGTTGTAGGTGACTTTAAAGCTAAGATGGCTGCTTGACTAGCTGAAAAAATGCATACTTTCGGTTATCCTGGAAGTTTCTCCTATTCCGAGAACATCTGCATGAAAAATACGATTCCAGTTCTCTAGGCGAACGGTTTTGGAAGTGTCGTGGTCTTTCGAATATATAAGTACACCAGCGCCGACGAAGCAACCCTTATTGGATCCGTCAGTGTAAACTATTGTTGTGTTCTCTTTGACCATTGAATTCAAATCCCATTCCTTTCGTGTAGGGAATTTTACCTTAAACGCTATTCTGAAGTCTAGATTAGCGGTAGTAAAAGCTGATGAGCTGCTAGTAAGACTTTGCCTGTGCAAAATAAAACTATGAACAAACATCCTAGCATTCCAAAAACGAGCTTCTTTTATCCTGAACAGGTAGAACATGACATTAAGTGTCTCTGCTGGGGGCATAGCTCCAGTTATTCCTGCGCACGCTGCTCGTTTTACGCTGGTTAGCCGCTTAACGTTACACTGTTTAATGTTTAATGCAGGCCACGGTATACATCTTAAGTGTGAGTTTAGGTTTTAAACCCCAGTTTGTACTGATAACTCCTTTGCAAGTTTAATAAGCCACTTACGCTTTTTCAACCCGCTTTCCTACATTGTGCCTCTAGTTAAGCTTCGGATATTCCACTACTCCCAGATGTGTTGCTCTGCCTGTAAGCGGAATTTCAACCCCCTTGATTGATGGAAGTCTGAACTGAGGAATACTGCTATTAGTTGTAAACAACATTAATTGCGTTTTACTTGAGTTAACATTTAGGTCACTGCTCCCAGCCCGTTTACGTATTTTCTCCAGAGCTCCTTCTAGTATTTCGCTAATAGTAGAAGTAAATAAACCTTTTGTTAGAACCACGACGTCATCTGCGTACGCGTGAAGGTCACTTCCTCTTTGTTGAGTCGCAGTAAAATTTTGTTCAGAGCTAGGCCCCATAGAAGTGGAGACAGGACTCCACCCTGTGGACCCCTGCTTACTAGGCCGGGTTGATTTGTGGGGAGGCAAAAAAATCGCCCATTGCTCTGTGAAAATCATATTCTAGGGATCAAAATAAGAAACTTTGGCGAAGGAACCATACCTCTAAAACGAATTCTGATGTCCCCAATTTGGGTCGGACTTTTTAGTTTCTTTTCTCATGTAAAGGCCAAAAATGGTGGTATTTTGAAATGATTGTATGGGGAACCCCCCAGGGGAATTCCAGGGGGTGTGCCACTGGCATGGGTGGATCGGCCGTCCAAAGTTAGTGGGGGTCGGTTATACATTTGGACTCGATTGGAGTACTTTAAATGGGTCAAAGTGGGATTTTTCGTTCGATCCAAATTGGGGGACATCAGAATTCGTTTTAGAGGTATGGTTCCTTCGGCAAAGTTTCTTACTTAGATCCCAAGAACACGATTTTCACAGAGCAATGAGCGATTTTTAAATCGACCCGCCCTACTGCTTACTGATGCGTTTCTGTTTGATGCTAGAATAATTCTGTTCTGAAGCATACATCGGACCCAGTTACTCACGCAGTCATTGACTCCGATACGCCTATGTGACCGGAACCTGAGAGTATGCCACACATACCAGTGGTATGACGGCACTGAGACATTAGAAGACGAGCCTATAGTATGAAGCTGGCTAAAAAATATGGTGGACCTTGACGTGAGTGAATAGTATTGGTCCATTTAAGGGACACCGTTCTGGGCCTTCCCGAAGTAATGCAAGGTAGTTCCGGGAAGGGAGTTTCCCCAGAAGTGGAGGAGGGATTGTTTTAGTGGCTACACCATTCGACGCAGTTGACCGCGGTCGCTGTAAGTGCGAAGACATTTTAAACCCTCCTCACCCACCACGAAACAAAAAAAAAAACTCCGATAGTTATGCAAAACTTACTTGGAAAAGATTTTCCTGAGTTTGCCCATACAAGTATCATAACAGAGATGACGGATCAAAATAAAGAAAAAGATTTCCGGTTGCACTACTGCAAGGAGTATTTAGTACGCCTTCCGAAGGAGATGACGGGCAAAAAGCCCTCCGAATTTGCCCCTTTACTGCTGCTCAATTCAAATGTAAAACTAGGATGATGGAAAAACTGACTCATAGTAATACTCTGGTCACACCTACATTTGGGAACATTCTTTAAACTGGATTTTTGAGGTATCAACCTTCACAAAAGGCACCTGCACTAATGCTACAACATATTTCCAATTTATTGCTGGATAGACATCTTTTTCTTTCATTGCGCATAAATTTAAGCCAAAATTGAAAATATTTAATTCGAAATCTAAAGCTTCCTATACGGGAAGCTGGCCGGATGGAGACTGACTGTCAGCAACAAGACTAAGACAAAGAGTGACAACTAGAAATTATGCAAGTAAGGAGGAAACAGAACTAAGCAAAATTAAATGAATTCATTACCATAAACAAATTTATTTAAACTGACAAATGCCGTGAGCGGCAGCAACAACCAACGGCAGCTTCAGATAGCTAAAGCCGTAGCAGCTGAGCGTGACGTCGGCAACGTGAAGTTTATTTCAAGAAGTTGTCAAAAGTTCATGAGCACAAAATACGGAAAGAGTAGGGTACAAAAAAAAAAACAAAAACCAAAAAAAAAAAAAAGAAAAAACTGCATAAATAAAAGAATTAACTAAAGAAACAGGAAAAAATTGCAGCGAAGAAGATGCATCATAAGCAGGCGCGCACACACACCCAAACACATAAATAATACGAATATGCATATTATATTTACGTATGTGTTGAATCACGTGCATACACGTACACGATAATATACACTTATACACACGTAAGTAACGAAGTCACCGGTAGTCACATAGACACAAAGAAAATAAAGAGGTGAAGAAAGAAAGCACAAAAAAAACTGACTAAATGAAGAAGGAGTAGTGCAAAGGCAAATTGAAGCTGCAGGCCGAGAAGGAGTAACATGAAAAGAAGATGTAGCAGCATGACGACAGTGGCGCTTGAGTATAATCAAATTTCCGACAAACAACAAGAAGCTCATATGTGCTTGTATGTGTGTGCTGGTATGTGCATGTACTTTCGTATGCCTCGAGGTTGTACACGAAGTGGGGAGAAGCGTAAAGCAAGCGGACCCAGGAAGACTACTCGTATGCTGTCAACTTGTCCGCCGACAGGCAACACAGTAAGGAGTTCTTTTTTTTTTATATTTATTTATATATTTCTCTGCAAACGTATAAGCCCACACACGAAGAATGCAGTTCACTGCGTACTGCTTTTTGTTTGTGGATTAGTGTGAGTATGTGAAATAATTTCAAAGTAGGAAATAATTTTTTTCGCTTGTGCAAAAATATTGTGTGCAATGAATTTCCAAGCAGTTCATTTGCTTTGCGAATTGTGCAACTGGGTTTTCTTTATTTTTTCGCTACAAAACACTCCTCGTAATACGAACGGTGAACGTTGCAGAAAGGATCCACTATAGTAGTGTGTGTGTGTGTGGGTGTGTGTGTATTATACTTTCTTATGCATGACTAACTGGCAAACAAACGAAACCGATTACAAAGTCATTAATTGCGCTTGCTGCAGTTGTGACCTCCGAAATACCACACACAACTACATATTTATGATCAACAAATACTGGACTGGGTAAAATGGGCTGCAATTAGCAAATTCTGCGTCATTTGACAAAAGCGATAAATATATATATACATATATATATTAGGCCGGGTCGATTTGTGGGGAGGCAAAAAAATCGCCCATTGCTCTGTGAAAATCATATTCTAGGGATCAAAATAAGAAATTTTGGCAAAGGAACCATACCTCTAAAACGAATTCTGATATCCCCCAATTTGGGTCTGGGGGCAATTTTTTTGCCTCCCCGCAGAAGACACTAAAAGTTCGACCCAAATTGGGGGACATCAGAATTCGTTTTAGAGGTATGGTTTCTTCGGCAAAGTTTCTTATTTTGATCCCTAGAATACGATTTTCACAGAGCAATGAGCGATTTTTAAATCGACCCGCCCTAATATATATGGGGCGTTCCACGTCAACCGGACCAAAGCTCTGTCCAAAATTCTATGGGATGAAAATAATCATATAATATGTCAAAATACTCGTAAACTCATGCCCTTTCAATTGCAAAGTGGCAAATTTGAAAATTCAAAATGGCGTCATTACTGTGTCACCTCAAAGACACTAAATTCCAAAATTTGCAAATATATCTATCAATTACTTTTAAAAATAGGTTCAAAAATGATGACTCATGATATATTTGAATGTTTTTGGGGTCGCTGATTACGAATCTGAAATCAGATTTTCAAAATTCAAAATGGCGGATCCAATATGGCGGACATTTTTCGAAAATTTTTTTGGATTCGCTTGAAACTCATCACTTGGGGGTTTTCGGGGTCGCTGATGACGAATCCGATGTCAGTTTTTCAAAATTCAAAATGGCGGATCCAATATGGCGGATATTTTCGAAATTTTTTTTAATTTGCTTAAAATTTGTTACTCGGGGGTTTTCGAGGTCGCTAATGACGAATCCGATATCAGTTTTTCAAATTCAAAATGGCGGATCCAATATGTCAAATCAATGTTGTTTTATAGCCCTAAAAAGGGCTGATTGATGATTTATTTTTTGGTGTTTTAGCTACTTTATTAGCCCTGAAAGGGGCTGATTAAAGGTTTATTTTTTGGTGTTTTAATTAATTTATTAGCTCTGAAAAGGGCTGATTGATAGTAACTCTCTTTAAATGGTTTTATATTTCAAAACGGCTGATTAATATTGGACAATGGCGAGCGGTTCATGGTCATTCGAGTACCTATAAACGTTGAGTTTATTATGTGGTGTAACTATAAAACTATGTGCTGATTGGATTTTTGTTACAGAAGGTGCCGCGGAAAATCTCTTGTTTAGCGAACGTTTCATTTTTTCATGTTGCTGTTTTGAATAAATAAAAAATTGAATCGATTTAATGTGCTCTTTTGCCCAATCAAAAAGAGCTTTGGCATTCAAAATGGCGTCTTGAGGTTTACGTTGTAAACTGGCACGCGTTGCTTCTCTTTTTAAAACTGCTCCAACGCCATCGCATGCTCCTTTCCCATGAGCAGTTGCATGGAAATGCCACTCAGCCTTTACATTAAAATCTTTTTCCTGGTTTATTAAATTCATTATTTGGTACCGATTTTTGTAGTGCTGTTTAGCCCCGTCAGTAAAATAGTATATTTTTTTGACATTTAGGCATACTTTCTTTACTTCCGGTATTACTGTCTGCTGTAATATGTAAACTGCTGGAGTTTCATGCGTTGTACAGTCTGACAGTAATACAATACTGCGGTGCTTCATTTCATTCCCTTCCTTGTAATAGAAAACTGCAGGATGTACTGTGCATTGATCATTATTATAATGAAATCGTTGCACAGCATCCTGCGCAACAAAAGCATAGTTTTCAGAAAAATCACACTGCAATATTACTTCGCCGTCTTGAAGATTATTTTTTTTTTCCTGAAAGTACTCAGACTGCCTCTTAGCAATAAAATGATGCGGTAAAAGTTTCTTAAACTGAGTGGACATTTCTCCTATAAAATCTTCTGAGGAAAAGAACATTTTTTTCAGAGTGCACCTATCAGTCGATTGCCAAGATCTACAAATAATTTCACTAATTTCATTAGCTTCTAAAGCAGTTGACACTTTATTTAAAAAGGTTTCAATTCCAGGACATGAGGTGCATTCTAAAAGAAAACAAGAGGGCTGAGGAATTTTACATAAAACAAAATTAAAACAATCCTTATAATTTTTAATTAAAAGCTCTGAATCAGGTGCCAGTTTTTCAAAATTCAACTCATCAATCATTAATTTAAAATTTTGATGAATTAAGCAGACGCAAACCCTATGAGTGCCAGCCGATCCCGCACAAACACAATTTTTTGGTCTCAAAGCAGCAAACTTTGACATGCCAATCGGCAAATCAGGATATTTTTCCTTAAATTCTGCATGCATTACTTTAATATCGGTAAGCAAGAGTCTTTTTTGTAATAATCGTTTTTCTCCATTGACTTTAGCGGATACAGTGTCTTTTCTTCCCGGCATTAAACGGCTATTTTGATCACACTCATAAAACTCCTGAACTTTATTAATCGTTTCTTCAGGTAATGTTTTTCCTTGTTTTAATCCAGGTTTGGCAAAAATTCCGCCAACATTTTTCAAATGTTTAGCTAGTCTAGCTTGTCTCTCGGAAGTGCCAAACTCTGAAGCAATTTGTCTTACTGTCCAACAGTCAGGAGCTATGGTTAGGATAGATATGCGAAGTAGATCATTTTTCGGTAAAGAAGTAAATTTTTCTTTTAGGCCGTTTAATAATTGCTCCAATTGCTCTTCTCTTGAAACACATTTCTTCTTTATTTCAGGTTCTTCTGTTACAGAATGATCCTGATTAGTATCATAATCGTTGCTATTTCACAATTTACGACACTGATGGCAAACTCTTGCATTTTCTGCTACCAGAGGAAACTTTTTTAACAGTGTCTTGGACAGTTTTCTTAAATTAATCCCTTTATGGTTAGCAAGATTTAAAGGATTAATGCATCTATCTACATGAGTCATATAAATAGAAGCTTCCATTTTATTATCCGCCATGATGGCTAATTAAGTTACAAAAATCAACGTTGCTACGCCAAATGAAATTGAAAAACAAATATTGAAGACCAAACAAAAAATGACATATAAATCGAAATGAAATCGAATTCTTCAATGCTTTTACAATATCAAATAAAGAAGCGAACACATAGTTAAACACATTAATATTATAGGGAACAAGTTATAAATGACGAAACAAAGTTTAACACTTCAGTGTTCGTACAAAAACAAATGAAGTCGAAGCAACCTTCACAAATTAAGGTCTTAGACGTAAACAAAGAAAAATGTGTAAAGAAATTCAACCCCTTCAATGTTACTACAAAAACAAATGCACACGAAACAAGCTTCACCCACTAAGGTTTTAGACGAAAACAAATGAAATATGACGAAAGAGAATCTAACAGTTGAATGTTAAGTACAAAAACAAATGAAGATGAACCATACTTAACATGTTGAAGTCTTAGACGCAACAAATGGAATATTTTGAAAGAGAATTAACTTCTTTGGCTAACAAGTTAAGATCTTAGACTCTATTAAATGATAAATAATAAAATAAAATCCAACACTTTAGTGTTACTACAAAAACAAATAAAGGGGAAGAAATTCTAACATGATGAGATCGTTACGTAAACAACTGACTAGTGTTAAATGAATAGTCAACACTTATTGAATTTTTAGAATACTGAAGTCAGAATTGCGATCAGCTACCTAAGAACTTACAAACTTTCAAATAATTCAATACGTTTCTTAAAAATTATCTTTCACATTGAATCCACTATTTAAAATTTTTTAAATTCTAACATCATACTCGTGATCTGCGACCTCAAATACCTCCGAGTAACATAGTTCATGTAAATTCAATTATTCTTTTAAAATTTCAGTCGCCATATTGGATCCGCCATTTTGAATTTTGAAAAACTGACATCGGATTCGTCATCAGCGACCCCGAAAACCCCCAAGTGATGAGTTTCAAGCGAATCCAAAAAAATTTTCGAAAAATGTCCGCCATATTGGATCCGCCATTTTGAATTTTGAAAATCTGATTTCAGATTCGTAATCAGCGACCCCAAAAACATTCAAATATATCATGAGTCATCATTTTTGAACCTATTTTTAAAAGTAATTGATAGATATATTTGCAAATTTTGGAATTTAGTGTCTTTGAGGTGACACAGTAATGACGCCATTTTGAATTTTCAAATTTGCCACTTTGCAATTGAAAGGGCATGAGTTTACGAGTATTTTGACATATTATATGATTATTTTCATCCCACAGAATTTTGGACAGAGCTTTGGTCCGGTTGACGTGGAACGCCCCATATATATACCCTTTTGGGTGTTTGGCCGAGCAACTCCTCGTATTTGTGGTGTGCGTCTTGATGTTGTTCCACAAATGGAGGGACCTGCAGTTTCAAGCCGAACGGCAGATATTTTTATGAGGAGCTTTTTCAGGGCAGAAATACACTCGGAGGTTTGCCATTGCCTGCCGAGGGGCGACCGTTATTAGAAAAATGTTTTTGTTCATTTTGGTGTTTTCACCGAGATTCGAACCGACGTTCCCTCTGTGAATTCCGAATGGTAGTCGCGCACCAACGCATTCGGCTACGGCGGCCGAAAAACCGAAAAATACCTGAAAAAAATTTAATTACTTACTTACTTACTTATGTGACACTACAACGGTGTGTCGGTTTTCGTCGAATCCAAAATAGCGCGCCAGCTTTTTCTGTCCTGTGCTCGTTGGTGCCAGCTAGAAATCTCGAGTGAAGAGAGGTCTTGCAGCACTTGGTCTTTCCAACGGAGATGTGGTGTTCCTCTTCCACACCTTACTTTTTGGGGTGCCGCGTCGTAATTTCACCTTGCTGGAGCGTCTTTTTTCATACGGATGACATGCCAAACGAGCGGAGCCGCTGTATTTTTACACGCTTAACTATGGCCATGTCCCTATATATTGTAGCTCATACATTTGCTGTTCCACCATACGCAGTACTCCTCACTAGCGCGGAGGGCGCCAAAGATCTTACGTAGAATTTTTCTCTCGAAGGCTCCCAAAACTTTTTCATCCGCTGTTGACATCGTCCATGCTTCTACGCTTATTTAGGATGGGAATGATGATATTTTAGAATGTATAGAGTCCCAGCTTAGTCCTTCGAGAGAGCTCTATTTCTCAGTCCCTTACTGAGCACAAAGTAACCTGTTGGAAAGAGTTATTTTCTATTTGATCCCCAGGCTGACGTAATTTCTATTATTATGATAATACTGGTCCCAAAGTAGACAAAGTCCTTCACAACTTTGAATTGTTGGTTGTCAACACTAACATATTGTCCAAGACGCGAAGACTCCCTATGGGTTGACAGCAGGTACTTTGTTTTACCCTCATTCACCCCAAGACCTATTTTCTCGCCTCTCTCTTTAAACTGGAGTATGCCGAGCATACAGCGCGTTTGGTTTCGCCGATAATGTCGATAGCAGAAGAAGCATGGTACTCTTATGGAAGATAGCTCGGCAGCACGAAATATTTTTTCCTGCAAGAGGTTGAAAAAGTCACAAGATAGAGATTCGCCTAGTCCGAAACCTCGCTTGGTATCGAACGGCTCGGATAGGTTACTTCCAATTCTGATGGCGCTTGTGGTAACGCGAAGCGTCATCTTACACAGCTGTATTAGTTTTGCGGGGATACCAAGCTCAGATATAGCGGCATAGAGGTAATGTCTATCCATGCTATCAAAGACGTCTTTGAAATCGACGAAGAGGTGGTGCGTGTCGAGTTCTTTTTCGTGGGTTTTCTCCAGCATTGGCGTATTGTTAAGATTTGGTCTATGGTGGTCTGAGGCCGCACTGATAGGACTCAATCAGTTTGTTGACGATGGGCTTCATTCTCTCACACAATACGCTCGACAGGACTTTGTATGTGATGTTAAGCAGGCCTATCCCGCGGTAGTTTGCGGAGATTTCAGGATCACCCTTCTTCTCTATTGGACACAGCACACTCAGGTTCCATTTGCTTGGCATGCTCTCATCCGACGATATCCTGCAAACGAGCTGATGTATGCAATTTGTCAGCTCTATACCTGCAGCTTTGTATAGCTCGGCAGGAAGACCGATGTTTAATTCATCATCATCATTGTTTCCTTGAATCCCCAGTGTGACATAGGGCGCCAACAACACATACGCACCATCTCATCTGATTACTGGATAACGACTTCATTTGCTTCCAGCTCAACTGGGTTGAGCCATCTCGCGATCCATAGTTCTTTTCTAGATTTCTCTTGTGAGTGGGTTTCATTCCAGTGTCTTCTTTGCTTTTGCCCACTTTCATTTCTGTCTTCGAATCCAAATGTCTAGCGACTTCATGTTTGCTTTTTCGAGCAATTCCTTGTTTGCCATTATTTTTGGTCAGAAAATTCAGAATAAAATCCTTAAACAGTGGTTGGCAAAGACTTGTTAAGCGACTGGTTATAGCGTGGATGATTTTTCAGGTAGAGCTTCTGCACAACAGTTGTTAGTACTTTCGACTTGAAGAGCCTAAGTTTTAAACTTTAACTCAGGTTGTTGTTTCGCCATACATCCCGAATTTCCCTCTGGCTTTTTCGATTCGGGAGCGTATGTCAACATCCGTGCCACCTCCTGGGGCAGTTTAGCTGCCGAGGTAAGTCGATTCCCCCATTGTTTCGACAGGGTAACTGAAATCACCTCACACCCGTCCACCTTATCTGCCAGACTCCTCAACTTCGACTTGTTATAGTTGATTTTAAGGCCGACAGACCTGGCTTCGCTATAAAGCGCGGAACCCATTTCCTTATGTTCGTTCAGGCGACGTGCCAGGAGACATATGCCGGCAGCGTAATCGATGTGTTGTAGCGTGATTTATATTACATTAAATTCAGCAGAACGCCTGTGGTCAGCATATGGCTTGGTACCGTCGACAGCCCGATATGCCTATCCTGTCTTGAGGATGACGACACTGCAGAGCGTTTTCTCTGTAGCTGTCCGCCGTTTTCCAGGATCAGACTTAGGATATTGGACTGCGATATACTAAACTAAATTTCATACCCATCTTCTTCCGGATCTCTTAAGATTCATCAATGAATCCAAGAGATTTGTGGAAGAGTGACCTCAAACAACCACCCACATTAGATCTTTCCTATCTCTATTATTTCTACTGAAATCTATCCGGGTGTAGTACAATGGTCTCCTGACTGAGTGCTTGGACTTGTTCAACCCCCCACAAATCTAATCTAATATTAATAGTTAATTAATATTCTCCTTTTTGTTATTTATTTATTATTTTGCCACTGCGGAGTTTAAAATAAATCCATCTTCCTGGCAGCAGCAGCAAATATTAAAGTGAAAACAATTTGAATTTAAGTTGCTTATCCACAAAGTTAAATTTTGAATTTAATTAGTTTTCCTTAAATTTTGCAAAAAATGTGTAGCAATTTCGCGCAATTATTTCCAATAAATATTTAAGTAGACTGTGCTTAGCACTTAACAGCAACGCATTTGCTGAAAATTAACTCGGATTGATTTCATTTAACTAACTCTCCCGCACTCCGACATTGAATATTACGTATACGCCACACCCTCCATTTGGTAGTGCGAAAGCTCAGTTTTTAGTTGTCCGTTCATTTGCCGTGTGGAGTTTTTAGTTGGGCCTCGCAAATTGCATTTACAACCACAAAAATTATTTTGAAAACTTTTCTTTTGTTTCCGCTTTTGGGTGGTGCAAAAGTTTTTCCGCAAACGCACACAAGCGCAAGGCTGGAATTTCGGTGCACTGTCTGTATGTAAGCATGTTTTTAGTTTGCATAATCGTATTTACCTACATAGTATTTGAATGGCGGCCGCTTGAGTGAGATTGCTTTTTGCTACTGGCTGCCGCTGCGTGGGTATCTCGTTGTTGCTGGGCGTTTATGCTGTTCGTGATTTCCGTAATTTAACTATTCGAAATATGCAATCCAACATATTCAGACATATGTACACATCCGTATGTATGTAGACATGCGTCCGACTATGTGTGCAAAAGTCATGCACTTGCAACTTTATGTTGGCGTGTTTTTGTGCCTTTGCTTTTTGTGAAGTGAGTATTTTTTGCACCACAAAACCACAACTTTTGGTTAGAATTACTGTGGAAAAACAAAGGCAAGCAAGTGCAGGTAAAACTAAATAAAGTTAGCAAAACATAAAAGCGCAAAAAAAAAAACAAAAGAACAAAAGAGAAAAGAAAAAACATTTTGAGAATTCCTGACTGAAAAGTGAGCTAAATGCCAGTGGAAGTGTTGAAAGTGTTTGAAGTGTGGATTTGTTAAAGATCAACCAAGTGGCAGTGATAAGCCAAGTGAATGTCATTATTATTTGCGAAAGTTCTCCACAGGTTTTACGCAATCACACGCCAACAACACGCACGCATGCATATGCACATACATTTCACTTGCCAGCAGCGGGTGCAGGTACACTTGTACTTGAGGGTGTGTGGGCTTATGATCTGCTCTTCACAGCGGTTTGTTTGTTTGCTTAGCGTAGGAGGAGGGCTTGCAGGCGCGCCAGCGTGGTTATGCTTGTCTGTATGTGTGTGCTAACATGCGAAACTTTACATACCTACCACATGTGGGTATTTATGTGCAGATATGCGAACCTGTGTGTGGCATGTGCATTGTTGCATGCAAATGGCGTGCGATACTGGTGTCGGATTAAGTTTCGTTTATGGAAAATATGCACTTTTTTCTGCCTACTAAAATTCTATGACAGACGAGTAGTTAGCATGTAACCGCTACGAATGGAGGTGTATATGTCTACAAATGCGTGTGAGTAGATTTTTGCTTATACAAAAATTAACTAACAAGAAATACTTTTTGAAGTTAAAAGTCAAACAAAAAAAAATTTGAAATTTATAACTTAAAACTTAAAACTTCGCAGTGGCGTTGAAAGTAGAATAACCGATCAACAACAATAATAACTCATTGACTCTAAAATTTTCTATTTCTTCTGCATGACTTCGTACTACAATTGAAGAGGAGGAATGACACAAAGGCATGAAGCCTGGCCCTAGGACTTTTCACATCTACATAGACGGCTCTAAAGCTTTAAACGGAGTGGGAGCTGGGATTTACTGCTCAAAACTAGGGATTAGGCAGCCTATCAATCTGCCAGACCAGAGCAGTATTTTCCAAGCGGAAGTTTTTGCTGTGGGGAAAGCCGCGGAGCTAGCCTACACAAGAGGAAGAAAGAACTCAACAATTAAGGAGGGCGTCTCAAAAGCGGATCCCCCAGTTTGCTTAGATTCGCCCATACGCGTTGACATCCTACATGATGTCTACTTTCAGTCCTCGTTGAGATCGGTCTCTATCTGGTATCATTAGGGACCACAAGGGCTATGCTTGGCTTAATGCCAACCAGGCTAACCTAATCTAACCTTAGCGCACAGTTCAAAAAATATGACAAATTTCTATTTTTGTTTAATTATTACTTATTTTGTCCTTTACTTTGATAATACTGAAGTAAAAGCCCATTTTGAAGAAATTAAAGGAAAATGCGAAGAAAATTTGAAAATAATTTGTTTGTGAAAAATTTCCCGTTTTAATTCTTGGATGCCAAAGTAGGTGTGGAACTCTTACGACTTTTGCGTAATACGCGTGAGATGTTATTATGAGCTTCAAATATATTCCACGTTTTAAGGTGGTCATTGGTTTGCCATATGACCTTCACAAACCTTCGAACTTTACCACATACCTAATTTAATTTTCTCTTTTTTCTCCGATCGACGTCATAGTCTGCTAGTTGTGGAGCTTGTCACTTTAAAATACGCAAACATTCGTTCTTCGTTAGTTTAAGTTTAGTTCTAATCGTGTTTCTGTAATCAAATTAATTCTAATTTTTTAGGTATCACTGCGTATAGTTTTATGAAAACTGGAGATCCATTAACTTTATGTTATTTTTTTTTTTGAAGCTTAAGGGGTACATACGTCCAGCAGCGCCAAAAATGCGATACAAGAAAAACTGTTTTTAGAAGGGAAATAAAGAAATTAGAAATAAATATAAAAAAATGGTATGCATTGTTTATTAGTACTTAAATATTATAAATAATGGTCCTTTAATTTTTCTTTACAAAAATTAATATAGTATATAAAAACTCCCGTGACAAAGTGCAATGAAAAAAGTTGCTCCACGGTCTGCATCATTTCTCCTTGAAATGTTGATGGATCTGTAAAAAGTAAAAAAAAATCTTGTTACTCTATTGTTGTAGCTATAGTCTGTCGAGCTGGATTTTAGAATTTTGAAAATTTACAATTTACGACATTTGGCAGAGTCGGTTCGTAAAACTCGAACATTTTTGGATCATCGTGAAGCAGCTTGTCGAACCGCAATACAGCGTCTTGATTTTTTTGCACAAATCGAGGGACCTACAGTTTTACTCCGCCTCCGAACGAGACATGGCTTTTTATGAGGTTATTGCTTTATTAGTAGTTCGTGCCCGGATTTCGAAGTCACCACCCCATTCGGCTACAGCGGCTGCTATTTTTTTTTGAATACCTTAATTAAAACCTTTGGCAAGCATATGCGAACATGGCTGGATTATATTGTTCGAACGGATTGCAAACGCTGCGGCTCTGAAAGTAGTCGATGCGGTACCAACTAGTGGTAACAGAAGAAGAGCAGGGCCTTTTTTGAGTTGACAAGATCAGGCGGAGAAGGAATTTGCATAAGTATATTTCGTGCGCTGAAATTACTGTGACTGATTTTTTACCTCTTCTGGATATGTTTTTATGAATAAATACATTGGATTTTCAAAAAGTCATTGCTTAATTATTTCTTGGCCACTGATGATTTTCGGTTCGGTTCAGTTCTACCTTAAAAATTGGCCTTTTGGTCCCTCTCTAGTTGCATTAATAATTAGCAGATACTGAAAAAAAGCATTCCTTACCTGAATATGCTTCCCATGAAAATCCCTCTATAGTCTCCTGGCAATTTATGCTTATACTAAAGGTCCGAATCCCCGCGCATGAAACTCCAAATAACAGAAAAAGTTTGTTCTGATAGCTGTCGCTTCTCGCCAGGCAATGGCAAACCTTCGAATGTATTTCTACATAAAACCATCTGCCGTTCGGAGTGGGCATAAAACTGCAGGTGCCTCCATTTGTGGGAAAATATTAAGATACACACCACAAATAGGAAGAGGAGCTTGGATCCAAAAAGCGTGTAAGCTACAAATATATAAAAAGTGTATATATATAAATGTGGTATGCATTTGGTAGGTAGGAATGCCTGCCTTAGGAATGAAGACCAACTTGGTTTCCTTCCAAAAAGATCTTACGAAGGACGGAAACCACCAAGCTTTCAGTCTTCTAAAGCATCACTGGCATGATACCAAAAAATACCTGAAGATTTGAAAGGGGAAAAGCTATCGATTGCCTAGTTTATTCTGTTGACAGACAGGATAGATGTCAGGGACATCGCAGGTAACCGCTCCTGCCGACTCGCGACTTCCTTACAGACTGGAGCAATAGGATTTCCGGGAAATGGGTATCAACAAGGATTTTTAAAGATTCGCCTGCAGATTCAGCCCATTCCCCATTCACTCTTTTGACAAGAGTTTTACATAAATGGTCCTTGGAGAGGACCCTGCTGAGTCTGGCCGAGTTTTTACGGATTCAATGGATTCGCAGTACGCTTTCCAAGAGTTTGCTAATGGCTTTCTTATATTCTTTCAAAATTACTCGGTAATCTAGAACGTTTCTTATTTGATAACATTTATTGAAGACCCTCTTAACCTTCGCTTTCAAGTCGGTCAGCGTCTTACCCCACCAGGGAGGAAAGTCTTTCTTGCTAAAGAATACTGGATAGGTCACTTTAAAGGCAATGTGATAGGACCTCTCTAAGTGTCTAACTTGCATGTCCAGTTCTTCACTAGTGCTAGTCAAAAACTTACTCCTGTTCAATTTTTTGCTGAAAACCCTATAAAAAAGAGACCAATCAGTTCTTTTAGTGTTTCTACGGGGTAACAAGGTTTCCCGAACGAAATCGTTTTTGAAAAGGATAAGCCTGTGATCCGAAAAAGAGTTCTTCCATGAAACCGTCCAATTTGTAACCTTAATGGCAGAAGCGTTTGTCGAGAGAGAAATGTCATGAACTTCCTCCCAACCTCTTGATGTTTCCGATGCCGGGAAAACAAAAGTTGGGGTTTTGCCTTTCTTCCAGATAAGTATGTATGTGGTTTACGGCTAAATATAATATCAAAAAGAGACTGCCTCGTTCGTTGATCTCGCTGCTGCCCCAAATGGTGTGTCTGGCATTCGTGTCGCAGCTGATCAGGATGTTCTCTTTCTGTGCAGGAGAGTATCTACCAAATGCTGCATCTCCTCTGGAGGTGCCGATCTGTCATGGGCCATGTAGGCAGACACTAAACAGAAGCAACTGTCGCTGGATGGTTCCACCCTGACCACCGTCACATCCGGTGAACTGAAATTAGATAGCAAGAAGGCATTAATTGTGTTCCTGACTAGGATACAGGCTCTAGGCCTACCATCAGTTGGTATGCAGATCTGGCTAATAAAATGACCCAGCCAGTTGAAAAATATATTTCACTTGTACAAATATGTGACACACGGCCATACGTATGACTTTGCTGTACTTTAATAAGGTGTGTGTGCAATTTCCAATACTTTTACACTCACACGCGCGCAAGCCTGTTTATTTAAAGTTCCATCTACCTTTACGCTGGCTATGTTTTAATTAAATTAACTAAGAGATTAAATTCAAAGCCCAGGGGTAAATATAATATTAATCGCTTGAAATTAACCCAACATCTTATCGCTGATGATATTAAGTAATTAATTTACGCATTGCTAATTGAAAACAGTTATAAATTGACGCATCGCAATCAAATTCCAAGTAGTACAGTTTTAGTCAGCCTCTGCCATACGAAAAGTGTTTGAAAAATTCTATACCCGCAGAGGCGCTCAAGTGCTAAAGTTTAAGAAATGGCAAAATCCTTTTTAATAACCATTTTTGTACTGGCGTTTGCGCTTCTAAGTGATGCAAAATTACGTTTTCTTATTGACGAAGTAAATGGGGATCACGAGGCCTATGCCGAATTGGCGCTCTACATGACCGAACGTTACATAAGCCCGAAAACGAGTACACTCATCATCATGGAGCAGTGCGAACATTGCCAGCCAGGACTGCAAAATATGCACACCCGTTTGATGCGCCACTTCTTGAAGCGGTTTAATCCCACCATGTCGTTGCAGCTGTCCTTTGGCTTGCCAGAGGGTAGACTGTGGGACTATAATATTTTTATTGTAGATTCTATGGAAGCATTCAAGTGAGTAAAGTTATTAGCAAATTTGTTTAAAACTCCTTGAAAGTGAACGTACTTTCATATCTGTAAACGCCTACAGGCACTTAAGTATTCACATTCCGGTAACCCGTTACGAATACCAGTTCCATTTCTTCGTAATTTTAACTTTGCGAACTAAAAGCTCGAAAATTGCAAATGAGCAGATGGGCGGCATATTCAGGGAGTGTTTGCGTTTTCATGTGGACAATGTGGTTATAATGTTCCAGCTGGAAGACAACAAATTTGGATTTTTTACTTATGATCCTTTTGGGAAGGATTTCTGCCGCCAAATAGTTCAAATCATTGAGTTTAATACTTACGTGAATGGCAATTTGACTGATGATCGCCTCTTTCCGCCACATTTGCGTGATTTTCACGGCTGCACTTTGAATATATGTGTGCAGTTGTCTTATCCATTCATGGGATTTAAAGGTGATCACAACGATCTGCGCCAGCTGCAGGACATTAATAAGTTGGTGGGTATAGAAGCCGATCTGTTGAAGGATCTGTCGAAAGCGTTGAATTTTCGCGTGAATATTTCGATACCAAAAGAGGATAGTGTTATTGGAGAGTTTAATGACTCGAAAGGGTGCTTCGTGGAGGTGGGTAAAATGAAGTTAATGCATTCAAAAATATGTTTCGAAAGTATACCTATGAAACCGGAATTTGGTTATTCTATTTATAATAACAAAATATGTATATGTTTACGGTGGCTGTCGTAGTAGTTGTTGTGGTTGTTGTAGTAGTACCTTTGCCCTGCCAGTGTAGCGTAATCTCCGGTCGTCTTTATCTAGCTCATCTAACGGTAGGCCCAGGAAACTAGCTCTTTCGATTTGTTAGGTCCAGAGGGAGAGGGGTGTTACATGAGTGGGCTTAATGGGGCATGTGAAAAGGTGGTTAGTGTCGTGTGGGGTGCCTTCACATGCCGGACATATGTTTAGTATGTCGCGGTCGATTCTGGATAAGTAGGAATTTAACCTGCTACAATATCCAGAACGTAATTGTGCCATGGTTACGCGGGACTGTCGTGGAAGTCGGAGCTCTTCGTCTGCGATTGGTGGTGGTTGGACTCCGACAACGGCATTCGGGGGTCGGGAGCTTAAGAAGGTGGTGAGAGGCTCCCGATGAATGTCGTTACACTGTCCGATCCAGTAGATGTCTGTTTATTTTGTTTAAGATCTCGTCCGCGTAGTTGCCTGGGAGGTGGCTCAGGCTCGAGCAGGTGTCTGCATGGGTGAGGCCTGCGGTAATACCCACAGTAATACCCATATATGCAATAAAGATGACCTGTATGTCTACACTGACGGTTCCATGATGGAATTGAGAGTCGTTGCAGGGGTTTTCTCGAAATCAGCCAATCTTAAATTGCCGAATACTGCTCATATTTTTCAGACAGAAGTCTGTGCGATCTTGAAGTCGCTCAAAACGTGAGAGAAAGGGAAATATTAACTGATTCAAATTAGTCAACTCCTATTAGGAGGAGATCAAATCTTTCGGGTGTGCAGATAACATTTCTCTGATCTGGGTTCCAGAACATAGGACCAGAGAGGGAATTAAAATTGCTGATGAGCTTGCCAGGAAGGGGACTGAATTGGTTTCAGAGGTCTACAACCAGATCATTGGCATCCCCCTGTCTGTTGTTAAAGGGGAATTGCACAACTTATTTCTCAGGAAAGTGCAGAAAAGATGGAGCTCCATTTTTTCATGTGGTATTTCGAAAACCCTGTGGCCCCAGTACAACAGACGGAGGGCTCAGCAAGTCATGGGGACTCGATGCCATTCAATTTCCTAACTCATAGCTGTGTTTATCTGCCACTGAACGATCCGCACACACGCATAAATACTAGGTTTACCATT
This sequence comes from Anastrepha obliqua, assembly GCF_027943255.1. Taxonomy (NCBI): domain Eukaryota; kingdom Metazoa; phylum Arthropoda; class Insecta; order Diptera; family Tephritidae; genus Anastrepha; species Anastrepha obliqua. The sequence continues at coordinate 7,048,312 of NC_072893.1, forward strand.
TAACCATTATTGGGCACTTTCTCTGTAAATGTCTGAGTTAGACAGCTAAATTATTAAAGTCACTGGCTATTCCTTTCTCCGGCAGCCTGGGACAGTGCGTCAACCTAAATCGCATCAATCTTCTCCATTACATCAACAGCTCTGGCTGGCTGTAGAGGTCTGTTGGATGTCTTCTAATGGTACTAAGGGGGCGCTTTAATGCTACTTGAGGTATGCCAGAGGGGCACTTCAACCATTTCACTTATCTACCTACCGAATGATAAGGAAACACTCTTGCAGGCTTGTAAAAATAAAAATGGTGATTTAGTGGCGGCCGCCGTAGCCGAATGGGTTGGTGCGTAATTACCATTCGGAATTCACAGAGAGGTCGTTGGTTCGAATCTCGGTGAAAGCAAAATTAATAAAAACATTTTTCTAATAGCGGTCGCCCCTCGGCAGGCAATGACAAACCTCCGAGTGTATTTCTGCCATGAAAAAACTCTTCATAAAAATATCTGCCGTTCGGAGTCGGCTTGAAACTGTACATAGGTCCCTCCATTTGTGGAACACTCCCAAGTGAATGGCAATCAGTGACTTTCCTAACTTCCGTAGAATTCTATATATGGGACTGTTCTCCAACCTCCAGTTATGATTTCGAGGTAGTAAGAGACTTCGTTTATCTAGCCCGCACCGATAACAATGTCAGCCTGGAAATCCAACGGAGAATCTCTCTTGCCAACAAGTGCTACTTTGGACTAAGTAGGCAATTGAGTAGTAAAGTCCTCTCTTGACGAACAAAACTAACACTTTATAAGGCTCTCATCATTCCCGTTCTAACGTATAGCGTAGAAGCTTGGACGATGACAACATCCGATGAAGCGACGCTGGAGGGTTTGAGAGAAAGATTCTGCGCATGATTTTTTGACCTTTGCACGTTGGCTACGGCGAACATCTTATGGAATATTGGCTATGTAACAATGAGCTGTATGAGTTTTACGGCGACTAATAAAAATCCAGGTTATTAGCTGCGATCAAAGCCGTATCTTATCATAGCCACAATCAAAGTAATCTCTATGTGAATTTCGGTTTCATAGGTACCTACATAGATACTAAGCTTGTTAAAAAAAAATTTTAAAATTAATTTCTTTTGCTCAATTCTTTCATCACTCACCATTCGCAGCTCAATGCTGGAAAAACGGACATTGCAATTGGCTGTTTGAGTAGCTCGGATGGTTTACGCCATGTCTTCAGTTACTCTGTCACATACCACCAGAGCCCCTACGTATTCATTGTGCGTAGCGGTTTGCACTTCGGTCCCATCAAGCAACTGGTGCTCGCTTTCCGCACAGGTGTTTGGATAGCCATTGGTTGCTGTTGCGTGGTTGGCATGATTTTCATCCGCCTAATTGTAAGGTACACAAATCGTCAGATATGCGAGAAAATAGTCGGCACACCCAGACGCAGTGACTCCACCAATTTGATTGTCGTATTGATGGGTAATCCCATTAAAGCATTACCACGCCATAACAGCGCACGCCTCCTACTCATGTCCTGGCTGTTGGCTACATTGGTGCTGCGTAATGCCTACCAAGCGAATTTGTTCGACACATTACGCATATCGCGACGCATTCCTGTTCCGCGCAGCATCTCTGGGCTTGAAGATAAAAACTATGTGCTGCTCTCCGACAAATATGTGGACTTCTATCAGCAAAATATGACAACAATTGTTCGTAATTTGTCGAAACGTTACAGTCTTATTCAAAATAGTGTAACGTCACGCTTAACCACTTATTCTACGCTGGACGTTTTGGCTTGGCACAATCAACAAAATTGGCAAACCAGTCGCTTGACGTACGTCGACGAACCAATCTATCCCGTGCAGATATCCATGTTTTTCAAGAAACACTCTATGATGCGTGCATTCTTTAATTATCGCATTAAGCAATTCATGGCCGCAGGAATAACTTCGCACATTGCTTCCAAACATGTGAGTAGAAGTTACGAAATAATTAACACAAGACCACGACGGTTGCCGGCCATCAGTAGTAATATGCTGAAGGGGCTCTACTTGTTGTACTCGATGCTAATGGGTCTGGCATGTGCGCTGTTTGCGCTGGAGCTGCTGAGCGAGAAACTGCAGGGCATGAAGCGCGTCGTGGACTGGATGCACTGCGTGGAAAGCAACTAGTCTTCAAGGGAGGGAGAGGTGTTTTCGTGCACAGGTGTAGTTGTTTGAAGTTTTAAAAGGTAAACAATACAAAAAAAAAAAAAATAATAATTGCATATGATATTCAGAAAGGACCTTTTTATAAGACAATTTTTCAAACCCGAAGGGCGAAAGAGTTAGTGTGTGACTACCATGCGGTAATGTCCGGGTAGTGCATGAGCACAAAATGATAAAAAAGTGTTTGTTCATCCCTCGGCAGGCAATGACAAACCTATGAGTGTATTTCTGCCATGAAAAGCTCTTTGCAAAAAACCATCTGCCATTCGGAGGCTTCAGAAAACAGGAGATAGCTCGGCCATACACCTAACAAAGGATGCAAGCGTTAAACCCATATTGTAATATTTTAATTAACTTACAATTAAATTTATTTAATTTTTTTAGATAGTTGGCATCCCTATTTCTTAAATTCTTTTCACTTGATAATTCTGTGCGATCAAACTAAAAACTTCCAAAACAGAGAAATACCAGAAATGTAAGCGCATACCATACATTTTTCGTATGAAATTTGTTTTAAAATTAATAACTAATAGATTCTGAAATTTCTTAAGAAGCATATGAAATGGAGACTAAAAAATATCCTTTTATAACAAAAAAGTAAAACTGCAAACCAATTGTGTTTGCAAAACTTTTGTGGTAGGTGAGGTTAGATTAGCCTGGTTGCTTGTCTAAGACAAGACACTCGGTGACCCATTGCGCTACCTGCATTTAATATCCATCCCCTAACTAAGTTGCTCAAACCACTTAAATCTTATTAAAAAGGCAACTAGGCCTAGGCCTAGGGATATTTTGCTAATTTCCCACGCCTTCAAAGAAATAATTGCCAAGATATTTGGCACGGCTTCTTTGAAGTGCAGGACATTCACGAGGGAGATGTTGTACTGACTCAATTTCTTGTCGTCTGCCTTTTCGTTTCCTTCAAGGTTACGATGTCCTCGGACCTAGATTAAGGTAACGCAATGGTTTACGCCAGGGGTGGGCAAAAGCCGGCCCGCGGGCCGGATCCGGCCCTCTTGCTAATTTTATCCGGCCCGTTGAAAAATTCCGCACATACATTTTTTTAAACTCTTTTATGAGATTTTGTTGACATCAGCATTATTAGTGTGCGTACTGTATATATAATAGTCTTAATAAAATGGGCGGTCGGCTAACTACACTAGTGTGGACGATGTCGTGAGCTTGAAACAATCTTCGTGTGTTTCACACGGGTCGCTCGCGACGATCGCTCTCAGGGCGGTTTTTTCGTCAAACACAAAGGAGATCGCGCTAGGTTCGAAATGCCTGTGAGTACGGCATATGCGTTATCTATGGCATATGCTGCACTCCTCTCACTTTTCGAGGAACGACAGGTCGCACCACGTGTCTTGTTAATTTTGATTTAGTACTGATCGCATACTCTTTTTTGTTCGAGTCTAATATTAGTTTGCAAATATAAAATTGAAAAAGTGGACTTTTTGTAAGTAAAATTTTAAAACATTGGTTTTATTTTATTGTATTAATTAAATTATAGGTTTGTAGACCTTTGTAAAATGAGTCAATCTAAAAAAAGAAAAGTTGATTTGGAATGCAGAAACTTCAATGAAGCTTGGACGGTAAAATATCTTTTTACAAACATAAATAAGAAAGCAATTTGTTTAGTTTGTCAGGAAACAATTGCTGTTTTTAAAGAATACAATTTAAACAGGCACTTTACAACAAAACATCCAAAATATGCATCATATTCATTTAAAGAACTTCAAACTGTAGCAGAAAACTTGGCAAAAAACTTGAATAAGCAAGAAAATATATTTACCAAACAAAGTAATATAGAGAAATCTACAACAAAAGCAAGTTATGTTGTCGCACACAAAATTGCTAAGTTATGTAAGCCGTTTGCTAAGTTATGTAAGAATTTGTTAAACAATGCATGGTACAAGTGTCGGAGATATGTTGTCCTGAAAAAAAACCTATTTTTGAAAATGTAAGCCTTTCAAGAAGAACAATAGTATGACGGATTGAAAATATTTCAGGAAACTTACTTGACCAGCTAAGAACAAAAATTGCTGATTTTACCTATTGTTCTCTGGCTTTAGATGAGTCCTGCGATATTACTGATACAAGTCAATTATTAATATTTATTCGCGGCATTAACAAGAAATGCGAAACTAGCGAGGAACTTCTTAGTGTGCATCCAATGAAAGATACAACTACTGGTGAAGACTTTTTTCTCGCTCTTGAAGAGTGTTTAGTTAAAGTAAGTTTAACTTGGAATAAAATAGTAAGCGTCACTACGGATGGTTGTCCTAGTTTAACAGGGAAAAATGTAGGCTTACTTAAACGAATTCGCGACAAAGTAAAAAAGTTACAACCAGAACACGATATATTATTTTTGCACTGCATTATTCATCAAGAAGTGCTATGCAGAAAGGTTTTAAAACTGAATCACGTCGTTACTGTTGTGACCAAAGTTGTGAATTTTATTCGAGGACGTGCCGTAAGCCATCGACAGTTTGTTGAATTTTTGAAAGAAATTGAAAGTGACTTCTATGAAATTCCTTATTACACTGAAGTGAGATGGCTTAGCATTGGTAAAGTTTTGGACAGATTTCAATATTTGCTTGATGAAATAGTATCCTTCTTGTCGATAAAAGAAAAACTACATGATTTTCCTAAATTGAAAAATAGAGCTTGGCTAAACGATTTCTCATTTTTAGTAGATATCGTAAAATATTTGAATGAACTAAATATAAATCTACAAGGGAAAAAACAATTCGCTTTCAATATGCACTCAAACGTCAAAGCATTTATGACAAAACTAAGTTTATTTGCTGAAAACTTTAATAATAAATTATTAAATCATTTCCCCTCATTGCAAGCACGGCGAGAATCATTGAAAAATACAGATTTTTTTAAATATAGTACAATAACACAAGACCTGCATTCTGAATTCCAAAGAAGATTTCAAGATTTCAAAGCTATGTAAAAACCTTTATTATTAATTAGCCAACCTTTCAATTTCGATGTGCAAGAAGCCCCTGTTGAAATTCAACTAGAACTAATTGACTTACAATCAAATATTTTACTAAAAGAAAATTTTCACTCAAACGAATTGAGTGCTTTCTATGGCGCTTTGAATGATGAACATTTCAAACATTTTTTGAACTATGTTCAAAAATACCTTGTTTTATTTGGTTCGACATATATTTGTGAAAGAACTTTTTCTTTAATGGTTTCCACGAAAAATAAATATCGATCACAAATTACTGACGAAAATCTACACTCGGTATTAAGGATTGCTGCAAGTGATTTGGAACCCAATTTTGAAGAAATAATGTCAGATGAACATTCGAGATTTCACGTTTCGCATTAACTTTAAATATTTATTTTACCGTTTGATGTTTTTCTTTTCTTTTTTGAATTCTATTTACTATTATATTTACGAAATGCAATATAAATGTTAAATTGTAATAACTATGTGTCAATATAAAATAATTTGTATCATTAAGACATAAATAAGTAACAAAATAAAATGTTTCATTGACTGGTTTATCTAATAGGCATTTATTTATAAAAATATTTCTTTAAAAATTACGGGACATATTTTATTCAAATTGAAATGATACTTAGTGTTTTTGTCAAAAAAAAATTGGCAGGGAAAAAACTCCATCCAAAACATCCGCTTGTGCAAAGCATATGCGGTATAGTCCTCCGGCCCGGGAGACATTTTGAAAATTTCATTTTGGCCCGCGCTGTAAAGTATTTGCCCACCCCTGGTTTACGCTCAAGGAGGTAAGCCTATTTCTTCTTTGTTCCACCAGTTTATAGGTTGTTGTAGGCGAATCCAGTGCAGGTTGGCTATCCGAAAGAATTTGATATTGCACAGAGAGAAGTCTGCAATTAGAAGCCTACAAGATTCCTCCAATACTTCCGCCTGGAAAAGACTGTAAGAATTAGGAAGACGCACTAATTTTTTTCAATTCTTAGTCTATGAGAATTTATACCAGCTGCAATACCACAATCCATTTTACTGCCGCCTGTATATCGTAGTATCGAAGTTGTTTAGTGAGAATCCCTTATTCCATTCCTCCCGAGATGGAAAGAAAGTGTGAAAATTCTTATTAAAAGTCACCGTGGGGATGATATAATCAGTCCTCCCCAAGGTGAACTGAGTTTGTCGCAAAAGTAGACTGGCATAACCTTAAGTTTTTTCCTCCCAGCGACCCGCTTCATTTAACCTAAATGCACTCATGGTTGCCGTCTTCTTTATATGTAAGTCTATTGGAATAACGCGTGCCAGTGCATTGAGAGCCCTTCAGGACTTGAACTATTTGCACGGACCGCTATTGCGCAGGCTGATCTTTATATTCTGCCAAGTATTAGGTGTGCACCTAAGTTTTCGCTGTTTTGTTGATAAAAATACAACTTTGGTTAGAGAAATTAATTTATTCTTTCTATTAGATTGTCTATTTTATTATTTCATTGTATAAAACAAGTTCATTATAAATATTTTTTGCTAGTAATAATGAAATAATAATTGAAAAAAATCTTTTAGCTATATTTACACTTGAAGCCGCCATGACAAGCCATTCAGAATTTAAACAGCAACTAAGCAGATAACCGAAGACTGGGAAATTATCTGAATTTCCCGTAGTTGACGAAAAAAATTATTCAGCAATATTTCTATGGACACTGCAAATCAAAAGCAACTCAAAAAGAGGGCAAATAAATAAATAATGCAATAAAAATCTTCACCGTAAATATCAACCCAGCACTATGTCGCTGTCAGGCACATGTAAAAATGTGTGGCATCAACAGTCTTACCTTAAATGGTTGAATAAAAATCAGTGGCAGTGACAACACAAGAAAATACCAAGAACAAAGAGCCAGTAAAAATCGGAATACAAAATGTCAAAATCAGCAGCAGAATAACTGTCATCATTAATGTACACATCAACATCATTTTTTCAAGCGGTAAAAACAGCAAAACAATGGCAATAACAATAACCACAACAATAAGACGAGTGACTTCAACATGTTGCAACCTCAATGTCAACTTCATTTTCATAGTCAACAGCAAAGACAACAAAAATATCATATTTTGTTGCATACAGAATGAAAAAATGCTGCTGTTGTTGGTGTTGTTGCGGCGCCAACTCAGCTTGTAATTGGCTGACAGGTCGTCAGGCAGAAGTAAACTAAAGCAGCGGTGGCTCGTCATACGGAGAGAAGTTAAGCCAAACTTGTTGCTGTCACCGACATGCGATGCGGTTAAGTTGCTGATGTATTTATGTGCATCAAAAGTGAATTATTAATAATGAATAGCAAACTTTTGTGTACCAGTGTGTGTGTGCAGATGCTTGCATGCTTGTCTGTGTGTCGGTATTTTTGCTTTTTCAATAATTGCAAACGGAAAGGGAAATGCTGGTTTACATTGAACGCCAGTGATTCAATGCACTTTATGGAAATTTATATTTATTTGTATGCACGCAGATGCGAGATATTTACTTTTGCGCTTTTTGTGTGAGCACTTAAATCAAATATGTAACGAAATATTTATTGAACTAAAAAAATTTAATAAATTACCACTTGTAAAAAAACGGAAATATATTTAATTAAATCATTTTTTCTAGGCTTAAATAATAATTTGATTAACCAATAGTTTAAGGCTGCATCAGCACATGGATGTTTGGCTGCCATACAGATGATGATGCACTTCTGAGTTGGTTGCAATCGTGGTCGTTGCCAAACTCTTTAACCAAACTGAACTAATTTGCAATCAAGCGGTCGAAATTACAAAAGATTGGCTGAGCAATAGTGGTTTGTGCCTTGGAAACCATACAACGGAAGCAGTTCTTATCAGTAGCTGGAAAATAGTTGAGACGGCAAATGTGAGTTGAGACGGACCATGCGCTGGAGTCTAAGCTGTACACCAAATTTGTTGGAGTAATGATTGACCACAGGTTGAGCTTTAAACAGCTTTTAACATACGCCGGCGGTAAGACAACGTATACCAACGATACTGACATCATCGACCTTAACAACCGCGCTGTTAGTTTTGCCTTCTCCAAACTGGATGAAGAGGCAAAGCGAATGGGTCTGGTGGTGAACGAGGACAAAACGAAATACTTCCTGTCATCAAACAAATAGTCGGCGCACTCGCGTATCGGCACCCACGTCATTGTTGACAATTATGATTTCGAGGTTGTAAAGGACTTCGTATACTTAGGAACCAGCATTCACACCGATAACAATGTCAGCCTTGAAATCCAACGTAGAATCTCTCTTGCCAACAAGTTTTACTTTGGACGATGACAAAAGAGAAATATGAGAGAAAGATTCTGCGTAAGATTTTTTGGCCTTTGCACGTTGGCAACGGCGAATATCGCAGGCGATAGAACAATGAGCTGTATGAGCTTTACGACGGCATAGATATAGTGGAGCGAATAAAGATCCAGCGGCTATGTTGGCTGGGTCATGTTGTCCGAATGGATACAAACGCTCCGGCTCTGAAAGTATTCGATGCGGTACCAGCTGGTGGTAGCAGAGGAAGAGGAAGGCTTCCTCTGGTTGGAAAGATCAGGTGGAGAAGGACTTGGTTTCACTTGGTGTGTGCTTTGTTGAACTGGGCCAAACTCGCGTAAGCGGTTATCGCACCAATTAAGAAAAAGAAGAAGGCAGCGAGTGCTCTAACTGCATTAAGCCGGATTATGATGAATACGAGCGCTCCTAAGCCGGCTTCTAGGTAGCCACTTAGTTGTGAGCTATCATATATTTTGCTTTATGCTCTATCGGCCTAGGAAGCAATAACCTTCAGCCCCAGTATGAAAGGCATCCAATCAGTATACCGGTTATTTATCCTCAGGCTATGCTGCGCATTCTGCGCCGTATCGGAGGATGCTGCATTTTTTTGGCGGTGATATTGGGTTAAAAATGCCTTCGCCCCATATCTTAACCGTCGTTACTACATGTGTGGTGATTCCACTAAAAATATCCCTCCTCTTCTCTTGGATTTTTTCCTCAACCCCAGGACTGCTTCCGCATATCTTCAAAGTAGACCTCAAGTAGAGGTCAAGGACGGCATCCTAAGAAGGACACTTTCTTACTCAAGGGTCGCCTGTTTTGAGAAACCTATGCTCAATGCTCTTCAGCATAAGCTTCCATTTCACCCCTCTTTTTTTGGATAAGATTCTCCACGATGTATGCGACGACATTCTATTTTTCTTCGCCTATCATTATTTTTTTCAATTATTTCTTCAGGTGTAAATATTGGCTCGTTGCGGAGGTGTTCTCTCTGTATTCCACCTCTCGCATTTGAAGATGGTTTTCTCCGCATCATCATACTCAGTATCTCCTTAAATACAATTTGGTAGGCTCACCTTTCCCATTCGGCACACATTCTTGCGAAAAGACTCATGTCCGAACAAAAACTTTGTGAGGTAATAGTTAACCTTACTGTGCTTTCTTTTTACCCACTTTTTTATCGAGTATTGTCGAAGAGGCATGTTCCTGGAATCCCTGAGATTTTTGCATGCCATCTTCTCTTACGCTCTTGTGCTATATGGATCTATATGGATAGTTCCGCTGATAACTAAAATCGCTACTTCTGATGCAGTTCTGTATGAAGAAGCCACTCTCAGAGCGCAGCAAAGTTTTGCGCCGGCATTTTACCCTTAGCATATTTCTCATCCATATAGAAGAATCGAGTTCGTTGTGCCCATTAAAAGTTTAAAGTTTTGCTTGCTCTGAGCTGGACGACTAATGTTTGCCATGAGCTTACTTAACATGCCGCCTACTTTGGCAACTTTTGGGGCAGCATCATTTATGTGCGCCAAGAAAGTTGATCTTGCATCTAATTGCACTCCTAATTATTTGACCACTCTTTTTGTCCATAAAATGGCACCGAAAACTTGAAAATCTACTTCTAGTGGGATACGTCTGTTGGTTAGAAGGATTAGCTCTGTTTTCTCTGTGGCCAGTTTTATACTCGGATCATCACTTGCATTAACCTCCTTTTGGCTTTGTTAGCGTTTCGAGCAGTTATTTCAGCTGCGATGTCGTCTGTGTATCCAACTAGATCCACATCCTCATGCATCTTTATTCGAAGAATTTCATCGTAGCTTGTATTTCAGGATGCTGTACTAGTCATCGCAGGTATGCAACCAGTTTAGCTACCAGGCAGCTGACTAACCGAAAAACTGAACGGAGCATCCGTACGAGGCAGAGTGGAAGAACTCTATGAATGGACAATAGACGTACCGCTTGATTCCAAATATCTCCAAATGGTTAAATCGAAAGCATGGGCAAACAGACTTTCACCTGAAGAAACGGAGCTGGGATGGGGTTTTAGTGGGTTTCTCGGCTTCCAATGCTTCTGAGCAGCGTGAGTTACAGCTAGTTGAACAATGCGACGGTATTTACAGGAAATACTCAAAGATACTGGAATACAGCTGGCAGAAATTTACATCTGTTGGTCACCCGTTCAAATTTCTGGAACAAGATCATGCGGTTTTTTTCGTTTAAGTCTTCAGCATTGCTCATCTGGGTTGGCAAATGGCCAATCTTTAGAATTGGTTCGTTTCCGAGTATTTTGATATGGGCTGCAGCTGTTTGTTGTTTGTCAACATCAGATACCCACGTTATCTTGAAGTCACGATGCAAGACAGTGTTCCTCACAAAGCAGGGTCATAAGGGCAAGCGTCAACCCTCGCATGGCTTCCCTGCCTTGGCATAGACAACCATAGGACCTTTAAGGGACGACTACACTTTACTGGTCTTGGATAGCGGCTTCGGGTGGGAAACGAAATTAGCAGCAACAACAACTAAATAGAAAAAACACACGCAACAGAAAGACATTCAGGTAGTAACGGGCATTCGGAGCCGAACCCCAAAACCACCTCTCTTAACGCAGGATGGGCGAAATCGTCTTCTCACAAAATATTGATCCGGGGGTCGGCCGAGAGGGTCGAAGGTTTTTGGGGCGGTAAAGTGTCGGAATTGACTATAAAAGCAACGGCCGAGGGGGAATCTGAGAGGCAGTTGTAAGTCATTTATAAATCTTGTTACCCCAACGAAAGTTTTTTAGGGCAGGTTTTTAAGATTTGTGCTGGTGTTTTTTGAATTTAAGGAGACTTATTTCAAGTTTACCTTCGACAACGAGGCCGAAGAGAAGCGCTCATTGTCCATTTGGTTTTTTAATTAGAGGGTTTGGGGTACAGTTGGTCTTTATAGCTATGCTGTAGATCTACAATTGTTTGTAGAGAACAATCAGCGCTTTTATCGCAGTAGCCTTTTAATGATCTCATTGAAAGTTTTATAGTTTCCTAATTTCTTCGCGTCAATGTTGCGTCATTTTATTGAGTAAAGTTTTCAATGTCGGTTGCCGGTTTTGATGCTCCATTTCTCTTAAATTGCTTTTTTCGGCTATAAATAAAAATATTTCATTGGGATAACAAAGTTTGACTTGAACTAAAATTCACGCATCGTCAGCGAAGGTATTTTTAAGGTCCGATGTGAAAGCTCAGGTTAGTTGCACATGAGGAAAAAAATAATTTAATTTTAGTAAATAGCGCCGAAATGCTTGAGGAAATTAATATATACATACAGATACATATATGTTTATATTTGCAGTATATTTTTGGTGTCATAGTAATGGAGAAAATCGGCAACAATTATAAAGTTTTCCTAATATAAACTCATACTTATTCCCTATTTATTGTTGGCTGAAACTTGAAGTAATTTCGACAGCAATAAAACCAGCATAAACCGCTGTCGCAACTTAAATAATGTCACGTTTTAGTTGTTAGCGCACAGAACTCCAGCGCAGCACTCGTGAAACTATTTTCTTCCATGCAACTTTTCATAGCGAATTGTTAGTGGGGTGAGAGGCAAAATGCATATGTACATGTATGTATGTCTAGGACTAACATATCGATATCTACGTACATATGTATATTACATTGAAAGTATAGTAATTTAAAATATAAAATAAATTTTGGTTTTACTACTATATTTCGCTGGTCTATTAGGTTCAGGTTGGGAAGAGGTTTCTGCCCTCATAAAAGAGGTGTCGGTGCTGATACTATTCTTGTGTTCGCTCTAGTAATATACTGGAGATTTGAAGGTCTCGATCGCAGTAGTTGACATTCGTTTGAAGCGTACGTTTTTTATTTGACGTCAGTGACGTCCCGAAAAAACAGCATTCATGCTTCATTATTACCTTTTAAAGAAAAGCGCAACTGAAACGTGTCCGATATTGATCAATATTTACGGTAATCCGGCTCTATCAAATATAACTTGTATACAACCAAAGTGGCAACTTCGACGTGAATGATAAAGATCCCGAAGAGACGCATACCGAACCCTTGATGATATGTCTAGAGATTTGGATGTTGACAGATCAACCGTCAGTAAACGTTTGCACGTGATTGGAATGGTCCAGAAAGCAGGTAACTGGGTACCACATCAATTGAAGGAGAGGCATATCGAGAGACATTTGGTGACGTGGGAGATGCTTCTTGAACGGCAGAAAAGAAAAGGTTTTCTGCATCGCATCGTCACTGGCGATGAAAAATTGATCCTGAATCTTACCAAAGCACTAAATTGCATCAAACAAATAAAATATGAATTGAAGGTTTTAAGCAAACGCGAAATAAAAATACAAGCCATAAATTCAGTGAACTACACATCAATAATAAAATTATTAAAAGAAATGTCAAACATGATGACTATTATCACCCTGCTTGTTTCGAAAATAGATGGACAAAATAAATAATCTGAAACTAGCTCTATGGAATGCAAACGGCCTTGGTTGGCATGTCTTAAAACTTTCCTATAATGGATGCAATACAAAAAAGGAAAAGCGACTACATAAGTACAGGTAGGTAGGGTCACCGATATGAATAAAAAGCCAGATCTTATCGACTTTTTTATGTACAAAGGTGTATATAGAAATTAACTCACAATTAAACCTAACTTCGACTTGTCATCAGATCAAATCCTAAACAAAATGACTGAAGATATTAAACAGGGGAATTAAAGTAGTGGCGTACGCGGACGACATAGTGCGCATGGTTTCAGGAATGTTTCCAACCACAATCAGTGAGGTTATGGAAGGAGCTCTGGTATTACTCAGCAATTGGGCCACGGAGTGTGGTTTAGTGTAAATCCGAGAAAAACTGAGCTGATGCTATTCCCCAAGAAAACCAAGGTACCAAACTTTAATCTCCCAAAACTAAACGGCGTTAGTCTCACGCTAACCCAACAGACAAAATACCTAGGTGTTATCCTAGACCCCAAACTCAGCTGGAAGTCCAACGTAGAGTACAGGGTAAAGAAAGCGAATATAGCACTTTACACGTGTAAGAGAATGTTGGGTAAAAAATGGGGCCGCCAACCAAAACTAACCAATTGGTTCTTCACAGCCATTGTAAGGCCAATACTAACATATGCGGCACTAGTTTAGTGGCCTGCAACAGAAAAGATATACAACAAAACTAAGCTGAACAAGATGCAAAGAACAGCGTGGCTCTTAACTACAGGAGCGCTTAGCACCAGTCCTACTGAAGCGCTCAATGTACTAATTCATCTGCTACCATTAGATTTACACATTAAAACAATCGCTACTGGCAACGCGGCGAGACTCAGAGACATAGGAAGCTGGACAACAAGGTTGTACAGTCACAGCAAGATCCTCCTACAGGGACCCTCACTGCTGAAAAACAGATCAGACTACACAGTCCCCGATCTTAACTTCAAGAAAGACTTTACGGTACGTTTTACACCGAGAGCCGAATGGAGCAAAGGGAAGGTGATTGGAAAATATGATATTGAAATCTATACCGACGGTTCTAAGATGAACTGTGGTGTGGGAGCTGGCTTCCATTCGGAGCCACTCAACCTATCTCAGTCAATTCGTCTTTCTGACTATGCCAGCGTGTTCCAGGCAGAACTGTTAGCGATCAGAGAAGCATGCTAATCACTAAAACGCTATCTATATTCTCAGACATCTATAAAGGCCTTAAAATCCAACTCCATTTCATCTAAACTGGTCTTTCAGTGTAGAGAGGAGCTGGAATTGCTTAGTCATTGGTGTGAAATCACTCTGATATGGGTTCCCGGTCATAAAAACATACGGGGTAATGAGATAGCGGATGAGATAGAAAGAAAAGGTTCGACACTAGACATAACAGAGGCGGTGGCAGTCTCCACCCCACTCAACACAATAAAAGCACCCAAAGACGAATGATCTGTTAGGATGCTCTCGGCCAAACATCTCATGCATCACTGCGACCCTTACAGGCCATTGGAAAGTAGGGGATCATGCCGCTAGACTCAACCTACCCTTCAATCCTATCTGCAGAAGCTATCAAGCGGAAGGGGCGAAGGAAAGTCTTTTCCACTACTTATGTGAATGTCCAGGGCTAGCTAGGGCTTGACTCCACTCCTTTGGTAAGCCTTTCCTGCAGCAAATTAATAAGATCTCAGACATCGAGTTAAAGGATTTGCTGCTATACTTGGACCTAACTAAATGGATCTGTCTTATACCAAAAACAAAAAAAAAAAAAACAAAAAACATCATCATACGAGGACAGTGGTAGTAAAACGGTGCTGGTCACTAATTAGGATTAATTCAGTGGAAATACTCAACCACCTTAAGAGCCACAACAACAACAAGAGTAGGGCGCACAACAGGTTTTAAGAATGCTGTACAAGATCTTGACATTTGGTAGCATCACGGGACAGTTAATTTTACGCTTTAATAATTCCTTTCCTTGCCAAATATTTTGAAGTTATAACTTTTTTTTCAAATATTTCAATATTTTTTGCACATTTATTCTCAATATTTTTATTCTCCATACTATATTCTCAATTTATTTTTTCTCAATATTTTTCATCGGTTGAAAAGAAATAAAAACAAGTGGCCAGTGTGAAAAATTAATTTTTTTCATGTATAAATATTTTTTTTACCTCAAACGTTTCTGGGTCAATCTTATAGCACACTTAATTAATATTGTATTTAAATCAGATTTGCAGTTTTGGTGTAAGAAACAAAATTCAAAAGATTTTGGTTGGATCGGGTTGAATATTATAATGGGCATTGCATGGCGTCGGGGCGTATGAGCAACATTTTGTGTATGGGGCCGTATAAGTAACATTTGGAGCGCGAAGCAAATGCCTTTAGGTTAAAATTAATTACTGCCAAAGGCGCATACGTTGTAGTCAAGTGAAGCTTCCTCAATAATTTACTATGCATTTTAGTGCTCTTGCCCCCACCTAACACCCCTACCACGAGCTGCTCCAAATGGACTCCTGCAATTAATGCAACAATATATCCAACAGCTGTCAAGTCAAATCTGCCAACAATGCCACACATAAATTTGTCATCTTGACACGGTTTTGAATGAAAACGCAAACGCAGACATAAATGCACAAATGCGTACGGTTGATGGCATGCAACATCTAGCAATGGAATCAGCGGCGGCAACATGCAGCACTGACAGCAGCCAACTATGTAGGCACATCAACTGCAGCAATGATGGCCCCCGCATGGCCATGTTCTGAGACAAGGCTGAAACAAGGCGGCAGTGTGTAAGTGTGTGGCAGCACAAGTAGGCGTACTATGTACGCACTCGCCACCTTAGCCACTAAAATGCTGCTACGGCTGCTGGAGGCACTGCTTCCCCTCATTGCT
Organism: Anastrepha obliqua; assembly: GCF_027943255.1. NCBI lineage: Eukaryota > Metazoa > Arthropoda > Insecta > Diptera > Tephritidae > Anastrepha > Anastrepha obliqua. The sequence goes on from NC_072893.1 coordinate 7,064,184, forward strand.
GCCACTTCACTTACCACTTGCTTCATGTTGAATTATGCCTCCTGACGCTGACATATTTGCCACTTAACAGCGTCGGCACCCCGGTAAAGCAGTCAACAACAGTCACCGAAGCCGCCACCGCTGCCACAAAAGCAGCAGCTAAATATAAGGCAAATCCGCAGCTGGAGCTCACTTCAGTTGGTTTCAGCAAAATGCGCAATTAGGGTTTTGTGGTTGTAAGTGTTATGTGGCAACTGAAGAAAAAAGGAAAAAAGAAACATAACAGCAAAAAATAACGAAAACAAACACACAAATAAGCGAACAAACAATCGGAGAATGAATGTTCACTCATTCTTTGCGCGCATCTTAAGCCTTCACTTGCACACGCATGCTTAGCAAGAATAACAGCAACAACAACAATTACAATTGCGAAAAATACACAGCCGAGCGCACTTAGCACATTTGCTCAATTTACAGCAATTTACACTTGCCGCTGCCATTTGTGGCAACCCCCGGCATGCAGTGACTGCCGTGCCCTCCCACCCACTTTCCGCATTTTTGCCCCGCACTGTAGGGCGTTTTGGAGTGCACATTTCGTAATGGAAAAATCACTTGAGCTCATTTATAATTCAATTTCATGTACTTGTGGCAGTTTGTTAATGTGGTTGTTGGTGGTGTTTGCTAAGGTTGCATTTGCCGGCGTGGAATTTGTTGCATGTCATGTGCAGTGTTGACTTAATAAATTGCAAGCATATTAAGTGTGCGCTGGTGTTGGTGTTGGCGGCTAGCAGAGTGCGAGTGTTTAGCTTAGCTATTACGGCGCTTATTGGTTGGCATATACATGTGTGTGTGTGTGTGTGTGCGTTGGTAACGCTGCAGCGCACTTTGATTAATGCGAATTTGAGTGTGAAGTGGCGAGTGTCGTAATTGCTTAGTAAGCATTTTAATTATAATAATGTAAACGGTTTTTATTGCCGCTGCAAAATGCTGCGCAAAATGTGTGTAATTGGCGTTGCGCATATTTGAAAGGAGTTTGTGTTGTTTCTACTGCTGTTGAATAAGGCAAATGTTAGGAAAAGAAGAAGACTTGCATAACCGAGCAGATTCTGGTGGCAGGCGATGAGAAACTCTTTGCTATATCTGTGCACATTAGGATGCCTGGGTGACCTAGGTTAGGATAAACGACTGTTCTTGCGAGGGGCCTACGTAGACAAACACAAAAATTCTTCCGTTGAGATAACATAGAGTGGGAAGGGGGAGAGAAGAAAGACAGGAACCAGACAGATGGAAAAAAAGGAAGAAGTGGCTTTCGATTCGGGAATGATCATCAACAGTGGCTAAGAACGTTCGTATTAACGGCTTCAAGCTATTGATGAATTTCACCAGATGTGTGAAATTGGGTTTCGGGGGAAAAAATGTCGTATTTGTGATCGAAATTCGACGCTTTATTTAATGTACTTAGAATTATCCGAGTCAAGTCAAATATGCCCCGTTTTGATCGCAAACTTGTTGCCATTTAGAAGGCAACTTCATTATCCCCCCTTTATAAAAACCGCTTGTAAAAACTCAGACCACCAGTTTTCGCAAGCCTCTTTTGAGGCCAACTTGGTATCACCAAGGGCATTTTGCATGGACCGGAAGAGATGAGATTCACTTGGTGTCAGGTCCGGACTATATGGTGGGTGCGATAGGACATCTCATTCGAGCTCCCGTAGCTTCTGGCGGGTCATCAAAGATATGTGAGGACGAGCGTTGCCCTGGTGGAACACAATACCATTCCTATTGACCAATTCTGGCCGCTTATGGTCAATCGCCTGCTTCAAACGGTCAAGTTGCTCACAGTACAGGACCAAATTAAGGGTCTGGCCATAGTTGAGCAGCTCATAGTGGATATTTCCCTTCCAATTCCACCAAACACACAGCAAAACCTTCCTGGCGGCCAATCCGGGCTTGGCGAGGGCTTGGGCCGGCTCGCCGCTTCTCGACCACGATCTTTTTCGTTTGGCGTTGTCGTACGTGATCCACTTTTCATCGCCAGTCACCATTCGCTTCAAAAATGGGTCAAGTTCGTTCCGTTTTAGCAGAGAATAGGAAGCGTTGATTCGGTCCAAGAGATTTTTTTGCGTCAACATGTGTGGCACCCAAACATCCAGCTTTTTTTAGAATCCAATCTTCTGCAAATGGTTCCAAACGGTTTTGTGGTCTACACCTAGTTCTTGACTAATCGAGCGAATGCTCACATGCCGGTCTCTTTGGATAATTTCAACGATTTTATCAGTCTCTACGACGATTGGCCTACCAGTAAGGGGTGCATCTTCGACATCTACTACACCAGAACGAAATCGATCGAACCAACGCTGTGATGTGCGAATCGTACCTCTAAAGTAGTAAAAACGTAGAATATGACGAATTTCTTGCTCGGTGGACTCCATCTTTGACGCGCTATAACTTAAGACTGAAACGTACGATCACAACACTGTCAAAAAGACACTTGTAGTACAGATTGTCGTCTTCAAATCGCCGTTTAGTGTGACCCGATGCAATAAGTACAACGCAAGATATGTTTAAATGTCGCGCTCAATTGACAAAATACGACATTACTTTTTCCCCAACCCAATATTTAAACCCGCAATATCCGCAGGTGTAGCGTAAAAGTGAGGACCCAGATGTCTAAATCTTTGCCCGACGAGAGCAGGGTAGCTGAGAAGAAGGTGCTGAGATGATTCCGCCTCGACCTCCAGACAGCTTCTGCAGAAAGAACTAGAAGCAATCCGAAGTCTCACCGCATGAACACCTAACGGACAATGTCCGGTAAAGATATCCGCCAAATTCGATAGCTGGGGCTTTGTTAGCCTTGGAAGTGGATGACTTAACTATTACGTCGGCATGCCTGAAAACATGGACTTACTTTAGGAGTACCAAAGAGCGTTCAACTTTCCCTCAAAAGATAAAGAAAAAGTGAGACACGAAGCTTCAATATTAATTCTCCGTTAGAATAACCTTTCTTTTCAAAAATGATACAACCCAGTAGGGTTGAAGTTATCTGAATTAAGAAAAACATTTTTTGATATTCCAAATATAAGACAGAGAGGGAATTGGTAAGTTTCAACCTGCCGGTATTTAGAAGCGCGAACATTGCTCTTGCACTGAAGGAAAATATCTCGGAGCAATCGTTCCTTCGAGAGTCGGTTCTACGTAACCGCAACGACCCAGATTTATGTCTATCACTCTCCCATATATGTATGAGGACTGTGGGCAAAAAGTAAGGTGAATTTATTTGTCAAACTTCGCGGGATTAAAATTTCGCTCTAGTTATTTTTTTCATGAGTTGGCAGCACTGTTAATAACATCTGGACCAACTTTCATGTGAATGTCATTATCAGTAATATATAATATTTACGCTTGTGTTTACCAAACGACCAAGAGTGTATTTTTCGATTTTTACAATGTCTGATTTGATTGAGCAGAGAAGTGCCATTAAATTTTGTTTGCGGAATGAAATTTCGGCTGCGGAAACGTTTAGCATGTTGCAGAAGGCATTTGGTGATTCGACCATGTCGCAGAAAAATGTTTATAAGTGGTACAAAGACTTGAAAGAGGGTCGAGAACGGGTTGATGACTTGGAGCGCTCCGGACGACCATCGACGTCAACAGGTGACCAACACGTCACTAAAGTGAAGGAGTTGGTGCTCAAAAATCGTCGGTTGACTGTTAAAGACCTTACTTATATGATCGGAATATCAGAAGGATCTGTGAAAACCATTTTGAAATACCATTTGGGCCTACGAAAAGTCAAATCTCGTTTGGTACCGAAAACTCTCAATTTCTTGGAAAAAAGTCGTCGCGTTGATGTGTGTGAAACAATGCCTTCAGACTATCAGGACAAGCTCAAATGCATCATTACGGGAGATGAGACTTGGATTTATGCTTACGACCCTGAAACAACCGACCAATTAAGCGAATATCGTGCTAAAGGCGAGGCCAGACCGAAAAGAGCACGTCAAAGTTGTTCAAAAATAAAGCTCAAGATGACAGTTGTTTTCGATTTTCGTGGTGTGGTGCACTATGAATTCCTTCCACCTGGCCAAACTGTTAATAAGGAATATTATTTGAGCGATATGCGTCGTTTACGTGAAGCAATTCCTCTAAAAATACCAGAATTATGGGCCAACAACTCTTGGTTTTTGCATCATTATAATGCACCGTCTCACACTGCACTCGTTCTTCGTGACCATTTCGCCAAAAATTCCATGCATATCGTTCCGCAACCACCGTATTCGCCTGATTTGGCTCCGTGTGACTTCTGGCTATTCCCAAAACTCAAGAGACCACTCCGGGGAACGCGTTTCGAGTCGATTGAGGAGATAAAAGCTGAATCGAAGAAGGTGCTGATGGCTATACCGGAAATGGACAATTTGGGATGTTTCGGGGATTGGAAAAATCGTTGGCATAAGTGTATTTCATCGAAAGGGGATTGTTTTGAAGGGGATGAAATTGATTTACAAGAATAAATAAAGATTTTTCATTTTACAACCAAATTCACCTTACTTTTTGCCCACATGAGTCGGTACGTGACTACCATTCGGAAGTGCACTGGCCCGAAGCTTCGGCCACGAAACACTAATTGATAGGAACATTTTTGTCGAATAACGCTTGCTTCTCGATTTTTCATTGGCGGAGGACTTTTACTCAGCGCACAACCAGACATCCTGAGTTGTTTCGCTTTCTCAAATCAGTTCGCTCCAGAAAAGATGAGGATCTTTGGGCGAAACTCGGAAGTTGTGAGGTATTTATACCATATGCAGAAGAATCCTCCCGGCCACTCAGAAGTGAATGACGACCAGAGACTTTTCCCACTTGCGTGAACTTTTACACATGAAACCCTTGTCTAATTCATGTTGTTGCCATCATCAGCCTTAACAACTGCGCTGTTAATTCTACCTTTTCCAAACTGGATAACGAAGCAAACCGAATTGGCCTGGTGGTGAACGAGAATAAAACAAAGTACCTACTGCCATCAAACAAATATTCGGCACACTCACACGCATGCCTCTGTTGACAGTTATGATTTTGAGGTTGTGAAAGACTTAGTTTATTTAGGAACCAGTATTGACACTTATAACAATGTCAGCTTGAAAATCCAACCCAGAATCTCTCTTGCTAACAAGTGCTACTTTGGACTAAGTAGGCAACTGATTAGTAAAGTCCTCTCTCGACGAGCAAAATTAACACTCTCCAAGGCTCTCATCCCCGTCCTTTCTTATGTTGTAGAATCTTGGATGATGACAACATTTGCGGAGATACCACGGAAAATTTTTGGAAGCTAGAATGGGCTGTATAAGTTTTACGAAGACATAGACAAAGTGCAGCAAATAAAGATTCAGCGGCTTCGTTTTCTGGGCAATGCCATCCGAACATATACAAACGTCCCGACTCTAAAAGTATTCGATGCCGTACCAGCTGGTGGTAGCAGAGGAAGAGCAAGGTGTCCATCGCTGGTTAGCATGAGAAGTAAATGACTCGCGCGTAACAAATAATTCGTTCTGATGGTCTCTACTTGTCTAAACATTGTATCATATCTTCTTTTGAACTGAGCCTATGGTTATATGAAAATCCACATCATTTATATAGTAGGTCAATACCGAAACAAGCCGCTGGCTTCAATTGCAAAGCTCTCAAGGAAGATAGTCGTGAGATCACTTTACCTTTCCACACAGTAAACTGTTTACAAAAACTTTCGTGGAAATGTGGATTCGTCAAATTTGGATGGGAGTAAGTACTTCTCGTACAAAGTCTTCCCTATCTCACAGTAGCAATTCTTAGCTATTTTGGGGACTATTTTTGCACCAACAAAAGCCTATGGTGCTACTATCCGCCACTATCTATTAAGGTGAAGGACTCAAAAAACCCGCGCGTGCTTCTTCAAACAATTGGAGATTCTCACACTTCAATGTATTATGAGCCTCTGGAAATTGTAAGCCCCCTGCTAAATTACACAGACATATGATCCTCAGTGCGCTTTCCTATGGACGGCTGAACAATATAACGGACATTTGTGGAGAAGTACGAAGGTACTTTATATTCTTATATGTTATACCTGCCACTTTCAGTGATAATCCACATATTCTTCCCACTATCATCGGCATGATTGGAAGTTTTGCTCTAGATTCCAGTAAGCATAAGTTCCCTTTGTAGGCAGAATGAAAATAGTATCCTTTCGTTCAAATGAAACAATGGACATCAGTACTTCATTTGGAGTCTGATAAAATATATGAAGTCTCCAGAAAATCAGGTACAATTAAGGAAGTGTAGTCGACACACATGTTGATGAAGACTAACAACTCCAACTAAGGCAGGATGGAAATCAGCCGTGAACGAGGAATGTTATAGTATTGGTGGGAGCATGCACCACATAACATTGGTGTGACGGCACCTTTGATAATGTTTCTGACATTTTACTTTAAATCTACTTACCAGAAACAAAAGGCCTAACTCTTCATAATACCTGATATATGTAAATTTCTTATCAAAATACCACTCCTCTATCCCTAAAGTATGCATATAGCTGCCAAAGTTGCTGATAACTGATAGGTGATCTGGCTGATCTGAATAGATCTCACATAGACCACAAGGGTCCGCACATCATTTTGACAAACTATAAAAATATCTTTGACAAAAAGACTGAATAGAAGTGGACTAAGGACAAACCCTTGTGGAGCATCAGCGGGCGCAAATCTAAACTGGGATATCAATTTACTTATTTTCTTAACCTTACGCATTCTCTCCCCAAGATTGCTGGCCATGACTCTTTGAAGCCGAAATAATCTTTAAACTTCGAACACAACAAGTTGTGATTCACTGAGTCAAGTGCTTTTGAAAAGTCAAGTAAGTAAATAAGTGTCAAGTCACCAATGTTAAAGCTAATCCTAATACCGTCGAGTATCTTAACCATTGCTGTTGAGTAACTATGATTTTGTTTGAAGCCAGATTGTAGTGGAGGGAGTAGACGATTTTCTTGCACAATTGAAGAAATTTGCGCGGCCATCAAGTTTCCGCAAACCTTGGAAAATACGGGCAGTACACTGATGGGTCTATAGTAACCAGCACAAAAAGCATAATAACTGGAAAAACTATAGGCTTTTGTCAAACTAGCTAAATATTTTCAGTATTTTCGACAACGACAGTAGAAATGCACTTGGTATCCTTAAAGAATCTTTTTTCCATTTGCTTTAAAAGAAAAATGATACTAATCTTTAATATTCTCCTTAATATTTTATTCGAATAGTCAATAGCACACAAATTTATAAGGCTTTAAATGGCTAATAACAATAATACGTAACTACAACTGCCGGCTTTACTAAGAAAACATTAAATGCAACCCAGGGCGCTATGAGCCAACCGCTTTGTTGTTATTGTTATTTATTCCGGATTATTGCAAGGAGCAAACAAACACAACATCTACAAAGCAAGTACGCAATACATATGCACAAAAATATATATACATGTGGCGAATAGATATGTATTTTTTCCTATTTGTGCCGCGCTGTCCTCGTAAGTACTGAATAACCAGCATTCATGCGTCAATAATTTATTCATAACCTCACATTTATTATGCAAATATTGTGTAAACATATACACAAATAAGCGAACCTACGAATATGCGAATGTGTGTGCATACACAAAAAATCAAGTAATAACATAAAAACCATCGAACTCTGCTGCCACAGCCACAGTCGCAGCCGCAGCCAGACCACCCGGACACACACCCGGACCCGGAATGAATCATTTCCTTTGGTGAGTTTCCGTTGGCGAGCATATGAGAAGCGATGGCGAAACATTCAGTTCACTGGCTGACTAACTGACGAAGTAAATAGTTTCGGTTTGTTTGTGCGTGTATGTGTGTGCTATTGGCTGCTAACAGGAAGTGTGCGAAAAGGGACATACTTTGATGTTTGACACTTCGTTACTGCCCCTGTTGCCACAGCTGCTGTTGTTGCTTCTATTGCTGGGCGAGCTATTTATGAATGTTTTGCTGTTGTTGCTCCACATTGTAACTTTTTGTATTTGGTTGTGTGTCTGATTCATATTCAGTTAGTCTGGCTGCATTGAAGGAGGGTGCATAATAATTTTATTGCCCCAAAGGAGTCTTCTGACGACGAATAGAATGTGGAGAAAAATTGCGCCGAATACATTTTTGTTTTCCTTACATACATATGTATGCATGTCTGTATGTATGTATTTATCGGAAATATCCGGATGACTAAAATGTTTATGCTTATCAAAGCAATACAATTTTCTAAGCAATTTACAAATTATTTGCCTACAAACACAGACACCTGCGTGGCAAATCGGTAAACACAACAAATATTTTTAAACATTTTTCGTAGATTTTTAGGGTGAAGCAAACATTTGGTGTATTTGTTGAATAGAAATCTTGGAATATAACACGAAAAATGATTTTTATTTATTTATTATAATGGGGTATGATAATACAATAACAATACTTCTTAACTAATAGAGTGCCAGCTGCCACGGCATTCGACTCGGAGGAAATTAAATCTGATAACATTTGAATTTTTAAGAAAAGTAACCTAGTACGGCGGCCGCCGTCGCTGAATGAGTTGGTGCGTGACTACCATTCGGAATTCGGAGAACGTAGGTTTAAATCTCAGTGAAACACCAAAATGAAGAAACACATTTTTCTAATAGCAGTCGCCCCTCGGCAGATAATAGCAAACCTCCACATAAAAAAAATATCTGCCGTTTGGAGTCCTCTTAAAACTGTTGGCCCCTCCATTTGTGGAACAACATCAAGACGCCCACCATAAATAGGAGGAGGACCTCAGCCAAATACCCGTAAAGGGTCTAAGCGCCAATTGTAACCGAAAGAGTAAAACTTGAAGGAGCACATGTAAGTGAACCAGGAAATGGTCGTCATTTGCAAAAGTATTTTGTTCTAATTAAGTGCAAAGAAAATTTTTTTACAAGTTAAATGCCTTTCCATTAAAAAAGATATGAAAAAAAAATTTTAAGTTTTTTAAATAAAAAAATTAAGGCTTCACAAATATTAAAACGAGCAAAAAAGACACACCTTCATTTAGTTTCAAAGTTTGCAAAAATAAATCCGAAATTTGTTTTTTGTTTTGTTGTTGCCAGTGTTGGCAGATTTTTTATTAAACTGTAATTTTCCAACCAAAAATTTTTTTTATTTCCGAGAAAAAAACTGTGCCCACTAAAACTAAATTGCGTGACCAGTGTGGCCAGATTGCTTTTGTTTTTTTTTTCCAAAAACAGGAAATTTCCAAAAAAAAAATTTGTATTTTCGAACAAAAAATTGTGCCCACTAAAACGATCATGGGTCACCAGTGTTGCCAGATTTTTTTGTTTTTTCAAAAAGTTTTAATTAAAAAAAACCATATTTTTGACCAGAAAACTGAGCCCACTTAAATTTATTTTTTTTTTTTTCTAAAAACTGTAAATATCAAAACAAAAAAATTCAGTTTTTACCAAAAGTTTTTACTCACGAAAACTGAGTTTGGTCACGAGTGTAGTCACCAATGTGCCCATGTTGTTTCTGTTTTTTTCAAAACATTGTAAATTTCTAAAGAAAAAAATCTCTATTTTCGAGCAAAAAACTGTGCCCAATAAAACTATCAGGGGTCATCAGCGTTGCCAGATTATTTTCTTTCAAAAAATTGTAAATGACAAAAACCAGAACTTTTTTTACCGAAAAACTATGCCCACTAAACTTAAATTGGGTTATGAGTGTAGTCACCAATGTTGCCACATTATTTTTAAACTGTACATTTCCAAACCAAATTTGCAATTTTTTTACCAAAAAACGGTGCCTAGTAAAACTAAACAGGATCCCGAGTGTAGCGACTAATGTTGCCAGATTTTTTTTTCAAAGAATTTTAAGTTAAAACAAAACTTCATTTTCAACCAAAACAGTGTGCCCACTGAAACTATAATATAATGCTATACGAGTGTAGTCGTCAGTGTTGCCAGATTTTTTTTAATAGTAGATTAAAAAAAAAATAATAATTTTTGACGAAAAACTGCACTAAAACTATAATGAGTCGTGAATGTAGTCACCAGTCTTGTCAGATTGGTTGTTTTTCTAAATTTCAAAAAAACAAAAAAAAAAATTTGTGACCAAAAAACTGTGCCTACATTTTGAATTACATATATTAACTGAACAAAAATGGTCTTTGTGAACTGGAATATTTAAATCAGGCCGTTTTTAGTGAAAATCAGTTTCAATAATTTTCGTAAACTGCTTTCTTAATTTTGTTTTATACATATATGTATATATACCTCAAATGTATTACAATCACCACATTTTTTATAAGCAATCTTTTGTTCTTAAAATACCAGGCAGTGCTGGTTTTTCTAATTTATTTCTTCTTTTGTTTTATTCAAATTGATTAAAATATTTTTTTTTTCACATTTGCAGTAGCGATTGAATCCAAAGGACAGCTGAAATCATTTATTTGTTGTTGCTTTAAAAATTTACTCTAAAAACAGCTCAACAGGAGTGTCAGAAGTTAATTATACAAGTAGACTAGCAAAATAGATGTGACGTAATTTGCGCTATTCATCATCAATTGAATATTAATCAATATTAATAATATTAATCAATCAAGTTAGCTTATTGCATTTTAATTTACCCAAAGCAATCGGTATTTCAATAAATCCTTTAACATGCTTCCTTCTTAATTTTGCTTTCTTTCCATATGCCGAAAGGTGAAACGATTTAACCTTAGTATAGATCAATACTCGAACGGTACTTTTGCCTCACCCTGTACTTGCTTAGTGCCAAATGCATGAGGTAGGCAATTTATTTTATTTCGCTTTGATTTTGATTTTTATTTATTTACTTGGCTGCTGCAGCATCTCTGATCACCAATCCATTTTGGACGAAATTTCGTTGTTGCCTGCAGCGGCAATTCATCAACATTCTAGTTAGGATAAAGAAGTGCATATGAGGAGGGGATATGACGTTTCTAAACCAAATATTCCATTATATAATGCCTTTTATTATACATAAACAAACATACATACATATGTATATATACCAACATTTACATATTTACACAGTTATATTTATATGCATATTTGTATGTATTCTTTAATTTTTTTCTTGGCATCTGACGTGAAATAAAGAAATCGAGAAATCGCATGCCGCATATGCTGCTTGTGTTGCCAGCGCTGCATATGTGGCAAGTAGCGTAAAATTCCATGCATCTGTCAGCGGCAGCAGTAGCAGCAGTAGAAGTATGGATGTGAGACCGCCGCGAACCGGTTAGCGGATTCTTGGCAACGGTTCGGAATATTCAGATATTGTTGTTGTTGTGGCATATTGTTTTTGCATTTATTTGCTTTCGCTGCAACACATTGCTCTTCCAGTTCTATGTATTTGTTCTTTTTGCTGTCTGTCTGACATCTTGACGAATTTCTTGGCAAATGCTGAAAATAATAAACTCGCATTCCCTGCTCATTCGCGAATTTTTGAGGCTGCGGATTGCGTCTATTTTATTATTTCTTCAAGTTAGGGGTATTGTTGTTGTTTTTTTATATTTTCTGCTTGTTTTTTGTTTTGTGGAAAATACGGAATTTGTACTGTATTTCCGTGATTGCCTTCAAGTTGATTGATGCTAGCGAAAATACTTTCGTACTCAAGCTTTACATCGGATTTCATCTATTTACTTAAGGATTTCAAATAAGTGATAAAGGATTAGCTTTCAGTTCATATTAGGCTAGGGATTAAATAAATTTTTGTATTTGATATCTATGCTGGAAAGCACAAAACTTGAATTTGAAGATAAGCCTTCGATGACTGGCTGGAAGCTTGATACTGTAAATGATTCCCTATTGTCAAGCTACAAAAAAATAGCGCAAGAAATATAAAAACTCCAAATTGTCTTCCCGGACGGTGTTTCATGCAGTAATTCGAGTATTCGTTCTATAGCTAAGTGTGTCCGGGAAAGAAAAAAACGCTAGACTCGACAGAGACGTGTACACTGTCTATAGAGCTTTAGGGGTGACTCACATGCACAGTCTATGCTAGAGTTTTTAGCGAGATTTTTTCATCTTGTACACAATCTATTGGAACTAGATCTATTGGAAATCGTGAATGACGAGTTACGGTGGTGTTAACCGCTTCATCATGTTGATGAAATTTATCAGGTGGTTCTTATCAAGGCCTGATATATTAGCATCCTACAGTAGCCTGCTGTAACAGGCATATAAAAGAAATGCACTTCAAGGACTTTTGTGGCCTCTACTCATCACAGTACCGTATCCAGATCCAGTTTCCTTATTAAATTTAAGATAGAGCTGGTGAATCTGGGGTTTGATTGAAAAGTAATGAGCCTTCTCGCGCGGAGCGTCTGCCAAGCGATCAATCGAATCGGCTGTTGGGGGAAAACGATCGTTGGATCTTCCCCTTTCCCTAGAAACCGGTCCCAGTTCGCTGGCAACAGCGGTGCAGTCAACATCGCTTTCACGTGCGCTGTTTTAAAAGTGTGTTAGGATTTTGCAGTGGCGAAAATGCACTGATCGTTGGAGCAACGTTACCCGATCAAATTTTGCGTAAAGCTAAACAAAACGAGTACCGAAACCATTGGGCTACTCAAGGAGGCTTACGGGCTTTTACAAAGAAGTGCTCCTTCGGCTAAAAAACCGCGTCGCCCGGGTTCGGCCCGACCTCGTCAACAATTGGACCCTTCGTCATGACTATGCGTCGGCGCACACCGCCTTCCTCTACACCTCTGCATTGGCCAAGATGGGTGTTCCGGTGCTTTCCCACCCTCCCTACAGCCCAGACCTGTCCCCTCCGGATTTCTTCTTGTTCCCGCGCCTGAAAAGAAAGCTGAAGGGGAGGCGTTTCGACTCCATCGAGGCGATCCAAAAAACTGTGACAGCCGAATTGAACGCGATTCCGGCGGATGAGTTTAAAAAATGTTTCCTGCAGTGGAAGGACCGCTACCAGCGGTGTATTGACGGTCAAGGGTCCTATGTTGTATAAGCCAAAAGGTTTGATAAAACTGCTTAAAAAAAATAAGGCTCATTACTTTCAATCAAACCCTGTAAAAAACATAGAGGGAAATGAAATTGCTGATGACCTTGCCAGGAAGGGAACTGACTGCCGATCCGGTTATCGGCATCCCCCTGACAGTTGTTAAAGCGGAGTTGCCCAAGTTATTTCTCAGGAAAGCGCAGAAAAGAAGAAGCTCCATATCTTCATGTGCTTTTTCAACACTTTGGCCCAAGTACAATATACGGAGGTCTCAGGAAGTCCTTTGGACTCCTCGCCATTCAATTTCCAAACACGTAGCTGTGTTTACTGGTCACTGGACGATCGGCACACACGCTAGGTTTACCATTACCAGCACAGGAAAGCCAGGTTTACCATTTAACATTGCAGAAGCTGTGGGTACCTTTCAGAGAAGGAGACTGTTGAGCACTTTCTCTGTAAATGTCCGGGCTTGGCAGCTAGACGATTAAGATCATTAGGTGCTCTTTTCTTCGACAGCCTGGGTTTTCGACACTGGTTCCTGGGGCAGTACGCAAATATAAATCTCGTCAATCTTCTCATTATATAAACAGCTCTGGTTGGCTGTAGATATCTGCCTGTTGGAGCTCTCATAATGGGATCAAAATGGCGCTTTGGTGCTACTCGAGGAGTGCCAAGTGCACTTCAACCATTTCACCTCCCTACCTACCTTGGTTGGGCTGAGCATATATGCCTTTGTTGTGGCTGCAATTGAGCGAGAAGTCTTGGCTCTCCCCGCGCGATAGCGCCACGTTCAAGTAGAAGGCGTATTTGTGTCTCCGGGGATTGGTCGCGGAAACGACAAAAGTCATTGAATCATATCCCAATCCCAGACAGAAATTTGTGGATCATATCCCACAATACCCGTACGCATTCTCATTTTGTTTTTAGAGAGGGTTGCGTGCACTCTACACCTCTTTTGATTATATCACCCCAGTGAGGCCTTCGTCTTAAAATCAAAGCAGGTTGTCTAGGTAAATACTTTTTCAATTCTATTAGAGAACTGTCAGGCGTGCGGATGGATTGTCTGTCCTGCATTTCATAAGAGCCACAATATGGTTCCACGAAGAAAAGTAATTGAGGTTCCCGAGTAGCACAGTGTTATCACACTGGTCTGTGTGAGTTGATCGTACAGACCCACCATAATCTAACATAACCTAAGGTCTTCGCCTAACCTAAGGCACTTCAATCCTAGGCTAGTGCGCTTAATCACCTGCCTGCGGAGCGAAACGCCGACTCTCTCTGCCACGAGCATTCTACCACCAATTATTCTGTAGATTAATTTGATAAGGTCGGCTCTGACCCGCAGTTTGTGGAGAGACTTAGTAATTGCCTCCGGGAGGTTAATATTACATGCCACCAATTTCGAGGAAGGCGCCCACTGCGACCTATTTCTGATATAGGGACTCCTCTGTATCTTCAACAATTGTACGCAATGCAGATTCTACTGATCCGCTTTTAGAGTAAGAGTTTGGGCATTCGACAAGCGTGCCCGAGGAACTTCACTTCTTATAAGCAGGCCAGCAAGAGAGCCGAAACACTGATTGGCCTGAAATCCTTAGTGGAGACATGTGAGCTCTTGTCTCAAAAGCTGCAGAGAGTGAAGAGGTCAGGTGTTTTACCAATAGCCCGTAGTTCTTTTTAAGCAATATGAATTATTCACAGATTTAAGTTTATTGAGTTCGCACATCGCAGAAGGCACAAAAGAGATCCAAAACAATAACAAAAACAAAGCAATAATAATACAAATTTCAACATTAGCCTCAATGCGAATTAACGATTTTTTAAATGATTGATGACATCGAAGATTTTTCACAAGTACTAAGAGGACATGCAGCTGTTAATGTAGCCTTAATAGATTTGTTGCTATTCTTATCTAAGAAGCCATTAAGCATATCCAACTCACACAGGCACAGCGCAAAACAGCCAAATAGCATACCTGTTGTATAAGAGTTTACTCGTAGTTGTTGCTGGTGTTGTACTTGGCGCTGCCTCAAGTTGGTTTTTTATACAAAAATATTTTGGTAAGGAAGCGGAAACTTTGTTGCTGATAAAACTTCTGCGACAGCTGGCGTGGTTGTGTATGTCAAGAGAATATTTTATATATAGTATTTTTAGGCGCAGAGGAGTGAAGAAGAATGAGTGAGAGTGAGATGCTGCTATGAGTAGTGTTTGGCTCAAAAAAAGAACAAAAAAAGAAAAAATGAAAAAAATCGAATCTTGCCATTGATTATCTTAACTCCTGTTTCCAAATAAATGTTTTAAAAGTTATTGCGTGAAATATCTCCAATGGCCTACTCAATCTTCATTAGCATTTGAATTTCGCGTAAAAAAAAATTGAAGTTCATTACAATTGAAAATAAAGTAAGTAACTGCCGTTTTTTTTAAGAGCTACAGGAACCGTTTTTATATAAAATTCAACGTGGAAATTGTATTGCGCTGTTTTTTTTTCTTTAAATCTACCCGATCTCCGAAAAAATCTGAGTAGATCTTGTGGGGCCAAGGAGCCACGGTGGTCGCTCTTAATACATACATCAGTGCCAAAGGGATCAAGCCTGATTCAAGAGAAGGCCGGGCAGACGCACAGAAAGTGGTCTGCCGTCTCATACTCTTCTCCCCATGCTAATCAGAGTTCACCCTGAGACGCCTACCTTTTCCATGTACTTTGCCTATAGAAAGTGGCCCGTCATCAGTCCAACCAGCTGCCTACAGTCCCTTTGGCTTAATCACAGGACGATTTGCGGCAGTCGGTTGGGCAGGTAACGTCAGTTTTGTCCATATGCAGCCTATATCCGCCTGCCAAACTCGCTCGGTTAGAGTAACCCGTTTGCTAACCTTGGCTTTGATGGCTGCAGAAGGGAGTAGCAGAACGGGCTCCAGGCCAAGAAGGAGGCCTTAGAGCTCATCCTAGCTAAATAGTCAGAGATCTCGTTACCCACGATACCCACGTGGCTAGGGACCCATGTTAGAATCAGGATATGATGTCTACCGACCTGTATTTGAAGTACTCAACTACCCTTGAACGCATACAGCGTCCACAGCAAAGTAAATTGCATCTTGAATAGCATACACTTCCGCTCTAGACACAGCTGCGTACTTTCCAAGAGCGAAGTCTATTTTTGTCCCGCAAGAACCATGCTCGGTTTTGGCGCCATCCGAAAACAGTGTTTGCCGGGCTGATTTTCAGGGTTTGACCACAATTGAGCTTTTGGCAGCACCACACTCTTTCTCTTTTCAAGTACGAATCTTTGAGGCAAGGAGTCAAGTGGCATGGCGAGGATCGTTGGATCGAAGTACTTGCCTTCTCTACTATCAAATGCCGTACAAGAGCCATACCAAGGCCTCTCCTTAGATGAAAACATCAAGTGGTGGTAAACTAACCAGAGCATCTTGTGCCAGGCCTGGAGTAGTCGGAAAAGCTCCGGTGCAACAGTTGACTACACTGCGTTGTAGTATCGAAAAGGTCCTCCTGACTCCCATGAAGGAGAGTCTACTCACCCATACCACTGATGCATAGGTGCCAATAGGTTTTATCATAGCTGTGCAGATCGATAGTATTGCACTTTGTTTTCATTAACAATTTCAGACAAATGCTTCCCTTAACATAAGATCTTATAAAACCACAGCATCATCATCATCGTTTGGCGCTACAGTTTCTTGTGAGCTTTGGCTTGCTGAACAGTACACCGCCATGCTTATCTGTCCGTTAACGTTTTATACCAAATCCTTAGTTTAAGTTGTTCCAGATCTTCCTTCATTTCATCTATCCATCTCGATCAGGTCTTCCTCGTGCTTTATTTGTGTATGCATTCGCCTCCAGTATTTTCCTTTGGGCTCTTGAGCTGCTCATTCTTAGAACGTTGCCAGGCCATTGTATTCGTTGCGCTTTAATGAAAGGTACATTTTCGCCTTTAACTAGTTCTTCTAGTTCATTATCCTCTCGTATGCGCCGTTCATCTGGTGCAATTCAGACTGCGACCTATATTTTTCGGAAAACTTTCCTTTCAAATGTTTTGTCTTATCTTTTTCAGTTAATTTTCATGTTTCAGCTCCATGGCGCAGCTGCATGCTTTCTACTTCAAATTTGTGTTTTCCAGTATCAACCTATTTTGGTGGGTGTTTGGTTTTCAGCCTAGAGAGTAGCATGCATTTGGTTTTTTCGCTGTTAAGCTTTAGTCCAATTTTTGTCATCGCTGCTTGCAACTGGTGCACTGAACTTCGCACTACTTTTCTATTAAAAATACACCAACTTTTGGCATTCGAGTACAATAAATCGGAGCTGGCTTGTCAACATTGGCCACTCATCTGACATTTTCCACACACAAACTGTCCAAAGGAGGCCGATTATATGAATGATTAACTGGCCCACTTATTGGGCTCATTCGGCTCTCAAACGTTCTACCTAAAACTAAAATTGCTGAATGGAATCCAAATTATCCTGTGGGAACCATTGCTATTACCAATGTCGCTCACGAACACCGCTGGTAGATCTGATAATCGACTGGCGACTAGTGACACTCGTGACTAGTGAAAGGATCAGGTGGAGAGAGATTGGAACCTCATTGCGTATTTTGACGAAACTTCCGTAGCCGAATCGGTTGGTCCGTAACTACCATTCGCAAGTTCCTAGGCTCGAATCTCCGTGCATGGAACATCAAATGATAGAAAAGGCAGCAAAAGCACGCAGTTAAATAGCATCATCACATCCTCTCTGCTATTTGTAGTTCCAGTATATGTGAAATTCTTGGGCATAAAAGCATACCTATGTATATGTAGAAGACTATACTAAACCTTGTGCAGGCTTTGCGCACTGAGGGTGATTGCAGGCATGACGCCCATCGTTACATAGTATTGGTGGAAGAACGAGCGAGAGTTTTTGTGCAAAAACAATAGGACCACATGGTAACAGATAAAGAGCAGACTGCATCCTTACTAAAATGGCAGGAGCGTTGGGAAAACTCGACGAAAGGAAGGTAGACCTATACGCGTATCCCAAACATCGGAAGATCACTAAGTCGAAACTATGGTGAGCTTAACTTCCAGCCACCACAATTCCTGACAGGTCATGATTGCTATCAGAAGTTCTACATCGCTTTAGGGTTCGTGAGTCGCTTTTATGGCCAGTATGCTATGAAGAGAAGGATGCAAGGCACGTGTTTTAATATGCCAATGATTTGCGATAAGCAGACGTGATTTAGCCGCATAATCAGAAAATATAATCAACATAATGATGACCTCAAAGTAGGCGCAGGACAAAACTTTCTCAGCAATAAGCGATGTGCATCATGCTTTAAAGCATGCAGGTATCTACGAGGTTAGCGGCAGCTAAACAGTCGATCCTTCATATTTGACAAAGAATCCGTCTTTTAAGTCGATGTGGGGCAAGTATAGTGGGAGGGGTGGACAGCCTCGATTGTGGTGATTTCTTTGTGAAATAGTCAAAATTATTAACCCATTAGGGACGGAGTTTCAAAACACGTTATATTTAATAGTATTTTCATGGATATACTAAATGATGTCTAAATAAATATATTATGAAAAAAAAATATAAAATTTTTTTATAATTCTTGAGTTTTAGACTGTTGCCATATGGCAACGCAAGGCACATACGAGTACTTAAATCAAAATTTTTGATGAATTATTTTGAATGAAATAAAACTTAATTTGTGTTAAGAAAACAAGTATTTATTATAGTTTAACTATTCTTATCTTGTAGTAGAGTTATTCATAGTTCATAGAGTTATACATTATTTTTATTATAATTAGTATTTCGTATGAAATTTTTCAAAACACTTGAGACACAATCCTACATTACACTTTGAACATGTGACCCTGCCTATAGTTTGACAATTTTCACCAGCACACCTTCGTTTCTTGTCAACAGACCGGGGATAATGATGTAATCCGTCAAACCTAACTCCTTCCAGTATCCTTCCTCCAAACTGAGAGGTTGATGGTCTGCCGCCCGCTTTTGGAGGATTCGCGTACTTTTTCAAATATGTTTGAGCAATTTCACGACGGAAATCTAACTGAGAAATATTCCTACCGGATTTGCGCATCAAAATCCATGAATTGTTTACTGAAACATCAATAAGCCAAGTAAAGATAGGCCACCACCATTTCTTGCTTCGAATACCAATCCTGTAATTATTTATGTGAGCATCCATGAGATCTGTGCCTCCCATTGATTGATTGTAAGCACCAATAAGATGGGGTCGAGGAATTTTGATTTTCTGTTTACAAGCCTTCGAGTATCGAGATGCTGTACCAAGCGGGTGTACTTTATGATCGGTGGAGGCGACTGTCACAACAGAGTTATCCATCCAGCGGGCTACAACGACGTCGCCTTGACTAGCATATTCATACGAACCTCTTTCTCTCTTCTTCATGGTTTCAACTTTAGCAATCGGACATTCTTTAGGTAATCGGTTTTGGCGAAGAGTACCAGTACCACCATAACCCATCTTTTTCAAGTGCATCAATAGTGGAATACCTGTGAAAAGATTATCAAAATAAAACCGCAGCTTTTGTGTCCGCATAGCTAGAGGTAACTCGTTTATCATAGTTAGCATTGGAGCTGTCGCTTTACCGAATTTCTGCTCATGTTCCAAATTAGAGCCTGGAATCGAACCTTGATACACCTCAAAATTAGCTAAATATCCACTGACAGAATTTAGGCACCAAGCTTTATATCCGAAACGAATAGGCTTATTCCGAATACATTGCTTACATCCATGTCTTCCGTAATATTCAATCATGCTTTCGTCGTAGTTTAGATCTTGTTCGATTGGAATGTGCTCAAGAAACTTATTTTTTAAAACGTTCATCAACGGTCGTAATTTACTCATTCTATCGTTCTTGTTCAATTGAGTATTATCACTCGCATGAACAAATCGCATGATTTGTATAAACTTATCTCGCCGCATAGCATTAGATACCAAAGAATTTCGCATATCATCGCCAGTTTCCCAGTACGATTTTTTACTTGGTAACTTGTTATAACCCGAGACAATCAAAATGGCAAAAAAACATTTAAGTTCCGCTATGTTTATACGGGGATCTGGGCAGTTCAAAAATAATGCGTACTTAGTGGTCTGGTCAATTAGAAACTGACAAACGCCCTCATCAAAAAATAATTCAAACATATCCGTACAAGTCTTGCCTTCGTAGTCCTGAGAAATTGTCGTTTCGAATTCGGTGGAGGGTAAATCTGGCAAGTCAGCTTTCTTCCATTTATAGCTGACTTTACGCTTTTTAGCTGGACCATGAGCTGTAACCTCATCTTCGGTTTCCTCAAAAGACGTTCTCCGCGTGACGATTTCAGCAGTAGCCAAGAGTTGTCTTCCAGTCAAGTTGTCAATGAATCCACCAGAATCCTCATCCGCTGAATCCTCGTCGGTGTATTCTGCAACCTCCGGTGGCTCAATGTAAACATCCTGAGCATCATCCCATTGTTCCAATTCATCTTCTATCTCATGCAATTTCAAGCTAACACAAAAAAGTTATTATTTAGAATAGTTGTACATCATATGGACTAGCGTTGCCATTTGGCAACGCTGAGAAATAACCTCGACAACAGAAAATTAGAAATTAGTTCACAAGAAATTGTTGTTGCTTTAGAATATTTATACATTCATAATACTAAAATATTTACAACCAAAAAAATATATGTACATTTATGAAAAATATTTCAACTTACCTTTTCCGATGCGACATTTTTTCGCGATTCACAAAATGCACTAGAAAAACCATAGACTTACTCGCCGAATTTAAGGAAAAAATAGAAACAAAATCGCTTCGTCAATGGTGAAAGCTTTCCGTTACACGAATATAATAACTTAAACAATCTAAGGTGGCTGGTTTTTGCTGTTTTGGATAACTGTAAATTCAACCTACAGTGTTGCCATATGGCAACGCTAGTACATAATGGGTTAAGGTAGCCTAGTGCTTAACCGCCTCTCGATGATTTTCTTAACGGTAGTACCGGGAGGCGATCGGTACATTGACAGTAAGAGGTTTATTTTGGAAAAAAGACAGCATCTAACCTCATTCTACGAAAGAGCAAATAAGAGCACTGTTTTGCCTTAGTGGAGTTCTGATATATAACCAGAAACCAATATAAGGCGATCACAAGGCTTTTCAGGCTATATGGAAAGAAACTATCCACAGCAATGGAGCTAGTAACAGACGCGTCATTATGGGGAGATATTCTGGAAGGTCAATAGCCAAATAACAATTACGGCAGAAGCTATAGGAAAGAGGAACCAGAAACCGTATCGCATCTACTTTACGAAAGCCCGGTATGCCTGAGAAGCAGATGGATTTCAACTACGGATGGTTCCAAATAAGCCTGGTTTGGCAAAGGCAGCCTCCGCAGCCGAATGAGTTCATGCGTGACTACCATTCGGGAGTGAAAAGGTTCGAGTTTTCGTGCATGAACATCAAATAATAGAAATAGTTTTTTCTAATAGGGGTCGCCCCTCGGCAGTCTGTGATGAAAAAGCTCCTCATAAAAACCATTTTCCGTTCTGAGTGGACTTAAAACTGTAGGTCTCTCCATTTGTGGAACATCATCAAGACGCACACGACAAGTAGAAGGAGGAGCTCGAACAAAAATCTAACGGAAGTGTACGTGCCAAGTATTTATTTATACTTTATAAAGCTAAGCTCTGTTTACAATTTATTACTTTATAACCTAGTTGAGAATTATATACTCTGATGCTAAGCAAACGAAATAATAAGCACAAATTGCATTCTGACTTAAAGACTACCTACCCTCAGATTAATTTCATTTCGAAGTCCATTTTCCCCGTTTTCACAAGTGTGCATAAATTTGTACCTTTTTGCAGTTTTTCCTCCTTCATAGCTCAAGTGCGAGGCTGTCTATTTCAATGGCTCACTGGATGGCGCGTTGTCGGGTTGATTGCTCTGTAATCGATAGACAACGATGACCAGTTGCTCATTGTTGGCGTTATTGTCGTTCATTGTTGTCAAGTCAACGTTTGCTTTTGTTGTTGCTATTGCTTTTTTGCAATTTTTATTATTGCAGTTGCCACTACTTTATGCAGCCACTGCTGTAGTTGACGTCCCATCCATTGGCGATTTGATGCTGCCATTGCTCACATTTTCAGCATTTCAGTCTTTGACTACACTTTTCGATTGCTATTGGCAACACGTGATTTTGATTATCGCTTGCTTTATGCATCCACATATGTGTGCATCTGTCGGTTTTCCTATTTTACTGTCTGCACATATATGTATGTATGTAGCAAATAAGGGTCTGTTTCCCGCTTTGCTAGGTGGTTTGCGGAGTCTGTTGGACTAGACTACTTTGCTACTAATTTGCGTTGTAGCTGTAGCAGTTTCGCAATAATTCTTCTCTCAGCGCTATTAACTGGAATTTTTGACATTGTCTGTCTTTACATCAGCATAATACCATACCACTTAGCAAGTTAGTCAGCCTTTGCATCAGATTTGTACCAATAAATGGACCAACAAGCATTCATCAACATTTACATTCGGCTAAGCCTCATTTCATGCACTCTTTACATTTGATGCATTTTTAGATTTAGATTTAGATTTATTAGAGGTTTGCACTTCGACATCATGGCCTTTTGTGCACTCTACTCATCACAGTACTGCATCCATACTCAGTTCCCTTATTAAACTCAAGATAGAGCTGGATTGGGCCGGGCGTATATACCTTTCCTCTGGCTGCAATTGGCTGCATTCAAGGGAAAGGTGCATTGGAGTCTTACGTCATTGGCCGCTGAAACGATCATGGCCAAATGACTACGCAGTCTGCATTGGTTTGTATGAATGCCCGTGAGCATTCTTAGTGTATTCTTGGGGAGAGATATGAGATTTTTATGATATATGATTTTGCCTGGCGTAGTCCTATAGTCATCGGCCTTAACAACCGCGCTGTTAGTTCTGCATTCTCCAAACTGGATAAAGAAGCAAAGCGAATGGGTCTGGTGGTGAACGAGGACAAAACGAAGTACCTCCTGTCTTCAAACAAACAGTCGGCGAACTCGCGTATCGGCACCCACGTCATTGTAGTTATAATTTCGAGGTTGTAAAAGACTTCGTGTATTTAGGAACCAGCATTAACACCGATAACAATGTCAGCCTTGAAATCCAACGTAGAATCTCTCTTGCCAACAAGTGCTACTTTGGACTAAGTAGGCAACTGAGCAGTAAAGTCCTCTCTCGACGAACAAAACTATCACTCTACAAGACTCTCATCATGCCCGTCCTAACGTATGGCGCAGAAGCTTGGACGATGACAACATCCGATGAAGCAATCGCTTGTAGTGTTCGAGAGAAAGATTCTGCGCAAGAGTTTTGGACCTTTGCACGTTGGCAACGGCGAATATCGCAGACGATGGAACGATGAGCTGTATGAGCTTTACGACGACATAGACATAGCGCAGCGAATAAAGATCCAGCGGCTACGTTGGCTGGGTCATGTCGTCCGAATGGGTACAAACGCTCCGGCTTTGAAAGTATTCGATGCGGTACCAGCTGGTGGTAGCAGAGGAAAAGGGCGCCTCCTCTGCGTTGGAAAGATCAGGTGGAGAAGGACTGAGCTTCACTTGATGTGTCCAACTGGCGCCGGTTAGCACGAGAAAGAAACGACTGGCGCGCTTTGTTAAACTCGGCCAAAATCACGTAAGCGGTTATAGCGCCAATTAAGAAGAAGTCCTATAGTTTGGTGCCAGTTCACCTCCCTTAGCTTCTTGATGTTGTGTTGTCCCATAGTTAGGAAAGGTCCGGGATCTACTAATGTCGGGGCCGCAGCCTCTCTTGCCAATGCACCCGCTACTTCGTTCCCAGTTATATCCCTGTGTCCTGGTACTCAAATTAATCTGATGCGTTTGTGCGTATCTAACAGATTCAGTTTTGCGATACACTCAAGGAAAGGTGAGGACTTAATCTCACAGGATGACAAAGTTCAGCAGAGAAATTCGCTCTTTCTGGAAGTTTCTATCTAAGTTTATCTCGCTTGGAAAATTCTTGGAAAACTACCCATCGGTACAGAACGCTTGGTTTTGGGGCAATATACAGGGCCCGCCGTCTATCGTTACGGATTTGTACTGAATATGTACGAAAATTACGTACGGCAATGGGAAGAAGAAAAGCACCGAATGAAGCGTATGTGCGTTACTTTGCAAAAAAGCCTCGGAGCTGCGATTTGACGCCGTTGGATTATTATCTTTGGGGTGCCGTCAAAGCCCAGTGTTATGCCAACAAACCAGCAACAATTGATGCACTGAAGACCAACATACGCGATGTCATAGCTGAAATACAGCCGCATACAATCGAAAATGTGTTGAAAAATTGGACCGATCGTATGGGATGGTGCATGGCTAGCCGAGGCAGCCATATGAATAAAGTTGTGTTCCATCATTAACCAGAAAGATTGTACTTCAAAATAAAAAACACAGTTTGGAAAAATATTGAGTAGTTTCCTTTTTACAGCATTTTTAATTCCGTAAAGTTATATGGCGGACCCTATATTACAGCGCCTATGCATTCTGGTGTCTTCGAGCCATCTATACAGTGTACACTCTTGGAGTTTCCTTTCCAGTGAAGGCCTACTCCAGTTTAACTTGTGGTCCAGTTCAATTCTGAACTTCTTTCCGAATTTGATGACTTTTGTGACATCATCACTGGGTAGCTGGGTAAGTGGGAGCTGCAGACTTACCAATTCTATGTCCATAATAATAATATTAAGCAAATAAATTTAAATTGTTTACAAAATTAAATCTAGATAAAGCGCAATTAAGCAGGCTGGAATTGGATAATGAATTATAGTCTCGAAATGCGTGGGCGATGGACGCATTACACGCAAATTTAGTCTTCAAGCTTTTCCTATAAAAAGGGTGAAAATTGCGAAGACTTATTTGTGGAAATTGGAACCTTTCCCGCTCAAGTGTAACTGGTGAGTCGGACAGTCAACGATGCCTTTAAAAACAATGAAAATAAACGAGCGTGAAAAGACTGCCCCTTCTCGTTTCTAGGGAATCTAAATTAATTAGCTTTAGCCGCGAATCATAGGATGGAACAGTGACCTGAAATCGTAGGAAACGTATTGCCTGCCTATGAAATAAATAAATAAAAATAAATAATTGGCACGCACACTTCTTAAGTGTTTAGCCGAGCTCCTCCTCCTGTTTGTGGTGTGCGTCTTGCTGTTGTTCACAAATGACTATTTAAGAAATACTTTTACAACGGGCTCTATTCTATTTATCGACAGTTGGTCGTTAGGTCTCCAAATGTTAGGTTAGGTTAGCCTGGTTGGCATTAATCCACGCATAGACGTTTTGGCCCCTAGCGATACGAAACGGAGACCGACCTCTATGAATACTGAAAGTAGACATCATGTAGGATGTCAACGCTTTTAGCGAATCCAAGCAGAGCTGGGAGATCCGCTTTTGAGACGTCCTCCAGACCCTCAAACAATGGGGCTCCCAGGCATTTTAAACGCGTTTTTAATAATGCCGGACCTTCAAATGGTAACAGCGTACACTAAGTGAGGATAAGATGCAATGCGACGGATGAAGTATAGAACCGAGTACGATTTTGAAGGAATGAAATTAATATGAGCACTGGAGGATAATGTCGTGTCGAATAAAAATCCAAGATCCTTAAACTCTGTTATACTTTGTAGTAAATTATTAGAAATGGCGTGGGTTGTATTAGAAATGTACAAATGCCTTGAAAATATTAGATAAAAACTATTTTAATATTCAAAGCCAGAGACGACTCCTCACACAATTGATGTTCAACTCGAGTTGAAGTTTCTGAGTATCCACTGTGATCCTTAGCAGATGAGACAATTTTTAAAGGAAATGTAATAATCTTTGTTTTGCATAAACCTCTAAGTTGTTAGTCGTCTTGCAACTAACCCAATTCTAATCACTCTGGAACTAGTTTGATCTCTTCATTTTAATACCAGTTCATGTATTGGAATGTTTGCTGAGTAGTTTGGCTTTTCACTGCAGTTTTGGTATGGGTCCCTCTCCGTCTCAGCGTGTGTTTGTGTGTGTATGCCACTGATTGAAATTCACTCGTGCTATTGTAAATAGTGAACGTGTTCGAATTTCAAATACGTTTCCGCAATACTTTTTTTCACCCATAGTGAAATACCTTGCAGTTGGCGGAAGGATTTGTTTTGTAGGCACTGAGTAACTTCTAGGCTACTCTTTGGAGGAGTTGTACTATAAAAATTCTCCATATAAAAAATGCACTCAATAACAGTGACACATACATGTACGCACATATTTATTAACGCGAGATATTAATTGATGCGTCATAATAATTAGAATTTTTAAAGTTGATTGGCTCTGAAGAGCCCCTGAATATCCCTCCAGAGTGAACTTCATAAAAGCTGGACTTATTTGCACCACCTCTTGTTATAGGCTGATTATCAAGAGCGTTTTGGAAGTGGGTTAAGCTTGTGAAATTACAATGCCTTCTTCTTCTTCTATATCATCCTTATTTTACTGAGCCTCGTCATTGGCATCAAATTCTGTATTAACCTTCTAGTAACGGACATAGATATAGTTCATATCCCCCGAATGGTGACAAACGCTTCGGCTTTGAAAGTATTCGATTCGGTTCCAGCAGAGGTTGTGGCAGAGGAAGAGGAAGACCTCCTCTGCGTTGGAAAGATCAGGTTGATAAGGACTTAGCATCACTTGGTGCTTTCAACTAGCGCCGGCTAGCACGAGAATGAAACAACTAGTGCGCTTCGTTAAACTGGACGAAAAACGCTCAAGTGATTACCGCGTCGGTCAAGAAGAAGAACCGTCAAGGCCAAGTCGCTTTGCGAAATATTGTAGTACTATAAACAGAATAAGAGAAGTCACAGTTTGCGGCTCATTGGAAAAATGAAAATTGCAATCGAAGATGATCACGGCTCATTTTCTGAGGATAGCTTCATGAGCGCAACCGGGAGGATTTAAGCACTCTTTTTAGTTGCTTGATGGGGCACAATAGGTTAAGGTACCATCTGTGTAAGCTGTGCAAGACGAACTGCAAGTTTTGTAGGTTGGCTAAGGAAAGCTCACAAAATACATTCTGTCAAAAAAGTAACGGGAATTATTCAACAAAACGCAAAATAATTGTTTAATCATCAGGAAACAGGTTCCATTCGAAGCAATACCAACAACATATGCCAACGACTAGTCCAGTCATCAAAGCACCTTTTAAACGCGTTTGAAGAGATCTTCTTCAGCTCCTTCAGCGAATTCTCTTTAATGGCATCTATCGACTCAAAGCGTCGTTCGTGGAGTGGCAATTTAAGTTTTGGGAAAAGGAAAAAGTCACAGGGGGCGAATGCGGTGGTTGTTCGATGATATTTGTCAAGTTTTGGTCAAAAAAGTGTTCACAATATGAACCTTGTGAGACTGCGCGTTATCATGGTGCGAGATCCATGAGTTTTCTTTCCACGAATTTGGCCGTTTTCTACGCACTTCCTTCCTTCTCCCTCAAACGTCACATAACTTCCAAATAATATTCTGTATTTACCGTAGAACCATTTGGAATGAATTCCGAAAGCACAACGCCATGATAATCAAAGAAAAGGAGTAGGATGACTTTCACTTTTGACAGACTTTGACGTGGATTTTTGGGTTTCGGCTCATGTGGATAGCGCCATTCAGCCGCTTGTTGATTGGTTTGCATGTTAAACTCATACACCCACATCTCATCACCTGTAATAATGCTCTGGACAAACGTTGGGTGGGAGTTCACTTGCTCAAGCATGTCTTCAGCCACCTTCTTCCGATGAATTTTTTGAAAGAAATTCAACTCTATTGGAACGAGTCGAGCAGCCACGCGTCTCATGTCCAATTTATGGCGTAAAATGTTGCGAATTGATTCGTAAGACACGCTAAGATCACGAGCTACCTGCCTCAAACTTAAATGATGGTTTTCCAGCACCATTTCCTTGACTTTGTCGACGTATTCATCCGTTGCAGACGTTGATGGGCAACCAAATCGGGACAAATCTTCCACGACTTCTTGGCCCTCTGCAAAAGCCTTATAAAGGGTTTTTCAATAAGGGCGGGTGCAGAATGTGCAGAATGTCAATCGTGGCGTTTGCTGTGTGGCACGTAGCGCCGTCCTGCTGGAACCACATATCGTCTAGGTCCATATGGTTCAATATAGGCCATAAGAAATTGGTTATCATCGTTGTGTAGCGCTCGCTGTTGACAGTGACCGCTTCACCAACGTCGTTTTCAAAAAAGTACGGACAAATGACGCCGCCGGCCCAAAATCCACACCAAACGGTAACTTTTTGAGGATGCATCATCACCTGGTGAGCCTCGTGTGGATTGGTGTCGTCCCATATACGGCAATTTTGTTTGTTAACACAGCCATTCATCCAAAAATGCGCCTCGTCACTAAAGATGATTTTTCGCCCAAAACCGGGGGTTCTCTTCCAAACGATTCGACGCCCAGTTAGCGAACAAACGGCGTTGTCTATGGTTATCAACCAAGTTGAAGTCTGCGAAAGGCCAAGTTCTTGTGCACGGCGAGGAATAGACTGCCTCGGGTTCTGCTGCACACTTTCACGGACCGCGGCAATGTTCTCGGCTGATCTTGCGTTCCTTGAACGACGGGTTTTGGCTGATTGTTTACTGACCCGGCCGTCTCAAATTTGGCCACCAAATGTTGAAGAGTCGACTTGGAAGGGCCACTACGTCTACCGAAAAATGGGCGCAATGCGCGCAACGTTTGCGTAAATGAACACTCATTTTGATAATTTAGTTTCATCATTTAAACGTGCTGTTCAATCGTGTAACTTGCCATGATGATTTGGCATAAACAACTGAATAATAAACAAAAGATTTGACAGATGTCACCAAAACAAAATGACTGCACAGGGCGCCAAAATCGACCCGCGCCAATTGAAAAACCCCTTACCACTCTTAGACCCGTGTTTTGATAAAGCACACTCGCCATAGGGCGGGTGTTACATCTCAAAATGTTAAACCTTTAAAATAGTCTAAAGGCGTATTCTCCGGATTTTTCAAATACCAATCTCTCCAAACCACTTTTTTCAACATAAAGTTTAGTCCTATTAATAACTGCAGTGTTTTCCAAGCGGGGATAGCTGCTTTCAAAGTAAGAGTCGATGGGTTGCTCACAAATTTAATATCCTTCAAAGAAATAAATTTTTGTTCCCATATTTAGGCTGCTATCAAGGTCCCAGTCGATGAATGCCTGACTTCTCTTGCTGTCGCATCTGAATACTTCGTTAACACGCCGACCAAACAAAAGGAAACCGTCCGGCTAACAAATTGGGCAGGCAGGGAGTTCAGCTCCATGCAAAGTGGAGATAGCTAAGAGTTCCTGGTTATAATTGGTCTGCTTTTGGGTAAGTGGACCTCGTTATGCAAGGTGGCCAAGACTGCTTCTAAAGCTAAAAAGTCGCAACTGTCCATGGTTCTCGGTGTTTTAACTGGATGCCTCTGTTGTATATCCAAATTATAAGCAAATTAGCATAAATTCAAATCCCTTTTGCGGTAACTTTCTGGAGGAGGATGAGTACCACAACTCAGCTACTCTGCTTTAGGAAGCTTAATATTCATGCAGGCTCATACTATGTTGTTACGCCAGAAAAGCTTTCAAAATTGGTTAATATATGCTTTCGAATTTCCTCTCCGTAATTCTTAACCGACATCTTTCAAATATCTTCTTTGCTCCCTGCCTCTTCAACTCCCTCGTTTTCTTCCCAGTCCATCACGTCAAAGATTTATGGGAAAGATCTTGACCTAGAACTATAAAAGACCTAACTGATGTAAGAGTTTGAAGCCAGTATACTATGACTTGCTTCGCATTTTCTTCCCGTCCAAAATGACTCATATAAATCTGATATATGCCGCATAACAAATGAAGAAACTCCATTTACTGAAATACATTTTTTTTAGTTAAATTTCAGTGAACGAAATTGAATCATAAATGTGTTACGTGTTTGACATTGTCGAATATAGCTGCGGTGCTTGAAGTTATTTTGTCTCTTTACATCGAGAAATTTTGTTACATCTGCAGTTCAGCTTTCTCAGAAGTCTGGGATTTTAAATCGTCCAAAATTAAGCGCTTACTTTAACACTGATTATTTACCCATAAAACACTTCCCTCAGCAAAAGTTTTCCCATTCCACTTGCAGGGTGCTACAATTATAATCATTTTTTATACTAAAAAAAAATTCTTTTCTTACACCGCGTTACACACATTCTGTCCTATGAACCAAATATACTTTTTCGGAAAGGGGATAAAAAATAAAAATACACGTGTATCGGCGATTTTCATGTACACGTCACAATTTTATTTTTTTTTTTTTTTATTTTATAACTTTAAACGAGCAATTCTTGTATGTATATCAGTATAGCCACACGATCTCAGGATTAGCTTAACGGATTTGAATGAAATTGGGCACACAGATAGTGTATCACATTTCTAGACTTTTCATCTAGGTATTGCCACTGACAATGTTTCACAGGGTTGCCACCTGTTCGAAATTAAAAAAAAAAATGAATGAGATATGCCGATGTGGGTATCAAAAAAAAAGGTATTTCACTCCGCATTACAATAGAGATATAAAACTAAACCGAATTTTTTTATTAATTTTATTATATATTATTAAAATTAAAAATTGTTATATTAAAATTGAAAATTGTTGTAGTATGCAGAAATGTAACGATCACCCAGATTTTGAACGGGGAAAAGCTGCCAGTGTAAAAATATTTCAAAAATATAATTCAAAGTTACACCTCCACTTGGATCACCCTATACACAGAAATATGCAGACGGTTCTACTTCGCAAATTATTTTATTGGCTTTGTCTTAAAAGTCTCACATTTATTACTTTCGTATTTTTCATTTCTTTCTGCAACATTTTGCTCTGCTGTTCACTTTTCTGTTTGAAATTTTTATGCAAATACGCGACTATTGCCCAGTTGTGGGCTACAAAAGTTTTCTTCCTTCCCTCTTCACTTTCACAAGCCGCGCCGCAGCTGTCAAATATTCATAAGTTACAAATGTTTTTCCACCTGATTTTGTTGCAAAAACAGAAACTCTTCTCCGTATCATTTCATTGCCCGCTTTGACTGCCACAATAGGCTGGGTTCCATCCGCAGCTGGGGGTCCAAGGAGTTACACAAAACAGTTCCACTTCGCTACGCCACTCGAGTTGTGATTATTTCTGTTGCCACTGCCGCCACCGTTGCTGCCGTTTTTGTTTTTATTTTGTACATTTCATTTGTTCGACATTAGCGAAGGAAAAAAGAGCGCCAAGATACATGGACGCGTCGATTGCTCAATACTGTTGTTCCCGTTGTTGTTGCTGTTGGTTTGGTTAGCGCGTTGTGGCCAACTGCGTTTGGTTGCCACTTCATGTTGCGACAGCTGTGGTTTATTTTTCCATCTTTTGCTGCTGCTGCTGCTGTTGTGTTTTTTGCTGTTGTGGGCACTTGCTGTCGGTGCTCTGCAATAATGCCAACTGTTCTTGTGCCACCAACGCTGCTTGTTATTGTAAGGTATTATTGCCACGGCGATTGAATTCATGTTACGGTTGCAGTTTGTTCTTTTCCAACTCAACTCAAGCATTTCTATTTCTTTTTACCTTTTCCCCTTTTCCCCTCTTTCACTTTCTGCCACTAGGGTTATTTGCTTTAAGTTGTTGCAACATAAATCATTTTTCCTTCTACGAGTTCTTCAATACATGTTTCCTTTTGCTGAGTTTGTAAAATTTCCACAAACAACCAACAACAACAACAATAGGAAGGGAGTGAGTGTTGTAAAAAGAGGGCAAAGGCAAAAACTTAACTGAAGTCATAAGCTATTTTTGCTGACGAAAGTGGCTCGGCAACCCCAAGTAGAACGGAGGAATCCGTTGAACGTGGCGGGCTAGTTGCCGTTATCTGCCACGCAGCGCGGTAGGAAGTCAGGCTCGCCATACGTACATATACTCATTTATGGCTGAGTAGTCTAGGTGCGTCTTAACCTCAAACAAGCGCTTACATACATATGTGTGCGTATGTGTGTGCATGTCTGCACATAGGAATGTTTGTCCGTTGCCTCTTTTTGCCACAGTTTCATATTTCATATGCCACATTAGTGCTACTGCCGCGTCTTAAATTTCTAACGAAAAAAGGAGCGATCGAAATTTACAAATAAGACAGCGGAAGAGTCGCCCTCAGTGTGCTCCTCATATCCCTCTGCCACCATCTGTCGAGTTGCCTGTTACTTACCTGCCACAACACCGCTATTATTCAAACCTTTTGCTTAAGTTGCTCGATTTTTCTTCTGCATGTGTTTTTATTCTCGCTAAGTCTTTCGTGTTGTTGTTGTTTCCTTCGTAGTTGGCTACATCTGCTTTTTTTGTGGTCGCTTCATAGATGTGTTTATGTACACATATCGCTATGACGGTGTGTAATTTATGCATGAGGCTCATGTTTCTTATACGTGTCAATACATTTCTTCTTCTAGGTCAGACGTGGCAACAACCAGAATTACAAATAACTAAAAAGAAAATATTGTCTGCAACGCTAACCAAAGCATTCTTGGAGACCACTTCACTTACCTTGCGGCTTACTTGGACGGCTCTACCACGAGCCATGCACCCTGTAGGAAATAATCGTATTTTAAGGCAGACCAGTTTGTGGTAATGAGCGCAAAATTGTCAAGCTCAACTTCTTGGGCTATGGATATATGGAAATGATTGATAAAAAATAATGAAGACAAAATAAATAAAATACATACAAATTGGAGTGAGTCTAAAAGCTTTGAGCGCAAACTTAAGGGGAAGTTCAGTTATTTTATTATTATTATTTTAAGATTTCTTCAAAAAACATCTCATGGGCTTTTTGGAATATTTTCATACTTAGCCCGGCCATAAGTTCTGTTACAAGTGAAGTCCGTTATAGATATGAAATTATAATACTTTTTTAATGAAGTTAATTTTATTTAATCATTTAAATATAAAAGAAAAAAATTTATATTTTCATTCGGAATGGACGGTTTTTCTGTATATGTAAATCGCTGCTCAAAGCAAAGGTTGTTTGTGACTCTCCAAATTTCTCTGAGGCCTTCGACATGAAGTTCTCTAATCGTGAGCGCAAACTATAGTCCAATGGATTCAGATCTGGATTTCCAGACGGTTAATCTTCTGAGGCTATGAATATTGCTTTTTAGCCACGGCTGAGTGGTTTTTGCCTTATGGGCAGAAGCGGTATCCAAAGCGGAAAGATCCAAAGCTCTTCATTAAAGAGAGTACTGCTTCCCTACGCCTTCTAAGACATCCTCCTGTCACACCTTTGCCTCGGTCTTAACCTCGTTTTCGGAGAAATGAAGAGATGTAACACCTTTGCAAGATACTCACCACCAAACAATTACGGAGGCTGGTTGATGGCCACGCTGAGCCCTTGGAACAACATTTTTTGCGCCTTTAGAAGTTTAAGCCTAGATTTTGTCATTTTGCTTATTAAAAACTTCTTCAACAGTGGAAATTTTCTCATACGCCTTTCGATCCACGCGAGGACGACCACTTCTTTTTCTGTCTGTCACTTCAGAAGTTTGGGAAAATCGAGTGATTGGGCAGTAAACAAACATTCTCCGAATATTAAGTTTCTTGAGAAGCAGAGGATGTGACGACGGACCACTTCCTGTGCATCTGCCCCGCCTTCGCTCGAATCAGGTGTGAGGTATTTGGCTCTGATGTGTTAAGAAGCGACCACCTTGGCTCCTTGGCATTACAAGATCTACTCAGATTCCTTCGGAGGTCGAGTAGATTTAAAGAAAATTTAAAAGGGAATCCGAGTGGAGTACAAGGGATTTAATTGTGTCTGAGTGCTGTACTTGCTAGTTGTCCCGACAAAAACAAAAAAAAAAGTTTTTTTCAACAATTCGTAAATCTCTCGTGGACTTTTACCCCACTTTTGTAATGCAATAATCACTGCAATGCGATTTTTCTTAGCTCCCCACTCCATTGTCAACAAGCGAAATTTGCCACGAAACTGAGAATAAGTTATGAGTAGACAATGCATACGAAGAAGAGAAAAAAGTATAATAAAAAACAAGTAAGGAATAATAAATTTGGCTCGAATGGAATTTTAAATAGCCGCGCATGTTTTCATTATCATCATCATCATTACCTTCACAGTCTTTGGCAGATCATAGCTTCCTTCATTTAACTCGATCATTAGTCAGCTCTTTCCAATTGGCAACGCTTATTTCCCTTAGATGATTTTGACAGTTTGACAACATTCTCAGTTTCTCATTAGGGAAGTTTGAGAGAGTACGCCTGAATCTCTTTTGACTGTACTATCCCCATAAAGACTAAGGCTGGCGTGGTGCCATTATTTGGCGCCAGTGTTCATCCCTTAGCCTTAGCTCATTGCTTTTAAGCGCTTCTTTGATGGCATGTTGTCCTAAGCTAAGAAATGACTCTTATCCTATTAATATCGAGGCCACAGCTTTTCTAGTAAATGAGTTAGCCGTTTTATTGTCAGGTATTCCTTTAAATTCTGGGACCCATAAGAGCCTGAATCCATTTTGCAATCCAAATAAGTTGAGTTTCTACATGCACTCAAGGAGTAGTGAGGAGTTAATCTCAAGGGAAGATAAAATCGTGAGTGCAGCCTGACGAACGCTCAGATCTGTAATTGGCTCATTCCAGCATTTTCTTTCAAAATGGATTTCTGTACATAGACAGATGGCATACACTTCCGCTTGGAATATGCTAGGAAAATTACCAATAGACCAGCCTTGTATCCAAATATTTCATCGCCTATGCCTTTCGGTCAATACAGATAGATTACAAGGTTTGGCCATCCGAAGCACAATTGTGGGAGTTTCCTCCACTGCCACTTCTTAGAAATTTGACTTCTCATTTCACACGTATCCTTACGCTCATCTAGTCAGTCGTTTCTGGGATGGAAACAAAGTATAGTAAGATGAGTGATGGCTGCGTTGATTTTTTCTTATATCACCAATACAACAACCAACAAACCGCCGTCACATTCCTTGTTAAGTCAACAAATTGGCTGGTTCTTTCAAATTCGCTGAGAGCCGGTTACGATCTGATGTTGCCCACACCTTCTGAATTCTTTTCACGATGCTTCGGGTGTCTTCGAGTCATCTGTAAATGAGTGCAGCGGTTATTATTGGAGTTTCCTTTCAAAGATGTCGGTACTCCACTTTGCTTTAGTTAATTAATCAACTTATTCCGCATATTCCATATAAGTTTGTCTCATCGCGGTGCGCGCGTCAATGTCGAATGCTTCGTTGATTTTGTTTTCGGTGTTCAAAAATTATCTAAAGTTTTCTGAGGTCTTTAATCGCATAATTGCTGTTCCATCTGTGTCCAAATCTACAAAAATTCATGCGTTCTTATCGAACCGCAAAACTTATAGAACAACCTAGTACTCGTAAAATAATAACTTATCGACTTAATATGCTTCGATACTCAAAAACGTTTCAGAAAATATGGAATTTTGTTTACTTCCTCTATTCCTCTAAAATACTCAACTAAAAGTTTGATATTTTTGCCAAAGATAATTCTTTCTTGTAGGGCTACATTTACTCACAACTTTCCTACAATTATACATATTTGTGTATGGATGTGTGCACGTTTTTTGTAAATTGTTTTGTGCTCCTTGCCTCACTCACTATTTCTTGCACAATGCTGCTTTTCTTGCTTCGTTTTGGCTATTAATATTAGTTGCCAGCCAGGTAACGTATTTTCTGATGGATTTTTGCTATTTTTAGTGTTTTGTATTTATTGTAATTGTTGTTGGTGCTTTGAAAGTGTTGTAATGATTTATTTAAAAGTTGTTAAACGATTTGCTATAAATCAGTGTTGCACGTTATTTGTTTACTTAATTTATTTGGTTTTTGGTGTTACTTCGTCTCCCCAAGGTTTCCAGCAGACGCAGT
This sequence comes from Anastrepha obliqua, assembly GCF_027943255.1. Classification (NCBI taxonomy): domain Eukaryota; kingdom Metazoa; phylum Arthropoda; class Insecta; order Diptera; family Tephritidae; genus Anastrepha; species Anastrepha obliqua. The sequence goes on from NC_072893.1 coordinate 7,100,173, forward strand.
ATCTTCTGACATCCTTTGGTGTGGCAATTTTGACCATTTACATATGCCAGCTTGTCTACAGGTGCTTCGAGCTTAAATATCCTTTCACCTGAAGTTGTTGTTTAGTCTTCATTTCGTATGCTCTTTAGGTTTATTTATGCGGGTATTTAAGGAAAATGCAGCCCAAAGCTCATTGGGTGTCGAGGGTGTAAAATGAAAAGCTTACACAGGTTCTTGCGGTAATGCCTGAGCATTAGTTTCATGCTTTTGTTGATGAGGGTGCTTGAATGATTTATGGCGAACAGTTCCTCTCAACTTTTTTTGCATCCATATCTGAGCTATTAAGATTTCGTTACCGTACGGCTATGGATGTTTATTTCAATGCTTCATTCAGTTGCTATGCACACAAATATTTTAGTTTAGATAAGAACTGATTACTTGAAGACACAAAATAGTCTCCGAAATCGGATTTTCCATATGAGTTAATTTTCAAAAATGCAGAAATGCGATATCAGCAGTGAGAAAAAATGAAGTTATTACGGGGTTAGAGGTAGTCAGAGGCCCGAAATTTGTTAATTGTTGAATAACTCGAAAAGTATTTGTCGGATTTAATTCAAATTTTCACACAATATTTTTAAGATAATAAACTTTAAGAAAATGCAAAAAAGAAAAAATACAATTTTTTGAAAATTCTGATTACCTCTGATAGTATATGATATCGAAAACGAAATACGACAGTTAAGAAAATTTAAAAATGGGCGTGCCACATTGAGGGAAATGTGTGTATTCCCAATATAATTTTATGAAATCCTACCAGCAAAATCTACCATACCACTAGCAAACATGTCGCAAAATTAATCGCCCTATCGGAAGATTTATAATTTTTGTCGTACGTCAGTCATATTTGACACTTCTGAACTAGTCAGCTGAACTAACATAAAAGCAATGGAGTGCGTAAAGGTCAAAATAAAGATTTCTATCGCTCAAAATATTTGTTGTTCTTATATAGTAAAAAGATTATTCATTATAGTAACAGATTATGGGATGATTAGTTTTGCGCCACCTTGAACATCGTGCCCAATAAGTACTAGGAATTGGACAATAAAACACAAAATATTAATTGTCATCCTAATTTATTGCGTTGTTCTTATGCCAACAACTAATTAAAACATCAAATCTTTTTTCATTCACATTTTCGAAAGTCCACTTCAGTTTCTAGCGCAAATTTTCCATGTATGCCATTTATCGACTGAAAGGGGTGCCTTGAATGATGGAAAGCTAAAAAAGTTAGCCAAGTTGTCGGGTGCTCGGATGAGCTCCTGTTCCAATCCCTTATGTCCGTTGTGATGTTTTACAAATGGAGGCACGCACCTACAGTTTTGTGCCGCCGAATGTCAGACGGGTTTTTTTGTGAGCAGCTTTTTCGGAGCGGATGAATGAAACAGAGTGTAGGCTCTATCTGGAGTATGACGAAACCACAAAGCATACCTTGTGCAACTGTATTGTCTTAGGAAAGACAAGACTGCACACCATCGAGATCAAATGGATCCGAATGAAATCAATGTTTCTGATATAGATTTTTAGAAAATTGCACGCAAGGGGGGAAACTTACTGAAAGAATTTGGCTTTCAATTAATTCCCAGTCTGAGGCAGAAATTTCTAGGTTAACTAGAACCTGATGTAATATACAGGGTTGGCCATATTAAACTGACCCATTGAGTAACCTATAACTTTTTACTGTAATTTGAAATCTAAGGTTTACGTCAACAAGCCAAAGACACTAGGCGCACTTAAGGCCAATATCCGACGGGAAATAGCCGCCATATCGGCCGAGACGCTGGCCAAAACTATGGAAAACGCCGAAAAACGGGCACATTACGCTATACGAGCTAAGGGCGACCACTTGCGCGATATCATATTCAAAAAGTGATGTAAACGAATCTCCTTGAACTAAATTAAATGTTTTTCACAATGAAACACAAAAAAATGTTTCTTTTTCCACATTTTTTTAATAATCACATGGGTCAGTTTAATATGGCCAACCCTGTATTTAATGGCGGTATTACTGGTCAACGGAACTAGTATTAATTACTTCTTAACTAGAATTCTCCAAGAGATTCAAAGTGGTCATTAATGACCGCTCAGCGTGGAAAAACACTGAAATATCCTTAAAACAGGGCGCACAGGTGTGGTCTATGGATAGGTCCAAAATGGAAGACGGGGCTGGAATTGTCGGACTACAAAAAGCAATTGCAAGGCCGTTGTGAAGGTTGTGAACTTTTCTGCCGAAAGGCAGAAACAATCTTCCACCTAAGCAGAAAGGACATAAAACTTTACACTTTACTAACAGGACACTGTAAACTTAATTATCACATGAAAAAGATGTGGTGTGATAGAAAACGATTCCTGTGGACTCTGCAAAGAGGCACAAGAAACAGCAGAACAGGTTCTACGCGACTGTCCAACAGTGGCACGACGCAGACTAAATTACCTGGGGAATGGGGCTATAGATCCAAATTAAGCCTACAGCAATTTTACGATTTATTAATAGCCTAAAACTGTTTGAGTAGGCTACATGGCTGCACAATAGATCGCTTCAGGTCGCAGTGCACAAACAGGCAAGAATAATACCAATTACTTCTACAATATGTTGAATGGTAAAGAAGATCTTTTGGTCGTAAAGTCGGTCATTGGGCACACTACAAATATGAAATTATTATTAGCATAAGAGAGCAATAGCTGCAGAAGATCGTGGAAAAATTACAATAAGCTGCTCGAAGTCATCTGGCGACGAGCATTAATATTCAAGAAATTTTTGCTGTGCGCTTAAGAATAGAGTGCAACTACGCTGCCACTAACATTATTGATCGCATTAAAACTTTAATAAATGAAAAACGCAAGCTACAGCGCATATGGCAAAAAAATATAAACAAAAATGATAGCTTAACAGGCTCACAAAACAATTAAAAACTGCTCTAAAGGATGCAAACAATGCAGAATTTCAAGAGTACTTATCCAAGAGTACTTATTCTCTCGCCTCCGCAAGCTACGGACTATTCACGGTGGAAGGCTATGAAAAAACTGTTACCGCCGACATCTCACCGATAAAAACATCTAATGGAATCTGGGAAAAAACTGAAAAGAAAAAACTATCGAGTTTGCGAAAAGATACGCATCGTTTCTAAATGTTTTGGAAGGCTGTTCTGAAAAGTTTTGATTCTATAATTGAGCAAAGATCTCTTATTCCAACACACCACTGTACTGAAGCCTTTTTACTTATAGATATTACGCAAACCTTTGCGTGCCCCAGGGTTTATACGAAAGGAAGCATTGCACCGAGATCTAAATGCTTCGGCAATTGACGAAGAAATCAGCAGAATCAGTCAGCGATACAACAGTAGGCTTGCCACTCATTCAAACCCTCGAGCAGTTAGCCTTTTTAAAGGGTTAGGGGTAGTCAGAATTTTCAAAAAAATTGATTTTTTGTTTTATATTTTCTTATAGTATTATATCTTAAACATTTTGAGTGAAAATTTGAAGAGAAGCCGACAAATACTTTTGAGTTATTCAACAATTAACAAAGGGCGTTCGGGGGCTCCGGAATTGATAGGAAAACTTTAAATGCGTTTTTCTCAAAACTATGTTTTTTGAACTGGTGATCACTGCAACTTAAAAACCGCTTGGTATATTTCAATAAAATTTATATTGCTTTTGAAAAACACAAAAAACTCGTGCCTGATCGAAATTTCGATTTTTTTTTAACAATTAGTTATCGGTTATTTTCTCGAAAATCTGAAAAATACTTTCTGAAACCACCATATTGTTAATTTTGAACAAAAAGTTTCGATCAGGAACAAGATTATCAATTAATAAAACTAATTTCTCTTGGCCGATTGATTTTAGATGAATCTCCAAGGACTTGTGATGATCACCGCAAGGGCCTTTTGGAGAAACGTCAAAGAAATGGTGCTGGAAAACTATCATTTAAGTTTTAGGGAGATAGCTAGTGACCTTAGCATGACTCATGAATGAATTTGCAACAGTTTAAACCATCAATTGGACCTGGGACACGTGGCTGCGCTACTTGTTCCAAGAGAGATGAATTTCTTTTACAAAATTCATCGAAGCAGGTGGCTTAAAACATGCTTGAGCAAGTGAATTCGGACAAATATCATGAACAACCATCGTATTTGCCGGATTTAGCCCCCTGTGACTTTTTTCTTTTCCCAAAACTTAAATTCCCACTCCGCAGACGCCGCTTTGAGAGGCCCCTAAGGAGAATTCGCTGAAGGAGCTGAAGAAGATCTCTTCAAACGCGTTTAAAAGGTGCTTTGATGACTGGACTAGTCGTTGGCATATGTTGTTGGTATTGCTTCGAATGGAGCCTATTTTGAAGGCGACAAAATACATTTTGATGATTAGACAATTATTTTGCGTTTTATTTAACAAGTCTCGGTACTTTGTGGCCTTCTTTCAATTATACCTAAAAATAATACTAAATGCTGTTTTTATGACCGATTGTACATAATAAAAGGAGTTAAAAAGTGCGTGTAGCGTAGTACACATAACAGAAGTGAAACTTTCAAGGCAAATAAAGAAAGAGAGAGAGAGACCCAAGAGAGAATGAGAGAGAGAAGGAATATATATCTAAATAAATTCACAACATTTGCAGAGAATACAGATAGACAAAATTTACAAAAAACGGAGAAGGGTCGACCGATGTAGGTAAATGCCGGATACAAACCGTGGCAACAACGCGCACTACTCCGAGCGTTTATCACCCGCACAAATGCAGCGATTTCAGGACCGCAGCAACGGCACAAATTATCGCAAGGCAATACCAATAAATCCGACGCCGGAATGGATAGCCCTTTATGGTACGCACAAGCACTAGCCAAGGAACGGAAATAAGCGCCAAAGAGTAGGCACCAAAACAAAAACATTGGGACCAAAAAACGCACCGAACAGTAGGCACCAAGGAAATATAACGCCAAAAGGTAGGCACTAAAAATATATTTCCTAAAAGTTTGCACCAACAAACAAGCGCCAAGAAGTAGGCAGTGTTATTATTAACAACCACAAGGAAAAATAACCTAAAGTGGGTCTAAGATATATATAAGGTGTAGCTCTCTCTCTCTCCTTTTCCTCTACGTTATATCTTTTTTCTCTCTCGCGGAACGAAAATGCGCAAAACGTTGTATGACCTTGGAATTTTACTCTCCATTCTCGCTCGTCCATCGACGCCTAAGAAGTTTCACTTCAAAAATAATATTGATTTTATTATTATTTCTTCAGTTTTGTGGCCATCTTCATTACTTTTAAGCGCATAAGTGCAACACCACCTGACACGAAGATCTCTTCTCAGAGCAGTCGAGGTTGCTTGTGTCAACCTGCCGCCATTTCGGAATACTCAGTTGACACTTCATCGCAAGCAGGGCTTGAATTTCTTTGTACTCAGTTAGTTTCTCACAATTTTCATAACCGATTTTAGTTACTGCAACAGTTTCTAAAAAAAAATAATAAAAATTTCTTTATTTTCACAACTCGCAAACTTCTAATTTCAATTTACTCGAATAGCCAGAGTTGCCCAATAACCATAATACCCTCGTAAGAGCAAATTGAATAAATTTTCTTTTATGAAACTCGCTCGGAAGGTTCTCAAGTTCAATTTTAATAGCCGTACACAAGTTCCGTTGGTTATGCACAACAACAACGACAACAACAAGAACAATGAGTGTTTTTTTCCGCTGAATCTCATTTAACAAATTAATTGCCGCTTAATGCTTTCCAACAACTTTCTTGAGTTCTCTCAGGAATGGACGGTTCGTTGCTCGCTAAAGTGCCACTCTTGCAACACCAAAACACAGAAAAGAAAAGAAAACTAAAAACAAAACCATTAAAGAGGAAGATTGGCTTTCGCTCCCCGTTTTTGTTATTTTGTAGAATATTGGTTGGCTAAGAAATCGCGCCAAATGATTCAATTTAAATTAATTATTACTTGCGCCACAAGCGTTTTTTTTGGCGCGCGAGCACACACACCCTGACGCGCATAGCTGCCACACGTACACAACTTTTAATTATGGTTGCAAGCGTGTTTGTGCAACAGCGAGAAATGAACTTAAACTATTCTTTTTTGTTTTTGCTTGTTTTGTGCTTGCTTTGTTGTTGCAAACTTTGCGCAGCATCGATTAAATTGAATCGTTCTGTTGATGATGCCGCTGAAGGCGCTGCAATAAAGGGAAACAAATGTTGCTGCAAACTTGCCACTTCGCACAGTGCTGCTGCTTCTACTGGAGTTGTGGTGCGGCAACGTGCGAGGCAGAGCTTTGCTGCCTTATGTTTCCTCTTTTTTTTTCTAGGTTTACCAGCTCCTTTTGGTTGCTTGCAATTTAGTGCAAACGCAGCGAAATTTGTTGAAATTCAATTTTGTCAAAAGTTTGCCATAATCATCTGTGCCTCCGGGCAGGTGTAACAGGCGTGGCAAATGCGGTTACCGACAGTTGTGTGGCTAATTTTTTTCGTGCTTCTGCATAAAAGCAAACTATGTTGGGCTGAGCAAAACTGAAATCAAAGTAAAGAAATCGAATAATGGAAAATTTATTTTGCAAATTTGTTTTTGTTCGAGGCTGTTGTTGTCTTGGTTGTTGAACTGCGGCTAAATAGCTGCTTTTGTTGTTGTTAATTTTGTATTGGTTGCAGGTGTAACTTTTGTTTGTGTCAGTTATGCAAAAATAAGTGGTGCGCGAGTGGTGCGGCAGGCGCAGACTTGGAGATCTCAAATGGTGTTGCAACTTAATTAATTTCAGTTTTGAGTCTGAAAAACAGTAAAAACGCGGAATGATAATATTTGCATGTACATATACCTCAAGTTTATATATGTAGGCAAAATAATTTGCATTTCTTTCTTGTAAGGATTGCAGCAGATTCAGCTTGTTGAATTGGACTTTCGATTTCTCTATAGCAAAGGATTAACATACGACTATTTGTAGCGCCACTCACGGATTATAGACTTTGTGAAACATGTTGGGTAATGCCAGTGGGCAGTTTTCTGTCGAGATCCTCCAAGATTTATCTACAGAATGCTTAGCGACAGAATAGTCGCGGCAGAGCGGGACGGCATCTCCATCCGCCGGCAAGTTAGAAGGGGCACTCCGCAAGGTGATGTTTTCTCCCTATTTCTCTGGGTTGTTGGGTTGAATGACTTGCTGAAGGAGCTGGTGAGAGGGGGGCTGCAGGGTAATTGCCTACGCGGATGACGTGGCACTAATTATTAGAGGGAAATTTGGGGATACTCTGTACCATTTGATGCAGGTATATCTGAACGTAGTTGTTAAATGGGCAACGGATTGCGGCCTGTCGGTGAATCCTCTTAAGACTGAGCTCGTCCTATTTACGAGGAAATATAAAATACCCAGAGCTCAACTTCCCTCATTAGGGAGCGCTCTCTGATGCTTTCTGACAAGGCGAAGTACCTAGGTATTATCCTTGACAGTAAGCTTACATGGAAGCCCTGAAGAAAGAGAGAGGAAGGCAACAATCGCCTTATATGGGTGCAAGGGCGCAATTGGCAAAAGATGGGGTCTTTCGCTTAGAGTTGTTTTTTGGCTATATAATATCATTGTAAAGCCTATCTTGTTATATGGAGTCATGGTCTGGTGGAACTCACTAGAGAGGACGACTTTGGTGAAAAAGCTGGAGAGAGTTCAGAGGTGGGCAGTCATTGGAATCAGTGGGGCGTTTCAAACGACTCCCACTCTGGCGCTCAACGCAATGTAAAATGTGGTATCCGTAGACATCGCAGGCAGAACTGCCGCTGCAACCTCACTTATGGGCACTCAAGCATCCTTGGAAACTTTGTGTTCATCACCCTGTCAACGGATCAATGTATACCCTCGCTCCAACCGGAACTTTCTCCTCTCATATTTCATCAAGAGAAGACTGGACGGGGGCTACACTTGGGGACAGGGCCTGATGAACTTGTTCACGGATAGATCGAAGTTGGAAGGAAAGGTTGGCGGAGAAGTTTTTTGCGTGGAGTTCCCCATCATACTCAAATTCAGGTCACCGGACCACTGCAGTGTGTTCTAGGCAGATGTAATCGTAATCAAGGAGGAGCTGATTGGCTGCTGACATGCGTACTAACAGTCAAGAAAGTAAATATCATATTTAGGTCAGGGTCAGGGAATGTCTGGCCTCACTCTCGACTGCGTCCAAATTCTTTGACATAAGCCTCATCTGGCTTCCTGGCCACAACGACATTACAGGAAACTGTGAGGAGGATGAGCTGACCAGACAAGGGACATGTGAGGTGATTTCCTCGCGAAGGTAGAGAATTGGGTCACGTGAAGATCGGGGGTGCTCGGGCGAGCTTCTGAGGTTGACAAAATATCTTGGAATTACCTCGAGTCCGTTTTGCGTTGGATGTATGAAGGATGAGGTGGAATCATCTCAGCACCTTCTTCTTAGCTGCCCTGTTCTGGCGGGATTAAGATCCAGGCACCTTGGCTCTTACTTCTTTGCTACGCCTGCTGATATAGCTGGCGTTGGCATTAAAAATCTGATGAATTCCATCAGCAGCACAAAGTGGTTGACGTTAATTTAGAAAGTCTTATAACGTTCTGATCCGTGGGCTGTATTAAAGCCACTCAGTTCAGAAGAAAGCACGTTATCGGTATTTGGCCATCGTAGCTCCTTAACTCGCCTTCTTTGGGATGCATGGATCATTATCGATAAGAAGAAGTGCTCTTTCCGGAAGATTTTGCGTACGAAGGTTCCTATTATTATTTCGAGCCATCAGTGAAGACAGATTTACATTCCTGCCTACTTGGCACAACTCTCAAACTCCAGTTTTAGGATTAAAAGATATGTACGAAGCTCAGAGAAATATGCTGTTATTCCACCCGTCGGAATATCGAATTGTTAGGTCAGTATGCACGTGAAGTATTCAGACGGTGAAGGAATTTCTATGCATTCAGTTGATTAGCTGGAGCTTGTATGTGCTGTTGCGGGATTTGGGGTATAGCCTCCAGTCCAGAGCTTAATGGAAGCTCAAATTGTAGTAATCTTGGCTACAAATTCTGACCGGAGACTTAAATCGACGATGCTCGACCTGTTCTTGAGGGCGGTCCTTCGAGATGTACTGTGGTGGTTGTATCATAGTTTACTACCCAAATGCGGGCAGAGTCCTTTTGGTTCGATGTGGAGTTGTATTGCAACGGGGTGTTGGATCCATAGTACGGCAGAGGTTTAGATAAGTCTCGAACCCAACCAAGTTTGTGAGTGTGTCCATTCCACACTGCCAATTGGTACCGTAAATGCTTTAAGCATGATTAACGCACTGATACTTTGCGCTCGTTGGAAGTATAATGAATCTGGTAAATAGCATCCGCTCCTTTTTATCAGAGTTTAGTTTGAGCAGCCCAGCATCTGAGTACAGCCAATGACCTTTCCAAAATCTCAGCTATGACTGAGGGAAACGATCCCGATACCAATAGGATCAAGCCAACGGCTTATGCTACTACCTTAACCCAACCCTCATTTAACTTAATCAGAACTTCGTCTACAGCAACTACCCACAGGTGACTTGGTAAAATTTTTGTAAAACTACCTGGTATTCTAACTGTTTAACACTCGTTGATTTTGTATAATGAATCGAAAAGCATTTTTCATTTCTGTTTTTGTTTTCGCTTGAGGGGTTTCTTAACATTTTTCCTTGCACTTTGCATTTCATTTGTTGCAAGTGAAGCGCAATTAATGAAGTTGCTAACCAGCAGCTGAGTGATTGGTGTTGACATTAATTACTTTCAAATGAGTTCAAAGTGTACACAAAAAAAACAAAGAAGACGAATAAAAATGACGAAGTTTCCATAGGAGACGTTAGAAAAATTCACTTCCCTATCATCACCTCTGCACCAACTTCTCTTCCATTTTACCAACAGCAATGCTTTGCGACACTTAAACGTGCTTCGAACTCAAATTGCACTCAAGAATACCGAACCCGATACTGCAAGGCCAAAGTACACTTATTGAGCTCGCTTTTGTGCCGTTTAATGTCGCCATTGGCCAGACCACTTTAATTTATTTTAGCCTCAAAATTCAATTAAGTAAAACCTCAATGCCCAATAGGGCGCTGCGTACAGGCGCATGCCTACATACCTACGTACAAACAATGCATTTCATGCTAGAGAGGGCACAGTTCTTGCTGTGCGAGTGTAAGTATTTTCACATCCACTGGTGGTAAGGTCCAACGGTATTGAGTATGTTTGTGTGTGTATGTGTCGCATTTTGACTACTTCAGACGACAGTTGCCTACAATAGAAACTAACCATGACGCATTGTCGCACTCAAATGGCACAAAATGCGGCAGTTGGCAGTTGATGTTCATGGCTCGGCCATTCAGTCAGGCCATTGTTTATTTGTTTGCTTGCGCTGGCTTATTGTTTTATGGTCTTAATATTGAACTTTACCGCTTTTGTTGTGTTAAGGTGCCGGAAGGAAGTGCAGAAGGATATACAAGTATATACGTATATACGTATGTGCGTGTGTGTAAGTGTGCGAGTAAGGCTGACAAGTGTGGATTCATTGGCGAGCATTTAATATAGTTGGCACTAGACTGCTTAGAGCTCGAAGACCGCATAAAGGTTTGATTAAATTGAATCGGATGTAATAAAAATATAATATACACACTTTGTGAGCAAAACGAAAGTGATCGAAAGTAAAATAAATAAACGGAAAGAAATTGAGCACTTAAGTAGGGACATTCACTCATTTGAGGGGATGAGTAGGAAGGTTGCAGTACAGATACTAAGTAAGAAATAGAAACTGAGTGAATGTTATATAATATTTTTGGGAAAAAGTAAAATAAGTGAAGTAAGGGTTTGTGCGTATTTTTGGGTAATTGAATGCCAGCAAAATTATTTTTGGGAGTAGGAACTGAAATATTAAGCGACTTAAAGAAATTGTCAAAGTGTCGGTTATTGGGCACAGTACAGATTCTAAATTATTACTTAAAGAAATTACTATTCACTTCTGATACTTTAATTAGGTAAATAGATAAAAATCTAATAATTTCACTTTGCAGGAGCAATAATGATATTAACGTAAGGGTGGTCTCCTTTCGCCCCTACTTTGGCTAGTTGCCATTGACGAAGTTCTGATAATGCTAAATAAGGGTGGGTTTACCGTTTCCCTCAGTCACGGCTGAGATTTTGGAAAGGTCACTGGCTGTACTCAGTCGCTGTGTTAACACTTGGGGCCTACGAGTTAACTCTGACAAAACGCAGCTGGTGCTATTTACTAGAAATTATAAACCTCCACCCTTTCGACTTCCCAAATTAAACAACCGCGTTCTCCCGCTTTCGTCGAAAGTTACGTATCTAGGAGTGATACTTGACTCGAACTCCATTGAAAGTCGGGTAAAGAAGGCCAGCATAACTTTCTACTCCTGCAAATCTATGTTCGGTAAAAAATGGGGACTCAAGCCATAGGTCGTGCTGTGGATGTACAATGCAGTGGTTTTGTCAATTTTAACGTATGGACCCATAGTATAACTAAACTGGGGAGGACTGCATGTATTGGCATCACCGGAGCATGTAAAACTTGCCCCAGTGCTACCCTGAATGTCGTTTTGCACTTACTGCCCATCGACTTTTACGTTATTTCTACGGTAGCTCAAAGTGCAATGAGGTGGCCTCTGGAGGCAATCTCTGAAGGATATGGTAGCATTTTCGGGCAGTTAACATCGTATTTCTCCGAACTTCGTACAGATCTCTCTATCCGCAAACTACAGTTTGAAGATCGTGCTAGGGCAATCTTTCCAAATAGGCAGGATTGGATCGTGGAGAAAATCTGCAACAAAGCTGACCCGTCTCCCTTTACTGACGGTTCGAAGATGGAATCGGGAGTCGGAGCAGGGGTCTTCTCTAAATCAGTCAATTCATCTATCTCTCTTAAACTGCCGAATACTGCTAGTTTTTTTCAAGCAGAAGTCTTTGCGATCTTGCAGGCATGCAAAATGCTTAAGGAACGCGGGAGAGAGGGCGATATTAACATTTTCTCCGATAGTCAAGCCACGATCCAGGGTCTGACGACGTCAAGGTGTAGAATGAAATTAGTAAACTCCTATAAGGAGGAGATCAAGTCTGTTGGGTGTGCTGGTAACATTTCTCTGATCTGGGTTCCAGGACATAAGAACATAGAGGGAAATGAAATTGCTGATGAGCTTGCCAGGAAGGGGATTGAATTGACTTCAGAGACCTCTTATCCGGTTAAAGGCATCCTCTTGACAGTTGTTAAAGGGGAACTGCCTAAATCATTTCTCAGAAAAGCGCAGAAAAGAAGGAGCTCCATTTCTTCATGTGCTATTTCGAAAACCCTTTTGGTCCCAGTACAATATACGAAGGACTCAGAAAGTCTTTTGGACTCCTCGCCATTCAATTTCCAACCTCATAGCTGTGTTTACCGGTCTCTGGACGATCGGTACACATGCGGAAAAGCTAGGGTTACCATTTAGCCCCCATTGCAGAAGCTGTGGGCACCTTTCCAGGCTCCAGCCAATCTTTCTTCTCCATTATATCCACAGCTGGCTGTAAATATCTGCTGTTGAACGTCTCATAATGGTATCAAAACGGCGCTTCAGTGCTACTTGAGAAGTGCCACACTTCAACCATTTCACCTACTTTCAGCTACCGAAGTATTTTCACGTTCAAAATTTGTACAGCAAAAACTGACAATAGTAGAAAGGAATACTCTTTAAAAAAGAAATGTCGCACAAAAATAATAAAGATTCCAATTCCATCAATTCAATCAATTTGAATTTTCGTTGTTTTATTTCAATTTAGAATCCGATACCTCTAAATTGATCACCCTTTCCATATGCATGCAATAATCCCGCAATATTGTTCTTTGCCACCTAATCATCTGCTGCTCTGTACGCTAATCTTTTGCGCTATGGCACATCTTATAGATCGCATCAATCGTGCTTCGGTTTGGTCTAAATCCATAATGGAACTTGGAGAGCTCGCAGTGGACTCCGTATAAATTTCCAGCCTCTAGTATTTAATTTTCCCCAGCCCTTTCCAACTATGCCTAGAAGATAGATCGGCTTGTAGGTAGTTACCTCATTCGTTGGGTTGTATTATGCGGGGATAATTACTAGCCTTTGTCCTTTCCAACACTTTAGAAATACTTCTTCTTGCAGACATTCGGGCTTTGAATGAATTGCCATTTTAGTTACCGCGTTCGGAATGTCATCCAATCCTGGGCTTTTGGTAACTTGAAGTCCTGAGAAAAATTTTGCCCTAGTGACTTCTGGAATATATTCAGGATTGACTCAAATCTTATGGCTGATCCTTATCTCGTCCTTACTAGGAAACTAACCAGACACGATTTTTTCCATAGTAATTGGACATAATGGGACATTTCTGGCGAAAACCTTCCTTTTGCACATTGCGACTTTATAGGCATTTCTCCAAGGTTAATTATCGATGCCTCTTATCAGTGTAGCGAATACGGCTTTCCGAAGTAAGGCACACTTTCGTTTGAAGATTCGTCAGAGTTCTTCTGCTTGTTCAGACTGCCGCCGTCTCTGGCAAGCTGTTCGTTAGGGATGACATTCTGTTTGCAGTTACGCGATATCCTCGTTTCACCTGAAGATCGTCTATTAGAAAAATGCATATAACTCTGCGAATAGAGCCTAACCCCAAGAAAACGAACTAGAACTAGAGGGGGACATAATCTACTAATCAGCCGGAGAAAGGTGGCATGGGTCTTCATCAGAGCTGGAACACCTCAAACAAGCTGGACACAATACTGCCAAGGTGTGTAACTGCCTTGCAGTAATATGCTGAATGTTGGAGGATCTAATAGAACATCGAAGTTACTACTTGCACCAGTTAGTAAATCGTTAATATTCTATGCAGCCCAAATTTGGGCAGAATCTGTGCTGCATACATCGTCCACCTGAGAATTGAAAGGGACACACAGGTTAGACAAATTCAGACTGTAGGGCTTACCGTAAAGTCTCCGACGAAGCAGTAGTTGTATTCACTGGGAGGTTACACATTAACCCGAAGTTAAAGAAGGGAATTATGAGAAACAAAATTTCTATGTGGACCAGTTACTTTCTGGTCATGGGTGTTTCAGACAATATCTGTACCGATCGAAGGACCCGAACACGTAGTCTCAGAATGGATGCGATTCATGGGACTGCGGAGACTGGTCGAACGAGAACTGAACTGCAGACCGAGCGCATATGAACTCGTTCGAAAAATGCTGTCTTCACCTGAAATGCGGAAAATATCATAATAATAGAACATAGGACCTCTGAGGCTTCAGTTGTAGAACTATTTCGATATAAACACATAATTTCGCACCTCCAACTCCGACGTGAATGCCAACGTAGCTGATGAATTCTCCACATTTTTGTGTGTACCACTTGGAGACTGTATTCCTCGTGCATGTTTTTACGAGGGGTGCCTTTTATATGTCGGGATTAGAGAACAAACACAAATTTTAATCATCGAAAACCACTTTATTGTTTTTCAAAATATTCTCCATGAAGATCTATCCACTTTTGCATGCGTTTGAACCAATTGTCGAAGCACTTTTGCCACTCTGAATGAGGTACCTCCAAAACATGCATTCTGAATGCCGCAACCGCTTCTTCAGGTGTCGAAAAACGTTGACCTCTCAGTTTGTTTTTTACGTACGGGAATAAAAAGAAGTCATTCGGTGCCAAGTCAGGACTATACGGCGGATGACCCATTAATTTGATGTTTTGGGTGCTCAAAAATGCAGTTGTTTGAGCCGATGCGTGAGAGCTCGCATTGTCCTGGTGAAGAGTGATCCGTCTTTGGCGATTGGTTTTCCTAATTTCTTGGGAGACAACTGGCAAACAAATGGTTGTGTACCACTCAGAATTTACTGTTCTGCGTTGTTTTAGTGGTACGGTTGCGACATGTCCAGTTTTTCCGAAAAAACAGGCGACCATTTGCTTGGAAGTGCTTCGTGCGCGAACAACTTTTGTTGGATTTGGCGCATCTTGAAACACCCATATAGTCGACTGCTGTTTACTTTCGGGCTCATACGCGTAAATCCATGATTCATCACCTGTCACGATGTCATAGACGTGTTTCGAAGCCGTATTCGCGATCGTATTTTTTGAGCATTTCCTTCGACCAATCGACACGATCCTTTTTTTGAGAGATTGAAAAATTGTGTGGGATCCAACGCGAACAAATTTTTTTGACAGTCAAATGTTTACGTAATATTGAATGTATACTGGTCCCACTAATGCCTAAGATTGTCTCAATCTCACGATAGGTCACATGACGATCTTGCAATATCAGTTCGCGCACAGCATCAATGGTTTTCGGAACAACAACTGATTTTGGACGACCTTCACGAAAATCGTCTTGGAGTGATCTACGACCACGATTGAATTCACCATACCATCGATAAACACTGGTCCTTGATGGAGCTTCATCGCCAAAAAATGAACTAAGTTCATCCATGCAATGTTGCTGAGTTAATCCACGTCGAAAGTTGTAAAAAATAATCGCACGAAAATGTGCAAGACTTAATTCCATTTTTGGACCGAGATGAATCCTTTAAGTTACTGTAAACAACACAAATAGCGCTGGTATTTCAGAACGTTCTGAGTACGTAAAAGCCAAAAAATGTCAAACTTTGCGATACAGCTGTCAGTTGCCAGATTGCAACACCAGGGTTGCCAAATCCCGACATATACAAGGCACCCTTCGTATATGCGTAACTCGAAAAGCGTTGAGTGTATCCATAAGTTACAAGCCTAAGGAAGATCTGGTGAGCTCCACAGGCAAGATGACCGGATACTTAATAGCATTAGACCGTTTCTAACCTGAAGAACAGACACCTTTGCAGTCACTCGCTCTAACGCAAAAGGTTACATGTTGATTTGTTTATCACGGGAAGTCAGATTTGCCCTTTTTCTTTTTTCTTTTCTTTGGTGACATCAACTGAACTTTAAATATTGAAAATATATACAAATAATATTTACAAACAATTTGCTCGCGCAATATGGATGAGTCCTGTCAACTATTTACAAGCTACTGCTAATTTATGATAGAAATTGCAACACTGGCACTAAGCTTCAAAATATGAAGCAAGGCATCACAAACAAACAGAGTCTATAATTCAAATGAGTTACCTATTCAAAGAGTCAAATGAGTTAGTTGATTGAATTGCCTGCTTAAAGTGTGTTGGAGACATTGAGTCTACTCCTGAAAATTTACTGATTTATCCATCCTTATTGCGTCCGCTTTTTGTTAACTAAATAATAAATTCATTATTATTAGCTATTCTAGGTTTTGTCCCTTATCACTCTACAGTAACAAAACTTTGGCAAAGTTTGTCCGGACGCAATAATAATTCCAACCGAATCACTGAAGCAAAAACTTTATGGTCAAAGAGCACTTACAAACTATTTTTACTCCCTCTACACAGGTGCTAATTTTATGCGTACGTATTGGTGTATCTTTGCTTGAACTCCTATATGCATACATATGCACACATATAATGACGTCGGTGGGTATATGTATGAGTATGTATGTGTTTATTCACAATTCTTATTTACACCTAACTTTTTCATGAATTACCAAACAAAGGACAGTCAAAAGTTTTCTTGTTATCTCCTCAATACTTCCAATTAACATTTAGTTTGTGGTTTTCTGCTCCCTTATCAAAGCCAATGCCATTTTAGGTATTTTCGTATCTGTGTAAGGGAATAGTTTTAGTAGTGAGGATATTGAATGGTTTAGTTAGGGCATGAGATAATTTAGAAATTACTTTATTTGGTTGTTATGATAAATTAAAACTTTCCATTACAACCATTTTTTGTCACTCATTAAAACAGCGGAGCTTGCAGGAAAATCGGATATTTCCAAATATTTCCATGACTATTTCGGCTGACTGTATGTTTACTGTCCTTCTGCTACTTCATTTAAAGGAAAGAACTATACACAGACATTTGAGGGAAGGTCGAGAGAAACTCTCGATCTCTCGATATTGACATCATCGGCCTTAACAACCGCGCTGTTAGTTCTGCCTTTGCCGAACTGGATAAAGAAGCAAAGCGAATGGGTCTGGTGGTGAACGAGAACAAAACGAAGTACCTCCTGTCATTAAACTGTCGGTATAATCGCATATTGGCACCCACGTTGTAGCTGTTATTGTTGTAGCAGCATAAACATTCCCTATCCATATATAGAGTGCTGCTGAAGTGAGAGCCCTTGGCCGGATATAAATCCGGGTCTTTCCGGTTACATAGAATCGACTGCCGTAGGAACGTCGGTGCATTCGCGCTTCGGTACGCACCTTACTGTTGACAGTCGATGTCAACAGCGGATGAAAAAGTTTTGAAAGCCTTCGAGGGAAAAATTCTACGTAAGATCTTTCGCCCAGTCCGCGTTAGTGAGGAGTACCGCGTACGGTGGAACAGCGAGTTGTATGAACTATATAGGGACATGGCCATAGTTAAGCGTGTAAAAATACAGCGGCTACGTTGCCTAGGCCATGTCACTCGTATGAAAAAAGGCGCTCCAGTTAGGCGAATTTATGACACGGTACAGCGGGCGCCGTAGCCGAATGGGTTGGTGCGTGACTACCATTCGGAGTTCACAGAGAGAACGTACGGTGAAAGACCAAAATTAAGAAAAAGTTTTTTCTAATACCGGTCGCCCCTCGGCAGGCAATGGCACACCTCCGAGTGTATTTCTGTCATGAAAAAGCTCCTCACTCTCCGTTCGGGGTCAGCTTAAAACTGTAGGTCCCTCCATTTGTGGAACAACATCAAGACGTACTACTTGTGGTGTAGGAGGAGGAGCTCGGCCAAACACCCAAAAGGGGTGTAAGCGCCAATCATATCAGGTCAGTCCATAAGCCCGTGCGTTTTAAAATTAATAAAAAAAAGTTTAAAGTATTTCTTAATTAATAATATATTTTCCTTCATTATTTACAATGCCTTCCAAACGTTTAGGTAAATTTTTAATTCTCTGCTCAAAAAATTTTTTGTCCTTGGAGCCAAAACACGCTTCGATATCCCTTTTTATAGCTTCTTTTGAGGAGTAGTTCTTGTTACTCATATGGGATTGAAGTCCACGGAAAAGGTGATAATCACAAGGTGCAATATCCGGAGAGTATGGCGGATGCGGCATTAGCTCCCATCCGAGCTCGTTCAGTTTACCTAATGTTTGCCTTGCGGTATGAGGTCTTGCGGTGTCGTGGTGCAACAAAACTTTGCGACTACTCACTAAAGACGGTCGATTTTTGTTAAGTGCCTCATTCAGGTTTGATAGGGATGATGGGAATAATAATCAGCAGTTATCGTCTGGTTTGGTTCCAGAAATTCATAATAAACAATACCGGCCATATTCCACCAAATAGACAGGAAAATCTATGGGTCGGTTATGGTGTTTCATCTAACCATTGGCGTTTGCGAACAGGATTTTTGTAAAGGACCCATTTTTCATCACCAGTAACGATGCGGTTCAAAAAGCTTTCATTTTCAAGCCGTTGCAGCAGCTGAGAACACACATTCACTCTCTGCTGAAGGTTGGCGACGGAAAGTCTATGCGGAACCCATTTTCCCAGCTTTGAAACCTTTTCCAACTGAACCAAGCGCTGGTGAACTGTTCTATGCGCTGTCGCAGTTACCACTTTGGAATTTTGAAAACCACGTTTGCGCAGTCCACGAACTTATGGACTGTCCTGATATATATTGTGGTATGGAAGAGGAAGACCACATCTCCGTTGGAAAGACCAAGTGCTGCAGGACCTGTCTTCCCTCGACATTTCCAACTGGCATCAACGAGCGCTGGACAGAAACAGCTGGCGCGCCAAACAAAATATTTGTATAAACTGAATGAGGTTGCCTTTCAATTGCTTGATTGGGGTGCCTTTAAATCCTCGACAAGACGGAAGGGCAAAATTATATCAATCTGGATTTGAAAAATTAGATTGGTTTCCCCGAATCGATTGGAAGGATTTAATTGCATATTTAAAATATTTATTGTATATATATGTCTTTTTCTAATAGTGGCCGCCCCTGGGCAAATGGCTAGCCTCTGAGTGAATTTCTGCTACGAAAAGACTTTTTTATGTCAAATTATGTTTCAGTTGATGAGGTGCCCCTGACTTTTCAACCAAGATATCCTCATATCTAAATTTTGTAAATCTGCACATCTCATCTGATGACATTTACAAGGGGATGCTTTCTCTCAAACCGTCGACACATACAGATGCTGATGGCCTTTCAGCTATCTTATTCGAGAATTGTACAGCGTTGGCAATTTCTCTATAGATTATTTTTAACAAATCCTTATCTACGGACACTTTCTGGATTGAATGCAAATTCACAACCATAAAACTTTTGTATAAAAGCGAAAGAAAAATTGATGTGCGCCGATTTCCAAGCTATCAATCAACTCTAACCTGTTTGAATGCATGGCAAAGGATACATTTTATTTCGCGGTCAAGTCTTTAATTAACCCAAACTAACTTGATTTTGTAACTGGCCGTTCTACAACTACTAATCCTGCTGTTTTTAGTGAATTTTGTTTGCCTCTCTGAGGCATTTGACAAAGTGTCACACGAAATTCTAGTAAACAAGATAGCTCGCTTGGGTTTTAAATATTTTGTTAATAATTAATAGACGGTTTGCTTAGAAAGCTAATTTTTGTGTGTTACCATTGATTGGAGTTGCCTCCATTAGCGACAGTTTTCCTGCTGCGTACATGCGCCTGTGCATTTGTGTGTGTGTGAGTTGAGTGTTGCGTGTGTTTTCAAGTTGACAAAAGTTGGTCAAGTAAATTGATTGAGTTATCATTGAAACTGAAATGTGTCAATGAGGTTTACCAAAGGCAAACAATGTAAGTGTTCCTTACACACACACAAACACACACACTTATGCACATTTGACTTCGGCTTCATTCATACTTACTGGAATGGAAAGAAACTTTTTGTCAGCTGCGGTTGGCATTTAATTAACAGGGATTTTTATTACTTTTACCTGCTGTGTTGCAGGTTATGTTAAAAAAGCAAAATTTATTGAAATTTTTATAGATATGCAGTGCATGTAGGTATATGTGTGGCTTTTGAAGTCAAGTTTAAGGCTTTGGGGTTATTTAAAGTGATATTTTAAGTTCAACAAAAATTTAAGAATTCATATAAATACATGGAAAAGCTACATATTTGGCCTTAATTGTTGGCCTTTACTGTTCTAAATAATGTGAAGAAATTTCTAATAGAGTCTTTCAAAAGTGACGCCTAGATGTCAGTAATGACTAATTTCTAGACCGTGACTTTCCTTATGTCATCGTTGCTGTTTGTCAAGTAGACGATGCATAATTTTTCACGATAAAACAACAAATTAAAATTATTGAAACTTATTATGAAAATGGTCAAGCTTTAAGAACAACAAATAATGTCGAAAATTTAATTAACATATAGTATATTTTTTTAAAATAATTTATGAGAAATTTAAAGGATAATAAAGAACAGATTTTTCAAGGAGATTATTGTATTGCATATAAAATATATAGTTTTACTATGGAATTTTTCGTAAACAACGTTTACTGTCGCACGGTGCCAACAGAGTGCTTTATTCATATGAAGGGTCTTTCAAATGACGCGCCTAGATGTTGTTTTAAAATAAAACATGTCAAAATTTAGATTCTCTCCAAAATTGTATGCCAAAAATGATATTATTTAAATGTCTACAGGTAAAACCCGCCAAACAGTCGGTTCATGTTGAGAATGTTGAACGTCTAAGGATCGATGTTGAAGGGTGTGCAGCAACACTTGGCGCAACAGCAGCAATATTCTCAACAGAACGCCCAGCTTTTGGCCTGCTAGTCCTTTTTCTATCCTCGGCAGAAATAGGTTCTTCATCTTTTTTCACCAACTTATTTCCTCATAAAAAAAAAACATTTGTTGTTCGGAGTTGGTTCAAAACTGTAGTTCCTCCATTTGTGAAACAACATCAAGACGCACGCCACAAATAGGAGGAGGAGCTCGGAAGTGTAAGCGCCAATTATTTATTAATTTAGTTTTTTAAACATCTGATGTGTTATAATATAATATTTTCTATGCTATGGACAAATTAAATTATATGGGAAAACTAGATATAAATGCAGGAGGCCTAGCTAATATTTTTTTAGTGTTTTTAATAAGTTATTTTTGAGCTAAGGTGGGCTAATCTAGTCTTGCTCATCAGCTTCTCAAACGTCTTTGTTTTTAATATTATGTACAGTAAAATCTTTTTAACGGCATAAATGCTCTAATGCCTTTTTTTCACTGCTACTCATAATCACTACCTCTACTTAGCGGTCTTTAGCCATTCAATCTAACCAGCTATTCAGTATCTAATACAACAGCAGAGTTCTAGAACAGGTATCCTGTGTTTTTTAGTGAACATGATTTGTTCTGTTTTGTTGAGATTTACTGCAAGATCCCTCGATACAGTCCACCGGCTGGGAATTTTCCTCTTGTTAGTATTGCAACATCATCTCCTCTAGATCCTTTAACAATCGATTCATTGCCAGTATCCACAGCAGAGGAGAAAGTATATCGCCCTGAGGCGTACCCCTTCTGATGGATCTGCGTGTTGTTCAGATACCCAACGTTGAAATTACGAATTACGAATTAAGTCACTCGGCGACTCCCAAATCAGTCATCGCGCTTGTTATGGCCCAGAAGCCAAAACACTTCAAGAAAATACTCGTTATTCTCTATTGCTTTCTCTATTTCTGTAACTAATGAATTTAGTGCTGTATCTCAGGTATGACATATTTAAATAAATCGATGTTTTTTTACGAACCGTGTACATTTATAATATTTCTCTCTGAAGGTTTGCTTAATAATTTTGTTAGATCAATGCTGTCAGAGTTGTAGACTGTTGTGTGAAGGATCGAGCAGAGGTTAAAAATATGTGCGACAGAATCGATGCCATCGCAAAGGAGGCATTTAGAAAGGCTTTTACCCGACAGTAAGTATGCATGCGTTAGGATAGTGTGCCCAATCCTTAAGGGTGAGTGGTTTATAAGGTCAAAAAAATCAATTGTTTTTTTTTTCGTTTTAAGCGATTCGAAATATATTTCAGAATATTCACACAAAGTTACAGAGCCTAATTCTCAATATTTCCGTAGATACGAAGCCAAAGGTAGGCGAGCGTTAGGTAGTTACGCTGTGACCGGACAGCTATAGTACAAACTTTATCTTCTTTTCTCGACTTTTCATTTTTATGATTTCTTTGAATTGGCGTACATGAATGAAAAAAAACTAATGAACCTTTTGAAATGAATCATAGCTTGTTCCCTTTAGTATTAAATTCTCTTCTATTTGAACTGACAAAATAGATAAAAAAAAAAAATTTCAAGATTTTTTATACCAAGTTGAAGTGAATTATTTTTTTATAAAAAGGCATTTTTTTCTTTAAAACCTCCAACAAGTTGAAAATTTGGAATTTCTCTCAGTTTTCTTAGTTCATCTGGAATAAAAAATCATGATAATTAGAAATCCATTTGAATTTTTTGCTTTAGATAATAATTACGAGCTGTATCTTGTACGCCAGTTGGAAACTCCAGCGTTGGAGCGCTCTACTAATTTCTATGTTAAACATTTTTTTCAACTTATTTTAACCAGTACAAAAATTTTTTATACCTTTTAAATGTTCATTAAAGGATAGGTAGAAAAAACTTTGCAGTGCTAAATTAATTTTTTAAAATCGCAAAGAGATGCAATTTTTAGACCTCATAAACCAGGCTCCCCCCTTAAGGGGTTATACATATACAGTTAGAAAGCGATTTTTTCAGAATTTTTTCTGAGACAACTTTTAAATTTATTGATCTAAAAATTTGTCCACATATTATGTGGTAAGTATAAAATACTTATATGGAAAGGAGCTACAGCTGATCTCCGGGAGCTCCTCTCAAAAAGATGTTTTGCGGTGACGACTATATCCCAGAGCTGGATCCTCTGCAATTAAAAAACCAAACAGATTTCGTTAAAGTAATGTTAAAACTAGTAATTAATCGAAGTAAAAAGCAAAATAAATTTGTTTGACAAAATGGCATTTTCTCAAAAAAAAAAGAAAACTCGATTTTTGACCAAAATTTCGGCCTAAAATTGTTTATAAAAAAATATTTATCGGTGAGAAAAAATCTTCGATTAATTACTAAAATATATTTTTAAGAAGCTCATGTTAAAATTTGAGACTAATCGGTTTAACCGTTTTCGAGTACTGTTAGTCACCGCTTAAGTTTGAAAAGCACTTCACTTACATGGAGTTGTCTATTCCAGGGCTATATAATACACCCTTCTTCTGCTTCTACTAACTCGAGCTGATGTTGTCTGCGGGCCATTCTTCTATTTCGGGTGCTCGCACGCGCTCTGAGATCGGAAATGTTCACGCGCTGCTCATTTTTTTTCCGGCATATGAATGCGCATTGAGCCCAAGTGTAATTCCTATTGCCTTTATGTACATAATACAATTCTGATGCCATTCCTTCATTAAATATGCCGGCAGCTATGTGTGCAGCGATTTCCACAGTTTTCGATCCGGCCGAAACAGTTTTGTGAGAGATTTTCTAAACCAGTTAGCTCTCGTTGTTGTTTTGGTTAAAACTGCCTACACATCTTTCTAATAAATTCTCACCACTGAGATCTGTTTAAATCGGAAATGTAGCCTCAGCAAGATCTTCTGGTAATGGCTCATAATCATGTTCCAAGTTTTTTTAATTTTTTCGCCGAGGCACTGAAACTACTTTCATCCGTTTTTCGATTAAAAACATTTTTGCGCTTTATCGTTCTCTACTTACACATGATTTTCTCATTTCTCTAGAATACTTCATTTTCACGAAAAAATTACAGAAAAAAATATGAACGAACTCATTAGTTTTCTGCTTGGCTTAGCTGTTTATGCTGACTACGACTCTTAAATATTTTCTAGTTTTTCTTTATAATAGGCAGGTGCATAAAACGGACAGCGTTCTAAGTAAGCGCTGCCGCCCTGGCCTTGTACTTTCAAATTTGCGTGTAACTTCGAAACTATTTACCGGAACGATATTAAATTTTCTGTGTGTATTCTTAAATATATATACATTAAGAAAAAAAAAATTAAAAAAAATCGATTTTTGAAAATCCTAATTGTATATAATCCCTTAAACGGGCCTATGTTTTCATAGCGCTTGTTTATAATGTTGGTGTGTAACTGATCTGATTTCTCTCTGGGTTTATGACCGTGCAATGATGTCTTTGTGTTTTCCATTCGTTTTCGTTTTCCTAGTGCCTTTTTTGCATAATAAAATTGAAAATGTCTTGTTTGGTTGAAGCATGACACGTTAAAGTAGGTGCCCCAGCTACATTTTTCGCTGCAAGGTCTGCATAGTGGTTTCCTTTAATATCAGCATGACCAGGAACCCACATTACTTGTATTTTCTGAGGGGCTCTAATGATCGCGTTTTTAATTTTGCCATTTATAGGGTGATGGTTGGACGGACATGCTATTGACGTTATACCTGCTCTGCTGTCTATACAGATGAGGAATTTTCCTTTTGCCTTTTTAGCGTGATTAACTGCATGAAGGATTGCTGACGCTTTAGCTGTAAATAAAGAACATATTGAAGAGAGAATCCACTTGCAAATTAATTATTCTGTAGCAATGACAACGGCAAATGAGGTGGAATCGAGCGACTTGGTGCCGTTCGTAAACAATAACTTTCATGGTTCTACAAAATGTTGAGTTTGGTGCTCACAGCCGCTTTAGCAAAAATTAGACGCGTAAACATAATTCTGTGTTGAATGGATGGCAGCCCAGATTCAGCAAATATGATCTTGATTGGCGAGGTTAAAAATGCCCTGAGATTATGCCGTATTGCACAGTGGGGCACATAGCAGGTAAGTCAGGAAAGGCTTCCTGTTGATTTTGCAAATCTTTTTGGCGCTTCGGTTGAAGACTCTGGGCAAGCGCAGCAATCCTGTTGTCTCCGAAATGGGTGCCCCCCCTACACTTTCATACTTTAAAAAGTGTAATCTATCCAATGCCAAAGTTCAAAGAGATAAATGTTTGCGCTTTGCTAAAAAAATTAAGTACTTAAGTAAAGTTCTACAGTGTAATTATGTTTGAGGATGAAATTAAAACGATACGTAAAATCCAGGAAGTGCTGCTGTAGTATTATCTTGGGTGTCTTCTTCAAGGAAACTATGGATCCTCTACCAAGAGGTTGTTGACTTTTTGCGGACTTTTTTAGTTCCAATTTTGTACCAGCATCAGAATCAATTAGATATGATAGAGAGGATACTACTTCTTCTGTTAATTTTGGTTCTCTCCAGTTAACTGATATTTTGGATGGTATTCAGCACATCAAAAGTTCATGGAAAGTGGATGCTCATGGTTTATCGTCTTTTTTTTTATCAAAAAATGCTCCGCTCTTGCCTATCCTATTCAGCAAATTTTTAATAAATCGTTAGCTGGTGGACAATTCATAGATGCTAGGAAAGTTACTTCTATCATACCTGGGAATTAAAATGACATCGCAAACTACAGACATATTTCCAAACTCTTAATGGTTTCAAGCATTTTAGGTATAACAAAACAAAAATTATACTTTGCTGTAAAACGTAATGTATCAAGTAATCAGCATGGTTTTATGGCTGATAGGTGAAATGTCACTAATCTTAAACAAGTTTTGCAAAGGCCTTCGATAAAGTCTGCCACTCAATGTTAGTCTCTAAAATAAAACGATTTGGGTTTCATTCTACTTTCCTAAATGTAAAAAATACGTAAAATATAATGTAAAATCGTACCTTTTCAATAATGAATGTGTAGTAGTTGCCGGTAATGTATCTTCTTATCCTTTTATTGCCTCTTCCGGTGTTCCTCAGGGCAGCATTTTGGGCCCTTTGTTCTTTGTAGTTTTTATTAATGACGGATCTGAATGTTTTCATTTCTCCGAGTTTATTTTATATGCAGACGACTTAAAAATTTTTAAAACTGTACGAAACCTGTCTGATTCAAACGATCTTCAATCAGATCTCAACAACGTCGTGGCATGGTGTGATAGGAATCTACTTCAATTAAATATTAAGGAATGCTCTCATGTGTAATTTTCTAAATCAAATCATTTGATCTCTACCTCATATTTTATAAAGAGCTCGCGTCTAAGTAGTCTAAATAAAATTATTGATTTGGGAGTAATCTTCGACTCCACCTTTCAGTTTCTTAGTCATTTAAATTTTGTTCGCCAAATCGTATTCTACACTTGCCTTCATTCGGCAGTTTTCTTCCGACTTTACGGATCCTTACTATATACTTTGTAGTTACTGTTTAGTTCACTCGTACGATCCAGGTTGGAGTATGCCGTCTTTATTTGGAAGCCTTATCATCAGTGCCACTTGGGCGTATTCAAAAGAAATTTCTTTGTTTTGCACTCAGATCTTTGAACTTCACTGATCCAATTCCTTCTTATAATGCAAGGTGTGCATTACTAAACTTAAAATCGTTACAAAGTAGAAGAAATAAACTGTGACTCTGCTTTGTTTTCGGTATTATAAATGGGACAGATGACTCACCTTTACTCTTAGACCGCATTCATTTTCACATACCTCCAAAAAACTTTCGAAGTAATATTGTAATTTATTCTTCCTAGAGCTATTCTTCGAAAGCACCTATGATTAAAACATTGAATGAGTTCAACCATATTTCAAGTTCTTTGGCTTTTGATTTATCGCTATCTAAAGTTAAGTTTAAATTATCACTTAATGATTTCTTTAAATAGAATTGAAACATGTATGTACATATATATAATTCTTACAAATACTCTTAGTTCTATGTAGTCTGTAAGAAATCGTGTATTTCTTGATTTACTAACTGAATAAATGAATATTAGATAATATTGATCAGTTAAATAAAAAATTAAAGATTCACCAAAAAATGGTAGTTCTGTATGGAAGCCAACACCAAATAAGAGCTATTGAACAGCAAAAACTGAGAGACCGGCAACTGCTCAGTACGAGGTTTAGTCGGTGACTGTCAATAGCAGAACTTGATGGTTTTGCGGAGGTTATTGCAGTCAACGGAAATTTTATTGTTATTATTTAATTATTTTATATGTCTATAATAAGTAAATGTTGTTTAAAAAAATCGTTAAGTTTCATTAAGTTTTGTTTAAAACAAAAACTAATTAGTTTTACTCGCAAGTTGTCCTCAAATACCGAAAGTTGCCAATATGGGGTGGCCTTATAATTATGTCCCTCACTTCATAAGAATCCAACGTTCTTCGACCCTGCAACTAGTGCGATTATTGCATCCAATAATTACTCTTTATTACACTTGTTTGTATGTGTGCAATTTTTTGTATCATACAGACAATACATTTTTCCAGACAATTTATCGCACCATTCGATATTTTTATGAGTACATCACAGCCGCTCTCATACCTCTACAGGACATTTCTTATTGATTGACATATTTATTTTATAAAGTTCTTAGATACTTTTCAGCTACTTTATTGGAGTGTTAGAGTAAAAATAAATAAAGCTTAGAATGAAATAAAAAAGCGTGGCTGACTTTTTTGCTCGCTGTAGGCAGTTCTCAATGGACGTCTGCTGCAGACTTTAACAATAGACCCATACACATTGTCTCGCCTCAACAAAGCACCCTACTACTGTTTTTTTTTATTTCCACAAATGTCTAGTAGCACTTAAATTAATAACCCTAATAAAGTGTCCTTGACAGATGGCTAACAGGGATGTGATCAAGCGTAATGCAAGTAGGGCAGAAGGTGGGTGGACAGGCACTTCATAAAAATCACAGTCAACTGGAACAAAACGCTCGAGCACGCTCGTGTTGGACATCAAATGCTGGGGGCAACGAATTTCACCAATAAACATTCATGCAAGTATACGCACATACACATATACAGTCCATAATGTGTGCATGTATGAGTGCTTTATATGTTGCTATGTGCATGCAAGGGCGTTGGAGTGTGTGAGCTTAGAGATATTTTTGCGTGCGAGGTGGGGGGTGTGTGTGTGTGTGTCAGTCGGAGATTCTGTTGGTTATTTCTAGCGTTTGGTAAGCATTTAGATACAGATTTGTGCTTCCCTGGAAACGTGAACGACAACAACGGGCATCCCAGGGAATGGGCAACTTTCGTACTCAACGAGCGCACACACCAGCGTTGATGTGTATGTAACCGCACATACATTTGTGCATTTGTTTCAAAAGTATGTCTCTGGGCATTGGCCAGGGAGGAGTTATAACTACATGCACACATACAATGCATTGGTGTTGGTGCAGTTGTTTAGCTAACTACGTGTGTGTGTGTGAGTGTGCATAGTGACATAATTTAATAAAAACGTCAAACTGTCAAAAGCAACAGTTCAGAGTATTGCGGCGTCTGTGTGATTTCGCTTTGGGTGAGCCAAAGTGAAGGGATTACTGTGTGGAAATAAGTGGTTGGAAATAAACAAAAGCGTAAAGTTATTAAAAAGATGGATTAAAAGTGAATTAAAAACTGGGTAACTGAAATAAATTCATTAGACACGAGCTTTCGATGAAAGTTGCATAAAAAGCAATAAAATATTCAACAATGGTTTACAAATATTTTTTGTATGTTTTGCACTAAGGTTCCAAAGTGAAGTAGTAGCGTTGGCTATGTGTACCAAATATCGTTAAAATACTTCACTTTAAACATAAATTACACAGGTCGACAAAATTCATCATTTCTTTTTATGTTTTTTTTTATATGGCTCTGGTTTCCACTATAATTTTGTGCACCGGGGGCGTATTTATTCTTCTTCTTCTTGATTGGAAAACCGCTTAAAATTAACAAAGCGCCCCAGTCGCTTCCTTCTCTTGCTAACCGGCGGCAGTTGGACACACCAAGTGAAGCTAAGTGATTCCCCACCTGATCTTTCCAACGCAGAGGAGGCCTTGCTCTTTCTCTGCTACCACCAGCTGGTACCACTTCGAATACTTTGAGAGCAGGAGGGTTTGTACATATTCGGACGACACGACCCAGCCAACAAAGCCGCTAAAAAATTACCAGGCTTTTTCCTTCAGAATCTCAATTTTGCCTGTTAGAAGATTTTGTAAATATAATCCCGAAATCCTGGAATTCTTTTATTCGACGTGGTATGAAATTTTCTTAATTTCAGTAAAAATTCTATTCATCATTTGTTGTGTTTGTCATATGCCATACTGGGTCTTTCTATAAATTTTGCGGTTCGATAAGAAAAAGGCAATTTTATGGTTTGAAATACAAAGTGTATTCAATTATTCTGGGTACAATACGAAAAATAAACGGAGAATGAGCTGACAGTTGTGAGGACTCTCTAGAAGATCTAGTGAGCACACATTTTTTTCTCGAACCGAGAAAAGATATTGTGCATGACATCCCGACGAACGTAATTACGGGCAATAGGATAGAATGGGCTATTCAAAGTTTTGACCCATATAAAGTGCCAGGACTGGATGGAATCTTCCCAGCCACGGTTAAAAACGATATTCAAGGGAAGATTGAGATTCAGCTATGTTCCTGTATTGTGAAGAGAAGCGAGAGTTGTGTTTATTCCAAAAGCTGGAAAAGCAACCCATACAGGCTCATTAGTCTGACCTCATTTCTTCTGAAAACGTTGGAGAAGATTCTAGACATATACATTAGAGACATAATTGCGCCGGACGAATTATCCAATGGTGCTACACAGCAGTAGTTAGACCGATATTGCTGTATGGGGTCTTAGTATGGTGGACTGCGACCAGAAAACTGACATACTTAGTGCCACTAGAAAAGATTCAGCGACTCGCTGCTCTGTGCATAACAGGAGCGATGAAAACCATCCGAACGGCGGCGCTGGAAATGAATCTCAGCATGCCACCTATTGACCTTATGGCGGAAAACCTGGCAGCGAAATCCGCGAGGAGGTTAGTGGCTGCGGGGGTATTCATCTGCAGAACCTTCGGTCACAGCTCAATAGGAAAGTGGAGCTCAGGTTGCACGGACTACACAAGCGGAAGAAAGAACTCAACAATTAATTTAAACGCAGCAATAAAAGCAAAAAGCTCATATTGTATTAAGTCCAAAAATGTTCGACGGAGCAGGGAGACCATAGAAAGGCTAGCCGCAAACAGTAGGCTGCATATCTATGGGGTACCTGGACACAAAGGTATTATGGAGAACAAAATAGTAGATGAGATAGCAAAATGTGGTGTTAGACTGCCGTTTGAACAAGAGAACGACATACCAAAACCGTTAAATACTATATACAACGAAATGGACGACTGCATGAAAATGCGAGAGGAAGCTAGGTGGACTAATTTGACCACATACAAAACAGCAAAAGTCATGTGTTGAACTAACAACAAAAAACTGACTCAATTCGTACTTACGCTCTCGCGAAAGGAATGCAGAACTATCATAGGTATGCTAACAGGTCACAATCTATTGGCTGCACATGCGTACAAGATAGGCATTGCTAACACGGACAAATGCAGAAAATGCAGAGAGGATGTTGAGGAGACTTTAGAACACCTTCTGTGCGTTTGTCCGGCATTATCAAAAACGCGACTAAGATGCCTGGGAGCCCCACTCTTTGAGGGTCTGGAGGACGTCTCAAAAGCGGAGATCCCAGCTCTACTTAAATTCGCCAAAAGCGCTGACATCATACAAGATGTCTACTTTCAGTATTCATAGAGGTCGGTCTCCATCTGGTATCGCTAGGGACCAAAAGGTCTATGCGTGGCTTATTGCCAACCAGGCTAACCTAACCTAACCTATTCTTGGTATTCTATGTTCAGCCTCCCTGAGCATCAAAACTTATTCCAACGAGATTCCAATGTATGAATTCCAGCCCTGAAGTAAGAATCTGGAAGGACTGCATAATAAGCCTCCAAGCTCTTATGACCTTATCATTTAATGAAAAACTCTTTCCACGAATGATTTTTTTTAGATCTGAAAATAGATGGAAGTCGCTAAGCGCTAAATCTAGTGAATGTGGTTGATGCTTTAACAGTTCGATCTTTAATTGAATGATTTTAGTCTTTGTCAAAATGCTCTTGTGCCACTGTGCATTGTCCTGATGAAAAAGATTTTTTTTATTTTGCAAACTGGGTATTTTTTCACCATTTTTTTCCTTGGGTTGGTTACAATAATATTCAGAATTTATAACCAGTTTGCAAGTAACCCAGTTTGCAAGTAACCCACGAAGAAACTCCTATCTGATGCTAATACCTTTTTGGCTGATTTTTGGACACGAACTCGTTTCGAAGCCGAAGAACGAGGTTCACATCTCTCTTTATCCTCCTGTTTTGATTTGGGATTATTATAGACCCAAGTTCCATCCATAGTTATGAACCAAAGCACAAAATCCACTTTATCTTTTCGAAAAAACTTAAATGTTGCTGAGAAAGTAGCATTCGGAAGCCTTCTGTTATTGAACAGCAAAACTTTTTGAAAAACATAGTACGATATTAAGCCTTAACGGACCAATGTTGCCCTACAAGCGACATCCAATGCCACTTATATTGGAAATTCCAGTTTTATTATTATTTCACTCCTCTTTTTCCCCTTGTTCACTCTACTCGGTACCATAGGGCCTCGACAAAACTCAGTCTTGCGTTGGTTTCGTTAATCTATTTTGCTTTCTGGCAGGGTCGACCAGTCCTAAGTAGTGGAAATGCCCATCTGTCGTTGCTTAGGAACAACGGCTTCTAACTGTTTAGAGCGCCATCTGTGTTTAAAATTTTTCTGTCAGAAGGAGCAGCACAGATGGTTGAGGCCTTCGCCAAATTATGGTGTGTTTGCGCCACTGATGCAATGTGTAACTGTGTCTTTTTTTCTTTGTTTTTTTTTGCTTGTTTTAGCTGCCACAATGCAAGTAATGCACTGACTATTGTGCGGGAGTAAGGATTGGAATGATAAGGTTTTTGGGGTTGAATTTTGTTTTTTAAAAGTCTAATGCATAATCAAAGCTACCGTCGCAGCAATGGTAAGTCCGGAGACTAAAAAACTCTTCCTCGCTTGGATGCGTCGCTCACTCTGGATCCGCTTTTGCAGTGCTTCAGAGTAGCGTTGCATCTTCCTCATTACAAAGGCCTCTATACCACTGTTGATTTCCCACTTTTCCTCGCTGCTTAGCAACTGGTCGCTTAAATTTTCAGTGGTTATGTGGCTGACTGCATTCTTCTACTTAAAATTATTAGCTTCATTTTCTCTGTGGCTAATTTTAGGTCACGTGAATCTAGCCACGTTTAAGTCCGTTTATGCCATGGTTAAGTTTTCTACGAGCTTCTTCAGGTACTTCAAAGATACTATCGGGTACTTCTATATTGTAAATCTCGTCATAACTAATGTACCACAGGTCGGGACTGAGAATTTATCTTTTTACCGCTTCGGATGTGACGTTTATGGAAAGCAAACCCCCTGGGTTTGATAAATGAGTTTGCGGCCTCGCAAGTAATTCTTCATTATGCGCTGTAGGTATGCTCGTCCATCTTACACTATTGAAAGCTTTATTTACATCTAAGGTGACAAAGAGGACTATGTTTCTCTATTGAATACTGCTCTGTTGGGCTGCTCCCATGCTGTTTATGACATTGGTAGCATTGATATCGAAAGCGAACATCATAAGATTCATCAACATCTTGGAGGCTAGCCAAATCATGCATTGCCTAACATGTCGAAATTCTCCAGCAGTCCACCCTTGGGAACTTTAAGAGCTAAAGGTGGATTGTAGACTAGTAGTTGTGAGTACTTATGACTGGCCCAAAGTGGAAGAACGACATCATGGGCTGAAGGCGGTGCTAAAGATACCTTGGCGCATTTTTGGTGCCACTGCGCCAATCAAACATGTCTGTCTTAGTATCAATGTAAATCAGCAAAGCTTAACTTAACCTAAGCTACAGTTTAAAGGCCCGGAATAACCGCTATCATGTTAAGCGAGGCAGATGATGAGGTGGTAAGCGACTTTTACGAAAGAAAATTTGGCAAAATTACACTTCACAATTTTATTTCTTCTCGCATTTACCCTTTAATTTTTTTCTCGTTTCGTTTCCATAACTCGATTTTTTATACTTTTTTTCTTTTAAGCTGTTTGCCTGCTAAAAAATGCAAAAGAAATTTCGAATAAATGTCTAGATGTTGCACAAAGTTAGATATTTTAAATATTGCCACAAAAAAAAAAAAAAATTCGAGTTCCTTAAAAACTTTGTTCAATCAGTCGGAAAACTATTTCCGCCGTTTTACTTACAAATGCAGTTATTTCCACACGATTCTGCACTGCATAGTCATAGACCACACACACACACCCGCTGCACTCGTGTTTGCACTACTCTTGTCCGCCTACTGCCATCCTCGCTAACCTTCAATAGCCACTTTGTTGCTGCCAAGTTGCCTGTTTGCCAACTCGCAGTCGGCCGTATCTCGCAGTCACGGTAGAGCTGATCGCGCGTGCAATTTTCCCTCGTTTTGTTTTTTTTCTGTCAGTTGCTTTATTTGTCGTCAGTTTGCTTAGATAAGAAAATGCCGCACGGTGCATTGTGCAACACACCGGCAACTTCCGTTTCCGTCGTCGTCGTCAATAGCTTAGAGGCTTCGCTGCTGTATGTAGTGGCAGTGTGGATGTGTGGCACAGTGAAGAAGATGTAATTTTGAGTTTCAAAGTTGTTTGCCAAACACACCGAGCGTTGAATGTTAAAATCGTTAAGGACGCGCAGCCAAAGCTAACGGTTGCTGAAACGGACTCACAGTCAGTTATTTCACTCGAAGTCTGGGCTATGCTGCCTGATGGTGCAACAAAGTGTTTGCATTTGTTGCTCCTGCATTGAGGAAGTCCCAAGCATTGCTGTTGACTGTTGACAAGTTTATTTGGCAACATGTGTCGGCCGAAATTTAATTTGTGAAATTGAACGAAAATTGTCAAATTTGCATAGTGAAAATTGAGTTGCAGAGGGAGTTTTTTTTTTTTTCTTTTTTTGATGAAGTCGTTCACTGGCAGGTATTGAAACGATTTTGTGAAGCTTTATTAGGAAGAAGAAGTACGAAAAAGTAAATTTAATGAAGCCGAGTAATGAAAAAATTCTATTGAAAAAGTGCCGTTGAGTGATACAATTGATACCTTTGGAAATTGAGGATTCTATATTAGAGAAGTTACTTTGGGCATAGAATTTGCAAAAAAAAAAAAAACGAAATAAAGTACGCGGATGCATTCCGAATGTTGACTGTGTCATACGGGGAAGCTACTTTGGACCAAAGCAACGTTTATCGGTGGTACAAAATGTTCTCATAACGCCCGAACACTTCAACAACAGACGAAAAAATTTATGAAGTGAAGAAAATGGTATTGGCCAATCGTCGAATCACCGTTAAAGAAGTTGCTGAGGACCTAGACATATCGCAGCATCGCATGAACATTGCTAATGAGATGTTGGTATCTGACCTCTGTCCGCTCCAGAGGATCATAACTGGTAACGAATAACCAAAGCTCAATCATCTCAATGCTTGTGCGCGACTTTTTGGCCAAAAACAACACACTAATGATGCCACAGCCACAGTATTCCCCAGATCTGGCCGCCTGTGACTTTTTCTTGTTCCCGAAACTAAAGAGGCCAATGAAAGGACGACGCTACGCTACGATTGATGAGATAAAGAAGGCATCCAAGGAGGAGCTGAACAAGATAAAAAAAATGATTTTTTGAAGTGCTTCGAAGATTGGAAAAAACGTTGGCACAAGTGCATAAGGGAATTACTTTGAAGGGGACAAAATAGATATTTATGAATAAATAAATAGATTTTAAAAAAACACAAAATTCGTGATATTTTTTGAACACCCCTCGTATGTATTTTGAATATTGTCGTCAATTCTCCCTTTTGAAAGGTCGAGCCAAGAAGTACACTCAGGTTAAAAAGCGCTTTTTATTTAAGCTCGGGATAGTGAAAGGGTAGATAGTCAAGGAGCAAGGAGGAAAGTGCTTCATTTGTGGGCTTGTGTATAGTGAGGAGTAAGTTGAAACAATTTTGAAAAACATTTAATAATTTTTAAATAAATTGTTGAAATTTAAGTACAGAGTTTTTTAAAGTGAAATCTCGTCGGTTCTTTTTATCATTTTTATACTTTTTTTTTAATTTTTTTGCATGATTTAATAATAAAAGGTTGGGTATTCAAGCAGCTCTCTCGCTCTCGAAGAAAAAATCGGTTTCCAAATACAATCTGTCCACTTCCTAAGGCAACAAATTAAAAGAAAAAAATATGGATTGAATTGTGCGGCTATTTCTTGAAGCCAGGTGAAAAAGTATGTAGGCTTCATTGTTCTGAAATGAACTTTGCAACCTGCTCTGATCGGAAAAGAGCTAAACTCTCCAGTGATGCTTTTCTTTTTAATATTTGAAATAAACCTATACAATCCGATTCTCCATTTGTCAACGCTTGCACTCAAACTAATTAAAAACCGCTTTTAATTAACACAAATTTTAGAACGAGCTCTGATTACCGAACTGAAATTCTTGGAAAAAGAATTGGCTAGACTCAATGCAAGAGTCGTGGAATTGGAGAAATTTAAGTCGCTGACGTTGGAAGGGCAATTTCAGCAAAGGGCAAGTCAAAAAGCATGCAAGTCAATAGGTATGGGACGATACTGCATTGGCAATAGTATTGCATTCGGCTGGACCTAAGGCGTACAATCATTTATCCAACAAAGGTTTTCCTTCATAAGTATGTCCACTGTGTCGTAATGCAGCCGGCTATATCATCCGAAAGCTTAAATTAAGGGAATATATGCCCAATGAGCCTCCGTTTATCTGGGTCGACACGGTTTACAAGGGGGCCTTGTGTAAACTAAGCGCTGATTTTTTAAGAGAAACTAAACTTTTGGAAGCAATGTTTGCTAAATTGAATGGAACGGAAATACACGATGACCCAATTATTACCAAAATTTAATTTGATGAAGATGTGAAGAAGCATTTTTTAAATGAACTTTTCCATTAAATATTTTTCAAGAAAGATAGGCTCTTATTGAAGCGGACCAAATATTTAAAAAAAAAAAATTCATGATTTTCTCGGTAGATGGCTGTAGTGGTCGATATCTCGTAAAGTATTTATCAAACAATTTAAGGGGTCACATGCATCCAGAATTAAAAAAAAAACATTTTTTCTTTTATATTTATTTCTATTGTTATTCCTTCTAAAAACAGTTTTTCTTTTAGATCATTTTTGGCACTGCTGGATGAATCTAACCCCTTAATGGCGAAAATGCAAATCAAGCCGCTGAAATTGTGAATGGAATTTATGATGCCGATACTGTAACAACGAATTAAGAGCATTTTTGGTTTCCTCCATTCCGTTCAGACATTTTTGAAGTTAAAGAAACTGCCGATAAAATCACAGAAATAAGAGAAGTTGACCGGCATGCTAGTAGGCATAGCATCGCCCAGGAGCTAAAAAAAAATTGACGCAAAAATAATGGATTTTTTCCCCCAAACCAATACATTTCAAGCTTGCATAAATTAATAAAACTGATTTCATTGCTTTATAAACTTACATTTCATTTACTTTGTGTACTATTTCTGCTACCTTTCTTCCATCATTTTCGCAGAAGGCGATCTTCCTCTTTCTTTCTACTTCCAAAATGCAACAATAGATTACGAAGGAGTGTCAAATTTCAGTTGTCACTGAATACAGAACCTCTTATTATTGATTCATGAATTTTAGGAAGTTTTTTTTTTATATATATATTTTTTTATAAATTTTAAAATTGTTTTCTTCAAAATATTAGGAAGAATTTTCTTTTTGTCATTTTTGAAAAAAAATTTTTTTTTGAAAAACATTTTTTTCTTATTTTTTCATTAGTAGCTGAGTCTGCGCTCAGCTGTTGTATCCAAATACGTACCAGTAAAAAATACTGCGAGTCTTGGTATTAATGCACGTAGCGGGCACAAGTACGTATACTAGCGCTTTGCTAGAACAGTATTTTTCACTGATTTTTTACTGACAAATGCTAAGGAAAAAAATAAAAAAAAAAACGCCAATTTTATGTCGCCTTCGAACGGTAGATGGTTTGTATGAGGACAAAGACTAGAAAAAAACAGCCCACAGTGGGCTTCGAACTCGCTCCCTGCTGAATGGTAATCACGCAAAAATCCATTCGACGATGGTGACCGCTCGGTGGTCAATTTACAGGGTCAGGCACTCGCAGTGTAACCAATTAAAAAGGCCATAAATTTAGTTTGGAAAATTACTTTTATTCAATTCAAAGTAAAAAATCTGTGAAAATAACACAAAATTAAGAATCAAATTACTTTATCTCGATATGATCACCTTTTGTCTTGACTATGGCTTCGAGACAGTCCAGAAACGAATCGCAAGCTGCACGAATGTGACTTGCAGGTATTTTGGTCTACTCGCGGACAATGGCTTTTTTCAGCGCCTCCAGACTGGTGAATCTTTTAGTTCGAACTTTGCTCTCAAAAATGGCCCAAAGAGGATAACCCTCGGATACGCGCCTGGTGAATTTGAGAGCCATTGTGTGGACATTATGAAGTTCGAACCTTGTTTTTTAGCCATTCTTGGTTCACTCGAGCTTTGTGAGACGGTGCCGAGTCCTGTTGAAACGTCCATGGTCTGCCACTGAAATGTTTGTCTGTCCACGGATTCAAAGCAACCTCCAGAATACTTTCCCGATAATATTTCGCATTTACCTTGACTCCAGGCTCGATGAAAGCGATTGGAGAGCACCCATCTGCCGTTACACCGGCCCAAACCATTACCTGTGGCGGATGCTGCCTCCTGGTGGCTAATCGATGAGTCAAATTCTCGTATGATGGGTCGGTGAAATAAACCCTATCATTTTGGGAGTTTACGAATTGCTCAATTTGAAAAATTGTCTTGTCAGAAAACACAATGTTCGGAAATTGACCGCTTTGGGCCAAGCGAAGCAACTCTTTCGCTCTCTCAAGTCTTACTTGGTGCTGCTTTTGTGTGAGATCATGCGCCTTTTGGACCATGCAAGGCTTAATTTTGAGATCATTTTTCAGTATACGGCGGATGCTACGATCAGATATTTGTGCATCAGCTGCGTGAGCGGTTTGAAGTTGGTTACACTTGGAGTGCCGGAACTTGTGCAAATAAAATACGCACGAATACTTTTCCATGATTTTTTTTGGTGATCGTGTAAAAAAATTCTATAAAAATTACTTCCTTGACTGATTTTACACTAGTCCATTTTGTCAATCAAATTTTTCGCCGCATTTTCGAATCGATACTTAAATTAATTTTTATGATTATCGTGGAAATATAAGTTGTTTTAGTAGTTCCCCATTGTTTTCTAAATGTTTGCTTATTAAGCCGCTTAAGCGCTTACGCTTAGCATTTTGACTAGTTGAAATACACCTCTAAGCAGGTGTTTGTCTGTTTTGGTCCGCGAGAGGTATTTATTTCCTACCTACCCTATATATCTGCCGAGCATTCCTCTATTCGTCCCATGGAGTTTTTAATATCTCGCAATTTTGTCTTAGTAAAGAGCAACATATTTTAGAAATCTTCAATCGTAAACAAAATTTCTGATGCTTTACAGATATTTTTTTGCTGTCGAAGTCGAAAAACCGATGGTTTAATTTCCATCCTGTGAAAGCTTTCCACAAACAGCTCGTACGTATAAATAAACCATATACGAGAGTCGTTTGAAAAGTCTGTGCAAAAAATAGAAAAGGACCTGAAAAATAGACATCCGTTACTGCAATCACTTCCTCGCTTGAGTAACAATTTTTTTCTGGCAGCTTTTTTTTCAAATTGGGGAAAAAATAGTTGTTCGTGGTACCCGAGGGAGCCAAGTCGGGAAAATAGACCCCAATCTCCATTAATTTTGTCACCACAACTGCTGAGGGGTGAACTGGTGAGTCGTCGTTATGGAAAAGGAATATCACTCGACTTCCTCGATTCAAACTAATGCCAAATACAAATAAATGAATCGATCCGGCTAAAGCTTCGTATGAGTTCTTCCAAGAGTTGCTATTAACTAAGCACAACCTCGGTACGCGCCAGTAGTGCCATGCCTCTGACTTTGCACTGACTTTTCAAACGACCCTCGTAGTACATTTACAATAATGTATACAAACACGAGTCTCAATCGTATGCCAAAAAGACGATTTGTGCGCCATGAAATACCAAAATCCATTACAACTTTCTAATAATGAAAATTAAAAGTCTGCCAACTTGTTGGTCGCGCACACAGCCAGCGGTAAGTGTGTTGCTGTTATTGCGGTGGCGACTGATTGTCATTGCTGTGGCCATTTTTGTTGCCTTGGCACAAACTTTGATAATTAAAGTTTGCTAGCAAAGAAGTGCACTAAGCAAAAATACTTCCATAGGTATGAGGCAGGAAAAAATGTCGCTGTTTACAAGGACATCGTGCGAGCAGACTAACAATAAACCAAAGCAGATAGTGGCTAAGTAAAAGCGAGCGCATACAATAAAAAATACCACTAGCAAGTGGGTAATACAGTTAAGTCTCTGAATGCTACTGAGTGCGACTCATTTATAGTTGGTTTGGCGATTCTATGCGAAGATTATAAAATGAGCGCGAAAGACTATACACTTTTTATTTATTTATTTTTATATGTATTTTAGTTTTATTGTCCACATTCCAACTCTACGAACTAACTGCTCATTCCAACTTGTCTAATTGCTGTTGCTGCTGCTAATTATTTTGCGCTCTACACCCACTGCGATAGTCTTCGTAATTCAACTAAAATCTTGTATCTTACGAAAGTATTTGTGAAATTCTTTGGGTGAATGAAATGTCGTTAAAGCGCATTCTTAGTGGAAAAGTTTGAAATGAATGCTGACGCACGTTTGCACATTAGGGTGGCGCAGCAGCGAAGAAATGGAAGCTGTTGGGGTAATAAATTGAATCTTAGCATTCAAAGAAATTTTACGGATATTTTCTTTGCCGTTGGGCCCAAGAATGAAATAGATTCTGGAGCCGAATGGTACTTAATCGAGAGTAACTGTTTTCCAAACGGAAATTTTTGCCAGTCAGGTGACAGTCAGGCTGCACTAAAGGCTCTGGAGAACGCAAAGCAAACCTTCAAAAATTGTTCAAGAATGTAAAAAGCAGCTTAATTCAGTTGAAAGATGGAATACAGAGTTTGATTGAAAAGTAATGAGCCTTCCCGCGCGGAGCGCCTGCCAAGCGATCAACCGAATCGGCTGGTGAGGGAAAATGATCGTTAGACCTTCTCCTTCCACTAGCCAGCAGTTCGCTGGCAACAGCGGTACAGTCAACATCGCACCGCGCGTGAAAGCTGTTTTAAAATTGTGTTGGGATTTTGCAGTGGCAAAAATGCAGCGATCGTTGAAGCAACGTTACTCGATCAAATTTTTCGTAAAGCTAAACAAAAGGAGTACCGAAACCATTGGGCTACTAAAGGAGGCTTACGGGGACCAATCTCTGTCTAGTGCCCAGGTAAAACGGTGGCACAAATCGTTCAAGGAAGGCCGGGACGACGTCGAAGACGAACAGCGATCTGGAAGGCCTTCGACGACGCAAACAGACGAAGATGTGAACCGGGTTCGTGACAGCCAAATTGAACGCGATTCCGGCGGATGAGTTTAAAAAATATTTCCTGCAGTGGAAGGCCCGCTAACAGCGGTGTATTGACGCTCAAGAGTCCTATTTTTAAGAATATTAGTTGTATAAGCCAAAAAGTTTAATAAAACTGCTTAAAAAAATAAGGCTCATTACTTTTCAATCAAACCGTGTAAGCTCGTACTTATATGGGTTCCAGGACACCGCGCAGTTCAAGGAAATGAAATTGCCGATGAATTGGCCAACTGTAGATCAGCGACCCCACAGGCACCAGAGGCAATAATCGGAATCAGTTCTACAGGAATCATAAATTGGAGTAGCGATTGTGTATGCAATTTCCGTAAAAAGCGATGGTCCAGTCTAGAACGCTGCAGAACTGCAAAGAGTTTTGTGACATGCCCGAACAGAAAACTCTCGAACTTTCTCTTCAAACTTGGTAGAAAAGACGTTCGGTTGATGGTTGGTATTAATACAGGACACAACCCATGAGCTCAGTATATGACCACCATTGGAATCATTGAGTACCCGATTTGCCTGTCTTATTTAGAGGAGACGGATAGTACCGATCACTTTGATTGTGGGTGGCTTGCCTTTAGTAGAGCATGGCTACGAATTTTGGGTTCCGATGTCATGAGAATGAGTCAAATTCTTCCTCTCTAACAGGAGGATATTTTCAGATTTGCCAAAGAATCTGGAAAATTCTCACAGGACTAGCTATCTCTCTGTGCCTCTATTCTCCCCATCTTTTTCTCTTTGCCACTTCTCTCCTTTCCTCCTTGACTCTCTACCCATTTACTTTCCAGAGCTTTGAATACAATAAACTTTTTAGCCAGAGTGCTTTAGGAGTTACCAAATCTCTCGGTATTTCTTGGTTCGACTTAATCAATTTTCAAATTTCATTTCGAATAAGTGTGGAATTTGAAAGCTTTCAATTAAAAAGTAGTGAAAAAATATTTTTTTTTATTTTGAGTTTAGTTTAGAAATGTTTTAAATTATTTCAGAATTAAATTTGGCACGTTTTTTTCTGTTTGTTTCCATTTTTTGAACTGAACTTCGTCCTCACTGAAGCAGTATTGAGAGACGCTCTCCGTCTTACATGCTGACCGTTGACTTTAAGAAGGCATTCGATGCAATCAAACGAGACGCAATATGGCTGGCATTGAGTAGAACAAGAGTTCCCACTGAGATAATCTGCCTCATCAAAGTGCTTTACGACCCATTCATCACTAACGCAGGCGTAAAGCCAGGTAACAGGCAGGCATCATCGTCTTAGACGACGTCATGAGCCAATTGGCCCTTCACAAAAGAGACATCGTATGAAGTTTTACCAGATATCTTGAGGACCTGGCCTTCTGGTGACCTGGTGAAACTCCATACGGTGGACCTGGACTTCGTTCTCACGACAGTCAGTTCTACGTAAACGGAACGACCCGAATTTATATCCGGCCAAGGACTGTCATTTCAGCAGCACTCCCCGTATAGGTATGGGAAAAATTTATGCTCCTAGAGCAACAAGACTGACCTGGTCTCCGCCGATGGCAACTGCTTGCTCTCTCAGAAACTCATTGATATGCAAGCGAAGGCTTACCATTAGTCCAGCTGGCACGCACAGTCGGACTGGAGGTTAATATCGCCCAGATCAAAGCTATGAGAGTCAACCACAATAAAGCAAGACATATAACAGTTAACGGGTGCCTGGTGGAATTTGACGAAAGCTTCTGCTACATCGGCTACCCTATCACGGCAGACGGCGGAGCAGATGAAGTTGTTAACTACAGGCTAAATAAAGAAAGGGCGGCGTAATTAGCGATGGGCGTATAGACGTTTTTTTTTCTTTTTAACGAGGTGCAAAAACAGGTCTAAGGCCTTAGTCAGTGTAGGACTTTAACGTGACTATAAAAGACTCTCACGTATCGACGGTTCATCCTGCAGAATACCGTTTTGGCAACTACATCTAGAGGCCATCGTGAGCAATAAACTCAATCTACAGTTGCATTCGTCTGCTGTTCTTCTTACTGCATTTTATCAATGCGGTAGTTGTTGTTGCTGACGCGTTCCTCTCGCATCATTCCTACGCCTTCAATCGATATTGCGAAGTTCCACGATAATTCGAGTAGCAAAAGCTTCTTAAGCATTTGTGGGACTAGGCTATTGGGTATCAGAAACACACCAGTTTTTCTTGCTAGGTCATCGCGTTCCTTCGCGAACCTGCTGCAATAAAAGGCCATAGGCTCGACCGACTTCTCTTCGATCAAGCATCCTAAACAATAAAGACTACCAGCCAAGTTTAGGTGATGCAGATATTTTTGGAAGCATCCGTGTCCGCTTAATAGCTATGTTAGGAAGATATCAACGTCTCCGTGTTCTCAACATATCCACTCGTTAATGTGCGCGATCAACCTATGCGTCCACCGGTCCCTTGATGACTGGTCCCATTTTGATTGCCGTTTAGCAATCGAGGTAGAATGCTTTGCTTGTCGGCTTGGTACCTTGCGAGAAGTAAACTTCTTCTGTACATTGCTCCGGAAGCTTATAAGCATTTTCCTAGCTATGACGCAGATTGTATCGTCTGACACCGTTCTATAGACACATGCGGTCCTCAACGCACTTGTTCTACTGACCTGCAGTACTTCCTTGAAATTACACTTTTTTGCTCCAGCCCAAATTGGAGAGGCGTACATCATCATAGAGCCCGTCACAGTGGAAATAATTTCTTTCGTGACACCCTGTGGTCCTGTCATTTTCGGTAGGATGCCCATAAGCGCGTTGTTAACTTTTGTCGCCTTCACACTAA
Organism: Anastrepha obliqua; assembly: GCF_027943255.1. Classification (NCBI taxonomy): domain Eukaryota; kingdom Metazoa; phylum Arthropoda; class Insecta; order Diptera; family Tephritidae; genus Anastrepha; species Anastrepha obliqua. The sequence goes on from NC_072893.1 coordinate 7,143,558, forward strand.
CAGCTGTAAGATGTTCCCTGAATGTTAGTCTGAAGTCAATGTACAATACATGTCAAGATATTTTATAGACTCCTGAGATTCTATATCGTGGCCACCAACTGATACTGGCAGATTTCTTTCTGCTTGCTTCTGCTGATCTGACCAGTTCTGGTTTTTGGGCAGCAAGTTCCAGGCATCCTTGTTATTGGCATCATTACAAACATGTTGCAATCTATCTATTTGTTTATCAGTCACTAGGAGTGCGATATCGCCAGCGTATCCTACTATGATTGCGCCAACAGGCATTTCGAAGAATGCCATTGTACATAGCGTTGCATAAGGTGGGTCCTAGACACGCAGCAGCTCCTGGGGCCCTCCTCCACATGAACGTAGTTAGCCGTAGTAACAAATCCACATGCCACAACTAATTTCTGAAGAATTTCCGAAACACCCTAATGCAAATATACTTTTAATAGTTTGTTTACTATGCTTTGGTCTTTGCCTAACTTTGACACGAAAGTCACTCGAGACCGAATTATCGACAGATTTTCGTTAGTAAATACTCGACTGAACTGTATGGCAAACTTTTCGCTTATCAACAACTTTTTCAAGTACTCATTGGTTTAGAGGAAAAAAGTGAAAAAAAACTAAATAGGAAAAAATACAAAATTATTTTGTTTACACGTTCAATTTTCTTCCTCCCCCCTTTGCAACGTCCGCTCATAGCCGCTTTGATTTTTGCTCTGCACACAATTCTCTTGTAATTCAAATGTTTATTTATTTCACTACAATTTTTCCATTTTCATTTTATTATCGCTGCCATAGCTGGTTTAATCCTTTCTAAATTCCAACGACCGCACCCTCAACTCATCCACTTGAAATGAATTCGAAATATTTTTATCTAAAATACTTTGCGGGTTATACGAGCCACTGACTAATGCAAGCCAGACAACAGCAAAATGAAATAGCAAAGCCGTTTAAAGCGAGCGGGTTGGAGGGATGAGCTAAATAGCGCAGGGAGTCCGGCGTAGTCAATCAGGCCAGTGACCACAGTGTAGTGCCTAATTCCATCTGCTCTACGTAATGCTCGCCCAATTGTATTGCCAAACATCAGCAACAGATCAAAAACCATCTACACAATCATCAGTAGCTGCCATACTCTCGTTCCTGCCCTTGCTCTGTGCTTTGTACGTACCCTATGTTTGATGTCATTTGTTTTTGTATTAGTATTTGCACAATTGTTGTTTTTTTTTTCATGTTATTTGTAGTATTGCTTTTTGCCATTCGTAGTTTAGAAATTGGAAAAGTTTTTCATCAATTTTCACATGACATTTGTGTTGATTTTCAGTTCATTTCCATTTCTATTTTCATTTGCAATTCCCTGCCATTCTGTTTGTTTTAATTTTTATTGCTTGCAAACAAACGAAAATATTTATTTTCAAATTAAATGGAAATTTTGCAATTTAAATTACTGAGCTGCAAATTAAAGCCGATTCTCGTTAGAGGCTTTGAAATGGATATGTGTGAGTGAGGGCGTATGCGAAGTGAGTTTTGTTTGTTTATTTTTAATTTGTTGAATGCGAGCCTTTTGCACCTACTACTGACGAGCCATTTGCGGATTATTTATGTAGTTTGCACGAATATATTTGTGGCTGTATGTGTATCAATCGAAGTTTGGGTTTTGCTGCAAAAAAATTGCAAAACAAATAAATTATAGCAATATTGCTTGGGTTAAGCTTTTCAGCCAATTTGTGGTGTTCATCGAAAGAAGAAGTCGAGCGTGGACCGATGGCAAGAAGAGTTAGAAATTTAAAATTTTTGGTAGAGCAATTCAAATATTTTCTAACTTCATTAGCACTATTAAAGGCCGTGATGCTGGAACATTGTGATGCGATACTTGGAGATGATATCTACATTTTCATTGATATCCAGGCGGCGATGAAATCTCTCACAAAACAGTCGACAACCTCCAAGGTAGCCATGAAATGCCGCGCATCTCTTAACGAGATGGCTGAGTCATTTCCCCGAATGATAACACGGGTTCTTGGCCATTGTGACATTGAGGGGAACTGCAGAATCGATGAAATGGGCACCAAATTGACTGATGATGAGTATCAGGTCAGTCCATAAGTTCGTGCGTATTTTACCCATAATTTCAATTTTGTAAGATTTTTGCATACAAAAAATTATGCGCGGAATATAACGGAACTATTTATATTTTCGTTGATATATTGTGCATTCAACAAGTGATTTTAATCGTGGAAGCACGATCGAAGCGTATTTTGGCTGCAAGGACAAACCATTTTTTTAGCAGGGAATTAAAAATTTGCCTAAGCGTTGGGAAGACATTGTAAATAATGAAGGAAAATATATTACTAATTAATAAATACTTTAAACTTTTTTTTTATTAATTTTAAAACCGCCTTTAAAAACCACACGAACTTATGGACTGACCTGATATGATACATAGGTAATGATATAGGTATACCCTTGCAAACATGTAACCTACGTATCCTCGAAGAAATTGTAAAAGTAGCGAATGAAAGACGGCGTAATAAAGCCACTTGCAAAATTGCCCGACAGCTGTCGTCGACTTTCAATGCTAAACTCAAGGAACTTCTACTAAGTAGAGATAAGTACAGTCTTAGCACACTGATTTCAGTTATTACGGGGCACTGTCTAATCGATGGGCACACCCAGAGAATGGGTGTGCAAGCACATGACTTCTGCAGAAGTTGTCTAGATGAGGGAGAGACGATCCCGCACCTTATGTGCCTGCTCTATCCAGAGGTAGATTCGCCATTTTTGGGCGACAAACCCTTAGTGAATTGAAAGATCTCGGCTCACATTGGTTTCAGGAGAGATAACCAAGCCTTTAGTAATATTTTAGTAAATATTAAAGTACAGCAATTCATTTCCTTTAATCCTATTTTGCTAACCCAATCGACAGCTGCTGAGAAGATAACCGTGCATCTGTGAGACGTATCAGACTTCCCCGGTTTAATTAAAAATATTCACATTTTTGTGTTCAAATGCCTTCTTTAAATATGTTGTGGCGGCTTTACATTAAGCATCAGCGCCGATGAGTTATGAGTACCTCGGTTCAACCCCTTGAATGCCAGATTGACACTGAAGCGTCAACTACTGCTTCCGGCTTTTCACGTTCTTCCTTTTCCTTTTACTACCAGCAAGGGGACTGCACGGGATCGCTTAGGCTTAGTTGAACTTACCATAAGAAATCAGCTGTAATGTTTATTCTTATTTAAAGCGGCCATCACAGCTCTCCATTTTTTGGAGAAACCGTTAAAACCCCAGATATTTCCTCCTCCAATTAACCAACAAAGGATGACAAGTTGAGAGTAAAACTAATTAGTTTTTAATTTGAACAGAATTCAATGATCATTCATTAATATTACCTTATTATATATCTTTAAAATCATGCAATAAAATTCCCATTAGCTGCAATAACCTCCTCGATCCGTGTCGGTCTGGAAGTGAATGCTTGCCCAAATCAAATGCTGCCTATTTATATTGACCATAAAGGTATTAATGACAGCCTTCAGAGAAGAAATGGTGTTATTGGGATTCCTACTGATTTCACGATAAAATACGCCCCATATGTAGAAATCCGAAGGATAAGGTCTGGGGAGTTAGGCGGCCATAACTTCGGTGTTATATGGTCAACTCACCCGGTTTATTGGAGAATAGATAATTCGTAGGACGGTATTTTGCTACTTCGGAATTCACACCAGCAGGCGGAACGATTGAAGACATCGCAAACCGTATCAAGAAAGCTCGAGCAGCATTTTCACAGTTGCAGAACATATGGGTTTGAAATTCCATATCAGTCAAAACTAAGCTACGAGTCTTCAGTTTCAACGTAAAATCAGTGTTGCTACGAATCCTGGTCGCTTACATCCGCGCTCATCCGAAGGCTGCAATCTTTCGTCAACGCGTGCTTGCGCAAAATTTCTGGTGGTCTCGTGTTATTTCAAACCAGGATTTGCTTATTTCGACCAACGAATTCCCAATCGAGGTCATCATAAAACGCAAACGATTTGGCTGGATAGGCCACACTTTGTGCAAAGATGCCGGCGAAGTTTGCAGGGCTGCTCTGTGGTGGAATCCGCAAGGTGCAAGGAAACAAGGAAGACCAAAGACCTCCTGGCGACGCATGCTGGATACGGATCTAACAAACTCACACTATACTAGGAATTCCTTAAAACAACTTGCTCACAATCGAAATGATCTCAATAATTTTGTTCTGGCCATACGCCCCAATGGGAGCTAACAGAAATTATATATATATGTTGTCATGAAAATTTTCAGCCATCCAATCTTGTGTCACCATCGTTTTGTGTGAAGGAACAGAGGAACAGAGTCTTGTTGAAAGATGTATGGGCTATCATCCCGTATACTATCAATCCTGGGACTTACTACTGTCTCTAGAACCTCGAAATATGCAACAGAATTCATTCGAAATCTTTGAGTAAAGAATTGTGGTCGCATGACACGTCCTTTTTTGTCACAACACCGGAAACTAGTGGCTGAAAACTTCGATGACAACAGGAACGCCTGTAGAATTGGAACATAGCCAGCTATCATTTCTGCGGTTGGTCTTTTGGTCTCGGAGCAAATTTGTTTCATCACAAAAGAACCATAGCATCTCAGGAGCTTCGGCGTGTCTAATTTTGTCAACATACTTGTTATAAATGATATACAAGGGTTGTCTCTTACAACGTCTGAATTCGGTTGAAACAATTTTGAACGCACTTTTGCCATTCAGAAGTGAATACCCCCAAAACGAGCCGCGTAATGGCCTTAACATTTTCTTCAAGCGTTTAAAAACGTTGACCACGCATTTTATTTTTGATGCTCGAAAAGAAAAAAAATCAGAAAGCATTAGGTGCCAAATCAGGGCTGCAAGGCGGATGACCAAGTAATTCGATGTTTTGAGTGTTTAAGAACTCTGTTGCGTTAACCAATACGTGAGAGCTCGCATTGCCTTAGTAAAAGATGATTCTTTTTCTTTCTTACTTAACTCTTCGGAAATTTCTGACAAATAAATGGTTGTGTGCCACTCGAAATTTACTGTTTTATGTTTCCCTGGTAGTTCAGTTGGGACATGACCAGATTTTCTGAAATATCATTTGCTTTGAGGTGTTTTTTCCAAGAGAAACTTTTGTTGAATTAAGCTGAACTCATTTTTTGTTTATTTTTTGTCGGGAAAGACTAGCAAGTGTAGCACTGTACTGCATTCATGCTCCCTTTATAATTTTCTTTAAATCTACTCGACCTTCGAAGAAATTTGAGTATATCTTGTGATACCAAGGAGCCAAGGTGGTTGTTTCTTAACACATCGGTGCCAAAGACCTCAATACTGATTCGAGCGAAGGCTGGGCAGATGCATAGAAAGTGGTCCGCCGTTTCGTCCTCCTCTCCACATGCTGGGCAGCGTTCACTCTGAGATGACTACCTTTTTCCATGTGATTCACCCATAGAAAGTGGCTCGCCATCAGTCCAACCAGCTGCCTACAGTCCCTTCGGCTTTATGTCAGGAGGATCTGCGACAGTCGGTCGAACATGACAGTTAACATCAGTTTTGTCCACTTGCAGCATCTCTCAGGCTGTCCAGCTCGCTTGTGGGTGGTAGTTACCCATTTGCTAACCGTGGCTGTGATGGCCGCAGAGCCCATCTTAGCTAAGGAGTCAGAGGTCTCGTTACCCGCGATACCCACGTGTCTCGGGACCCATGTTAGCATCAGGCTATTATGTCTACCGACATAGTTCAGCCTGGATTTACAGGACTTGACTACCCCTGATGGGGTTGGAGGGCTGTCTAAGGCTATAATCGCAGCTTGGCTGTCGCTGCCGACACATATAGATTGCCTCTCCATCGCTTTTCCACAACAAAGTTCATCGCTTCTTGAACTGCATACACCTCCGCTCGAAACACAGATGCATGCATTCCAAGTGGCAGAACGGGCTCCGGGTTAAGGAAGTTGGCCTCAGAGCCCATTCCGGCTAAAGAGTCAGATATCTTGTTACCCGCGATCCCCACGTTTCACGGCACCCATGTTAACATCAGGATATTATGTCTGCCGACATAGTTTAACCCGGATTTGCAGTGCTCAACTACCCTTGAACTGATTGGAGGGCTGTCTAAGACCACGAGCGCAGCTATTGCTGGCGCTGCAGACAACAGTTGAACTCATACTGTCGACACACTTAGGTCTTAATAGTCCCATTGTGATACCACTGCAGCTCATCCTTTACACTCCGGAGACTTCTCTGAACCAACTTGTGTATTTAATAGATTTCGTTAATTTCGGCAACCCTATTTGTGAGATCTTTTTGTACGAAACGACACGAGTACTTTCTTGGGTAATTGTCAAACTATGCGATATCCAAAGAGATCAAATCTTTTTGACGACTAAATCTTCATGCAATATTGAATGTATGATGGTCCCCACTGACACAACAAACGTTTCTGGATAGCCCTTAGGAAATTCATCTTGCAAGGATCTACGGCCACGTTGGAACTCACTGTACCAGCGTTTCCCAGTGGCAAAGGGTGGTGTTTTAAAGCCTGATGTCGAAGTAACATAAGTTAATCAATACGCTTTTCCCTCGATAATCCATGTCGGAAATCGTGATAAACCATCGCACTAAAATTTTTTTTGTCTGCTTGGATTCAACAGATCAACTACCAGCGCCCTCATAGGTGTTATAACGGGTTACTGCACTATTGGCACTATATCCAGTAGAATGGGTGTATCTCACAATTACTTTTGCAGGGGTTGTGAAGATCAAAAAGAAATTGACACCTCCGGAATGTCCTGCGCTTCAGAGAAGCCGTGACAACAGTTTTGGCGATTTCTTCTTTGAAGACCTGGGAAATTAGTAAAGTGTCTCACTGGGGGGCCTATTTACCTTCTTGAAAAGATCCAAATGGTTTACACAACGTTAGTTAGGGGATGAAAATCAAATGCAGGTATTCCAACGGGCCCTGCGGCCACCGAGTGCCTTGTCCGGCTAACCTAACCTTACTTAATTCCATCTTTTGGGCGAGTTGAATTTTTCAACTAAGAGCTCGTACGTGAAAATGCAATATGTAAACTTCTGCTAAAAACTACCAAGCTTTTCGATAAAAAGATCAAATTTTAGCTCACCACATGCGGGGTTGCAGAGGAATCGTGTGTTTCAAATGCCAGTGACTACCATAAAAAGACGTGATGGAATAAAAAAAAATAATTTCTAGCCCACCTTTTACGATACATTTCATTTATATGGCAAATTCTTCTTCAAACCTACTAAATGGAATATTATAAATATATTGTTAAGTCGCTTGTCTACCTCTGAACACACTCATACACACAAGTATCAGTAAGTTCTTCTGTGAATCTTCCTTTCTTCCTTCCCACTCCTTGTCATGGCACTCAATTGAATCAATTGAACTTGAAGCGCCGCTGGAAATAAAATAAAATACAAATACAATAAAAACAGCTACAAAGATAAAGGAGCACCTTGCATGAATGAAAAAGTCGTAGCATATTGTAAGGCGCAGTACGTGTAAAATACAGCACGAGGCCAATGAAAGTCTCATCCGGCTACATATACGCAGCATGAACAGTGATGAGGTGGTAAAGGAGGAAGAAGAAAGGAATGGGTGAAAATATTACAACTAAAAATAAGAAAATTTATTAAACAACAACGAAGGGTAGCAGAAAGTGCGGCGTCTATAGGCAGCACGCAAAATAATAAAGCGCCTAAGGTGTATGCTTCCTTTTCAATGAGACACCCACTTCGGTGACGAAATCTGTACGCATAGCGAAATCTATGCCTCCTGCCGCGAGAAGAGAACTTTTTTATGCATCAATAAAAAAACAATTCAATTGATTTTGATTGGAGTTAAAACAAGGTATGAGGGCCGACATCTACTGGGAAGTGTGCCGACTTGCTGTACTATCCATATCTTGCAGGCGGCAATACAAGTCGAGTCATCTGACTGGGCTACGTTTTTTACATCAACGGGGAGACTTGGAGACATGCTGCTGCTGCCAGTGAAAGCAACAATACTATGGCATCAGTCAATGTTGTTGGTGTTAATGTCATCACTGTAGCCGGTGTTAAGTACGCTGTGAATGATGATGATGATGATGAAGATGATGGTGATGGTGACGTGGCTGATGATGCTATGAATGTCAACTGGATGTTGTAGATGTGTCGCATGTGTCGTAAATAAGAGGCAAGGCGCAAGGGTAAAAAACAAAAAATTAACAACAACAAAAAGAAAATGTTGTGCTGACATCACTCGGTTGCAAACAAGGCGACTTTAGAGTTTCTCCATCCCATGATTTCCGCAGCCTTACGTACCAGCTGGTGCTCTTCAATAAAGCGCTCGCTCGCCGCCTTTTTTTTTTCATGCAACATTTCAATGTAAGGGCGGTTATATTTATGTAATCGTGTGCTTATATACAGATGGGGTCATTAAAATAGGTACGAATTAGAAATAGATCGATAAAACGTTAACTTAGTGATTTTATAAGTGTATAAATTATCGAAGTTTATCAATAATCACTATGATTGTCAATGACATTTTGTATTCAATTTGGCATGGAATTGATAATTCTACGGCTGGTTTCTGTGGGAGTGGATTTCCGTAGTTCATTGATTTTTTTGCCAGAAATTCTTATTTTTGAATGAATCCTTCCCGATTCGCTTCTATTCTGCCTGGTAGGTTCATGTTGTACAATCGACACCGTACAGTTCTCACTAATAGTTAGGTAAGTGAAATGGTTGAAGTACCAGTCTGGGAGTCCCTAAGTAGCGCTAAAGCGCCGTTTTGATACCATTTTCAGACCTTCAATGGGCAGATATCTGCAGCCAACCAAAGCTGTTCATGTGATGTAGAAGCTTCCTGGGTTCAGGGTTGAAGCACAGCCTCAGGCTGTCGAAGAAAGGAAAACCCAGTGACCTTAATATTCTATCTACCAAACCCGGACAATTACAGAGAAAATGCTGAACAGTATTCTTCTTTGAAAGGTTCCCAAATCTTTGCAATGGGGATTAAATGGCAAGGCTAGGTTAGGTTAGGCATATCTGGCTGATCTGAAAAGATCTCACATAGATCATACGGGTCGGTGGTGTTACCAGCGTTGTCGGTGTCGTGTAAATAATAGTTCATGACACATGTCGAGTTTTAATAAACAGCTTAAACTCTTGTCAGCAACATCCTTCAGAGATGAAAAGTATACCGATCACAGGCAGTTGTAACGAGTTCTGCTTAGAGCGGGGCAGAGGCAAAGGAGGTGTGCTTTCTTCTTCGCGGAAGTTACATGCGTCTTTCTGGACCTATGCCATTTTAGCTGAGTGATATAGGTTAGGTTGATATGGTTGCTCAGGGAATGGGCACACTTGGACGAAGAAAGATTTGTCCTTTGTGATGCCATTATGGAGGGGGAGGCGGGAGAGAAAGACCGATGGGATACAGGGAGAGCGCGGGGAGAGGGCGGGGAGAGGGCGGGGAGAGGGCGGGGAGAGGTGGTGCTGGGATGGTTAGGAGCGTGCGGATTACGAACGATGACTATGTTTGCGTCGACCGCTTTATGCTACTGATGAAATTCATCAGATTTTTAATGTCAGCGCCAGCTATATCAGCAGGCGTGGCAAAGAAGTAGGAGCCAAGATGCCTAGATCTCAGCCCCGCCAGAGCAGGGCAGCTAAGGAGAAGGTACTGAGATGATTCCACCTCATCCTCCATACATCCAGCGCAAAAAGGACTAGAGGTGATTCCAAGTCTCACAGCATGCATTCCTCGCCTATTGTGTCCTGTGAGAGAATCCTCGCGATTAGAAAGCTGATATTTTGTCAGTCTCAGAAGCTCGCCCGAGCGCCTTCGATCCAGACGTGGCCAGAAGGATTTCGCGACCTTACACGTTTGTGCCCAGCGCTCGCTGAGTTGGGGCGATGCCCATCTTTCCAGAAGCAGACCGCAGGTAGTCAGGGGGATCCCAATTCTCTCCCTTCGCGGGGAAATCACCTCGCATGTCCCTTGTCTGGCCAGCTCATCTGCCTCACAGTTTCCAGCAATGTCGCTGTGACCACGAATCCAGATGAGGCTAATGTTAAAGAATTCGGACGCAGTCGAAAGCGAGGTCAAGCATTCCTTGACCAATTCCGAATGCACCGTCATAAACCCGAGGGCCCTTATTGCCGCTTGGCTGTCGGAGTAAATATTTACTTTCTTGACCTTTAATACGCATTTGAGCAGCCAATCAGCTGCCTCCTTGATTGCGGCTACCTCTGCCTGGAAAACGCTGCAGTGGTCCGGTAGCCTGAATTTGAGTCTTCGATCCATTCGTGAACAAGTTCACCAGGCCCTGCCCCCAAGTGTAGCCCTCCGTCCACTCTTCCTTTGACGGAATATAAGTGGAGAAGGTTCCGGTTGGACTAAACGAGGGTATACACTGGTCTGTTGACACAGGGATGAACTCGAAGTTTCTCAGGATGCTTGAGTGCCCGAAACGGTACGCGAAACGGCAATTCTGCCTGCGATGTCTACGGGTACCACATTTAACATTGCGTTGAGCGTCAGAGTAGGAGTCGTTCGAAGGGCCCCACTGATTCCAATGAGTGCCGACCTCTGAACTCTCTCCAGCTTCTTCACCAATGTCGTCTTCTCTAGTGAGTTCCACTAGACTATGACTCCATAAAACAAGATAGCTTTACAATAGTATTATATAGCCAAAAAACAACTCTAGGCGAAAAGCCCCATCTTTTACCAATTGCGCCCTTGCATCCATACAAGGCGATTGTTGCCTTCCTCACTCTTTCCTCAATATTGGGCTTCCATGTAAGATTGCTGTCAAGGATAATACCTAGGTACTTTACCTTGTCAGAGGAGCGCCCCCTAGTGAGGGAAGTTGAGCTCTGAGTATTTTATGTTTCCTCGTAAATAAGACGAGCTCCGTCTTAAGAGGATTCACCGACAGGCCGCAATCCGTTGCCCATCTAACAACTACGTTAAGATATCCCTGCATCATGTTGTACAGAGTATCCACAAATTTTCCCCTAACGATTAATGCGACGTCATCTGCGTAGGCAACCACCCTGCAGCCCCCTTTCACCAGCTTCTCCAGCAAGTCATTTACGACAACAACCCAGAGGAAAGGCGAGAGAACACCATCTTGCGGAGTGCCCCTACTCACCTGCCGGTGAATGGAGATGCCGCCCCATTCTGCCGCCCCATTCTGCCGCGACAGTTCTGTCGCTAAGCATTTTATAGATAAATCTGATCAGGTCGGTGAGTGATATATAGTGAGACAATGTCCCGTCAGTACTCCAACCTATATTTAAGATTTCTTCCTTGGGAGTGATAGAATAAAGTTGGTTGTTTTCGTGTTGCAAGTTTGAAGCTTTATTTTGGTAATCCTGTGGGAGACCGCAGCTTTCCATATAGGCTGTGCCTTCAGATTTAGTTCCTCGTCCAGTGCCGTCTTCAAAATTGAGAGTGAGGGATATATGTTAGACGTATGCATCCTAGGAAAACGGATGTCTGCCTTAACAAGCTCGTCAACTCTCTAATATCCCTCTCTTCCCTTGCGCTCTGGTACCCAGTAAATTATGGCCTGTTTAAACTCGCAGAGCTCGACCATTTTGGAATTACTGTCTTGCACGCATTCCGTGCTAGTCTTTACAGCCGTTATTGCTTGAATAACAGCTTGACTATCGATGAAGATGTTTGTGCGAGTGTCGGGGGGAATAAATTCCAATACTGATTCAGCTGCTTTGGTTACTGATTCAGCTCCTTAGGAAGCCAGTGATTAGGAAGCCTGAAAGACTTTTGGAGATTAAACTGCCGGCAAATGGTAAAAGTTACTTGGCTGCGTGTGTGCCGATCGTCCAATGACTAGTAAGCACAGCAACGAGTTTGGAAATTGAGCGGCTGAACGAATGATACTATGTTGTTGATTTCAGCTGAAATGGGATTTGATTACTTAGAAAGATCCTTCTTAGTAAGAGTCACAATTAAGTTTTCAGTAGTGCAAGTCGTTTTCTTTTTGCCACCACGTTATTCTGTGCATTTTTTCGGCTTAAGGGTATTTATAAAATATTCAGACTGCGCAAGTGATTCAGCGATAAATTTGTACGAGTTTTGCTGTTTTCGAAGATTGACCACAAGCCTCGCTCCTTAACGACCTTCGCACGACAAATTTTTGAAAAAAGTTCGCAATGAACCTATTTTAGTGGTCACGCAAAATTACACTTTATGAATATAATCGGACCTATGCAGCCAATAACGCAACTTAATATAACGGCTCTTTTAAATTTACTACGAAGCAATGATGCCACTCGTAAAAAAGCGAAGCTTCTATCAGTTTTAAAATTTTCCGAGCGGCACAACGAAGTCGATAGATAAAGGCAGCGTACCTATTTGAATGGCCGTATGTGTACTCGAGTATGTTTTTGCATTTATTTGCTTTACAATTTTGTATTTATGTATGCATATATTTATTGAGTTTTTGTAGCAAGCGAATATTCCTGATATATTTACTTATTTATATACAGATTTTTTATTTATTGTTATTGTTTTTGCAATTGAACTCAATTGAAAGTCAATCAGTGTAAATGAATTGAACTTTTATGATTGCATGCCATGTTGTTGTTGCTCGTGTAAGTAGGTGTGTATGTATTTATGAGCTGACAATAAGTGTATGGCTGCGGGTCGATTGCGTGTGTGGTTGAGAATATTCACATACACATAAATAGCTTTTGTGCAAATTTGAATACTCGCGTATTAAAAAAATAAATAAAAATTAATAGTACAAATATGAAAATATGAGGGTTGTCTTTGAGTTCTTTTGTTGATGTTAAATTCCTTTGAGCGGCGCTTAAATAAAAACGGCCGTTTTTTTCATTAATTGCTTATTACCTACCGGATTAAGAATCATGGGTTTTAGCTGATTGAGTCGTTGATAATGAAATACACTCAGCTGCAAATTACACTGCTATAAGTTACACGGAGCGCATAAAGCTTTTAAAGCTGAAAGCAGATGCAGTAGGCTTTGTTGTCGTTTTTACAGGAAAATGATTTTTAAAATGCGGGCCTCAAGCCCAGCGCGCATTCAGATATTCTGGGATGCTTCGCTTTCTCACATTAGCTCGCTCTCACGCGGGTGTTCAGGAGCTACCCAGATGATACTTGGGCGAAGCACGGAAGTTGTGAGCTGCTTGGGCTGCATGCAAAATAATCATTTTGGCGACGGAACAATGAGCTGTAGGAGCTATACGACGACATAGACAGAGTTTAGCGAATCCAGCTGCTACGTTGGCTGAGTCACGTCGTCCGAATGGATACAAACGCTTCATCTCTGAAAGTATTCGATGCGGTACCAGCTGGTGCTAGCAGAGGAAGAGGAAGGCCTCATTTCCGTTGGAAAGATCAGATTGAGAAAGACTTGGCTTCATTCGCTGTGTCTAACTGGCGTCGATTAGCACGATAAAGAAAATTCGGCCAAAAACCGCTTAAGCGGAGAAGAAAATTTTTAAAAGACTACATCAAAAATACTTAAACTCTCTTTCTTACTCACTCTTTGCCCTGTGTCTATTCGGGGTCCGCCCTCCTGGCCCTCATGCGCCATGCTCCTCTGTTCTGTGTCGGCACTTCATCAAAGCGCTGCTCTCTTATGTCCCTTTGTATCGTATTTAGCCAGGTCGATTATGATTCTAGTAATTGGCTCATTTATGTCCATGCCGAGTTTGGCAACGTGGTCCTCGTATCTGCACATTATATGTCCATAACATCTGAGCTTGTCTTCTCTCATTTTCTCCGATATTGGTGCAATTTTCATACCTTCTCGTGCCTTGATGTTTTTCACTTTGTCCACTTTCGTTGTTCCTGTCGCCCAGCGAACCATTTTATTTCTGGCATGTGCATCTTCTGGTTGTGCTTAGTGTGCGTTGCCCAACATTCATGCAGGTTTTGCACAAATTAAAACTTCCCTTAAATTAAAAAGAAAAAATTAAATGCCCTGAGCATTTCGATGTTTCTTAAGTGGAGGGCCTTATAATTTTCTGTCACCTCTGAATGGCAGACTTTTTACTCAGGGGCTTTTTCATACACGGAACGTTGCTGTTTCCTGACGAGGGGCTATGAGAAAAAAACCCCCTTCTATCATTTAATACTTCACGCCAACTGCGGCTTTCGAATCCTGCCTTACCGAATGCAAGTAAAGCACAAAGAGCGTTTACCTGCTTTGATATGTTTGTCCCCACCTTTAGTTTTTAAAGCCAGAACTGGTCTGTTTTAACGTTTCTTAAAGAATACTCCTTTGTTTTGGTGTGCCTTGAAGTAACCAACTTCTCGCTCCTTAGTATCCAGGTTACCGAATGTAAGCCTCCCTATTCTCATTACCATTCTCGTTCTATTTCTATTACTTGGATAATCCAAATTCATTCGGCTTTCTTTACCATCGCGTAAAAGCATTAAGTTTTGATTTATTTGCGTGTTTAGGTGTGTACAATTCGCTTATTGTTCTTAATTTAACAAAGTGTTGAGATAAAATGAGGAACAAAAACTAGCAACTGTCAGCATAAATTATTGCATCCGTTAGTTTTTGCAAAGTGAATAATTTACCATCCACATTTGGTGAGATTTATGGAAAACTATCCACTTCTAAGTATATGTGCATATGTATGCGTAAGTGTATGTGTGTATATTTGCACAAGCAGACATCGCTCGCTCGCTGGAAGAACACCATAATACAAAAACATTTTTTTTGACTTAAAACTTTTTTTTATGGCATCAACTTTTTCCCACAAACAGAGCAAAAGATTTTATTTACACTTTTTTTGAAAGTATTTAGATAAAATAAATTTAAAAATGAATTATTTAATTACGAAAAAGTAACAAATAAAAATAAAAGTTAGTTAGTGAATTATTAGTTAGTTAATTATTTGTGAGGTGGCCGCCGTAGCCGAATGGGTTGGTGCGTGATTACCATTCGGAATTCACAGAGAGGTCGTTGGTTCGAATCTCGGTGAAAGCAAAATTAATAAAAACATTTCTCTAATAGCGGTCGCCCCTCGGCAGGCAATGGCAAACCTCCGAGTGTATTTCTGCCATGAAAAAGCTCCTCATAAAAATATCTGCCGTTCGGAGTCGGCTTGAAACTGTAGGTTCCTCCATTTGTGGAACAACATCAAGACGCACGCCACAAACAGGAGGAGGAGCTCGGCCAAACACCTAACAGAAGTGTACGCGCCAATTATTTATTTTTTTTTTTTTAATTATTTGCGAATTCTGTAATTCTGAATCTAAAACCACCAAAGAGCCCAAAGACGAAGCTGGCAAGTTGACGACATCTGTAGACAACAAATTCAGCATTTGGGAGCGCTTCTACAAGAAATTACTCTCAGGTACCCCTTAGCAAACTTTCCAGTCGTGTGGCTGCCAACGCCACCACATAAGACGCGATTCAGATAATATCAGCCCAGAACTACTCAAAGCAGATCTGGGGATAAGCGCGTGGCTCCTATGCAATAAGAGGCATTTGTTCCTTCAGAAAGATACCATCGGAGCTGAAAGAAGGTGTAACTACTCTTCTCCTAAAAAGGGTAGTTTATTCCGGTGCAAAAATTGGAGAGGGTTAACGTTGCTTAGCGTGATAAAAAAAATTGTAGTCCATATAATTTACAAAAAGCTGTCCATCTCGCTGATGCAGCATTTACGCAATGAACAAGCCGGCTTTCGTCCACGTCGCTCATGCGTCAATCAAGTAAACACCCTAAGAGTTATTGTTGAGCAGTCGGTGGAGTGGCACTCACCTTTATATCTTTGCTTCATCGCTGGACACTTTGACACTTTAAGCCATGGCACAATCTAGAGTGCTCTCGCTTGCAAAGGAGTGCCCGAAATAATAATCAGCCTTGTAAAGGATTTGTAAACGCAGGTCAAAAGGGCGTTCTGCCTTTGGTAGGTTGGATAAATCAGGAGATCGGCACACATATCCAGACGGATGAAGTTGCGGATTCTCGACGCCAACGTAAAATCGGTTGTTTTTATTTGCTTGTGAGAAGAGGAACCTGAACACGTGCGTTTGGCAAACAATGCAAAACAAAGTCATGCGGATAATCTGGCCTAAAACCTAAGTAACGCTGACCTATGGGCTATTACTAAACAAATACCCATCTTCCTGGAAGTGGCGGCATACCAAAGGCCACAAATGAAAGTGGATCGGGCATACACTGCGTAAACGCGGGGTGACATCACAAACGCTGCGTTGGATTGGAATCCACAAGGGACCATGATAGTGTCCTAGACCTCTCAGTATATGGGGTCAATTTCACCTAGTCACTTTTTAAGGTCTGCATAAGGTAGGTGTGCGCCAACTACTGAGGTTACGGCATGAATTCAAAGCGTAAAATCGGAGTTGTTAAAATACAGCTAACAGTAAAGGGTGATCCGATTGTAGGTATTTCTTCCTATAGAGCTGTTTGATAGATCACGCATGAGTACTGTCAAACTAAGTACATAATTGTTTTCAGTATTCTTTGATATTTCATCGTGGAAAGACATACGCCTCAACAATGTCTACGAATCGTTCATTTTTATTGCGAAAATCGGAGCTCTGTTAAAAGTGTTCATCGCGCGCACAGGCCAACTTATGAGACCCGAATTTAGTTCAGCGATGATACCAGTTTTTGGCTTAATGGCTACGTTAATAAGTAAATTGACGTATTTCGGCTGAAGAGCAACCCAAAACCATTCAAGAACAGCCAGAACATCCATTGAAAACAAAAGTTTGGGGCAACCTTTAGGCTGGGAGAATCATCGGCCCATATTTCTTCAAAGACGAGGCTGGTTCCAATGTAACAGTGAATGGCGAACACTATCGTGCCATGATAAACGGCTTTTTGATGTCGGAAATTGAAGTCTGTGATCTCCACAACATTTGGTTCAAACAATACGGCGCTACTAGCCAAACATCCCGTGAAACAATGGACTTACTGCATCGTGAGTAATTTATCTCTCCTCTCGGACCAGTGGATCGGCCACCAAGATCGTGTGATATCACACCTTTGGACTCTAAATGCTTTGTGGATAAACCAGCTTCGATTGAGGATTGGAAGACAACATTACTAAATTTGTTCACGAGATACCGACCGAAGTCCTTCAGCGAGTCTTTCAAAATTGGTGTTTACGGATGGTGGAATTACGGCGCTGTTGCGGCCAAGATTTGAAAGGGATTCTTCTTTCTAATTGGCGCGATTTTGGCCGGGTCGTTTCTTTCTTGTGCTAACCGGCGCCAGTTGGACACACCAAGTGAAGCCAAGTTCTTCTCCACCTGATCTTTTCAAAGCAAAGGAGGCCTTCCTCTTCCTCATTGCCGGAGTGTTTGTATCCATTCGGACTACATGACTCAGCCAACGTAGCCGCTGAGTCTTTATTCGCTGCGCTATGTCTTTGTCGTCGTAAATCTCATACAGCTCATCCTTCCATCGCCTGCGATATTCGCCGTCGCCAACGTGCAAAGGTCCAAAAATCTTGCGCAGAGTCTTTCTCTCAAACACTTCAAGCGTCGCTTCATCGGATGTTGCCATCGACCACGCTTCTGCGCCATACGTTAGGACGGGCATGATGAGAGTCTTGTAGAGTGTAAGTTAAAAACTAAACTTAGTCCTAAGTAGCACTTGTTGACAAGAGAGATCCTGAAAGGGATTACCTTTAAAAAATAAATGCCATGAATGGTTCTACACAAAAGGAAGGATTGCCCAATCAATTAGAGTTTTCGTTGTTTTATTTGAATTTAAAATTCGATACCTCTAAATTGGTCATCTTTTATATTTCCAGATGTTAGAAATAAACAACCCACAACCCATCAAATACTTTGTGGCCGTGGCTGGAGACTTTTTGGTTTACTGTATGAAAACCCAAAGCGATCGATATTTATTAGAAAGAAAATATGCATTCATTTTTGCGACTTCAAAGCTGCTCGTATCGAGTTTTTAGTCTTTTGAGTTCTGTTATTCTTCGCGCAAATGAGGGACGAAAATGTATGCCTTTCTACACTGATATTTGTACCTAATTATCATTTCCTTCAAACTCCTACCAGAGTTTTCTCTCTCCCTCTCGTTTGAGCGCCGATTTTTAGTGACAGTCATCCAAATTATTTCGCACCCACTTTTTCAAGGATACAAGGCAGCTAATATGATAAAAACCCATAACGGCTAATGCACGGTAATAATCGCAGAAAGCTTACGCTCGGAGAAATGGAGACACATAAAAGCAAAGTTTCTGCAAAAGTTTAAGGCGATGACAGAGGCGCGAAGCGGGAAGCTATGCGACAATTGCAGTAACTTGACAATTGAATCAATTTGGAGGCAGAGAAATATCGAGGCATTTCCACTCACACACTCCCACTGCTATGTACAAAAATGTGTACACACATAGACAGACATGCACACCAAATGGCTTTGGCGCTGTAAATGTCGAAAGTTTGATTATGGGAAAACTTTTCAAAGTAGCCATAATAACTTGGCCGTGCGCTGCACGCGCACTCACACACACACACACATGCGGTATTTGGTTGTTGCCGCTGGTTAATGGTTGTTTTTGTTTCAAGCTATGCCATCAGTTTTATTGGCGCGCTGAGTGCGAATCTTGTCAATTGCAGACTGTAATATTGACTAAAGATGCAGCCGCCGAGGCAAATAGCTTAACGGCGAAGCGTGACGAAGTGGGCAGCAGACTTGCGAATTTCGTTATTTGGCAAGTGAGCTGTGTGCGCTAAAGACGGCAATTTTTATTGCCCAAGGCGGAAGCGGAAATGCAATTGTATGCCGCTGTTGAGCAGCTGCCTGCAACTAACGAACGAAAATTTGTGGCAAAAAGGGTGATGCTGTTAACGGCATTGCATGCCATGAAAATGCTTCGGAAAGTTCGCAGCGCACTTGTATGTGTATTTATATGCAAATTTCCAGCAACTGCAAAAATAAAAAAAAATAAAAAATTGACAATACATATTTGATCTCAAAAATTTCTACAATGCTTACTTTATTATATCCCCTGATATTAGCCATTGCTATAATGCACTATTGGTTGTTGCTGTTGCACTTTATTCGTTATTTCGTTATTCGTTAGCTGCAATTGATTTTGTGCAATCAAGCACAAGTGCACTGCGCATCGCTCAAATTGGAGATGTTGCCGCTGTTGCGTGAATGTGTGTGAGTGAAAATCATAGTCAGGCGATCCTTTGCTATTTTGCCGCAAGGATTTAAGTTCTTTTTTTGGAAAACTAAGCTGTGCTTATCTCTTATTAGGAACATTGCACGCTTGTATTCTGTCATAAAAGGGAGTGTTCCAAAAACGTTTGCTCAAAATTGGTTTAAATTAAAAAAAAAGTACCGTTGTGATTACGAGTGAAGAGGGGAAATTTGTTTTTTCCTTGTTCACTCCTCTGGCGAACCATAGGGCCTCGACAAGACTCAGTCTTGCGTTGATTTCGTTAATCTATTTGATTTCTGACGGGTAGGTGATTAGCCTGCCGCTATCACTTCTAAGTAGTGGGAATGCCCACCTGTCGTTGCTTAGGAACAACGCCTTCGTACTGCTTGGAGCGCCATCTGTGTTTCGCATTTTACTGCCAGAAGGATCGCGCAGATGGTTGAGCACTTCGCTAAATTTCGGGTGTCTGCGCTATTACCGCGGTTGCCCGCTTCCCCTTGCAGGCGCCATTGATGCAATGTTTTTCTTTCTTTTAGCGCGGGAGTAACAATGGAAAGGATAAGTTTTTGGGCTTGAGGAATGAGATTTTTTTTATTGGAACAGGGAAAGTAAATAGTAGTAAATTTGGAAAAGTGCGAGGATCGTGCTTTACGGGGATTCGAACCCACAACCTCTGGGATGGAAGGCTAGTGCAGGTCGACAGAGGCCGCGTAAGTGGGTAAATTATGAACGCAGTATTATTTATATTCATTATAATATTAGAGGTGCCATAGATTCCCTCCTAAAAAATCACAGACCGATTAATTTATAGCACATAAAATTAGCGTTTACAAAAGGGATCATCTAAACATACTTAGTGTACATGCACCACAGCCCGGATGTGAGAGTCGAGAAAGAAAAGAATCCTGGGACCTGATAGTAGAGGATATTCCACAAACGGAAGCGAAAACTATCTGTGGAGATCTGAATAGACACTTTGCAAAGACCAATGCCGCAATTAAAACATGGCAAAGGTGGAATGGGATATGGTGACATCAATCCGCAAGGCAGGACCATCAGCGACTTTGCGTATTCCCACAACCTGGCAATCATAAATACTTTCTTCAAAAAAAAAAATGAACATCTGATTGCGTACAAAAGTGAGGAAAATGCCACCCAAATAGTTTGCATTATGTGCGTTAGAGAAGATTTGAAAAGTTTTAAAGACTGTAAAGTAGTTCCGGGAAAGCCACTTGCATTCTAGCACAGACTACTTGTGGCGAACTTGCGACTGCCCGAAAAACTGGAAAATAAAAAATCTACTTATACTGAAGAACATATGAAATGGTTTCGTATAAACAAGTGGAGGGCGCAGTGGGTCTTAAAACATACCTCTTAGAAAATCTGGGAAATTTGCGGAAAATTAAACTGTCGATGAAGCATGGGCCCAGCAGTAAAAATTGTGTATCAAAAATACAAAACGCATTAATTATATAAACGCAAAAATTATAAAAACAGCTGGTGGTGGACAAGTAGACGTAGAGAAGGTGTGTTAAGGAAAACGAAAGAGGCTTTTAAGGAATGGTAAAATCTACAGAGCGAAGAATCCAAGGAGCGAAACTAAGCAGCTAAAAAGCAGGCAAAAGTTGAGGTAGCTAAAGCCAACGAAGAAGCGTTTAAAGACGGTTACAAAACGCTGAGCAAGTCCGCAGGTGAAAAATTAAAAGATGATATTGATAAAAAGAGACAGATGGATGCTACCAATATGAAAACTGAGAAATACATCAAGGACAAATATAGCGAAACTGTGACGATATAAGCAAGCATCAAAGCCCGCTGGGCACAATACCACAATACACTGTTGAACGAGGAAAATTACCATACACCTTTTGAATTACGTAGCCCCGTCATAGGTCAACTCGACGAAGTTCAAGAAGTGGAATTAACGTTCGCTATCAACAAATTGAGAAACCACAAAAGCTGTGGGCACGAACAGATATCGGCAGAAGTGTGGAAGCTAAACTGGCAAAATGATCTGTTTACCAAAATATATGAAAAAGACCATATTTTGAATGCATGGGGAGAAAGCTAATTAATATCAATATATTATATAAAGACAAAAGAAATTTACGGAAGATGCACGGAGCGGAAAAGAAAATGCTTCGGTGGTCAACAGGAATAACGCACGTGGACAAAGTAAAAAACACCAAGTTATGAGAAGATGTGAAAATTGCAGCAATCTCGGAGAAAATGAGAGAAGCTAAGTTAAGATGATACGTACACATAATGTGTAGAGACGAGGACCACATCGTCAAACTCGCTATGGACATATGTAGCTGAGCCAACAAGCACTGGAGGAAGATTACAATCGACCTGGGTAAATACAATGCAAAGGGACATAAGAGAGCACCACCTCGATAATGTGATGACGCAGGATACAAGAATCTGGGGTATGAAGACAATAAGGGTCGACCCCAAATAGGGATAGGCCAAAGATAGAGAGAGGGAGAGGTACTATAGATCATCAACGTTGATTATTTTATACTTTTTTCTCTTTCTAATATTTCTATTGATACTAAGAAATTGATTTTTGATAAAGTATTTTTTTGTTTTTCTTTCAAATAATTCCTGTTGCATAAGTAAGGCAATTGCTTTAGAAATGGTTATTATATTTTTTCTGATTTAGTTCTTTTTTCACATATTTTTATAACTTTGCCTTGTTCCACTATTCCATTCCAGCCTTCTCTATCATTGGTCGTCAGTTTTTCACTCTAATTTGTTTTCAGATCAGCTTCGACAGAGTCTAGCCATCTTTTGCGCGGTCCAGCCATCCCCTTTGGGCGCGAGACAAACACTTGCACATAAATAAATCGATTAAATTTGCATAACCGCACCGAGTATTTCCATATTTAAACACTATCTCCTATATTATATGACTTTGTCCTTTAGGTGAAGCACACAAGTATGTACACTTGGTTCTCCAACCCCTTCAAACAAATTATATCTGTATATATTTCCCCCTTGGTTCCCAGGTGGAAAATAGGATCTCTTCGGTTTCAGTAATCCAAAAGTTCAAAATTAGTAGGGGATTAGCCTTCTGCATGTGAGCCTGGGTCCGGTGCTGCCGGCTTTTCTACTAGGCTTGCAAGACGTAGGAATTTCTGGTTCGTAGGAATTTCTGGTACCTTGATTCCGCCAACATAGCCTCGTTAGCAAAACCAGCGGAAACCAAGACCAGAAATGGAATTAAAGGAAATTGCAAGGTCAATGAGCTAGCTTGGAAGGGTACTAATCTTCTAATGCTTGAAAGGAAAGGTAATATTGGAATTCCTGTGGAAACTTGCAATCTAAGGATAAAAAATAATAATCTCCAGGAGGCAAATAGGCCATAGAGAAAAAAATTACTTAAGGTCCAACCAGACTAATTTGGTTGCAAATAGATAAGGTTAGGAGAATTGCTCAATCTCTCAAGAGCGAACATCTCGCAGGTCGTGGCTTATGTTACCAGTCATTGACTGTTAGGTAGGCACTCTTCTAGGCTAGGCGTATTTTCTCGGGAATACTGCAAAAGCTGTAGAGACAAGGACGAGGAAGAAACAGTAGAATACTTCCTCTGTAATTGTCCAGCTTTAGCTGGGAGTAGAGCAAGGTTGTTGAGAATATACCATTTTACCCATTTTACTGCCACAAAAACCTAACCTAACCTAAGCCCCGGGCAAGAAGCCTAGGAAAATGGGTGAAGGTTTGGAGAGCAGTGCCTTGCTATTTACATTACTTTTCCATTAAATCCCCAAAATGAGTAAAATAAATCATCGAATTTTATTTTTGACTAACTTTTTCACTAATTGAAAAAAATGATTTTGAGTTTTTATTTAACCTTCACTTTTTATTTTGACCTCTACGCGCTCCACTGCTTGTCTGTTTGTATTCTGCAGCAGTCTAGTTCACAAGTATTAAATATGTATAATTGTAAATTATACATCTTCCGATAGGGTAATAGTGCCACCTTGTATTAGGTACCCACCATTTTATAAAATAAAAACTAAAAAAAAAAAACATATATAGATATATTTTGTTGACTGGTGTAATTAAAAAAAATCATTTAAT
This sequence comes from Anastrepha obliqua, assembly GCF_027943255.1. Taxonomy (NCBI): domain Eukaryota; kingdom Metazoa; phylum Arthropoda; class Insecta; order Diptera; family Tephritidae; genus Anastrepha; species Anastrepha obliqua. The sequence goes on from NC_072893.1 coordinate 7,166,851, forward strand.
TTTATGAAGATCGCAAGATATTTCACTTTTATATGCACCTCCATTATTTTTAGTAAAAAATATCTTTTACAGATTTTTGACCACCGACTTGTGTGGGTTGGTCCCAATGTGCGTTGGCTTATGAATTGCTGACATCTTCTTTTTCAAATGCAACGTATGACGGTTGGACGGTTATAAATATAAAATAAATTGCAACAATGGAAGTGCATTGCCGGCAGGAAAACAACAGTTGCTCAATCGACTAGAGTAATAATCCAAAATACCAAAAAAAAAAGGATAATAAAAATCGAAATATTATTGAAGAAATATTCTTCTGCATAGTCGTCTACTCGTATGTATGCACGTATGTATGTCTGCCGCTGTGCAATAAATCGTTGTGCCACATAGATAAATCCGTCGTCGTTATTCCATTTGATTTAATCGATTATAGACATAGTCGAGGAACTGACGCAAGATGTGCGTGTGTATGTTTGCATGTTTTAGAGCAATAGTTTGCGCATACATACATACATATGAAGGAGTGTGTCAGAGTGTTACACCATTCCAGTGTATTTATTCCACTCAATTGAGTTGCAACTCAATTATTTCTGAGTTCTGTCGAAGTACTTACTGGCTTAGGATAAACAGAAAAATTGATTTGCAGATTAGTGAGAGAGAAAGCCGTTCAGTCGGAAAAGCTTACTGTACTACTTTCAAATATTTTACCTTCGCAAGGCTTGCGAAAATAGTAGCTAAATTTGTCCAAATGTAATCCCTTCTAATATAAATATTCTGGATTCTTAAAACCATATAAGAGTCTGATGCTTTACATAAAATACGTTCTAGTGCCACTCGAGGTATCAGTGAATCAAAAAAAAAAAAAATATATATTGAAACTAAAAAAATGGGACAATTTAACTTACTTTTTACTAAGATAAAATACCACCAAGCACTTTATTTAATCCATTTTGGAGCAAACGTCCGTTTCTTCTTTAGTACTCCGGTCTGAAAGAGTAGATTCCAGATCGTAAGGAACGTATCGAAGGTAACGCCCTTCATATGATTTTACAGGTAGCGGAAAATATTCAGCCTACTTAATTTTTAATTTACGTGCCTGCGCGCTTTTCGAAAAAGCTGAAAATTACTCAAATACTTATTTCACCGAAATCCTTTGTTTCGAAGCGGATTGAAGAATTTTCCGAGGCATATTTTTATATAATTTTTTAGCCCATAAGCTTCCTCAATTTAGGGTAGTTTTTACACTCTTCTGAAAGAGTTTGAGAAATAATGCATTTGTGAAGTCGCTAGAGGGTTATAATGTTTTAGAAAATGGTTTATAGTGAAATTTTACTAGGGGTCTTCTCAGACAAAACCTGCATAAAAATATGTGAAAGTCTACAAAAGCTAGAATATAATATAGTTCCGTCGTTTCTCTTAAATTTGCAACACTTTTTTTCTTTCTTTCATTGACATTCACTTCTTCTTCTTCTTGATTGGCGCGATAACAGCTTACGCGATTTGGACCGAGTTTAACAAAGCACGCAGTTATTTCTTTCTCGTGCTAACCGGCGCCAGTTGGAAACACCAAGTGAAGCCAAGTTCGTCTCCAACGCAGAATAGGCCTTCCTCTTCCTTTGCTACCACTAGCTGGTGCCGCATAGCTGCTGGATCTTTATTTACGGCACTGTGTCTATGAGCTCACACAGCTCATTGTTCCATCGCCTACGATACTCGCCGTCACCAACGTGCAAAGGTTCAATCTTCCGAAAAATTTTTCTCTCAAATACTCCAAGTGACGCGTCATGACGCCTCACCGAATGTTGTCATCGTCCAAGTTTCTGCGCGACACAATAGGACGGGAATGATGAGAGCCGTATAAATTGTAAGTTTTGTTCGTCGAGAGTGGACTTAGTCCAAAGTAGCATTTGTTGGCAAGAAAGCTTATACGTTAAGTCCCTAGGTTGGCCTTATTATCGGTGTTAGTGCTGGTTCCTTAATAGACGAAGTCTCTTAGAACCTCGAAATCATAACTATCAACAGTGACATGAGTGCCAATAAGCGAGTGCGCCGACTGTTTGTTTGATGACAGGAGATACTTCGTTATGTCCTCGCTCACTACCAGACCCATTCGCTTTGCCTCTTTGGAGAAGGCCGATGTACGCTCTTATAAAAAATTGTGCCTGACTGATTAAGTTCTGCGGCGATGCTTTCCAACATCAGGTTAAAGAATCACACAACAGAGAGTCACCCTGTCTGAAACCTCGTTTGGTATCAAACGGCTCGTAGAGGTCCTCCCAATTCTGATGGCACTGCTGGTATTGAGCAACGTCATCTTACATAGCCGTATTAGTTTGCGGGGATACAAAATTCAGACACTGCAGCCTTTTCGTACTGCCGAATGCAGCTTTGAAATCGACGAAAAGAAGGTGTGTGTCGATTCCCCTTTCGTGGGTCTTTTCCAAGATTTGGCGTATTGTGAATATTTGGTTGATGGTAGACTCTCCAGGTCTGAAACCACACTGATAAGGTCCAATCAGTTGGTTGATGGTTGGCTTAAGCCTTTCACACAATACGCTCGCTAAAACCTTATAGTCGACATTTAAGACTAATTCCGCGGTAATTGACACAGAGTGCAGGATCATCCTTCTTATGGATTGGGCAGAGCACACTTAAATTCCAATCGGCAGGCATGCTTTCATCCGACCATATTTTGCATAGAAGCTGATACATGCGCCGTACTAGCTCCTCGCCGCCATGTTTGAATAGCCCAGCCGGCAGTCTGTCGGCGCCCGCGGCTTTGTTGTTCTTTAGCCTCGTTATCGCTATTCTCACCTCGTCATGGTCGGGTAGCGGAACGACAATTCCGTCGTCAACGATTGGGGTATCGGGATCTTCACATTCTCTGTGACATGCGCAGCTATCACTATTTAGCAGGCTCGAGAAGTGCTCCCTCTATAATTTAAGAATGCTCTGGATGTCAGTCACCAGATTGCCGTCTTTGTTCTTACAGGAAAACGCCCCGGTCTTGAAACCTTCTGTAAGCCGCCGAGCTCTCTGCTAGAATTCGGCCAGGATCTCAAGTTCGTCGCAATTACTTATTTCGGTCTTTACTTAGAGCTTGTAATTTGCGTCAATGCTTGGAGTGCAGAAAATAGTGGCTGATGCACTTTTAAGTACTCAACCAAAACCTTCTTGTCCAAAATCTTTCTTCATGTTCAATCAAGTAAGAGGAAACGCATATGCACAAAATTTAAAGTTTTTTTTTTCAACTTTACCACCAACCACAAACCGTCTAAACTTTAGCTGTTCTGCTCGCTTGCCGCCTACCAGTTTATTCCACAAACAGTCACTCAGTGTCTGAATATTTGCTAACAACTGAAACCAGATTTACCACCCTTCCGGCCCCATTCACTCGGCTATTACGTAATAAACTGACATTACAAGGACATGGCTCGCGAACAGTTCATAACTGTCACACGCAGCATCCACTCCATGCTGAATAGTGAATGCGAGTAAGTCCAAGACACCGGGCGCTAAAAGCTACATGAACTTAGAACCTGCCATTTGATGGTTAGACGACGTTGACAAACGACATAACTGTGCGCAAAGCGGCAGCTAAGTAGAAACTTTAGGACTTTGTACGAAGCAAACATACTTAGGTGTGTAGGTGTGTGTGGCTTGTATGCTTCTGAAGAAAGTTAGAGCAGCAGTCGCAGGCGACTGAAGACATGTTCTCGTAAGCGACTGTTGGCAGCAGCAGCTGAGGCGCATAACATGAACATAACGGCAACATCCGGAGAGATGTGGAGTGCCTACATGTTGGATTCCCTTACGACTGCTGCCGCTGTGTATGTAAGTATTCACCCTAATGGCACTTACCCCGTGTTGCCTGCACCGTTTTGCTGCTGACTGTGGCACCAGCTGTTCGGCAGCACATCACGAGTTAGTGTAGCAAGTCAACGCAGCTTTTCATACTTTGCTAAATAATCGTCATAATAATGAAGATGACGCGTCACACTGCAATCCCCTATATCCGCTGAGCGCATGATGTTGCACGTACGCGTGGCGTCTGTCTGCTTGGCATTTTGTCAGCTTGTGAACGATTATGATTCTTATCGCCAAAGACGTCGTCACATTCACATTCAACACCTGGAAGTGACGGCAGGCAAAAGAAGAGTGAGAAAAGTGCGCGAAATGCGATTTATGTGCTGTGGCAGGAAGAATTACTTAGAACAAAAGCAAAGTTAAGAAAACAACGAGCAAATTGAAATAAAAAGTAACGCAAAAAGAAACCAAAAATCTTTGTGGCACGACTTATGGAGTTGCTGGTGAGTGTGGCTTAGTGCGCTTGCCACAGCCATACAATGAGTGGCATCCACATACAATCAAACAACACTTGTACTCATATTTATGTGTGTGGCATGGCGCGGAGTTTATTTTACTGTTAAGTGCTTTATTTATATGTCGTCATGTCGCCGTGTCTCCATTTTGTCACTCGCAGCTAATGTTCGCATAATTGCGGCTAAATGTGGCTTTTAAGGCATTAAACACGAATGTGTGTTTGTGTGTGTATATGGGAATATGTCCGCATTTGTCCATTTGTTTAGGTACTAAATATGTAGGCGTGCACCTTTTCACCTTTCATTCTCTCTTAGCATTTTTCGTTTTCTATTTTTGGACGCCTTCTTCCTCCTCCTTCTCCTCCTCTTGCTTTCATAAGAAATTCGAATTGTCATTTTAACTTTTGCTTTAGTTCTTGCCAATACATCGCCGGCTTTATGTCACATACATTAAAAACAATTTGTGCTTTCTTGCCGGAAATGACCAAGCGAAACAATAACCTACATTGTCTGTTTTGTTTTAAAGAAAATGATATGTCATGGCGTTGGGCGGGGGCGAATGTCTCGCACGATGGGCCGCAAGTAGGCAATTACGCTAAAGTGTCGTCTTACATGGCCAACAAGAAGGTAAGAGCGTAACAATGGTAATACGAAGAAAAAAAACAAGGCCAGTTTCTATATTTTGTGCTAGCCGATTTGTTTGCTCTCCGCATTGTACGTGCGCTACGATGGTTGAGATAGGCTAGTAAAAATAAATATTTATTACCGAAAATGGCTCAATTTATTTTCAAAATATTGCCCACGCGAGTCAATATAAGGTGCGTTTCATAAGCATAAGACAGCTTTGGTGTACAATTTTTGAACTACCATAAGCTCGCTTTTACTTTCCGGAGCAGCTTTTATTTGGCGTCATTTTAACAGTTATAGACTGAAGACTTCCATCAACTGTTTATGGTGCGAAAGTTCGCTCTATTTTGTCTTTTTCCAAGAAGCTGCACTTTTGCTAGTCTTTTCGGCGTTTCATAATGATAAGACAGTAGTCGAAAATAAGCTTCTGAAGAGAGAGGTGCTGATTGTTGTTTTGGATTACTTTAATTATAATTTTATTCAATTTAATCTTAAATGCCGAGGGGTGCAATATTATCACTAGAGGAGAGTGGACAAATTTTGGCCTAAAAGGATTAAAATTAATTGCAAAAAAAGAAGGCAAAAGTCGTTGTGTTATCCGAAATTTTTTTCGAAGTCCTGAGAATTACAATACAGAGTGAAGTGTTACCTATTCAAAACACCATAACTTTTTTGTGTGAAATTAGTTTTTATTGATTTCAAAGACAAAATTGTTCAAAAATGATTACAATTTTAATATATACCTATTTACTTTAGCTCGATATGACCACCTTTTGCCTTGACTATAGCTGCATCTGCACGAATGTGATCTTGAGATATTTTGGCCCATTCTCGTATAATCGCTTTTTTCAGCGCATCCATACTGGCATATGTTTTAGTCCTCACCTTGCTCTCCAAAACGGACCAGATGGAATAGTCCATCGAATTTGCGTCTGGCGAATTCGAAAGCCACTGTGTGAACGGAATGAAGTGTGGAACATGATTTTTTAGCCATTCTTGGTTCACACGAGCTTTATGAGACGGTGCCGAGTCTTGTTGGAACGTCCATGGTCTATGACCGAAATGTTTGCGTGTCCATGGCTCTAAAGCAGCTTCTAAAACATTTTCCCGATAATAAGACGCATTCACTTTGACACCAGGCTCGATAAAAACGATTGGAGTGCGTCTATCAGCGGTCACTGCGGCCCAAACCATTACTTGCGATGGGAAATTACTTCAAGTGGCGATACGTAGGCTCAAATTCTCGTATGAGCGTTCGGTCAAGTAAACGCGATCGTTTTGACTGTTGATGAACTATTCAATTGGGAAATGTTTTTCGACAGAAAACACAATGTTAGGAAATTCGCCACGTTCGTGCAAGCGCAACAACTCCTTTGTTCTTTCGCACCGAACTTTTTTTTGCTGGGGTAAAAGATCGTGTGCTTTTTGGAACTTGTAAGCCTTGACCTTGAGCTCATTTTTCAATATGCGCCGAATGCTGTCTTGCGATATTTTCAGTTCTTTGGTTATTTTTCTTCCACTTCGACGTGGACTTCGTTCAAGTCGAGCCTTTACTTTCCGAACCATTTCTGGCGTTGTTGCGGTTTTTTTTGGTCCAGCTCCATAGCGTTTTGCAATGCCACCAGTATCATTGTAACGTTTTATAGTGCGATACACAAACATTTTATTCACTTTGAGGTGACTGAGCTCACGAACAATGGCTGGTTGTGATTTTCCAGCCAAATATAACGCAATCACACTATTACGTTTGAATTCCATCACAGAAAAAAAAAATTCAACAAAACTGAGACTCAAATTCAAATATATTGAATTGTCATTAGAACAGTTTTGACATTGATGTCATGAGCTGTTTTACAGATAGAAGCAGTGTGAAGTTGGTAACACTTCATATCGTTCACCCGTTTTTGAATGTCGTTGGAAAAAAATTATCACTATCTAGTCGAGAAGAGCGAGCAATCATATGAAGAGCTTCTAACTCTACTAAGTCTTGCACCAACTTGGCCGCTGTTGTTCAAAATAAGGTTTCAAAAACAACAGTTTGGCGCACATTACAGAGGTGCAATCATTTAAAATTGTCAAAAATAAGAAAAGGATCCCATCTTTGCCACGTCACAAGCTGGCGAGTCTTCAGTTTGCAGAAAAATACCTAGACACCAACTGGGACACAGTAAGATATTTGGAATGAAAAAAATGGAACCTTGACAGACCCGATGGTTTTTTAAATTATCGGAGAGATTTGCGCAAGAGTCCCCTCTTATTTTCCAAGCGCAACTTCGGTGGAAGTTTTGCTATGGTTTAGGGTGCATTTACATCGAAAGCAACTCTTGATATACAGTTTACATCATCGCGAATGAATAGTGGGGACTACAAAAACGTTTTGAAAAATAGTATCCTTCCTTTTATGCAGGATAATCGGGAAGTGCCCTTCGTTTTTCAACAAAACAACGCCCGAATTCACGTAAGCAGGGAAACAAGGCAGAGTGGAGTTAGATGTAAATTTACTTAAAAAGTTAGCAGAATCGATGAAGAAAAGGTTATTTTGTGTCGCTGAAGCAAAAAAAGTGCCTCCATAGAATACAAAAATATTCTAGACGACAAAAAAAAAAATCGAAAAAAGTATACTTTTGTTAGACGATCACTTTAAATGAACAGTATCTTATCATTTTAAAACCCTTGGAGATACATTTTAGCTAAACATTTTCTTTATTTATTAAAAAAAGTTCTAAATTCTGTAATGAAAAAGTTAACTTTTGCTACTATAATCGAAGTGTAAAATTTTTATTTTCCTCTGAAATATATAAATTAACATACATTAAAAAATGAGGGGTGTCTTATGATTATGAAACGCACCTTACTTTTGCGTATAAATGAATCAGTTTTCGAAGCACCTTTTATGCGATGCGCAATAAAGTTTATATTTCATATATTTATATATAATATAATATATCTACTCATATATAGAAATATATGCATGTCGTTGGTTCCTTTTATAGGCTTAACTTCTGTCAACATTGATCCATTGGGATATTAATATTTCAGCGATTTTATGTCAAATATCCAGTCATTTTGGGCATGGTCGTCAATTCTTCTAAAAACTGGTTTATTTGTAGTCTTGATACTCGTATCTTAAGAAGAAAACCGAAAAAATTTTGAAACAAATTTATAATTTTTAGTTAATAAAACAATGTTGAAAATTTTGTAAAATTCTTTAAAGTAAATTACCTCCAGTTCATTTTAACATTTTTGTATTTATTATTTCAGTTAGGATAAAATATAGTTTTCCAAAAAAATTGTTTGGTGAAAAATATAATTTTTTTTTGTTAAAACTTTTTTAAAGGATTTAATTTTTTTTTTAATTTTGAAAAATAAAATACAATTTTTTTTTTGTTCCAAAATTTTTTTTGTTGTCCTGAAAAACACTTTCAAAATTTTTTTTTAAATTTGTACCAATTTTAGATGCATTCCATGTTGAAAATTTTGTTATAGAGTTCTTTAAATTGAAATATTAGGTGCGCCACTAAGTTCCCGCTGTTTGTCAATAGATGGCACCAGCAGTGTGTGCTAGTCGATTCTAACATAACCTAAGCTTAGACATATGGTAAACAAACTGCTTCGACACATTCGTGATTTTGTTTTGTGGTATCATACACTTTTGGTTTTGTGAACATGCCTGATTTTGTGCCGAATAATCGTCATTTGCGGGAAGTGTTGATTTTCCTCCTTCGTTTGAAAAAAACGGCGGCTGAAGCGCATCGAGAGCTACAAAAATTTATGGAGATGCTGCTTTAAGTGAAACAACGTGCCGAGATTGGTTCCGTCGCTTCAAAGACTGTGATTTTAATGTTGACGACCGTCCGCGTGAAGGAAGGCCAAACACCTTCGAAGACGCTGAATTGGAGGCATTGCTCAATGAGGATCCATGTCAAACGCAAGAAGAGCTTCTTTCAGTATTACGCGTTACCCCCCAATCCATTTCCAAGCAATTACATGCCTTGGGAATGATTCAGAAACAGGAGACTAGGGTTCCTTATGAGTTAAAACCAAGGGATGTTGAACGTCGTTTTTTCGCTGTGTCGCCTGTGAACAACTGCTCCAACAGTTCCATTCATATGAAGACATCAAAAAAACGGCTTGATCCGTGGATAGCCTCAAAAGATGAACAGTTTTACAGTAGTAGTCGGCGATGGGCAATACTTTCAATGATTCACTTGTAAGCATTTTTTCAGAATAAAGTTAGATTTTCATCAAAAAATCAGTGAGAACTTGGTTGCGCACCTAATGTATTCAGCTCACTGCAATATTTTTAATAACATTTTTTTTTTAACTTTTTAGAATAAAATATACTTTTCCAAAAAAATTTCTTACGGAAAAAATAAAATTTTTTTGATAACAATTTTTTGTCAAAAATTTTTTTAATGATTTTGAAAATAACTTCCTTGTTATATATGGATCTATATTTTTATTAATATTTTTTAAAATTTTTTAGGATCTGCTTCTAAAAAATATCTTGGGGAAAAATAATTTTATTTGGATAAAAATTTGTTGTTGCAGTTTTGAAAGTATTTTAATTTAATGTTTTGTTAAAAATTTTTGAAAAAATTTGGTTTCTGAGTTCCCGATCACAGTGGCATAGAAGGAAACTGCTGGTCTGAAATGCTGGCTAAACAGGGGACAGACGGTTTCATGGCAAAACAAGAGGGGTTGGAGTTCCCTTGAGAACCTGTGGTCTACTCCTTGAAAGATGAGCGCCGCGTCAACTAAGCGAGCGCTGGGCTAGTTTGCAAACGCGCTGAGTCGCGAGATCCTTTTGGCCACGGTAGATCGGAGGAATTTCCAGCACTAACAAACCCATAACTCTCAAGTTTGTTAGGTGGCCATGCGAGGATACTTCAGATTGCTTCGAGTCATTTCTGCAGAAGATGCCTGAAGGATGAGTTGGAGTCATCTCAGTATCTTCTGCCTAGCTGCCCTGCTCTTATCGGGCAAAGATTTAGATATCCGAGCTCTTACTTTTTTGCTACACCTGTGATTGTTGCAGGTTTAAATATCACACACCTGGTGAATGTCATCAGTAGCTTGAACGCAATTAGCCACTGTTGGTAGTCATCCTCTAAGTTAAAGCCGCTTCTTTCTTTCTCCACCTATTTGGTTCTTTTCCTTTTATATCCCCCCTGTATGGTATCACAATGGACGAATTTTGATTATTTGTTCTAACTTACGGTTATACACACTTCACAACTTAAGTGGCGACCCTCGCATGAATATCCTTTTACATTCTTTTGTCTTTCGTCCCCACCTTCACTATTTACTTTCGTTAAACACTTTATTTCATATCTGTATGTAATAAAATTGTCTTCTTGCCTTCTTTAATACTTTTGTGACAATTGGAATGGATTGTTCGATTTCTTTGTTTCAACAGCAAACAATGGCAATCAATTAATTTCGTTCACTTTTCCATTAACGTAATGACATACTCGCCACCAACCTCGTGGCTATAACCACTTTTCCTTTTATTGAACTGCGTGCTTTTACGCGCTGAAAGAGTGGTGGGGTTGTTGTTTTTTTTTTCTATTGAAAAAATGCCACACTGCAGTTCACATGAAATCAATAAAATCATAAGTATGGCACACTATTGACTCTTGAGTGGCTAATAAGCCAAGAGTTTAATTTGCTATGACTGAAGGCACACTTCGGATCTTATTCTGAAACAATTATTTTGAAATTACGCACATGTGTACATACTATGTAAATTAATTTTAGTTTTTTTCATTTGATTCTACTAAGAATCATTTGTATTTCATTAAATATAAATGAACATTAAAGGAGTTCATTTATTTCTATTTAAGGATGTCTATTTAAAGAAACCTCTCTATAAAAACTATATCCATAACATGGAGTTGAACATAAAATCAATTCCCAAAATCTTCTGGAATTAAAAATTAGTGCCAGTGTTCCCACCGGCATCTTTTTAGTTAATAGTCAAGCGTGAAGCTCAAGTGAAGCGGCAAATTTACTTGCTGAGTTTTTTAAACCTAGTTTTGTTTCTGAAGCACTTGATCATCCGTGTGACTTTTCCTCTGACCTAGACTACTTCTTGAACCAAGGAGTTCTATGTCTTTCTCCTGAGGATATTCATCTTTTTCTTCTTGATTGGCGCGATAACCAATTACGCTATTTTGGCCGAGTATAATAAAGCGCGCTAGTCGTGTATTTCTCGTGCTAACCGGCCCCAGTTGGAAACACCAGGTGAAGCCAAGTCCTTCTCCACCTGATCTTTCCAACGCAGAGGAGGCTTTCCTCTTCCTCTGCTAACACCAACTCGGTATCATCGAATACTATCAGAACCGGAGCGTTTGTATCATTGGAACGACTTGACGTAGCCAACGAAGCCACGGGATCTTTATTCACTGCACTTTGTTTATGTCGCCATAAAGCTCATACAGCTCATTGTTCGATCGCCTGCGATACTCGCCGTCACCAACGTGCCAATAACCAAAAATCTTTCGCAGAATCTTTCTCTCAAACACTTCAAGGGACTCCTCATCGGATGTTATCATCGTCCAAGCTTCTGCGCCATACGAGGGGATTAGTAGTGAGGATATTAGTAATCCTTTATTTAAACAGAACTCTTTCCCTCAAACTGATGTTGATGGACACATTATCAGTTTCGATATATTATAAAAGTGTCCAGCCTTGGTCTATTCCCTCAAAGTTATATTCGTCGAAGTTTTTCGTCATCGGAGTTTTTTGGAGTTTCATTCACGCACAAAAGCACTCTTCCACTATGCCCTTCTTCAAGAGCGGCAATGACGTTAGAAATTATAGACCTATTTCAAAGCTATAGACTATTTCCAAATTTTTGAACATGCGGCCAATGCAAAACTGAGCTTTGCGGTTAAATCTTTAATTTTCCCAAATCAGCTTCGGTTTGTTGCCAGCAGATCTACAGTATTTGTTCTGGCTGTTTTTAGTGCATACTGTGGAGTGTGGAGCAGATCACTTCCACACGGTGCACCTTGGGCAAGGCTAAATGATCTTAACAGCCTTCCTTTCTTTCTGCCATCTGAGTACGTTGGAGTGAAACTCATCTGGTTGGCTGGTGGGCTAATGCCGTGGCTGTCCCGCCTCGTTAAAACTCCGTTAAGTCTAGGTTTCGTCACCACTGGGTGGGTGGTGCAGGTGCGGTTGAGATGATTCCCGCTGTGCCTCAAAAGGGTAAGAGTCAACCCTCGCATGGCCAGCCTGCCTTGCCATAGATAACCATGGAATTATTTAGGGACGACTACACTTCGTGTTTCGGATAGCGGCTCCAAGTGGAATGGACGAACCTAAAAGCCACAAAAAGTTTAGGCGGTAGCGGGGACTCGGAGTCAAACACCGAAACCTTCTCACTTACGGGATCATCCGAGGGGCAAGCGAAGTCGACGCGCAAAGCCTTATCTGGGCGAGACTCTGGGGGGAAGTCGGAGTCGACTTGGAGCTTGTCCCAGGGGGTATGAGTGGGAGTCCGCTTCAATTAGGTAGGCAGACACGTTCGAAACCGCTTGCTGCTCTTGCTGAGGTATAACTGGAGGGTAGCACCAGTAAAAAAGTTTAGGCGTTAGCGGCGATTCGGAGTCGAACACCAAAACAAAGGTTCTCCACAAGTTTTTCGAGGCCTTCCGAGACCTCTCTTTAGTGGTCTTCTGTGAGACTTAACGACAGCCGGGACAAAGCAGGAGAGTCTTCTCTGATCAGCGCATAGCTACAAGGATCACGGAACGCTACGATAACCAAAATGCTTCACAGGTACCTGAGAAGTACTTACGGACGCTGGAATGGGCCAGGTGCTCAGTGGTGCAGTGGATGCAACGTAGAAAGGAAGGCAATGCTCCTAAGATGAGGAAGTACCCCTAGTAAAGAAGCCAAAGACTGGTGGCGGACAGCCAAAATGGTTTAGCGAAACCTGTAAGCGGGCGGGGTCTATTACTCTAGGGGTTGTCAACAACGGCAGGGAAGACGGTGCCATTTCCAGGGAAGAATGGAAGAAAGTGAAGTCCGTCATCTCTGCAGTCTTTATGCGGGTGGTAGGGGAAAACCCTGGACCTTCCCCGTGCTGTGAGAGTGCCGGGTGGCACTTTGCTACTTTTAAGCTCATTGTGTGCGCTGTTGAGCAGTCGGCCACCATGTACAAGACGACAGTAGCTCTGGTGGGGGATGTTTGGAAGGGAGCTAAGCTAGAAGCGGTGGACAGAAAGGACCTGCCCCAACGTCCGCGTGTCCGTGTTGGGAACTCCTCTGAACCTTCTGCTTCGCAGGAAATCGATCAATATTGCAACCCAAAATTTCCCACGCACTTGGCACTCAATGTGTGAGTAAACTTCTTTTAAAATATTTTGATTTTGCTGAAATTGCTGATTGAACTTCTGAGGAAACCAAACACTCTGGATCTAAAATTACAAAAAAAAACAAAACTAAAATAAAAGAGAAAAATCACATAATCATAAACATCTTTCTTTCGGTGAAACACCAGTTTAATACTTTTTAAACCATTTAAATACCATCACAATTTTGTGAATATTTGCTGCTGCAGTTTTGTCCTACTAAAAATCGATAATATCTCTTATTTTCACCTCGCCACTACAAATGTCCTTGGCTGTTGTGCATTTAGCTTTTTGCTTTCATATTGCATCAGAAACTTTCCAACTACCGCTTCCTTTTACTCAATTACCACAACTCCACTTTCGAAAGTCCACTTTATCCTCAACTGATAGCGACTTTTGGACTTTGGCGCCGCCACTTTCAAAGGTGCGACTGCAAAGCACCTTTGCAAAATGTTATTAACTTAAGCGGCTTTTAAAGTTCGAAAGTCGTTGCAAAAAATAAATAAAATACAATAAAAAAATATGACAAAACGGAAGTTTGCGATTCAAAAAAGGGAAAATGAAAATGAAGAGAAAAGGTAAACCAAAAACTGCCGAATGGACAAATGGCACAGGACTGTACTATTACAGCACACAAATGATAAACACTAAAGAAAAGTGGGAAAATTGACCCACAGGCAGAGATGAAGTTGCACTTTTTTCAGGTTTAAGTTGATTTTGGCACCAAAGACTTTTTTGGTTTTATTGTGGATACATACTTACATACGCGCATATGTGTTTATTAAAATATAACGGAAAACATTTTCCTACACTGCAAGTAGAAGTATCCATAAAGCAAGAAAAACAAAAGATTGCTTGCACAGTCGGCTGCTGGCTAAGGCAGTTCGACTGACCCACAGAATTTTGTAAAATAAGAAATGAAAAAAATGCGCAGCGTAAGTTGTGTCTGAGGAGATTTTAAACAAACAAAACCATATAAACAAACAAATGTGGCAGAAAATGAGTTTCTACACTTGTGTGCACAATAATAGCAGCGTTATAAGGTTTTGAATGATTATTTATATATTTTTTATATTTCTTTTAAAAAATAGTTTAGACTAAAACAAAAAATATGCATTTCAAAGTTTCAAACTTTGTGCAAAATTTTACATATTTCACAAAATTTAACAAATTTCATACAAAATTTAAAATTCTTAATTAGAATTTTTCGAAAAATTCTGGGTATGCAGTTTCGCAGCACATTCAGTTTTAGTGTGGTATTGCGCCAGTTTATAAATTCTCGAAATTTGTGTTATACATTTTCTTCCATATAAATGAATGCTCGAGTTTAATTTTATATATTGTAGAACAAATATAAAATCTGGTAAGCGTTTTCCATTTCATAGTCACATTCATTGCATCTTATAAATATCATATTCTGTCTTAGGCTGTAGCTCAAGTTTTATACACCATCTTGCACTTACATTGCTGTTTACTGCATTCGTTTGCTCCTCTTTTTCTTCTTGGTCGGCGCGCTAACTGCTTACGCGACTTTGGCCGAGTTTAACAAAGCGCGCCAATTGTTTCTTTCTCGTGCTAACCGGCGCCAGTTGGAAACATCAAGTGAAGTCAAGTCCTTCTCCACCTGATCTTTCCAACGCAGAGAAGGCCTTACTCTTCCTCTGCTACCACCAGCTGTTACCGCATCGAATTCTTTCAAAGCCGGAGCTTTTGTATCCATTCGGACGATATGACCCAGCCAACATAGCCGCTGGATCTTTATTCGCTGCGCTATGTCTATGGCGTCGTAAAGGTCATACAACTCATTGTTTCATGCAAAGGACAAAAAATCTTCCACAGATTCTTTCTCTCAAACACTCCACGGTATACCTTATCGAATGTTTTCATCGTCCAAGCTTCTGCGCCATACATTTGGGCGGGCATGAAGAGCGCCTTATAAAGTGTTAGTTTGTTAGATTACAGGAGGTACTTCGTTTTGCCCTCCTTCACCACCAGACGAAGCTGGAAAGAGTTCAGAGGTCGGCCTCATTGGAATCAGTGGGGCGCTTCGAACGACTCCTACTCTGGCGCTCAACGCAATGTTAAATGTGGTACCCGTAGATATCGCAGGCAGAACTGCTGCTACACGTACTGCAATCAGACTGAAGGGCTGGAGCTATAAGCTCAACCTCCCTTATGGGCACTCAAGCATCCTTAGAAACTTTGAGTTCATCCCTCTGTCAACAGACCAGTGTATACCCTCGTTTAGTCCAACCGGAACATTCTCCACTCACATCCCGTCAAGGGAAGAGTGGACGGGGGGCTACACTTGGGGGCAGGGCCTGGTGAACTTGTTCACGGATGGATCGAAGTTGGAAGGAAAGGTTGGCGGCGGAGTCTTTTGCGAAGGGCTCCCCATCAGACTAAAATTCAGGTTACCGGACCACTGCAGTGTGTTCTAGGCAGAGGTAGCCGCAATCAAGGAGGCAGCTGATTGGCTGCTCAAACGTGTACTAACAGTCAAGAAGGTAAATATTTACTCCGATAGCCAAGCGGCAATAAGGGCCCTCGGGTCTATGACGGTGCATTCGGAATTGGTCAAGGAATGCTTGACCTCACTTTCGACTGCTTCCGAATTCTTTGACATCAGCCTCATCTGGATTCCCGGTCACAGCGACATTGCGGGAAACTGTGAGGCGGATGAGCTGGCCAGACAAGGGACATGTGAGGTGATTTCCCCGCGGAGGGAGAAAATTGGAATCCACCTGACTACCTGCGGTCTGCTCCTGGAAAGATGGGCATCGCTCAAACTCAGCGAGCGCTGGGCAAATGCACAAACGTGCAAAGTCGCGAAATCCTTCTGGCCACGTGTGGACCGAAGGCACTCGGGTGAGCTTCTGAGGCTGACAAAATATCAGCTCTCCAATCTAGTGGGTTCTCCCACAGGACACAATGCGCGAGGAATGCATGCTGTGAGACTTGGAATCACCTCGAGTTCTTTCTGTGCTGGATGTATGGAGGATGAGGTGGAATCATCTGAGCATCTTCTCCTTAGCTGCCCTGCTCTGGCGGGGCTAAGATTCAGGCATCTTGGCTCTTACTTCTTTGCCACGCCTGCTGAGATAGCTGGGGCTGACATTAAAAATCTGATGAGTTTCATCAGCAGCATTAAGCGGTTGACGCAAACATAGTCATCGTTCATAATTCGCACGCTCCTAACCTTCCCACTACCACCTCTCCCCGCCCTCTCCCTGCAACTCATCGGTCCTTCTCCTCTCCTCACTTCCTTGACAATGGTATCACAAAGGACGAATCTTTCTTCGTCCAAGTGTGCCCACTCCCTGGGCAACCATACTAACCCTGCCACCAGACCCATTCGCTTTGCTTCTTCATCCAAATTAGAAAAGGTAGAGGTACCCTGCTGAGGTACAGAATGACAGATGATCGTCTCAGAAAAATAAATTTCGTTTCAGTGATATCCCAGGCTACAGTGGCCTCTAAGGCAACCAGTTAAATGTCTTAAGTCTATTCTGCTGAGCGAAAGTACCTGCTTCAAAACTCTTCTGTTCGGCGATGGAAATTGTTGTGTTCATTGAATTTCATTTCCATTTTCTGAGAAATTCGTTAATGTGTTTCTTGCAAGTCCATCGAAAAAGCTCGGTGAGAGAAATTCTTGAACCCATCATCCATATTCGTACTTCCACTAGCGAAGCTCTGGAGACGGCAAGGTTGCTCCTTTTCTAGCCTATCAGTAATCTTGCTTAAATTCAAAGAAGTGAAAGCTAAAACCGCCATGGTGGAACAAGGTTCTTGGTCAACAAAGAAGATAATTAAATGAATTCTTTAATCTAGTTAAGGTCGCCGATTGCGATGCATGTTGGAAAGAGTACAGAGTTAATTGTACATCTATAAGTAGCGAATAAAGAGAGCCAAGAGAAGCTCATGACAGAGTTTCTGTGACGACATAGACAAGTCTTCTGAAGCATGAAGGAAGCTTCTTGCCAAATCTGCTACCGTTCCCATATGAATTTGAAAATTTCAAGGAGAATGGACACTACAATGCAAGAAAATACTGCAAATACTATCACAAAGGATGAACCAAACTTTTTTCGTCCAAGTGGGCCCTACTCTCTGGGCAACCATCACTACTGCAAGTACTAATACATACCCACTTTGCGGGCTGCAACGCCATTCCCAATAATTCTACAGTTACGCATAGCACAAGTAATGACGAGAAATTCGAAGTTCTGAACTCAACAACTAAGTCGGATTGGGCTTTGAAGTCTCTTGACCTCTTTAAATCCCCGGGTCCGGACGGAATCTTCCCAGTACTGCTGCGGAAAGCAAGCTCTGTGCAGATACCCCGACTGGAAGAAATATTTCTGTGCTGTATGAGCCTAAATTATGTCCTTAGAAGCTGCATATTAGCTGAGGTGGGTTTTATACCTAAACCAGACAAAAACAGTAACTTGTATCCCAAGGATTATAGGCCAATTCGTATTGAAAACGTGCGAAATACTGCTAGACTCGTATATTAAGGAAATAACTGAACCTAGCCTACTATCACCAAATCAGCTTGCGTACACCAAGGGAGATTGCCCATTGAAACGGCTCTTCGGAGAGTGGTGCTACAGAGAGAGAAAGTGCTGGGAGTCTTCCTTGACATATCTGAAGCCTTTAACAATGCATCTACGCTTTGATAGAAGGCTTGAGTTCAACTGATGTGGATCCTATTATTCAACACCGGATCGGCAGCCAAGGGGTTCATCTATTCTTCTCTTACTAAATAGTATCCAGAGGAGAGAGGACTCCATTTTGCGGGAAACCTCTTGTGGTCTTCATAGACTTTATTCTTGCTACTAATTCTGCACTGATTGTTCTAGACTGCATCATTGATATAAGTGTAGGTACGTCCCTTAGGAATGGTTCATTGTTGATTGCCTCATAGGATGTATTAACTACAGTTCCGGTTATCCCAATAAAAGTGCAAACTGTGATTTGTTTTGACTCAATAGCTTTTCAATAATGGTTACAAGACTTTGTATTGCAGTCTCAGTAGATTTGCTCTGCTGGTGGGCAACAGTGTTAATGCAGTGGAAAACCAACTAAGATATTCTAAATCAATGGACAAAACTACCACCAAAAATTTTATCAAAAATTAACGCGATGTTTGAACTTAAACTTGCATTTCACTATACGAAGATTCAATGGGCTATGAACTAAGTATTCAAAGTTTTCTAAAATTCCGATAAAAGGTTTGAAATTTTTTAATTTTAATGAAAATTTGTTGAATTTTTTTAAATTTTGTACAAAGCCTGAAATTTTAATTTATATGGCTTTTGTTGTAGTAAAAACTGAAAGAAAAAAATATAAAAACTAGAAAAAAAAAATAATAAAAATAAAAAATAAAAAAAAAATAAAATAAAATAAATAAAAATATGAAAAATACACTTGAGTGCTCGTTTTGCAATTTATCGCGCTGCTAATATTGCGAGCACAGCTGTATTTTGAAGAGTCAACCAGCCACTGCATCTACCCATTTGCCAAAAGCGTTGGTACTAAGCCAACATTGTGGTCAAAAACTGTAAAATATCCACAATGCATAAAAGGATTCCAAGCGACAAAAAGTAAAGCAGCGAAACAAAATAAAATAAACAGAGTTCATAACAAAAGGGCTAAAGCACCGTTTCTCCACAGGAGCCACAATTAGATGAATGTACAATCGGTTTGTAGTCATTGTACTCCATGTGAGGGCACTTTTACTGCATACATACAGCAACAACAACAACAGTTGCAACAAATATCCACGTACCCACACACATTGTAACACACAACTTGCTATGGAATGTTAGGAGAAGTCTTGAAAATTACTAAAGTAGAATGACACTCCCCCCGAGCAGTGCAGTCTGTAGTGAAAGGGCAGTAAGGTGAAAATGTGTTGAAAAGGTGTAGCATAACTTAAGGCGCAAATCCTTACTACATGCGAAATATGCATGCACTGCAACATAAAAAATGTTACTCGACTGCCAGGATATGAGCGATTAGTATGCAAAATATTACAAAGTGTACCAGGCGAACTAAAACTGACTGCAGAAGCAGGGCGTTGCAGAGGAAGCATTTAGCTGGGCTGAAAGATAGATTCTGATTGTGTGCTGTGGAGCCTTTGTTATAAATTGGACTAATCGGTTATTGTTTGTATGAGAAGCGAAGTTGAGGATAGAATAACAGTTAACAGCTTTTAGTTGAAATCAATATTTTAAGGTACAGCAGTTGTTCTCACTCTACTGAATTGGCGCCGACTTCTTGATATACATTATTTAGAAAATTACTCACTTCGATTTAATTGTTTTGATATAAGTTCATGAAGTATAAAGACAACATTAAAAAAAAGTGCGTGTAGCATAGTACACATAACAGAAGTGAAACTTTCAAGGCAGGCAAAGAAAGAGGAAGAGATCCGCGAGAGAATGAGTGAGAGAGAGAGAAAGAATATATATCTAATTAAATAAATTCACAACATTTGCAGAGAATACAAGTAGACAAAATTTACAAAAAACTGAGAAGGGTCGACCGGTGTAGGTAAACGCCGAACACAAACAGTGACAACAACGCGCACTACTCCGAGCGTTTATCACCCGCACAAACGCAACGATCCAGGACTGCAGCAGCGGCGCAAATTACCGCAAGGCAATACCAATAAATCCGACGCTGGACTGGATAGCACTTTATAGTACGCACAAGCACTAGCCAGGAAATGGAAATAAGCGCCAAGAAGTAGGCACCAACAAAACGCCAAAAAAATTGGGACCAAAAACCGCCCCAAACAGTAGGCACCAAGGAAATATAACGCCAAAAAGTAGGCACCAAAAATATATTTCCTACAAATTTGCACCAACAAACAAGCACCAAAAAGTAGGCAGTGTTATTTTTCACTTGAAATTAGCAACCACAAGATATACATATGTAGGTTATATTTCTCTCTCTCTCCTTTTCCTCTACGTTATATCTTTTTTCTCTCTCGCGGAACAAAAATGCCCAAAACGTTGCATGGCCTTGAAATTTTACTCTCCATTCTCGCTCGTCCATCGATGCCTAAGACATTTTAAAAACAAATTGTCACACATACAAAGTTCTTTAAGTAATTCAATAAAAATTTCGTGTTTTGTTTTCTTCAAATGGGCATTTTAGTGCGTTTTTATATCCAAAGCTAGGCAATACTCCAGTAGCGAGAGACAGATTTGACTGCTGAAAGCAGAAGAACACCAACAACAACTGCAATCGCGGGCAATACTACCAGATGTTAAAAAAAGTACAGCTAAAAAAAACTTGGCGGAGGCCGTGGTCGAATGGGTTGGTGCGTGACTACCATTCGGAATTTAGAGAGAGAACATCGGTTCGAATCTCGATGAAAGATCAAAAAATTAAGAAAAATGTTTTTTCTAATAACGGTCGCCCATCGGCAGGCAATGGCAAACCTCCGAGTGTATTTATGCTATGAAAAAGCTCCTCATAAAAAATATCTGCCGTTTGGTGTCGGCTTGAAACTGTAGGTCCCTCCATTTGTGGAACAACATCAAGATGCATACCACAAATAGGAGGAGGAGCTTGGCCAAACGCCCAAAAAGGGTGTACCCGCCAATTATACATATATATATATATAAATAAAACTGAGTGAATTATTGAATTAATTAAAAAAAAATTTATATTTTACAAAATTATAAGCATTACTTTTAATTAGAACAGGCTAGAAAGAAGGTGATGAGGAAAGAACTAAAACTCCGAGGCTAAATAACAAAAAAAAAAAAGCTAAATCAAGTTACGAAAATGGTAATCTGGCAATACTGGTGCTAAAACGATGTAACTCATTATCACATTCGCTGAGAGCAAAGTAATGGTACCACGATAGGCGTATTCTCTTTATTCTCTTTCCATCATGGGCGTCATCTCATAATTTTTTTCCAATCATGGTTGCTCATTAGATGGCTAGCGAAAGCTTATTCGTCCTTTGTGTATGCGCTGATTCACACTGACATCTGTGCTATTAAGCTTAATCTGCAAAACCAAATTTGCTTTAATGGCTTGGCAACGCAAAGGGGTTACTTAAAAAAATAAATAAACGCAAAGTAAAAAGATGTACATCTTAAACTTTATAGCTAAATATTCCACGAGTTTCTCAATCAAAAGCGGCCACTTCCAATTATTACCACCTTATCACAAAATCCATCGCATATGCCAATTTACGAGAATCAAAATCCCACTTAGCCATTAACTAATTTGTCTTGCCCGCAGCGAAAGTTTATAGCCACACCTGTCGAAAAAAGAAATAAAAAAGAAAGAGAAAACCAAGCAACAACATCAACTAATACCACGCTCGTCAACATCGACCAACACCTACTCCTCGTCTAAGCGGCCAAAGTAACCTGTCGGTGTAGTTATCACAATAATGCCCAGGTTTGCTGCCACATTATCACACCTTTTGTCAATTCAAGCCCAAGTCGTACGCAGCTTAAAAGACGGTGGCCATTGCACACACATTCGTGCGCCTGTATCATGAAGCTAATCCTCCACGCTCACCTTCTCGTCGTTTCTCCTCTGTGTTGACTGTTCCGCTTAACCATTTTATCGACCCGCAAGCGTGCCTGCTGAGGAATTCGAGCCACTTGGCAGCCTTCTCTTCTGACCTGCTCTATACAACGCTGGTTTTTGTCCTTCGCACATTGTTTATATTTGATTCGAGTTATTTTATTTTCCCTTCCCACTGAGCGCTTCCTTGAATGCTTTATGTGACCAATGGCAGTTTCCACACTTACACTTTATGTTTCGCTCTTCTGCCCACCACGCATCTCGCGTCTACTTCATGCTGAACAGCTTTTTGTGTGAAGTTATAAACTTCTTGACTTTTGCTGCCGGTCCAAATATTCATCCTAAATAAAGTAGTAAGACAGCACAATGGCAGGGCGAGTAGCCACAGGAAGCGTGTGCTGAAGTGCTGCTAAAAGTCAGCAAGGTGCTCTTTATGTGTACTTAAGGATGACTGATAGCAGCTTATGTGTTGAGGCGGAAGTTCCTTTGTGTCCTTTATTATTATGCTGCTCCACAGCTATGCTATGCTATGCTTTTCTATGGCAGTTGCTACGACATACTCGCGCACACATACTTCAGCATACAACAATTCTGCCTCAGCTACTGTCCTGATACTATAACTGGTTTACCTTTTGTTGCGATGTTTATTGTGGGCGCTTTGTTTTTGTTTTATGTTATTATTATGTTGTTGTTGTTGAATAGAAGCGGCTGAAATGGATAGGTCATAATGTCGACGTTGGAGTGTTAGCAGATTATTTCACATTGATTGATACTTCAAGGTGTGTCCTCCCTAAGGTCGGCTAGCTGGCTGAATTGCTAACTACTGGCTGTTTGCTTGCCACTTTTGGCGTGTTGCATGCCTTTCATGGTTACCGCACTAGCTGGCTTCTTTCACTTTTTGTGTTGTTGCTGCTTTCCTTTTGTTGGGCGGTGATTTGTAGTAGACAAAGTGAACGTGATTTAGATGATCAGCTGGGTTTTATGGACTTGTTAAGCGTATAATTAGATTCATTTAAATGGATTTGGCATGAAACAGAAGAGAGGAGTTCCATTCAGGTGAAAATGTAACACAAAGAAATATGAATCGAAGAAAATAAATTATGTTTACTTATTGATGAAATGGAAGATAGGTATTTAAGATAGAAGATTTGAAAATTGAAGAAAGTATTTCAAAGTCCTTCAAGTATTCGAAGCAGAGTTGTTAAATTGTGATAAAAATTGAAAATCAAATCGATTAGTTTTTTCATTGACATTATGAATAAATCCGTTTTTTCATAGCTCAGGAGTTTGTAATTACTAGTATATTATACTTTATATTATTTATATTTTTAATTATAAAAATGTATAAAAATTGTCAGCTTACAAAAAGAAAAAATAAGAACAAAAACCGAACGAAAAATATCCAATCAAGCGACAAGCGATTTCAAATAATTCTTCCAGCTCTTGCGGTTTCTCGGTACAGATGCCTGCTCGTTGAAGGATTTTGTCGTGTCGTTGGTGACAGTGGGTAAGTAAGTGAAATGGTTGAAGTACCACTCTGGCACTGCCCAAGCAGCACTAAAGCGCCATTTTGATACCTCCAAAGGGCAGATATCTGCAACCAAGAAGACCTGTCGATGTAGTGGAGAAGGTTGATGACATTTAGGCTGTCGCGGAATGGAGTACACAGTGACTTTATTCGTCTCGCTGCCAAACCCAGACATCTGCTACTCGACATCCTACTTTGAGATGTCCTAGCTCCAGCAACATTTTGGCGTCATCTGCACCCAGGGATAAATATATGGACTGTGTACCTCCAGTAATGGTGTTTCTATTCGTGTGTCACATACCACTGCTGCAACTGCACCTGTGATGATGTTTCTGACATTTAGATTTTAATCCCCTTAGCTCAAAAAAAAACTGGACATTTACAGAGTAAGTGCCCACCAATCTTCTTCGCTGAAAGGCCCCTACAATGGGTATTAAATGGTAAACCTAGTCTTTGTGCATGTGTGCCGATTATCCAATGACCGGTAAACACAGCTTCGAGTTCGAAAATTCAATGGCGTCGAGTCCCTAGGACTTTCTGAGTCATCCGTTTATTATGCTGGGGCCAAAGGCTTATCTGCACTTTCCTGAGAAATAAGTTCAGCAATTGCCTTTCAAAAACAATCGGGGGAGTGCCGCTGATCGGGTAGGAGATTTCTGAGACCAATTTAGTTGACCCCTTTCTGGTCAACTCGTCAGTAATATCAGTTTCCTCTACATTCCTATGCCCCAGATTAGAGAAATGCTACCTGCGCACGCACGATATTTGATCTCCTCCTTACGGGAGTTTACTAGTGTGGGCGTCGTTAGAGCCTTGATTGAGGATTGGAAAAAAATGTTAATACCTTCTTCGTTCGTACGCTGTCTAAGAAACTCACAAAGACTTCTGCCTGAAAACCGCTAGCAGTATTCGACAGGTTTAAGGAAATAGATAAATTGGCTGATTTAGAGAAAATCTCTGCTCCGAATCTTTATTCCATTTTCGGGCCGTCAGTGAAGACAGACGTTGCAGATTTTCCCCTCATGACATTCCTGCCTACTTGGGAAGTTTACCCTGGTTCGACCCTCAAACTCCGGTTTGCGGATAGAAATATCTGTGCGACAGAAGTAGGGTGTTAACTGCCCAAAAATGCTTTCATGTCCCTTGAGAGATTGCCTCCAGACGTCAACCTCCTTTAACCAGATTGCACTTTGAGCAGTGATCGAAATAACGTCAAAGTCGATGGGAAGTAAATGCAAAATGTCATTGAGGACAGCACTGTGGCAAGCTCTGCATGCTCCGGTACACCAATGTAAGCAGTCCTTTGCACCTCCCCCAGTTTAGTGATTTTATAGCCCTTCCAAAGAGCTTTCCAACAAACTAGGCATCCGTAAGTTAAAATTGGCAGCGACTTGTGGTTTGAGTCTCCATTTTTCGGCGAGCATAGAATTGCAGGAGTAGAAAGCTATACTGGCCTTCTTTATCAGGTTTTTGTGTAGCTTCAAATGGAGTTTATAAGATACCTAACCTCGGATGAAAGCGGTAGAAAGTGATTATTCAATCTGGGAAGTCTAAAGTGTGATGGTTTATATTTTCTGGTAAACAGCACCCATTCCGTTTTATCAGAATTGACTCGGAGGCCGCAACTGGCAGCTCAGCGACTGAGTACAGCAATGAAGGTTCAACAGTAGACTTAGTATAACTTACAATAAAAGCATCCATTGCTTCACACTATCATGATTTAGCCGAAAGAAGATGGAAGCAAATAACTACATGTAATATATTACAACAAAAAACACATGACCGTCATAGAAAATTCAAAGGACGAATGATCTGTTAGGATGCTCTCGACTAAACATCTCACACATCACTGCAACCCTTAAAGGTCATTGGAAAGTAGGGGAGCATGCAGCCAGACTCAACCTCCCCTCCCATCTGCAGAAGCTGTCAAGCGGCAAGGGCGAAGGAAAGTCTTTTCCACTCTTTCTGTGGATGTCCGAGGCTAGCTAGGGCACGACTCCGCTCCTTCGGTAAGCCTTTCCTACAGCAAATTAAGGAGATCTCAGACATCGACATAAAGGATTAGACATCATCACACGAAACAGTGCTAGTAAAACGGTGTTACTAATTAGGATTATTTCAGTGGAAATATTGAACCACTTCATCAACAACACCAACAACAACAGCAATGGCCGCTCCAAAATCTCAGTCATGACTGACGGAAATGGTCCCGATGCCATCACGACCAGGCTGTCGGTGTATGCTAATATCTTCACCCTATCCTTATTGAACACTGTAGAGCTTCGTTGATAGCAACTAGCAAAAGGGCAGACGAAATTAATCTACCCTACGGCATCCTCTGTGCACGAATCTTGTGATATCTTGTTCTCAGCACGATGCCATGTGTTTCCCGGCCTGCCCCTTGTTCGTCTGTCTTGGGCATTCCAGTGTAGCGCAGTTTGGGGGATTTCACTAACATCTTTTCGGAGCGGATAACTGATTCAACCATATTTTAATTTCCTTATATCAGCTTCAATGCCATTTTGACTACATTTTTATATTCCACAGCCTCTCGTTACTTATTGTTCGTGGTCAACAGATTTTCAGCACGCACCTCAAATATTGCCTTACAAATGATTGTAAATGAATTGCGAATAATGATAGTGGACGTATGCCATGTGGTTGATCCATACAATAACCTAGTTTTAACAAAATTTCATAATTCAAAGTAAAAATGTATGAGGAAATTCTTAGTTGTTGATTAATTTATATAAATTCACATTTATTTACTTTCTATCTTTTTAACTAAATTTTTACTAAACTCATTATTTATTTATAAATAATCCTCGGGTATGATTTTGAAACACGAATTCGATTTTAAAGACGAGTTCGATTTTCTGACACTAAATTGGTTTTTGGTTCAAACATTCAAATAACTGTTTATCGAGTCCTGAGCTGCATTCAAAAACCAATTAAAATAAACTCTAAATGAATCATAACGAAAACTAATGAAATATTGTAACTTTTGCCGCACAAAATAGTTTCTTCGGACTTAGGTGCGCCTCGCCAACATCGCACTTATATACCCAGGGTCGGTGCCGCAATTATTGCGATTGCACCAACCACACACAGCTGCGAAGAGCTGAAAAGGCCAAAAGTCAACAAAAGTGTTAAAGGAAACCCAAAATGACTAACTCAAAAACCAAAAAAAAAAAAAAAAAAAAAAAAAAAATACTAGCAAATAAAACAGCAAACAGCACATAAATTGCTGAAAACAACACTAAAACTACAACACAAACAAGCAGTTGTGCAATTGTTTGCACAAACAACAAACTGGTACTGTGGCAACATTGAAAAAGTTGGTGGCGTAATAATTTCTCAGTCGTAGCGGCGCCGGGCGTTCCGGTTTGCAGCGGGTGTAAAATTGGTGATAAACAAATTAATTTAATTGCAACGGTGCACAGTGTAGGAAGTGAAGGGCAGCGAGAGGCGGGGCGCGGGGCGCGAGTGTGTGAGTGCGAAGCAGGACAGCAGTTACAAGTACAAATATTGCCATAAGCAGTGGCCTTTTATTCTTTGACTTTTTGTGCGCTTTTGTCGCTTGTGCGTCGCTGTGTTTTCCCATTGAATCCTTTTGCTTCGCTTCCAGCGTCGGTTTCACTTTTGGTTAGGCAAAAGCGTGTTGTAAAAACATCTGCTACTGTATTGGTGCGCCGCATTGTCAGTGTTTTCGTGCTTCCTTTGCTTTAATTTCTTATTTTGTTTTTGTGTGTGTTTTTGCTTTTGTTGCCGGCACTTTTGTTTTTGTGCTTTCAATTAAATTTTCATTTAATTTCATTGCAATTGAATTCATTGTAGCGTTTTATTGTTTTTCGATGTTGCGAATGGTACTTTACAGTTGACCTATTCGATGGAAATATTAAAGGTGGCCAAAAAGAAAAAAAAAAAACAATTTTTGTTTCACGAAATGCTAATCTTTTGATAAAATACATAAACAGTATTGGGCAAAACTTAAGCGCTTTTTAATGCGTTCTATGTATCAAATTGAAAAAGGAACTATTAAAATAGACAGTCTGCTTAATGGAGGCGTGCCCGCTATAACTTAGAAACTATAATATTTACAATTCAATAAAATACCACCTTGATCAAAAAGTTCCCGGAATATATTCAGAAAATTCAAAATGTAAGTTTATTCCTCAAAAGTGATAATATCCCTTCAAAGTACTCAACATCAACTGTAACGCACTTATACAAGCGTCTGATCCAGCTCTCAAAATATTTCTGGAACTTTATTTTCGGTATAGCCATCGGAGCCATCTTCCATTTCTTCACTGTTCCCTTTACTTCCTTTCGGTTGTTAAAACGCGTTCCTCGTCCTGGTTTTTTGACTCGATCAAAAAGAAAAAAATTATAGCGACTTATATAAGGTAAATTTGATGGCTGTTGGATGGTATTCGTTTCGTCCGTTTCATCCTTGGCCAACAATTCACGGATAATGATGGCACTGTGCGAAGGTGCGTTGTCATGGTGCAACTGCCACGAGTTATTTTCCCACAAATCCTTTCTTTGTTGGCGAATTGCCTCACGTAAACCATAAAACGTCTCATAACGCCCAAATAATAGTGTTTATTTACTATCTGGCCTTCTGGCCAAAAATGTAATCCATAAAAACCGTCGGCATTTCCTTCTCTTTTGGGTTCTCTCTTTCAGGTTCTTTGAAACCAATTTTGCAACAAACACAAATCATTAACTTCATCTGAAAACTCTCTGATGGTTAATTTGAGGTTATTTATTAACTTTTCTTTCACTTTATTGATGCTTTCATCAGCTCTTGATGTCCTGATATTACGTTCCTATCATTACCGAAACAGTTTCCCAACATTTCTAAGACTTTCACAACATTACCATTGCGTCCATTCCAAGACAAACTCGTTCAAATCCATTTTTAGAACTGTAAAAAATCGCTACACGTGCAGAAGTAGATATACTTACTTTACTTTACTATACTTTAGACATATAACTTTTGCAAATGTGAAGCAAAGACTATCAAATTTGAATATGAATGTTGAGCACCTGTGGCAACCTAACAAAAAAAAAAAAAACAGAACTAACTTCAATTGACTTAGAGCGTCATATGGTCATTGTTTCGGTAACTTTTTGATCAAGGTGTGTATATAGCAACACCATTCGTGGCTTCACATTCTCGAGTCATACTTTGTGTAGATTTCTGCGCAAATATTTTGAGGCGACTGTGAAGGCCAATCTGACATTTCAATCCCATTTTGCTGTTTCCACTCTACATACTTTCGGCTTCGATGCTTGGGATCGTTGTGAGATCCTGTAACATCCAAGGTTGGCTAACCCTTCCAAATATCTTAGCAGCTGATGGGAATGTTGCTTTTTGGTAAAATTTTATTCATCAGAACTGCCCAAAATTGGTGGTAAACACAAATAAACGGCAAAATCCTTTTTCAGAGAAGCAGCGCCAAGCAAAAACCTTAACTGAATGCTCAATAATTCGTGGAAATTGTCGATTATCAGCAGAAGACCAGGACCAACGTATGCAACTATGTTTACCGTTGACTATAACTGCAATAAAAAAGTGCCGAACCGAATTTGAATTCATATAATTTTTTTTGTAGTTTTTCTAATTTTTTCATAAAATAATAATAATATAATAAATATTACGAAAGTGTTAATATTATAATAGGACTATGAATAGGTTCGTGCGGTTTTTTTTCGAAATTTGAAACTTTATTGACGTAAAATGGTTACAAATTTAATATTCAAAGTATTGTCCATCGCTTACTACTACTTTTTCCCATCTTTCTGGCAATTCACGGATTCCCTTTGTGAAAAATTCGGTCGGTTTTGCCGCAATCCACGAATCGATCCATTTTTTGACTTCATCGTAATTACGGAAGTGCTGGTCAGCCAGGCCATGTTGCATCGATCGGAAGAGATAGTAATCGGATGGCGCAAGGTCTGGACTATACGGCGGGTGGGGTAGGACATCCCATTTGAGCGTTTCTAAGTATGTTTTGACCACTTGTGCAACATGTGGCCGAGCATTGTCATGTTGCAAAATAACTTTGTCGTGTCTATCGGCGTATTGCGGCCGTTTTTCTCGCAGTGCTCGGCTCAAACGCATCAATTGTCGTCGGTAGACATCCCCCGTAATCGTTTCATTCGGTTTCAGTAGCTCATAATACACAACACCCAGCTGGTCCCACCAGATACACAGCATAACCTTCAGGCCATGAATATTCTGCGCCGACGTCGATGTTGAAGCATGCCCAGGGTATCCATACGTTGCCCGACGTTTTGGATTGTCGTAATGGACCCACTTTTCATAGCCAGTCACAATTCGATGCAAAAAACCCTTTCTTTTGTGCCGTTGAAGCAGTTGTTCGCATGCCATAAAACGGCGTTCAACGTCTCTTGGCTTCAATTCATACGGCACCCAATGGCCTACCTTTCGGATCATTCTCATGGCTTTTAAACGTTTGGAAATGGTTGATTGATCAACTCCCAAAGTTTTTGCAACCTCTTCTTGCGTTTGAGCCGGATCTTGATCGAGCAATTCCTCCAATTCGGTATCCATGAACTTTGGCGGCGCACCCTCGCGTTCTTCGTCTTCCAAGCCAAAATCAGCACTTTTAAAGCGTGCAAACCACTTCTGGCACGTTCGCTCAGCTAGAGCATGCTCACCATAAACTTCCACCAAGATACGATGACTTTCGGCTGCTTTTTTCTTCATATTAAAATAATGAAGAAGAATTCCCCGCAAA
The DNA here is from genome assembly GCF_027943255.1 of Anastrepha obliqua. Taxonomy (NCBI): domain Eukaryota; kingdom Metazoa; phylum Arthropoda; class Insecta; order Diptera; family Tephritidae; genus Anastrepha; species Anastrepha obliqua. Next base: position 7,197,020 of record NC_072893.1, read on the forward strand.
AACACATTATTTGGCACGAAATTCGACATTTTCAAGTGTGGTAAAAATATTGTTGTTTACGCTTCAAATAAAAAACTTATACTGACGTATGTGCCTTACGACAGTAGCTCTCCAATGAATGTTTGGAAATGTGGATCGATGGAATAATAATCAAGTTACGCCATCTGTTGTAAAACCGCACGAACTTATTCATAGTCCTATTAGAAAATTGATTTCGCTCTGCCTATATACGGCCACTGTGCCAAGAATCATCTGGCGCTACTGCAAGCACCATATCACACAGTCGACTATTCAACATAGTTCAAAGAACGTTACAGTTTACACGGCAAAGCAACAATCCTTCGGCCCTGTCGCAGTGCATCACACTCGCCAAAGAATTGAGCTCCGAGTCTTATGAGAACACCAGCACACCCTCAGTGGGTTTCCCTTAAATCCTGTTTCTATAATGGATTATTCTGCCTTAAAGAAATTGGAACAACTTCGGTCCAATACATACAGCACTACAGCGAAGCTATTGAGCCTTTCTTAGCAGAATGGGATTTTATATGCACTGACAGATCCAAATTGGACACCAGCACATTTGTTGTGACAAATAGCGCCGATGCCACAACTTCTGTCGGTGCTCTGCCTACATACTGCTCAGCTTTCACAGCAGAAGCGGCTGCAGTTGCACTGCATGAAGTGGTAATGTGTGCCTTCTAAACCAGAAAGAAACATGTCATATGCAGCGACAGCAAATCCGTTATTGAAGCCTTGCAGAACCCAAAAAAAAAAACAAAGATGTGCTACTGATATGATACGAAAGAAAGCACGTAATAAAAGATATGTGGGTTCTTGGTCATGCTAAAATCAAAGGCAACGCAGTCGCTGATGAGCGTGCAAATGCAGCCATTGCATTTTTTTAACCACCTCACTCAAAATTATCTAGAAAAGTATGTGTCAGATTACTGAGCCGGCAAACTCATTGATTTGGGCCACCTTTACTACAAATTAAATAATCCCCGTGCGACTAAACCGATTTTCGGGGTTTTCTTGCAGAGTTATCAGAACCTTTGTGTGTCTAAGAATTGATCTTTTAACTCCCATTCATAGTAATTTACTAAATGCAGCAATCGACCAGATTTATCAGTGTAACATCTCCTGGACGAATGACCTGGCTTAAGCCAGATCCGAACAACAGTTTTTGGCAATAGCAAAACATCTATATATATACAGGGTGGGCCATATAGTGTTTGCTTTTTGAACCACCTATTTTTTTGAGAATGGTAACACAAATGGCATGTCAAATATGTTCATAATTTACTTAAAGGTTTGACATTTACGAAATGGGACGTTATACGCTTGAACTGAATTGGGAAGTATTGAAAACCTATTTCCAAAGTGGTGAGTCTTCTTCTTCTTCCGCGGTTACAGTAAATGGCGAACGTTACCGTGACATGCTCAACGAGTTTTTGTTTCCAAAAATTGAAGAGGATGACATGGACGACATTTGGTTTCAACGGGACGGTGCAACTTGTCACCCTGCCAAAGTTGCACTCGAACTTTTGACTACCGTTTTTGAAAACCGAATAATCAGCCGAAATACCGATATCAATTGGCCGCCTCGGAGCTGTGATTTAAGCCCGTTTGACTATTTTTTGTGGGAAGTCGTTAAGGACAAATGCTATGCGAACCATCCAGAGACGATTGATGCTTTAAAACACGAAATCGAAATTGCCATTCATGAAATTGGAGCCCAAACAATCGAAAATGTGCTTAAAAATTGGGTTGATCGAATGGCCTACTGTAAAGTCAGTCATGACAGTCATTTGAACGATATTATTTCTCATTCACAAATGTCAATGTTCAATCTTCAAAATAAAAAAAAGTTTGAAAAAATATTGATTAGTTTTTTTTTATCGCCGATTAAAAAAGCAAATTTTACATGGCCCACCCTATATATAATTGGCGCGTACACCCCTTTTGGGTGTTTGGCCGAGCTCCTCCTCCTATTTGTGGCGTGCGTCTTGATGTTGTTCCACAAATGGAGGGACCTACAGTTTCAAGCCGACTCCGAACGGCAGATATTTTTATAAGGAGTTTTTTCATGGGAGAAATACACTCGGAGGTTTGCCATTGCCTGCGAAGGGCGACCGCTATTAGAAAAATGTTTATCTTAATTTTTGGTGTTTCACCGAGATTCGAACCGACGTTCTCTCTGTGAATTGCGAATGGTAGTCACGCACCAACCCATTCGGCTACGGCGGCCGCGCAGCAAAACATCTGGTCATCTGAAATTAGTTAACTCAGATAAAATTAACGCTTTCGAAAATTTTCAAATATATAATCTTTTTTGCATACCTTTTAAATACGTATTTGATTGCGGTTAGCGAAAAGTTTCAAACTTTGAAAAATGGCTCGGACTATCGAGAAGCTTGGCCCACCCTGTCAATCGGAACTTTATCAATTTTTTGGGCCTATTACCAAAGCTACATGCCCCCTTAAAAGGTTTTCGCTTTTTTCTTGACGATCCGTATAACGGGTCTGTATCCGCTCTCTACCAGCACTCCTTACATAAATAGGCATAATTTCATTAGCGTTTACTTTATATTTACAAAGAAATTTACTAATTGTCCAAAGAAGAAGCCTAATAATATCTTCTCATATACAAACACACAGCTGCAGAGGAAACATCTCTAATAAGCTTTCTTATGTCTGTAGCAGGAAACAGGCAGTCGGCGTATTTCAGAAAAAAGTGGCAAAATAACAGGTGTTTAAAAAAATTTTTAATAATATTATTATAAGCAAGAATATGTCATATTTACCTTCACGCTTGGCTGCTTCCTACATTTAGACAGCTGATGTTGTCGACTTTGACTTTTGATTATGACAACATAATAGAACAACTTGGCGCACAACAACGCGACACTACGCCGCGTAAGGGACCTCATAAAAGCGTATGAGTGCGTTAATGTGCGTCTAATGCGCTTTGTCATAATGCGACTTTCTTTGTTTACATTTGTTGTTTTAGTTGTTAGAACACAGGATTAGCACATTACTGGTAGTCGACAGCGCAGCCCGTATGCTAAAAACAAGCACAAAACACATGCGGCGGCTGTTACGTATACGCCAGGTAGTTTTAATCCTATTTGCGCGTTAGAAAAATGTGCGCCTAAAAGCGTGCTTCCACTACAGGTAGTGAACATTGCAAGTTAAAATATTTCCCCGCCTATATGGGCACATACTCTCACACGCTTTTACAGCTTTATTGGTGTAATTTTAATTATAATTATCGCCATTAGTGTTATGTGTGTGCGTGAGTGGCGCAAAGAGGTACTGCGGTAGAAAACCATGTCTATGTTGTAGTTGAAAGTTTGTGGCATGAATGATGAATGGAGTTTGGCATACATTTACAAAATTAATATAATTTAATACACTTTCAGTCTGTGTTGTCAGTTTTGTATAGCTTTGAATGCAGAGCGGATGACGACTTTGAGGTAGTTCTATTTAAATGTTGAAAGTCTTCGTGTGCATGAATCCTTTCTTTTGTAAGCAATAATTTATTTGTCTTGCATTCAAGTTTCTGCATAAAACAATTATATGGATTTATATCAACCAATTGTTCAAAATTGGACCTCCCATACACATAGAATCATTTTACAATTAGTTTTTAAGCAGCCGTAGAAGAAATGATTTTCTCTCAAGCAAACTTTCTTGTTGCATGTGAATTTTCGATAAGTTTGTGACTTTTGCACAATAAATATACATACATAGGTGTGCGGAAGCAGCGATGCAGCAGAAGAAACTTGTTTGTGGTGTTTTACGATGAATGTAAATACACTCCTGGGCATACAAAAGGTAAAACTATTTGAAATGGTAAAAATGTATATGTGTGCAAAGCATTTTTATACATAACGAACATTTTTTATGACAAAACAGTAAACTTTGTAATATATTAAACACGAGCTGTAACCGGAGCGCGTTGCTACGCCAACAACTAAACAATATTTAAGAAAAATAACTTTAAAGAAAAATCAGTACACAAATATTCAATTCATTCTAAGCCATTTAATTGATTTTGTTTATTTCGAAAAAATTGTGACATTACAAAGTTTAGTTTCAATTCGATGTTTATTGAACTGCTGTGGGATACACAATATTTCTTGTTTTTTCATCTGGTGCGTAGACGAATAAATCAGAAGGTTTTCCGACACGTGAGCAAGCCACATAGAGCTGTCCATTTGAGAAGCATGGCTTCTCCAAATTTAATCCACACACTCGTAACGATTGTCCTAGTCCTTTGTTAATAGTCATTGCGAAAGCGAGACGCACCGGGAACTGTAAACGTTTGAGTTCGAATGGCATATCTGTCGGGATCATGGGAATACGTGGCAACAGTACGTCTTCACCTTTGAATTTTCCAGTCAAAATTGTTGCCTCGATAACATTGTTTATCATTTTCTTGACTGAGAGTCTGGTTCCGTTGCAAAGTCGTGGTGGATTTATGTTTCGAAGAAGAATGATGGGTACGCCAATTTTCAATGTAAGAACGTGCGGCGGCATGCCTGACAAATCAAGCGAATTCAAGAATTCAGCTGGATAGTTGACAACCTCGTCTTGATTCTACACAGTATCGATGGACTTATATGTCGTCGTTTCACTGGGTATTCCATGCTGAATTGTGAAGTTGATGGTATTGACATCGATGTTTTTGGCTGCTAATATAGCACGCGTACTGAGCCACTGATGGTTTTTCTAGTTTTGTGCAATGTTTGGGAAAACTTTTTGCTCCAATTTGTCGATGCTTTCTTTGATTTTACAGAAATTTGCTGGCAGGGTGATACATTGTGTAGATTCATCAATTTCCATTCGCCCATTTCCAATATTCAATAATTGTTTTGTAAAATTTTCAGCCGATGCATCCCGTTGTAGTTGTACACGCATGTTAGTTCGCAAAGTCAATTTCTGTAAATGACGCCATAGAACTGATGATTTAAGACATGCATTAAGTTCATCAGCGGGTGTTGAACGTGGTATAATGGACAGTGTTTGTTGAAAATCACCAGACAATAAAATGAGTGCGCCACCGAAGATCCGTCTGTATCCTCTCAAATCGTGTACGATCAAGCGCTTCCAATGCTTTCTTGTGAGACATTGTACATTCGACCCATATGATAATTTGACACGTTTGGAGTACTTTTCCCGATCCAGAGTTTTTGCTGATGTTGGATGTTGGTGCCTCGGTGTTTTACAAAGTCAGGAAAATGGGTTCCGCATAGACTTTGCGTCGCCAACCTTCAGCAGAAAGTGAATGTGTGTTGTCAGCTGCTGCAACGCCTTGAAAATGAACATTTTTTGAACCGTTTCGTTACTGGTGATGAAAAATGGGTCCTTTACAATAAGCCTGTTGGGAAACGCCAATGGTTAGATAAAGATGAAATACCAGAACCGACCCCTAGGGATGGCCTTCACCCCAAGAAGATTCTCCTGTCTATTTGATGGGATATAGCCGACATAGTTTATTATGAACTTCTGGAACCAAACCAGGCAATAACTGCTGATTATTATTCCCATCAGCTATCAAACCTGAATGAGGCACTTAGCAAAAATCGACCGTTTTTAGTCAATAGACGTGTTTCACCACGACAACGCAAGACCTCATACCTCAAGGCAAGCATTAGGGACGTGAATGAGCTCGGATGGGAGCTAATGCCACATCCACCATACTCTCCGGATATTGCACCTTGTGATTATCACCTTTTCCGTGGACTTCAATCCCATATGAGTAACAAGAACTACTCTTCAAAAGAAGCTATAAAAAGGGATATCGAAGTGTATTTTGGCTCCAAGGACAAACACTTTTTTGAGCAGGGAATTAAAAATTTGCCTAAACGTTGGGAAGGCTAATGAAGGAAAATATATTATTGATTAATAAATACTTTAAACATCTTCTTAAATTTTTAATTTTAAAACCATCTTTAAAAAACGCACGAACTTATGGACTGACCTGATATATAATAAATATAAATAAAAAGCGCTTACAGCATTTATTCGGTGTTTGGCCGAGTTGTTCCTGTAATATCGTGAGCGGTATGCTTCCTTATATCTTTCCACAAATGGAGAGACCTACAGTTTTAAGCCGACTCCGAACCGCAAATGTTTTTTATAAAAGCTTTTCCATGGCTTTTGCCATTACCTGCAGAGAAGTGACCGCTATTAGAACAAACCTTCTCATACAATTATATTTGTGGTGCCTCGTGCACGGACATTCGAACCTACACAGCCACGCTGAACCTTTGGAACATCATTTTTTGCGTATCTGGAAGATTTAGCATAGATTTTGTCATTTTGCTTATTAAAATCTTCTTCAACAGTGAAAATTTTCTCATCTGTGAAAAAAGTATTTTCATGGCCGCTGACCGCGTGCCACCGTTGATAAGCGCGTTCTCAAGAGATATCCAGTTGAGCGACGGAAGGCGTTCAAGCGAAATTTACCACGAAACTGAGTCTAATTTATGAGTAGACAGTACTAAGTATGATACGGACGATTCTAAAATGACTAATGGAGTAGGCGATGGGATATGCTGTCCATAGTTAGAGCTAAGGGAATCGCATAAGCTTCCAGATCACTGCAGTGCATTCCAGGCTGAGCTTTTCGGAATTGGAAAGGCAGCAGACCTAGCTTGTAATACTACTGAGACAAGCACTGAAGTTAACTTTTACATAGATCGTCAGCAAAAGGCTAGGTGGACTCCTTGGCAAACTATGATGCCATTGCCTTGTGAGACGATAATGACACTTAACAAGATATACAGAATAGCTTGTCTGAGCGCAATGTGAGCAACGCGATCTTAACAGAGCAACTTACATGGCATGTAAGAATTCTGGGTTGAATCGTGGACTATCCGTGGTCTGGCGGTCTATGACGAGATGGGAAGAAAACTAGAATTCCCCAAAAATTTCAAGGTGGTCATCAGTGATTATGGAGAAGTAATGAAATATCCTTAAAACTAGACGCACAGGTGTGGTTTATTGATGGGTCCAAAATGGAAGACGGCAGTGCCGAGGCTAGAATGGACAGACCCCATTTAAAGAAGCCAATCGCAATGGGAAAAACAACATCCATTTTTCAGGCGTAAGCCCATGCCTTAGAGCTATGTGCCAGAGAATGTCTTCGTAGAGGGATGCGTGGAGCCAATATTAACATTTTCTCTGACAGTAAAGCAGCTCTAAAATCGCTAAATAGCTTCTCATTCCTGGGGGTTTGTTTTAATTTTCTGTAATGTTTTCAAATTCTCGATACTAAAGCGTCAAGCGCAGAACGGCATCGATAAAGGTTTGGGTCTATACACCCATGTCTGCTCCATTCTAATGTTGCGTCTCTGTCTGTGAGGCTTTGCTTTGTTGCACTGTGTCGAGGTCAATCTTTTTTTTCATAGTACGTTCTCGATGTATTTCTTTATTGCGTTGCAGCTGTCCACGCGTTTGAGCATTTTGCTGATTATGTTGCTCGGCGCGATGCCCCAATCTGCTTCCTCAGAGCATATCTCTACGTGAGCCATCTGTCACAACTAAAGAACGTGTGCTCAGCGTCATTGCTGGGCACTTCCCAGTATACTCGTATGCACTCGGGATCGCTTTGCCCATTTGCCTATTGATGGAATGAATTTCGCCGTCCATCTGCCACTCGGTTCAGTGTCCCATCGGCTTTGCCACCGCAGCATGGCTTGGCTTCGCCGTTCCGCGACCTAGTGCTGGCGTGTTTTGTCTTGGAGGCCCACGCATCCATTGTTCCCGGGCTGTGAAGTCGACGTATATCTCTCAGCTGACCACAAAGACTCTAGCGCCAGAGATAGTGCGGTAGGCTGAGGCACTGAGTGGCACTGTTCGTTGCGCAGCTACCAGTGCTTTGCGCTTGGCTTGCAGTGCTACTTCGTTGCCCTCCACGAGAATTGAGTTTGTGGCCGCCATAATTAGCCTTTTTTTGCTCTATGTTGACCTACCGATGTTCGCATTCATCTATTTAGCTTTCCCGAAACCTTTGCTGCTTTGGTAGCCGCATGCTGTATTTGGGCACAGAATGTAAGACTGCAGTCTAGTTAAATACCAAGGGTTTTCATTACTTTTTGGATCATTAGGGACGTGTCGCCTATTTGCGTGCTAACCTCTAGTGGCATGTGACCTCGTGTCATCACGATGACTTCGATGTTGAGTTTAGCGGGTTTTAGGCCATGGTCCTCAAGCCCTATTTGCATCCTTACCATAACTTGGTTCAGCTTCCTTTTAGCGGCCTCACTGCCCCGTGCTGGTATGACCGCCGCTATATCGTCCGCGTATCTCACTAGATATGCATCTTCTGGCGTTTATATGCTTAAGATCCCGATTTGTTGTTGAGTCGTGGGTGCCTTAGAATATCCTTTTTTTATATTCCTTAAAAGTCACGCATCAACCCCCTACTACGACCGCAAAGAATTATAGTGAATTAATTTACCTCTTGTTGATGCCAAACATGATTTCAAGCATATAGAAAATATAGTAGTTCGAAAATAGTTTTAAAAACTTATTAAAACGGGTCATCTCGAAATGGACCAACTGGTCTTGGCGGATATCCGAAAATCTCAACTGAATCTTTATTAAATATATTTTGTATGGAAGATTTAAAACTCCGATGGTTAGATGGCGTAAATCGTGACGCTGAGCTATTTGGTATATGTTTGACCCGGATTGGGTTGTTGAGTTAACAATGATGATGATGATAATTTGCATGCAGGGCGACTTCATTAACACTTGAGTAGGTTAGGTTAGGTTGACCTGGCTAGCTGAAAGTCATTACATGGACTTATTGGTCCATATAACAGGTGTTATGAATGAATGGATTGCGCTACCGAGAGATGATTAACGTTTTTTTATGGCTGGAATTGGATGGTATTGATCTGGATAACGTTTATTTTCAACAAGACGACGCTACGTGCCACACAAGCAACGAAACCATTGATCTTTTACGGGAAAAGTTTCCGGACCGTGTTATCTCTCGAAGAGGTGATCACAATTGGCCACCGAGATCTTATGATTTAAGACTTTGTGACTTTTTTCTCTGGGGCCACGTGAAAGAGAAGGTCTACGCCAACAGACCAGTGTCGATTCAAGACCTCAAAGATGGAATTCGTGAGGCTATCGAGGGCATAGGGCACCTACTTTGCAATTCGGTTATGGAAAATTTCATGGAAAGGATATTGTCCTGTAAGCGTGGTCGTGGTGGTCATTTGCCTGATGTTATTTTCCAGTATTATCAATCTGGTTCTAGCTCACGCAGAGCACTAACACTTCAATGCAAATTGGAAACAAAATTTTTAAAAGACGGCTTTAAGCCCTAGGTTCCTTCTCCATTGCGCTTAACCAACCTCAGAAATAATAGTTTTATTCATAGATTTTATGCGAATATCCGCCGTTCGTTCCGCCTCCAGGCACATCAATTCCTTTCTCTTTCTTTTCTCATTGCGCGCTCAGCCTGGCTCTTCCTTCAAAAGTTTTCTGCACTGCTTTCTTGCAACGAGCAATAGTTAAACATACACATTTGTACATACACACACATATATATGTAAAGTAAATTGTTGCAATATGTTGCCAAAAAAGTTTTTAACACCATTTAAGATGCAAATAAAGACCAATTTGTGAAGGCGATTATGGCTGGTGAAAGCATTTAAATGCCTCTAAGTTTACGAGCAGGCGAACAGCTAATATGTAAGTGTGTGTATGTATGTGCGTGCGTTTGTAATGCTCTAACTATATGATGAAAAGTGTCTTTGTGCGTATTTGTTAGAAGCCAAGGATAAAGTTTTGCCAGAACGCAATTTACAGCAAATTTGGGCCATGACGACAATGCAACATTCCCAACAAGTTGGCATCAACAAATTGGCAAGAAAATTGTGCTTAAAAGTGTCGGTTATAAAATATTTAAAACGCATTTCAAGAGATTGTTTCGAACGCCTTCGCTTTAATGGGCTATAAATGCTAAATAATGGCCGCAATTAAAGGTGGCAAATGTCCGGCAGTGGTTCGCACTTGCAGTATTGACATTTTCCATTTTTTTTTTAAAGAACACACATACATACACAAATATATGTACATATTTAAACCGTTTTCTTTTCTATATTTTTTTCATCAATAGTTTTCTGTGATTTCGTGGCTTTGGCGATTTTTCTTCTCTTATCTGCTTCCGAGCAACCACTGCCCGCCAACCCGCTAGTTTCCTTTCATTCTTCATTCTTTATCCATTTCTTTTTGTTTTGCTCAGGAATCACTTTGCGTTGATGTCAAGTGATTGCGTAAGAATTTCAATTGGTCGGATTAGATTAATACGATGACGAAGAAAGTGACTTCCCCTCAGCGAGCTTTTACTACACTAACATACTTTGGCCTCGCCGTCTATGCACAGCTCGTGCTCGATGTGTCTCTGGGGTGTCTGTCTGTGGCGTTTGCGGTTGCCGCCAGAAAGATTTGTTTGCTTTACCGTCGTGTCGCTGTCAGCGTCGCTGTTATACGATACTTTCACCCAGCGCCCAACTTCTCCCTTAGCTCGTTTACATTGTGGGCTTGTGTGTGTGCGAACTTCATGCTGAGCTGTTACTTTCTGGGGGAGTTTGTCCTCCAGTGTGTTGTCACTTTGTTGTTATTTATCTGGTTGTTTACGCTTCTACTTGAGTAGGGTAACCTCGTGTGCCTTTGTTGATTGTTTACAGAAGTAAATAGCAGTTTGTGTGTGTGTGTGTGTGCGTAAAAAGTGAAGCCCTTTAAATGATTCCTTTTTGTTTTAATGGGAGTGATAAGAGCGATGAGATTTGGAAGATTGCGCCAGACTGGATTTAAATAGGATTTGGCGCATTATTGGATGATTTTAAAAGTGATTAGGCTGGAGTATATCGTTTACTCCTGTAAAATTTTTAAGAGTTATAATTCAAATTATCGATTTCTATTGAAGAACTTTAAAAATTCAAACGGCAATATTTGGATGCAAAAGAAATTTGCTAAACAATTTTGAGGGGAAGCTTGGCGTGAAATTACTACTTTTATTCTGTTGGTAGTGGCTCTGCCAATTTTGACTTTTGGTTGCTTAGTTTGGTAGGTAGCTCTTCGGGAGGGATGTAACACCACTAAACTAGAAGAGTGCAGAGGACTTCATGTATTGGCATCACTGAGTCGTGCAGAACATGTCGCAGTTAACCTAATTCCGCACTTACTCCCGCTGATCTTCAAGTTCAATCCATTGTTGCTCAGAGCGCTATTAGATTGAAGGCCTATGGAAGCAACGTCCTGTAGGGGGAGAGGTATTATTTGAGGCAGGTTTTTCTTTCCTTCTCTGTACTTCGTACAGATCTCTCCATCCGCAAACTGGGTTTTGAGAGTTGTGCTAGGGCTATCTTTCCAAGCAGGCTAGATTGGAAGGAGGGGAGAGTCTGCTCACACAAAGGTACTTCTGTTTTCACCGACGAATGCAAGATCTGGATCTGGAGTTGAAGAGGGGGATCTTCTCTAAATCAGCCAATATTTCAGTATCCTTTAAACTGCTGAAAACTAGTAATGTGTGCGATCTCTAACCATTTTGCATGCCTGCAGGATCGCGAAAACCTCTGCGCGAAGGTTTTCGCGATCCTGCAGGCATGCAAAATGTGTAGGAATCGCTTTTGTGATGGAGTCATGAATATATTTTCCGATAGTCAAGCTGCAACCAAGTCCCTGTCGACGCTATGCTGCAGCTCTTTTGTGGTCAACTCCTGAAAGGAGGAGATCAAACGTTTCGAACGTACAAGAAACATTTTTCTTATCTGGGTTCCAAGACGTAGGAACATAGAAGGAAATGAAATTGCCGATGAACTTGTTAGGAAGGTGTCGACAGAACCGGTTTCAGTTGTCCCCGTCTGAGCCACCTGTGTCTTCTTGACCGTTGTTAAAGAGGAACTGCAAAATTTATTCTTTAAAAAAACGCAAGACAGATGGAGTCCTATCTTATCGTGCGTTATCTCAACATCACTTTGGCCTCAGTGGTACAGAAGCAGCACGCTTAAGATGCTGGGGAGCCTCTGCCATTCAATTTCCAAGCTCGTAGCGGTATTCGCTGGTCACTGGGTGATCGGAACTCATTCGGAGTGTAGATTTCCGTGCAACCCCCATTGCAAAAGCTGTGGGGATGATTCAGAGAAAGAGGCTGTTGAAGACTTTCTTTGCAAATGTCCGGGTCTGGTGGATATGCGCTTATGGTGTGCCTTTGGAAAGAGCCTGGGGCAGTTCTGTTGCCTAGATCACGTTTCTCTCCTCCTCCTTTCTAATTTTTCACAGGTAGTGGCCTGTATTATGGTATTATAACGGCATTCTAGTACTACTTGTAGTATATCTGTGGTGGCACTAACATAACAACCCACCTATTGTATATAGTATCATATAAAATGTGAGGAAATATTTTGTTATTATTAGTGGAGTAGAGTTTGGATTTAATAAAATTATCGCACCTCATCTGGCATCAAATAACATTTGCTCATCTCAGAATTCTAATTGAAGCCATTTCCAGAATTGTACTGAATTAACAACGAATTAGAAAAGTAACTAAATAATGTCAAAACTGCAGTCGCACTTCAGAACTACCACAAAATTCCATGTCATCCTGAAAACCACAAAACTCGGTTAAAACAATTTATAATGCCCAACACTTCCACGTTTTCCAATTCCCAACTCCAAACATTGGAATTTTTGTAAACTTTTACACCAAAAAGTGACCTTCACTTTGCGGACACTTTGTGGGTGTGAACTAATGGGAATTACCACACGTTGCACGAGTAACTGTGCGAAATTAAATTTTAATTTACAATTTGCAACCATAACAACAAAAAAAACAACAACAATGGCAGCCAAAAAAGGGGCAGGTACAGTGCATAACCAAAACCATTGTGGAAATTTGTGTGTGACCTCCGATGCTTGGACACTAGCACTGTTTTACTATAGCAACAAAAGCAACAACACAACTGTGAATAAAAACAGCAACTAGCCAAGCAGAGGTATGCGCAGCGGTTGTCGCACGAGCTCGTGTTACATGTTGCAAGTTGTACGTTGTGTGTTGTACGTAACTTAATGAAATTTCCACTTCCACGCAGATCAAAAAATATAGTTGGCGGGAGCGCGTAGAGTATGCGAGTGCATGCGATACTGGCAAGTATTTTGAGGTCATTAGTTCGATTTCGGTGTCCTAGATATGAATTATGAAAATAATTGAAAGAGTTATTTCTTATAGTGGGCGTGCTTGACAAACCTGGCTGGGACCACCATTTAAATAAACAACACCTCACAGATGGATCCTGGAGTTCAGGCTGGAGTTTGCTCGGAATTCGCGGGTTTGAGAAGAGGCTTTTATCAGCCTAATATTGTGAGTGTGTTCCAGATGAAAGGGTCCATGCGTTGAGAACAAGAACGTCGAGCGCTGGAGAATGCAGTTCATCACATGACCACTGAAAATGTAATCGCCAGGATGCTAAGGTACATAGGTATACCTTTGTAATGAGGAAGATGGAACGCCACTCTGAAGTAATGCGAAAACGGTTCCAGGCTGGACGACGGTTCCAAGCGAGGGGGAGTTTTTTAGTCTCCGGATGTACCATTGCTGCGACGGTAGCTTTGATGATGCTACAGGTATTTTAAACCTCCTCATCCGCAAAGAAAAAGTTGGTGACTTCTTTGAACGGTGTGAAATGCGCATACCTCTATGAGGGAAACGAAATCTATGCTTACGATATCAGACGATAGTAGAGTCAGAACGGACTTCACTGCCAGAGGAACCAGCAGGCTTTTTATATATTTTATATTTTATCCTACGCACGATCGCTTAGCCATCTAGAGGTGATACGTTAGATAGTGACAGTTCTAAGGAATATTACTTTGAGTCTGATAAGACGGAAGATGAAGGCATTACTTCGTCAAGTAGAAATAAAATTCGTTTTTGATTTTATGAAACAATTTTCTTGTGTTAAATAAATTCTTGATTTGTATAACGTTGAACGTATTTATTTTCTTCATTGCGCACTCTAACATTCCTCAGCGACGGTCGGCCGTCGAGCGGCTCCGTCCCCAAAGGGCTAAAGAATGTCGAAAGTTTGGTAGTTTTTTGCAGCCAGCTGTAGGTAGACTTAATTTGGGTTTCAGATCACCGAAAACTCTTTGTAAACGAGGTTACCAGTGAGCTAGACAGAGAGAATGGCTTTATAACCAAGCAGGGGTGAAGTTTAGTTAATAAACAGAAAGTGGAGTATAGGACTACGTCAGCCGTCCGGCCGAAAAAATGCAAACTCATAAGATCTAAATGCAGCAGAGTGAGAAAGTAGAGAAGAATATATCCGATACGTGAACGCATTCCGGATTTGATATTGCGAGGCTTTTCGGTATTTCTAGCCTGGATTTGCTTGCTGAATTCTGGATAGTACAGCTTACAATAAAACTGCAGGGATGAAAATGAGCTGCACATAGTCTGTAGTTTCCAGTATTATTAAGGAAAGGGAAGACCACTCTGAGAGCTTTTACATTTAATTTTCGTTAGAAACGGCTTCCTCCAAAGCCTTCAATTCCTAGAGATTATAGGCTGAAAAAGGTACTTAGTTACTACTTAGGCGTTGAATCTCTTTGCTGCCACAATTTGCTTCATAGCCGGTTTGCAACTGTGTGAAATATTGAAAAGTTTGGCCCAAACGTGTCAACATTGAGGAGCTCCCAACTTTTATGCTTATATTATTATAGTATTAGTGTTGGAGTGCAGATGCAAATGAAAATTTAATGGTGGAAGGGGATGCCCATGACTTTGAAGTGAAAAATGTGGTGCATCATGCGGCCAACTTCAAAGTTGTTTCCGTTCGCGCAACAAATATAATTTTTGTTTTCAAAAACATATGCACTTATTTGTATAAATGTGTACTTATGAATAAATAAATGTACTCGTATGAATAAACTGCAACTGCTAGTTTGTATGGCTAGTTTTTAATACAAAATTTAATACGAAACAAAATCTCTCTGGAAACTATTGCGGCAAACTTCGCTGATCTGAGTAATGCTAACTAATCCTTTTGCTTTCTTAGTTGCTGGAATATACGAGAGGAGCGAAAGGGAAAACCTGACTACTGCCATCGTCACAGAGGGCTAAAAGCTTGTGAGGTAACTCTAAAGAGATCTCACTGGGAATGAGAGAGGAACTGAAATAAGTAATTTTCTTCTCTGGAAATATTTATAATGTTACTAAAGACTTACTAGTCAATTTTTACTGATTACTAGAAAAAATTTCATTAAAAATTTTAATAATGTAATTTGATTTGCATAATCAGTAAAATATTTATTCTTTACTGAAAATAGTTACTGATAGTTACAGATCAATACCCAACCACTTTCTTCAATGATTTATTTAAGAAAACCCATTTTTTTTTAACATGCATTTTAAACTTGCTTTTCTCAAACAAGCCTTTCAAATTTTGCCTGATGTTTATTTAGTCAAATTTTGTTACATCTCGTTTGGCCAGGTAAAAAAAATGTTTTCTGAAGATGATTTCCTGAGTCAGTATAAAACAAATATCTAATTGAAAATTAAATGTAAAAATTTTACCATTACTGTCATCACCGAAATCAAAGCATATGTTTTGAGGTGCTTGAGGCAGAACACGAGTTGCGGCATGGGATATCTTCCCAAACTGCTTTGTTGCTGTTTCTAAACTATTTACTTAGGTGGCACTATAACCGTATATCGATTTTGGTTGGCACCAAAGTAGCCTGCCAGCGGTTTCTGCCCTGCACTGTTGTTGTTGTTGTAGCAGTGATACAAGCCGTCAGTGATACACAGATAACGTCAGTGTAGTGTACCTGTATATCACCGGTTAACTTCGTCTGGCTCATCTAAGGGTAGGCCCAGGAAACATGATGTTTCGGCAGGTTGGGCCCAGAGGGGCTGTGAAAAGATGGTTAGTGTCGTGTGGGGTGCCTTCACATGTCGGGGTCGATTCTGGAAAAGTAGGAAGTTCATCAAAACGTAATTGTGACAGTGCTACGCAGGTCTCACGAGGAAGCTGAAGCTCTTCATCTGCTGTAGGTGGTGGTTGGACTCCAATTACGGCATTCAGTGTACGGGAGCTTAAGAAGGTGGTAACAGTCCCCCGGTGAATGTCGTTTAATGTCTGTCTAAACACTGTCTGGCCCAGTAGATGTCTGTTAGTTTTGTCCTGGATATGGTCGGCGTAGTTTAGTAAGTGTCCCCTGATGTACCTGGGAGGCGGCTCTGCCTCAAGCAGGTGTCCGCAAGAGTGAAACCTGAGCAGTTTGTTATGCTCCTTCACAGGTAGCATATGGGCCTCATCATGAAGGTGTTGTTTTGAGGACATAAGGAGGCAACCCGTCGCGGTCCGAATGGCAGTGTTTTGGCATGTCTGAAGCTTTATCCACTGCATGCCACTGGTTCCAAGCGACCAGACAAGCGCAGCATAGTTCAGAACCGGCCAAATGTCTACAGCGACAATTCTTTGTCTTGCGCCAACTGCTGCCAGCAAGCGACTTAAGGACCTTGTTGCGATTTTGGACTTTAGTGGCAATAGCGGTTGTATGCGCAGAGTGCTCCCCTTCTATCGAAGGTGACACCCAAAATTTTGGTATTGTTTACATTCGGAATTGGTGTGTCATCGACTATTACATTGATGGGCAGTTTGACCTCCTTTGTCCAGGTGGTAAAGACGGTCGCCGTGTACTTAGTGGGGGAAAGTTGGAGATTCCTCGCAGTGAAAAAGCAAGGAAGGTCAATGCGGGGCACAGGCCACCGATATCATTGCCCGACGCCATTATCGTATCGTATCTGTCTGCCCTGCGCTCGCTGGTGCAAGTTAGAAATCCAGAGCGCTGACAGGTCCTGCAGCACTTGATCCTTTCAACAAAGATGTGGTCTTCCCCTTCCTTTTTGGGGCATCATTTCGCCTCGCTGGAGGGTCTTCGATCATACGGGTGGCATGTCCAAGCCAGCGTAGCCGCTGTAATTCTACGCGCTTTACTATGGCCATGTCCATATATAGCTTATACAGCTCGTGGAGATGATAAGATACGACAAGACTAAAATTATTTATTGAGTACTTAAATGATTTAATTTTCCTGATGAGAGTGTATTTCATTTTGACTATCAACAAACAGCAAATATTTTACTGGTAATGCAAAGTAAATTATATCAATATCTACTTTTACTGCAATTTTTTTCTACTAATCGGTAAAAAAATATTTTCGAGTAACGCGTTAAAGTTATTCAGGCTTATTATGAAAACGGGCGTTCAAATCAAAATGCATTTCGCGCACTTTGTGATTTTTTCGGTCAATTTAATCGTCCCAATGTGCGTACAATCGGAAAAATTGTGCAAAAGTTTGAGGAAACCGGGTCTGTAGAAAAGATTGCTGCTGTTCGGGATAATGTGATGAGCCGTCCACCTCAACTCGCCGTCGTGCCCAACAATTGCACCTCTCACGCTCGTCGTTGATGAACATTATGCATAAAGACTTGCATTTACACGCTTACAAGGTGCAATTGACTCAACAAAGCCTATTGAACATTTCAAGCGTCGTCAATGGTCAGAATGGTGGCAGGAAATGGCAACAGTGAATGACCAATTTTCGAAGAAAATCATCTTCAGGAATGAGGCACATTTTCACCTCACTAGATTCGTCAATAAGCAGAATTGCAACATGTGGGCGAATGATGATCCAAGAGTGATTGCCGAAAAACCAATGCACCCACAAAGATTGACTGTTTGGTGCGGTTTATGGGCCGGCGGGATCATTGGGCCGTATTTTTTCCTAAATGAGGCCGGTCAGACAGTTACTGTGAATAGTGCACGCTATCGTGAGATGATAACGAACTTTTTATGACCCGAATTGGAAGATATGGATGTGGACGATATGTGGTTTCAACAGCACGGTGCCACTTGTCACGAAAAATTTGATGGCCGAATAATCTCACGTCGCGGTGATGTCAATCGGCCGCCAAGATCATGTGATTTGACACCGTTGGACTTCTTTATTTGGGGTTATTTGAAAGAAAAGATGTACTTCGATAAGCCAGCAACAATTCAAGAGCTAAAGGATGAGATAATTCGGCACATTAACGGCATAGAACCTCAATTATGCCTCAGTGTCATCGAAAATTTGGACCATCGGATGGAGGTGTGTCGCCGAGGCCGTGGCCGCTATTTGGCCAATATTTTGTTTTATTGGTAATTGAGCTATATAAATATTATCATAATAAAGAGAAATGACAATAATTAAAAAAAAAATGTATTTTATTCAAAATCAACACCGGCCCTTAAAACTTAACCACCCTTTAAATTATAATATGTTCGCAAAGTTCATAGAGCCAAGGCGTCTTCATCGGTCCAGCAAAACCAGCTGTACTGCGTGCTTTATAATCGATTCATACATAGCAATATTCAAGCCCCATAAACGCTATATGGCCAAATTTGTTGGAAGAAGTAGTAAACAATTGGATTGCTCGAATGGTCCATGTCACACGTAGCCAGGGCGGGCATATGTCGGATGTCATATTAAAGAATTTTTTTTTTAATATCCATTTATCTATTGCAATCTGTTTAATAGCATTTAACTATACTTTTTTACTTAAACTAAGATACTCTACGAGACATGCATGAAAAGCACCCAGTGGTGCAACCATTCTTCAATTTATGCTTTTTAGCGCATGAGATCTATTGTTGATTTCCTTTTCAATCTGTTAAAGGAAATGGGATTGGTGGTAATTTCTGTAATTAGTGGGCTTGGGTGCGATTGAATTCTTATATTGTGGGATGAGGCACGCTTTTTGATTTCTTGTTAGCAGTTGCGGAAGCGAAAGTTATTTTTGCTGATCGTTTTCTCATTTGCAGTCGAGCTTAAATTTTTGGAGCTTTATTAATTTGTTGGTATGTGTGAGTGTATGTACGTATGCACACACATATTAATTATATTTGAATATGTTAACAGTAAAATAATTTTTACTAAGTCTGTCAGCTTAAAAAAACAATGCATTTATCATAACAATAACGCAGAGAACAAAAGGCTACAGCTATAACAAATGTAAGCTACAAAAACAATAAATACTAATTTATTTTAGAATATTCAGTGGTAAATTACCTGAGCCGGCATTTGTCTGCATAATGCGATTTTCCGAAATTGTAAGCGAGTAAGCAATTTAATTAGCTAAAATGTGTGAGTGTATGAGTGTATGCGGTATGTGAGTACATTTGTATGTGTGCATGTGGAAATTTGTTATAAATTGCGAATAAATATAATGAAAGTGTAATAAAAGCACGCTCCCTTTTGTTGTTGAGGTATTTGGTGCTGCTTGAATGAAACGGAAGCCCTCGCATGCCAATGGAATGTGGAGAATTTGCTGTGTAATTTCCATTTCACACATTGTGCGCTCTATTCTAAATGAAACATCCTTCGTGTTCGGAACGTAAAAGGATTATTTAGTACGTGTGAATATTTTGACAGCATGCATTCTTCATACGCTTTTGTTTTAGTTGATTGCCAGCATTGATTTTTTGTTAAAATGCTGGAAAAGGTATATGAATTAATTACATTTTTATTACATTATGTATAAGTACATACCTGTATATGTATTAGTAGATATATATATATTCATGAATGCATTTATGTAGGCAGGTGGCTTTTTGGTTTCATTTCAGTGAGAATATTATTATACTTTGAGTTCTTTATTTATATTTGAAGTTCATAAGAAATAGCTTTGAAATAATTTTCTCTATGTTAAAGTCTAAATGTTTACATGTACATGGTGAAGTCCAAATAAACAAGACTGACCATCTTTTTAATGAGTTAGTGTGTTGGAAGTTTCATCCCTAACTGACTTCCAGTGAAAGTTTGGTGGCATTCGGTTCAGTGGAAGCGAAGTTATTGCGTCTAAAGTGTCAGTATGTTTGTGTCATCGGTACAAGAATGAGTTTCGAACAAACAGCTAATATCAAATATTGTTTTAAAATTGTTAAAACGTTTACCGAAATGTTTGAACTGATGAAAAAAGTTTATAGCGATGATTGCCTATCTCACGCCAGAGTTCATGAGGGGTTTACACGTTTCAGAGATGGTTGTGAGGACATAAATGACAATGAACAGACGGGCCGCCCAAAATCAGTAATCACCGAAAACTCGAAACTCCATCGAAATTGTTCGTAAATTTATCAAAAATGAACCGAAATCATCAAAACATCGGTTCATCGCATTTTAACTGTTCATTTGTGCTTATGTAAGGTATGTGCACGTTCTAATCCGCACAAGTTAACTGAGGACCAAACATTTCTCAGAATTCAACCTTCGAAAGACCTCATTAAAGAGGTGAGAAAAGACGAGAACTTCCTTTACGATATTGCAACTGGTGATGAAACGTGGTATTTCCAACATGAACCTGAAACGAAGCGTCAAAGTGCCGAATGGAAGACCCCAGACGAGCCACCAACCAATAAATCGCGTTTGGAGAAGTCAAACATCAAATCAAAAATCAAGTTGATGCTAATTTGTTTTTACAATTCCAAGGGCTTTGCCCACAAGGAGTTCGTGCCAATGGCCCAAACTCTCAATGCAGTTTTCCATCTTGGCGTTCAAACGTTTGTTGCATTGCATTCGTCGAATTCGGCCTAAATACCGCGAAGGAGGAAGCTGGCGCTTATTGCATGACAATGCACCATCTAATCGGCCCATTCTTGGCCACGAAAGGAACATGTTTTGCGTTCGTAGAGACCATTCCAAAGGCTTGTACCGACATCCTCAAGGACATTCCGGCCAATGACCTTGAATCACTCTTTCGAAAAGCTTTTAGATCGCGCAAAACAGGTGTATCGAGGCCAGAGGGGCCTACTTTGAATAAATAAACTCGAGGTTATCAGAACAAAGCTCCTGTCGTTTCTATTTTAGCTCAGTTTTGTTTATTTTGGACTTCACCTTGCATATTCGTTTTGCCCTTGTTGGGGATCGTTTCCTCATTCTATCTCGAATTTCATTATTACTCATTTTTCCCAAACATTTGTTTTTAAATCTCTCCATTGGTACATAAATTGAACTTCATTCCGATTTTACTAAGTGATTCAGTCCAGAAAATATTTTTTCACAATACTTTCAGTGTCAGATTATGCAGAAGTAATTTGATGCTGTGCTCAAAAATTGTTCTTTGCATATAATTTAGATGTAGTGCAAGAGTATAGATGTACCCATTTTCCATACTCGCTTCCCACATTATGGCATAAGTAGGCGAGAATTCCGAAAATCTTACGATTTTTTTTAACGAAATAAAGTTGGAGCTTATCTACTTCTTCCAATAGAGCGACATAACCTTGAGTGGCACGGCATACAGCTTCAAACATTTTCATTTTGAGCTGAGATTTTCATCTTTTTTAGAAAAGAAGTTTGTCCACGGTAATATGATATTTCTTGGTAATTTGATAGCACTTCCCTATTCCCCTTCTGAAATATCGGGCATATTATGCTGGTCTGAAAACACTTTCTCTTTCACCCTCATTTTATAGGCACGTAAACATATTGGCTAACTCTTCTAGCAACTCCTATGGGCTATTAAAAAAATCGTACGATACACTGTCAATTCCTGGGGACGAAGCGGAACCAAATAGTCCGGGAGCCAGGAGTCGATTTTAGACTGCGTTTTTATACCGGTAATTCTTGACTATAATTGTGATTTCGCTTTCATGAATAACGAACGTCAGCGGGCGCACCCGCGGTGGGCGTGATTGTGGGAGGGTACGAAACGTGTCGAAAAAAAAATGTCTACCAACTCATTTTATACCGGCTGAAATTTTTTTCTTGTAGTCAGCTGCGCCGTAGAGGGGGGAAAATACGTCAGCTGAACGCAATGATACATTCTTGCTTCGGCTGACGGTCTTCCCACCGCTATAAACGCAGCTGCCCAATATTATTATATTTTCATATGTGTCCAAAATTATGTAAAAAAAGTTCAATCGGCATAAAGTAGTTTTACTTTTTAATTTATTTTACAAGTTCGCCTGATGAGCTGACGTATTTTTCCCCCTCTACGGCGCAGCTGACTATTTTTTTTATTCTATTATATGTCAACAATACACAAGAAAAATTTCAGCCGGTATTAAATGAGTTGTTAAACATTTTTTTTCGACACGTTTCGTACCATACCACGCACGTACTCACCGCTACTGGACCAGCTGACGGTTGGTTTCGTTATTCATTGGACGGCGTCTGCTTTCAGTATCAGTCGGCATGAAATGATGAGGTCAAAATGTCCCCTGATTCCCGGACCAAAAGCTTTTCTTTAACATTTTTTTTATTTGCTTTTCTTGTCCAAATCGTCTCAATTTTATTTGAACACTTTGAACTATTAGGCATTTGAAATTTTGAAATATAAACTTGCTTATTAGTATGATTGTTTTATATGTGAAAGGATCTCTGAGCGCGCATATCAGGATTGAATTAGCCTTTGATACAAACCATTCATGACATTTGTTGGTGAGATAGCAATTTAAGCCCTTCTGTTTGTAGAACAACGTCAAGACGCTCAACACAAATTGCATTTCCGAGCTTCATACTAATCAATTCTTTAGATATCAGAGCTCAGAAGGCTTTTAAGGGTTAAGAAAACCTATTTGATTAAAAGCAGTAGCTATTTAAAATATTTCTTATAGCTTAAAGCACAGCCATGCCAGAAAACTGGGAGTTCCATAATATGGGTATTGTAGAAGCTGCTACAATACAGAAGAAGAGGAAACTATTAAACACCTCCTTTTAGAGTGTGAAGGATTAGATAGAAGAAGACTTTACACGCTTGGTGGTGCATTTTTAACAGATGTATCGGATATAGCGCATTTTAAACGAAGTTAAGCCTCTTATAAGCTCGTTTATAAAAGCCACAGGATGGTTTGAAAGGAATCTCATAGCGTAAGGAAAGAGTTCCAGTGGTATCACAATGGACCTACAATTGGTCTCAGTGTGTCATAGTGGCAGCCACCAGGCTTACCTACCTTACCTACTTAAAGGACATACTACCAAAAAGTTAGATGGTATTGCTTACAACTTCTCAAATATGCCTCTTAATATCTTTCATTACCTTTAAAGTACTTTTATGCCAAGCCTCGGAACAGCTTTTTGAGCTTACTGAAGAACCACAAGCCTCTCTGTGATAAGTTAGGTGAATATTCTGGTTGTGAAATGATATTTTTTGAATTTTACCCGGGTAAGTGATAGTATCGGAAGGCTGAGTACCAAAAACCATTGGCTGAACCATGTTATCCGATGTCGCCATATTTGCTAGGGGTGTTACTCCTTCCAGAGTTCTCGTGCCACCTAGAGTAGTAGGTCAGCTTGCCTTTTCACAGGGCAGCTCTTGGCTCCCAAGTGCCTAGTTGCGAAGGGGGGATTCACTGCTAGTACCAGACGTAAATGGAATCTCGTCACCAACTTGTCTTGTGACAGGGTTGGGATTGTTTATCTGGTGGCTAGTAAGAGGCCTCGCTGCACAATAGGCGGGCTCTGAAGGGACGGCCATAAGTAGTGTAGCAACTTCTACGTTCGAATGTGTGGTCTTTCTTATCGGAAGATCTGACCTTACCGAGGGATTGGATCTGGATTTGATTATGTATTGGTTATCCGAGGAAAAGGTTTTTTTTTTGTTCATCGATAAATTTCATGATCGTCGGTGCTATTCGATATGGCGAGCGTGATGGGCTAAGATTTTTATGAAGGTAAGGGATAACGTCAACTATGGCGGTGCCCTCTAGCAAGGTCACCCTACCTCCTGAGGTGATTCAGCTTCAGAAGAGCGTCGTTATAATACAGCCGGATGTTTCTGGCTTCAAACCATCCAGTGGGCACGGTGACGCATATACCCTAGATTAGGGAGGTACAGGAAGAGGACGTGATGGGATACTAAGGTAAGAAATAACAGGGGATCATCATCGGTTGGGTGATCTCCGCATGGTGATTAAATGGCCACCAATTCCGCCTTTCCGCGGATGGCCATCCATATGGAGCCTCTCTCTTAGTTCGTGCTAGGTTAATCCCCATGAGATGGGGGTTGAGCCACCACTTAAGCATCATCGTTGTTGCAAAGAGACCCACAAGGTGTAGACTTTGATCAGGCGGTATCATCGGCTCTTATTTCGAAAATGGATTATCGATCAATGCCACCGATATTAGACGATTGATAGTTTGATAGAAAACGTTTTGTAACCTAGGACGGTTGGAAGGGTGTCCCACAATCTCGTGGTTTCTACAGGATGACGTCTATTTAAATATTACAAAGTAATTTTTAAACTGATTGACCGTAAAGACCTCAAGAGTAATGCCATTTTGCGTGGCGTTGAAATTCATTGGCCACTGAGAACGCGTTATCACTGTTTGACTAATTTAGAGTCCGTGTCAGAAGAAAATAACCGGTTTTTTCTTGTAACTTGAAAATATATTTCGTTCTGCATAATAGTCCCACTCAAGGGCTACGACGCCAGTGCTAACTCAGGTCAGTGTCGTTCGAAACTTTCCCGAAAACGCAACCAATCCAAAGTGAGTCAGAAGTACGCGAAGCGTTTCGAGGCGGTATTTTTATGCACGCACTCGAAAGGGCCGAAATTATCTTACGCCACGGCTGCAAAAGTAATTAAAAAATCCAAAAAGTTTGTTGTGATGTGGAATTAGCGGTATAAGGTGTACAAAAATGTTGATGACTTTTCCGAGCGCGGCTTGAAGTGAGTGACGACAAAAAAGCAGGGTAAAGTGATCGTCCAACTTTTTAAGTGGGACCCTTCTTTATGACTACGCCAAACACGACCAGTTCTTGCTAAGAAGGGAATAGATGTGAGTATCAACACCATCGAACGTCGACTGAAGGAGGCGAACATATTCTACCGTCCCTCATCATCAAAACCACTGCTCTCAGAAAACCACATCGAGAAACAACAAAACAAGAAAATGTTGTCACAGTATTGGACTGGCCTTCCCAGTCCCCAGACGCCAACCTCTTTGCTGGCTGGGAACTATGAAAACGCATCTTGTCGGAAGGCCAGTCCATGATTTAAAGCAACTCGTGCGTCAAGTTCGCAAAATCAAGTCCTGTTTGTCGACGAGCTACGCAGAAAAGCTTCAAAGTATGCCGAGAAGATGTCAGGCTATACTCGACAAATTTGGAGACTACACTGCTTATTGAGTAATTGCTGCTCGTGGTTTTGTACAAGCTTTCATGTAAAAAAATTTTAAATAAAGGGTAGTTGGGTTTCAAGGGCCGGTTTTGATTTTGTTTAAAATACAAAATTTTTATCATTTCTCTTTATTGTGATAATATTGATATAGCTCAATTACGTATTGAACAAAATATTGGTCAAATGGCCGCCGCGACCTCGGCGGCACACCTCCATCCGATGGTCCAAATTTTCGATGACGCTGAGGCATAATTGAGGTTCTATGCCGTTAATGTGCCGCTTTATCTCATCCTTTAGCTCTTGAATTGTTGCTGGCTTATCGACGTACACCTTTTCTTTCAAATAACCCCAAAGAAAGAAGTCCAACGGCGTCGTTGACTTTTAGGTGTGGTTCACATTCAACACCGGCCCTTGAAATTTAACCACCCTTTATATATCTTTTATACTTCATGAATAATCGTGGTTCCTTTTTCTGACACAGACTGTATGTGGAGCTACTGGAATATTTGATTCATGTAGATAAACTACGAACAGTTGCCTCCTTGAAGACCAAAATAGTTAACATTCCTCATGAAATTTAGTATCATCTATGTAAATTTCGTCCAAAAGAGGTTCGCGAGGATGCGCCACCACATCACAGTGTGTTTTGCTCTGAATTACATTCCAAACATAATGCCAGCGAAAAAAAAAAATATATTTTTAGTTTGATATTTTTTTTTATTGTTTGGTTTAGGTAATTTCTAAGTTCGAGCGCTCTTAAGGAGAAATCCAAAGTAAACTTTAAATTAAAGTGTCTTCCATCGTCCTTGCAGCTCACTTTATATCAACTATGACTATGCGGCAATACGTATTTTGTCAACACATACTGACACATATGTCTGAGGATATACTTCATGGTGGACACAAAACTTTTATCTACGTATTTGTGATAGTAATTACATAAACACAAATACGACGGCGCCTCGCCAACCGAATCGAAGAAGCAAATATGTGGGAGAAACGAAACCCAAACAAATCGAATAAAAAAATACTAACGATTTATATCAGTGCAAGCGAAAACTAATGAATGAGGGAATGCAAAAAAAAAACAACCGCATAAAATAAAATTGAAAAGGTCAAACACGCCTTTACAAATACAACAGCTAGAAAGAATAGAGTCGGCCGCACCCACTTCATAAGCTGAATTGGCAAGGAATGATTTTGCTTTATTGAGATTAACTCATTAATTACAACACTAAATAATGTGGCCATAAAAAATAACAGCATTCATAACGACACAGGGATTGAGGATAGAAAGTTAGTATAGAGGCATATGGCTCAATGCCAGAAAGTAAGCATAAGATAGTAGCGGGAAGGATTGCGAGTTCTCTCATTAAGATGAGCAACGAAATAGGGGAACAAGTCAAATGTGAGATTGGAAATACCAGTCCAGCTCTAGGCAAAATGGTGTTTATGAACTCAGCTGAAAGCAGTGAAAGTTGCAATGCCATTTACAAACGCACATAAACAGTTATGTAGTTCTGGTATAAAGCAAGTCGGCTGTGCTTCGCATACATCCTCACTTGCCTACTTACGCGTACTAACAAACGCCTTAAACAGTTGACATGCAGTAAAAGATGCGCACAGCGTAAAGCTAATGGGCTAGTTTTGTATTATACCTTTCGTGACTGTGCGCGAACTAGTGCAGAGTGGGACAGTTGGTGCCGAGATTAAGATATGAAATATATGTAGACTGATTACGTTGATTAAATGGGCAGACGTTTATTCGGAAAAAAATATTATTTTTTTATTCTTATCTCCATTATAAATAGAATTTTTAAAAACAGGAAGACCTTTTTCGATGTACACATTAAAGTATTCAACTAAACCTTTAAACGGAGTCTAATGCCATGCCACCACTTAAAACTTTCTTGGGTATAAGCCTTTTACTGAGACAATACTAGCAACTAATTCGATGTTTGAAAGCTTGAAGCAATATTTTAGAGCTTATTCTTTACCTTCAACCATAGGTTAACTCTTGGTGCCTCCAAGGGGATGATTTGCATTTTATGGCAGATCTTGAAATGGAGCCTTTTACCTATCATTCCAATCGCACTCTTAGCCTCCCGTCAAGGCATTCTCTCAAGGCACAGTATCCAATTGACTGGGCGCACAACCGAAAGTGAAATGAGCAGGAACAAATAATATAGGGTGATCTGGTACTCTTAGAACAGGTTTTTCGGCACAAAGCTGACAACTTCGTCCCACACAAAATACAATAAACTTCATCATGGAAGCTGAAACTAAGCTTCGGATAAAACCGAAAATCCCTGTCGACGACCTGGATCTAGAACAGTGATTTAAAATTATTTACTTGAATTGTAGAAAAAAAAAATAGAAAAAAAAACATCGTGATGAAACTCTAAACCAAATGAGCCTTTCTTAAGATGCATTTGAAGTTTGGGGGTGTAAATTCCAAAGCACAAAAGTGGCAGGTACAAGGCAGAGAGTAAAAGAAAAAACTTTCTGGTTCGACGAAGAATTAAAAATGGCTACAAAAAAAATAGCGCGTAAAGCAAAGATAACCCGTAAAGTAGGACAATCAACAGAAGCGTTTCCGCGACAGTCGGTTCTACGTAACCGGAATGACATGGACTTATATCCGGCCAAGGAATGTCTAAAGGACTGTTATGCTGCTACAACAACAATATATAGAAATATATGAAAATCTATGACGCAAGAAGAAGAGGCTGCAAAGGAAAAAAAAAAAACATTTTTAGCCAGGAAAAATTTGAGCAGCTATAAGGAGACTTCAACTGCCATAATACGCCATTAAAGACACGGGTTTAACCCAAAAGCGTATTGTTGTAAAGATGAAGGAGCTGCACTCATAACGGAAAAAAATAAAATTATCGAAAGTTGGGCAACATGTTTCGATAAAATTCTTAATAGGAACATTACGAGATTTGAATCCGAATACCCACGGTAAATATTTCCAGAAAAGATGGAAGAGCTTAGCTTTCAGGAGTTCATGGCAAGGTCAAAAAAATCACAGATCTTTCGGCTTGAACGAGATCCCAGCAGAGAAAATTGGATTAATTTGCCCACTACACAAAAAGGGACATGCTGCTCTGTGAAAATTACCGGTTCATAACTTTTTTGGCGGCCGCCGTAACCGAATGGGTTGGTGCGTGACTACCATTCGCAATTCACAAGGAGAACGTCGGTTCGAGTCTCTGTGAAACACCAAAATTAAGAAAAACATTTTTCTAATAGCGGGCGCCCCACGGCAGGCAATGGCAAACCTCCGAGTGTATTTCTGCCATGACTGTAGGTCCCTCCATTTGTGGAGCAACATCAAGGCGCACACCACAAGTAGGAGGAGGAGTTCGGCCAAACACCCAAAAAGGGTGTACGTGCCAATTATATATATTATATATAACTTTTTTGAACACAACTACAAAATATTTTTAAATATTTTATTTTAAATGTGTGACTTAAATCGCATGCTAAACGCATAATTGGCCGGTTTTCAAGAAGAAAGATCAACGACTGACCAAATTTTCCCTCTACGACAGATTTTTCAAAAGTCTTGAGAGTACGACATATCAAAGCAGCTTTCGACAGGCAATACGGAACCAGCTCTTCTCAGCGATGGCCGAGCTCGGTATACCCGGGATGGGCTCTCATGTGGATGGGCTCTCATGTGCTCCTTTTCATATTGCACTTGAAAAGGCAAGCCGTACAAACTCACAAAATTTGGGGATATTGCTAAGGCTATATACTGAGGTTTGCCATATTGCGTTTAGGTTGAGAATGACGAAGACCTTTTTAAAGTCGATGGAGCAAAAGTAGGCAGGAGAGCATTCCAAAGAATTTACCTGGCGTCTCCTAATTTGTACTCGAATGTTTTGCCTCATTTGGTAGGCCAACGTCAGCAATTATAACTTTGTCCTTTTCATTTTATCGTGATAATTCAATATAAAGAACTGTCCCAATCAGCACCAGTATGGAACGCATTCCAAGTGGTATAATTGACACTCCGCAGAATATCACTGCCATCCGCTGGCAATCACTTTGCTCTCTTTTGTGCTAATTCTGTCCTAGTTTTCAACTAGTTCGATTTGCCTCAGGGTACCAACTCGCAATTTATCGACACAAATACATATTTAAACGCAGCAACACTGACAAGTTAATCAGGCGTGAAATTAATTCGTTCCACATTGCCACATTAACATTAATTACGTATTGACCTCATGGCGTTATGTCTTAAACTACCACATGGCACAGCACACGACCGATGGCAGTGATGATGTTGATCCTACGTAGCCACTTGCTTAACCATAGCTTAGTGTAATTACATGCATGTATGCATGTGTGTGTGTGTATGTGTGGAGTATGCGTGCGTGTATGAGAGACTAGCTGGCTAACTATGCGCCTAGTTGAGCTCTACTCCATTACCACCAGCCAAATTACAAATGTGTTTAAATATCTACGAGAATACAAATGTGCATGTGTGTGTGTGCACTTGAATGCGTGTTAATGTCCGTGCAGCGGCACAAGCTTAGTTACTTGTGTATAAATAATAACGTAATCCTTAAGCAGACATAAATTCCATGTCGGCGTACATTCTGTGAATAGCCAGTCCAGACTTGTTCCGTTTGCCTGGCAGCGAGTGCTTCTGCTGCTTGTGAGCCGGACAAGCTCTCATGGCGTAGCTGTAAGTAGCTGTGTAGACTTCATAAGTGTGTATGTATGTATGTATAAGTGATTATAAATGTATGATGCGTATAAATGTTGATGTGCGATTAGTATGGTGATTGCATTTAATTAATTGATTTACTTGATGCAGCTAAAGATTCAGAGATTCAGATTCTGTTAAAAATGCAGAGTACATTTCGGGTAGTGGAAAGGGTGACGTGCCAGGGGTGAACTCATTCTATGCTTTTTAAATTCAATGTAGTTGTTAAAGGAAGGTTTTTTGGACGTTAATATAAAAAAATATATGCAGCTATTCTTATTTATGGCGTGCTAATAACAGCGTGAAGTGGGCAACCTAAATTTGTGTTTGAACCGAACCTGACCTGTGATTTGTGGTGCGCGTTTGACGCTGCATTAGAAACTGAAACTTCTTAAGTTTCTTAAGTAAATGCTTTGGATGGAATGTTAATATAATACAAACCCCGTTGCATGTTTAGCCATTCTATATCAAATTGCCACGTGGAACATAACATATATATGTATATACCTCTATAATTGGTGGGTACCCCCTTTTTGGGTGTTTGGCCGAGCTCCTCCTCCTATTTGCGGAGTGCGTCTTGATGTTGCTCCACAAATGGAAGGACCTACAGTTTTAAGCAAACTCCCAACAGTAGATAATTTTTATGAACAACTTTTTCATGGCAAAAATACACTCGGAGGTTTGCCATTGCCTGGCGAGGGGCGACCGCTATTAGAGAAATGTTTTTCTTAATTCTGGTGTTTCATAGAGATTCGAACCGACGTTCTCTCTGTGAATTCCGAATGGTAGGCCGCCATAACATACAGAAATAGAAAAAGGTAAAATGTTAGCTTTTGCTTTCGAAAAATTAAGTCATTTCGGGAAAGAGGCCGTCTAAAGAGAATAAGAAATGATTGTAGCCTCCGAAATAAAAAACCAAAAATAAGACAATTACGGAGCTGCAAATAATCAGCGTGGCTGAAAACAAATTTTAAGCACCCGTGCAATGCGAAAAGTTATTTCCTTGACAGGAAAGAGTGTAAAGAACTCACGAGGTATCAAGGCGGAAGATGTCCTCAGTGCTTCTCAGGCTACGTTAAGTCTAGTTTCAAAGCGTTCGGGTAATAGTAAATTTTCTAACATGAAGCCATCTTCAAAACTTAGAGCTGATGACAAAATGAGACAGGAATCCTCCGCTACTTATAATATGGATCGTTTTGGAATCTGGTAGTTTAGAATAAATAAAACAACTTTTCCAAAATTTATAAGTTTTCCAAATGTTACCAATTTTTTCCGAAGAAGAGACATTAAACTTAAACGGGACGGATGCAATTTGTATTGGAAAGATTTGCGTTTAGAGCCAAGATATTTTTCAAAATTGTTTTTTTCGGTAGGTCTCTAATATTTTTTTTTAAGTGAAGAGAGTAAACTTTCAAGGTCACGCAACGTTTTGGGCATTTTCGTTCCGCGAGAGAGAAAAAAGATATAACGTAGAGGAAAAGGAGAGAGAGAGCTATACCTTATATATATTAGATACACTTTAGGCTATTTTACCAGAGTTTTTCCTTGCGGTTGCTAATTCCTAGTGAGAAATAATGCTGCCTACTTTTTGGCGCTTGTTTGTTGGCGCAAACTTGTAGGAAATATATTTTTGGTGCCTACTTTTTGGCGATATACTTCCTTGGCGCCTATTGTTTGGGGCGAATTTTGTTCCAATTTTTTGGCGTTTTTTTGGTGCCTAGTTTTTGGTGCTTATTTCCGTTTCCTGGCTCGTGCCTTGCGGTAATTTGTGCTGTTTCCGCGGTCCTGAAATAGCTGCCTTTTTTCGGTTGATAAACGCTCGGAGTAGTGCGCGTTGTTGCCGCGGCTTGTGTCCGGCGTTTACCTACACCGGTCGACCTTTCTCCGTTTTTGTAAATTATGTCTATTTGTATTCTCTGTAAATGTTGTGAATTTATTTAGGTATATATTCTTTCTCTCTCTCATTCTCTCTTGGGACTCTCCCTCTTTATTTGTCTGCCTTGAAAGTTTCAGTTCTGTTATGTGTACTACGCCACACGCACTTTTTTTGTTACGGGTGAGGTAGGGTTCAAAATACCTTCGCCTTTACAGCGACTGTTGTCTCCTCTAAATCAATCTCTCCTCTCCTTCTGGGGAGACATCCTTCCCGCGACTACTTTCTGTATAACTTGGGAAGGACCCAGAACGGCATCCATAAAGAGCCAATTCACCCACCATATTCGTAGTCAGCTTTCATGCTATCGGCTCGTCGTCTTGTGTCTCTGTTTGCGAGACTTCGCTTTCTTGCACTGCGTCGAGCTCTTCTTTTTCTCGTAGTACGTCCTCGGGGGATTTCTTCACCTCGCGCTCGACTATTTTGCTGATTATGCTGCTCGGCGCGATGTCGCCAATCTACTTCCTTAGAGCAACTCTTTCCATAAGCCAACTGCTACAACTAAAAAACGTTTGTTCAGCGTCATTGCTCGTTGCTTCACAGTATATGCACTTGGGATCGTTTACCTTATCCATGTTGTATAGGTATCTCCATTTGCCACTCGGTTCGGTGTCCATCAATTTTTCAACCGCAGCATGGCTGGGCATCTCCGTTTCGCCACGCTAGAGATGACGTGTTTCTTCTAGGAGTCCCACGTACTATATCTATTAGTTCCGGGCCATGAGATCGATGGGTATCTCTTCGCTTATCACAAAGATTGTACGACCAGAGGCCGTGCGGTAAGCTGAGGCAACTCTGAGTGCCCCTGTTCGTTGCACAGCTTCCAGTGCTTTGCAATTGGTTTTGCAGTTTAGCGCATCTCCCCATGCTTCGCTGGCATACAGGAGGATCTCTGATGGCGTGGGGAGCTGTGAGTACACTTGGAGAGATCAATATCCACTTCCTATCAAGTCACATGAATTTCGAAGACTACATAAGCTGACTTTCGTATAAATTGCTGTCATTTCTTAATGTACATCTGCGCGAAAATCTTGTTTTATCTAGCAAAATAAGGCGTTTTGTCATTCATCTCATCGCACTTTGAGTTGGTTTGAGCAACAGTTTACCTCCTTTCTTGAATGGCTATCAAATTCTCCAGATCTTAGTCTCAAAAAGAAAGCTGGGCTAAAACTACCGATAAAGGGTGTAATTAAAAGACGCTCAAATTCAACCATAGTCGCACACCATTCAAATACTGAACTCCGCAACCATCAGCCACTTCTTGAAATTAGTTACAGCTTCTGTTGTTATTGGTTTACAACCTACCCATACCTTTTCGGGAATGCTGGTGACCAACATGCATTAACCGTATATAAATTTTGGTCGTTCCGGTAACGTAGCCCCGACTTTAATGAAAACTCAAACGTTTGTGAACCGCCGTCTTAGCCGAATTCTCCGTAACAGGTGGCCCGAAAACTGGATCTCAAATGCGGATCTACTAAACATTGTAGATATAACAATTGAAATTCGAAAAAGTCGAGCCAAGAAGCACCGAGAGATTGGTAACTCCTAAAACAATCAGGCTAAAAAGTCCATTGTATTCAAAGCTCTGGAAAGTAAATGGGTAGATAGTCAAGGAGGAAAGGAAAGAAGTGGTAGGGAGAAAGAGATAGAATAGAATAGAGATGGATACAGAGATAGCTAGCTACTCCTGTGAGAATTTTCCAGATTCTTTGGCAAGTCTGAAAATCTTCTAGTTTGAGTGAACGATTTTTACTCACTCTCATGACATAGAAGCCTAAAATACGTAACCTTGCTCTAGCAAAGGCAGGACACTCAAAGAGAAAATAACCAAAGACTCTGCGCAAACTAGCGTACGAACAGAGCTGCTTTAGACTAGAATCCAAAGGGTGATCATTTGTTCTGGTAACATGCACCCAGTGATCGGTGCGATAGCAATTAATCATCCTCATCATTAGGGACTCAAATACTTCTGATGAATATATTCAGATTTCTTATACGTATGGGCACACCTTTTAGTTATTTTTCGTACAGTTCTTAGATTCCTTGTTTCTTCGACAGAGCTGAAGGGTTTCAAGTAATTAGTGTTTTATTTGAGGTGGATATACTCCTGCTTACATAAATCAAGTAGATTCCGAAATTTTTAACGTGGATTCGGTCAATAGATCTTCAATTCACAATTCCAATTAAAATACTAAATATCAAAAATCACAGGAAAAACTGGTAGCTAATCTTGGCCTAGGACTGCCGAGTTTACATGTCTACTTATTGGCGAATTTTGTGTGATTGTGAATGGAATATCTCATATCCCTCCTTTCATATTAACACTTACACACATATAACATATCCTCATGTTGGTGTCCTTGACGCTGTAAGCGCCTGCTTATATGCTACGCTAATGCCGACCGTTTATCAGTCATGTCACATCTGCCTTAAGCATTTCATGAATAGCGAATTAACTCACCACTGACCAGCAGACTAAGTAACATAAATGTGCGGTCATGTCGATTTAAAGTGCCTACGCACACACAGACAAACTACAAGTATTATACGAGTACGCATGTGTATGTATGTGTGTGTGTTAACGACACTTCGTACATGCGGTTCTCCGTCTAGTCGCCCGCCTGCATTTCCTACACGTAGAAATGTGAGTCGCTTATTACTTTTTCGTATTTGCACTACTGTCCTTTAGTTGCTCGCTTCATCCTTTTTTTGTTTTGCATCTCAGCTTACTTTTCAATCAAAGTCAGAATCAGTCAAATCCAACTGCTGCTACGTGCTTTCAGCAACAACAACAACGGCAAGATGAGCACAAAAAATATAACTGACCAGTCAACTAACGCGCAACTTTGCCGCAGGCGCTCCGTTGCCAACTACGCAAGTGAATGAGCGCACGATTTGACTGACGGCGGACAAGTGTGTGCTGTAAAGTCTAAGGGTTGGTGGGTGTTGAGCGGTGAGTGGCTGTAAGTCGAGTGTTGACTGACTGTCATGGCTTTGGCGAAATTGTAGTTGGTATGCGTGCTGCATAAATGCTTCGATATAAGAGTGTGCGTGTATGCATAAATACATGTGTGCATGTTGAAGGCCACGTTCTCGAGCGCTTGCAAAGGATTTCCTCATTTGCTGGACGGTGGAATTAACTTTTTGACATGTTGCGATAAATGACCAAGTGTCAAAGTGTTAACCAACTGGTGAGTGAGGAGTGTATCTAAATGCAAATTTTTATGTTTGTGTGACTGCGTCTGCTGGTGAATTAAGATGGAGTTAGTAAGCTTCAGATTAGTTAAGAGTTGAGGATTAGGCAAGAAGTAGAAATGAAGAAAAATCTGACAAGCACTTTGTTGGCCACATAAATGAAGGCAATAAATTTAAGACTTCAAGAGAGAATATTTATTTATTTATAAATTTTGTAAACTAAATGTAATTATGTAAATGTATAGAAATGCAGTGGCTTAAGTCACAAGTGGGAAGCAAAGTTTGTAGATTTCTTGTAAGATTTTGTGGAGAATTTATTTCTTTATTCATTCCTTCCTCATTTAAAGTATAATTCAATTAGATTACTAACACTAAAGAGTAAATATAATAAATGGTAAACAATGCTGTGAGATGTCAATGTCACAATTCAAAAAGTGTATCTCTAGCAGGCTTGGCCATAAGCATTTCACTCCCACTACTTC
Source organism: Anastrepha obliqua (assembly GCF_027943255.1). Lineage (NCBI taxonomy): Eukaryota > Metazoa > Arthropoda > Insecta > Diptera > Tephritidae > Anastrepha > Anastrepha obliqua. Next base: position 7,232,552 of record NC_072893.1, read on the forward strand.
TTCAGTGGTATTTAAAACACGAATTTCATCATCACTGAATATTTAGTGATAGTAAAAAAATTGGACACCTTCTTCTGTATTGGCGCGATAACCACTAAAGCGCTTGCACTACCACTAAATATTTATATATATTATATATATAATTGGCGCGTACACCCTTTTTGGGTGTTTGGCCGAGCTCCTTCTCTTATTTGTGGTGTGCGTCTTGATGTTGTTCCACAAATGGAGGGATCTACAGTTTCAAGCCGACTCCGAATGGCAATATTTTTATGAGGAGCTTTTTCATGGCAGAAATATTATATATACACTCGGAGGTTTGCCATTGCCTGCCGAGGGCGACCGTTATTAGAAAAATGTTTTTATTAATTTTGCTTTCACCGAGATTCGAACTAACGTTCTCTCTGTGAATTCCGAATGGTAATCACGCACCAACCTATTCGGCTGCGGCGGCCTAAATATTTATACTTAAATCATAATTGTGAGCAGAAATGTATAATTAGACCGCACCTAATGTACAGGGTCCAGCACTCGAGGTGTAACCAACTTCAGACCGCTCGCCCAGCTAATGCAGGGGCATCAGCTGTCTGTTAGGTGGCTAAATGACAGTTCAGAGTATTGTTTAGAAGCGCGCGGAAGTATTTTCTCGAAAGGAAATGCGGAAAAAGAAAATCAGTAATGGATTTCAAACGTAATAGTACGATTGCATTATATTTGGCTGCAAAATCACCTCGAGTAAATAAAGTTTTTGTGTATCGCACCATTACTAGTTACAATGATACTGGTAGCATCGTGAAACGTCATGGAGGTGGTCATCACAGGACTACAACGTCACGTGAAATGGTTCAAAAAGTGAAGAAGCGACTTCAGCGAAATCCCCGACGAAGTGCCAATCAAATGGCGAAAGAACTGAAAATATCTGATCGTAACATCCGCCGCATACTGAAAAATTATCTCAAAGTCAAGCCTTATAAGATCCAAAAGACGCATGATCTCATACCAAAGCAGCAACAAGTCAGACTTGAGAGAGCGAAGGAGTTGCCTCGATCGGCCGCAAGCGGTAAATTTCCGAACATTGTGTTTTGTGACGAGAAATTTTTTGAAATTGAGTAATTCGTAAACACCCAAAACGATTGGACTTATTTGACCGACCGTTCATATGAGAATTTGAGTCATCGATTGGCCACCAGGAGGCAGCATCCGCCCTAGGTAGTGGTTTGGGCCGCTGTAACCGCAGATGGGCGTCAAGGCAAATGCGAAATATTATCGGTAAAGTATTCTGGAGGCTGCTTTGAAGACGTGGGCAGACAAACATTTCGGTGGCAGACCATGGACGTTTCAAAAGGACTCGGCACCGTCCCACAAAGCTCGAGTGAACCAAGAATGGTTAAAAAACAACGCTCCGAACTTCATAACGTCCACACAATGGCTCTCAAATTCACCAGACGTGAATCCGATGGACCATTTTGGATAGCAAGAACTCCGCGAGTGGTCCAAAATACCTGGAAGTCACATTCGGGCAGCTTGCGACTCTTTTCTGAACCGTCTCACGGCCATAGTCAAGGCAAAAGGTGGTCATATCGAGCAAAAGTATGGTAATTGATTTATAAATAATAAAAGTAATTTTCCAAACTTCCATTCCTTTTTAATACTAATTTTTTAAAAGTACCGTCAGTGAGACTTTGCCTTCTAGGACAATTTACAATTCCGGCAAAGGAAAAAAAGTTCTACTAGAACAGTAGCAGAAAAAGGTGCGTTGTATTTTAAAAGCATGTCTTTTTATAACAGGAAAGAATCGTCATTGAGGTAAAAAATTACTTCGCTGGCAATAGCTACGCCATGGGAGTCTGTTTATATATTGATTTTCATATGAAAAAATTAAGTTACAACAATTTTAAAAGTTAGTTTTTTTAATCGAATGCCTGTGGACTCTTCATCTAGTTGGGGAAATGTTGTATTAGGTTGTTTAATAAGTGCGATAAGAAAAACACAATTTTATGGCCTGAAATACACTTTATTATTTAGTATAGTCCCCTGAACATCAATACACTTGCTCCAACGAGATTTGAATTTATGAATTTCATTCCTGAAGTGAGAATCTGAAAGCGCTGCAAAGTACCCTTGCACAGCTGTTATTATCACATCCTTTGATGAAAAACTGTTTTTTGAACTGGTGATCACTGTAACTTAAAAACCGCGTGGTAGATTTTAATTAAATTTATACTGCTTTTGAAAGACATAAAAAACTCGTGCTTGATTGAAGGATTTTTTTTCAAAAATTTCGATTTTTTTAAACAATTAATTGTCGGTTTTTTTCTCGAAAGTCAGAAAAATATAATACAATAAAAAAAGCTTCGATCAGATACAAGATTATCTATTAATAAAACTAATTTCTCTTGTCCGATGGGTTTTAGATGAATCTCCAAGGATTTGTGATGATCACCGCAAGGGACTTCTGGAGTCGCGGACTCCACACAAACAGCGATAACTTTTACAATTATCTTTTTTTTGAAATTTTGCTAAAGTCAAGGGGAAATATGATATTATTAATGCTATGTTTTTTTTGTTTTTTTTGTAAAATAAAGTAACTGACTAGCAAAAAAAACAAAATATTTAAAATCATAATTTTTTCGCGCCTCTGACTACCTAACCCTTTAAGAAAGTTAGGGCGAAGACCAATTTACCCCAGCTTTTTAAGTCGTATTCTATGGCAGACTCTACCGCACGCTTTCGCTGTATATGACATTGGACTGTTGGCCTGTTTAAAATTGTTTTAACACAAAATTTGCGAGTAAAGCTGAATTCGTAGGAGTAGCTTTAACAAACGGCGATATGAGACTTGAAATTTGGAAGAGAATCAAACCATGAACCAGTTTTTCAAAGAGTTTAGGTATATTAGAGATTTTGCAGATCGGGTGATAGTTTTGAACCTCCGACTTGCTTCCAGACTTATGTCCTGGTGTGATTACAGATTTTTTGGTAGTTAGTTTGGATTAGAGTTCACTAAGCAGCTGTAAACATCCTTTGTGATGTATAGCAATATTTTCCGAATACATTTCTTTAACCTCTATTTGGCAAATCTACTGAGCTAGTCCAATGAGATTATGTCTCGTTTCTTGTGACATTATGTCTTATGACGTATACATAAAAATGAAGCATATTTTCATAAATTTATTCATTTCGCGTAAATTTCATTTTAAAATATAATTCAAAAACTCCCGCTACATATCCTTTCTTCAGGCCATTGCGCGACCTTCTTCGCCGTTTCTTTTTCCAACATCAGTTTCTCGTCACGCACCTAATTTTTCACTTTTGTTAGCGTAAATAAATTGAATTGTGGCGTCTGAAATACTTCTATGTGCGTATTTATGTATGTATGTATGCGCGTTGCTTGACTGGAGTATATGACGGCGCTGTGATGTTGCGTGAAAGAACTGCCGCATTTTAAAATACAAGGGATAAATCTGCATATTAAACAGTGGGAAAAAAGAATACGTAGATTCTTTAGCTTTTGATTGCGTTCATTGTTGTTGTTGGTTATATATTTGCGTCTTTGGGCGTACACATCTGCTGCAGCTGCATAAACAGAGAATACATACTTTTAGAAGCTTTTCTTATATTATATTTATTTATTTTAATAATCTGCAGTAGAAACGGCCTTACAGACTAGAAACAAATGTAAAGAAAAGCAAGCCAAATTTGGCAACTATAATATTAGTAATCAATATGAAAACAATATTAAGTAACTAAGTTTAAATTTTTTACAAAATTAGATCTAGATAAAGCAAAATCAAGCAGGCTGGAATTAGACTATAAGTTATAGTCTCTAAGTGCACGAGCGATGGGTGCATTACTTGCAAATTTAGTCTTAGACTTTTCTCCATAAAAATAGTAAAAATTGCGAAGACTTGTGGAGCATTAAAGCTTATCCGCTCAAGTAGAACTGGACAGACGAGGATGCCATTAACTACATTGAAAATAGAAGAAAGTGAAAGGACTGTCCTTCTCTTTCCAAGCGATTCTAGATTAATTAGCTTTAGCCGAGAATTATAGAAAGGAACAGGCGACTCGAATCGTAAGGAATGTAATGCCTGCAAACAATTCTAAACGCGCTCAATTCAATTTATTGAAAATATCTCGTGAGGTCCCCCAATCATAACAACAAATACTAATTGAGCCAAACAAGAAGCCGTAAACAGCAGTTTATAGGTATACGGATCAGAAAATTCAGATGTATTGCAACGGATAAAGCTTAGATCCGAATACGATTTTGAAAGAATAAAATTAATGAGACCACTCAAAGAAATCGTATTGAGTAACTCTATTACACTTTGTAGTACATTATTAGAAATAGTGTAGGATGTACTGAAAATGTACTGACGCCTCGAAAATGTTAAATGGAAACATATTTTAATATTTAAGGACAGATGCGATCTTTTGCACCAACGATGAATATTGTTCAAGTCGAGTTGAAGCTTCTGAGCGTCCAATGAGTCTTTAATAGATGTGAACACATTTGAAATCATCCGCGACGAACAAGAAATTCGAAAAGGTAAAATTTTTGCTTATGTAATTGATAAAAAATACTAAAAGAAGTGGCGCTAAGATACTCTCCTGGGGGACACACCGTCTGTCCGTCAAATATGACTTAAGCCTTTGCCGAAAGGTGGAGTTAAAGCCCAAGCGACACTGTCAAATGCGACAAGAGAAGTCAGTGTAAACGCAATCAACTTGGAGTCCTTTAGAAAACGATGAAATGCAAAATTCTCTAAAAACAGCAAGATTCGTAGTTGAAGAACGGCCAGTTGCAAAATCAAGTTGGTTTGGATTAATTAAAGATTTATCCGCAAAATAAATGTTGTCCCTTACAGTGCATTCAAAATGTTTAGAAGTGCTCGATAGCTCAGAAATCGGCCTATAACTGCGAACATCATTGTTTCTTCCCCTTTTAAAAAAAGTTGTGATGATTGTGAACAACAAGGGGCCGTAGATAAAGAATTATTAAAAATAATCTCCAGAGGAATCGATAAGGAGAGAGCTTAGAGGGGTTCAAATCAATTTTGGAATTAAGAGATGAAATAAATATACAAAAATTCCTGAAAATTATATTTTTAACCATTTTTGAAAATCTATACTGGCTAAATTTGTCGCTTATGTGATGTGCCCTTCTAAGGAAAGGAGTTCTTATGTCATCGACTTAATCAAGGCGCAATACGAGGCTTTTCGTTCGGAGCCCATACGAACTGAAGCGAGCGTGAATCAGGGCTGCATCTTATCACTGCTTATTTTGTTGGCCGTCACTGATGAAATTTTAACTATAAGTTATAATAAAGAATTTTGAAGATTAAGAAAGCAAAATATAGGGTATGGGAATAAGTTTCCCTTCTTTCTTAGCCAAAGTTACGAATTATTTAAACAATTACATAATAGAGGATATTATGTGAAGTATGTGCCATTGGAAGCCACAACTTTACTCCATTTTTCAGGCACATACGGATTCATCTGCCGAAAAAGTCGAGTTTTTTTTTACTTGATCCATTCATTGAGCCAGTTTGCGATGCTCTCGTAAGAAGTGAACCGCTCTCCAATAAGGTCTAACTGCATTGATCGGAATAGATGGTAATCCGAATGTGCAATGTCGGAGGAATATGGCGAGTGAGGTAAGATTTCCCAATTGAGTCCCTCTAAATATTTCTGGACCGATTTGGCAACGTGTGGCCTGGTGTTGTCATGCAGAAAAATCAGTTTGTCATGTCTACCGTCTCATTCCGGCCGCTTTTCTTTGAGAGCCCGATTCAAACGCATTGGATGCAGTCGATAACGATCACCAGTGATGGTTTTATATGGTTTAAGGAGTTCAGAATAGATGACACCCTTCTGATCCCACCAATTGGACAACATAACCTTTGAAGCAAGATTTTTTTTCGCTGTCAATGGACGTGGCTCACTTAGTAGGCTCCAACATTTTCGACAGATAATCGTAATAGATAAATTTTTCATCGTCAGTGACGATGCAATGCAGAAAACCTTTCCCTTCGCGTTCCTTATCACTCACGCCGAAATTGCCACTTTGGAAGTGTCGAAACCACTCTTCACAAGTTGTTGATCAAGTTAATCAATATACGATACGTTTCAGCTGCACTTTTCTTTAAAAGGTAATAATGAACTTCCCGCAAATGCTATTTTTTCGGGACGAACGTAGACATTTGACGTCAGATAAAAAACATACGCTTCAAATGAGTGTCAAATATTGCGATCGAGACCTCACATATACACCTTCAAATCTCCCGTATATTACTAAAGCGAACACAAAAATAGTATCAGCAGCGACACCTCTTTCTCGAGGGTGGAAACTTATTCCCATAGCCAATACGTGACAATGATCGTGAATGGCGCGTCCTTTAGCATTGGAGAGAACAGCATTGGCAAAGTGAGCGGCTTTCAATATCTTGGAATCCACTTTACGGCAGATGGGAGATGCAAAACGGAAGTTTTTACAAGGTTGCAGAAAGCAAGACACGCATTTGCTAGTCTCGAACCGGTGGCTGTCCAAACACTGTCCCACTTACATCGACAATGCCAACAAAAACAAGTTACGCAAGAAAACGGAAAGCGCAAATGGAAGTGGCTCGGCCATACACTTATCAGCAAGCAAGAAGCCAGACTGGAAGCTCCAAGGTCGGCGGTACCGCGGCAGACCTAGGGGCACATAGCGCCGTTGCATTGAGAGCGAAATAAAAACTGTGAACAAAAACCGGACGTAGCAGCAAGTAAAAGCAAAAGCAGGGAACAGAGCGGAGTGGATAAATTTTGCTTTGGCCCTATGCTCCGCTACGGAGGTCGAGGGACTATGATGATGATGATGAGGAAATTTGCCGCACCGAGAATTTTTCTTCCAATTATTTTGAAGAGACGAAAATTTTGTATTAGCAGATTTGGGTTCCACGTGCCAATCTATACAAAATAACTTGCCGAACTCATATTTCCGTTTTAGAGACAGTCCACTTCTTCTCTCAGTCACTTTAAGCTAAAGGCTTACAAATAAATTATTACTACTACCGCAAAGTCAATCGGCTCTATCTTTAGTCTAATTGAAATTTAATTGGAAGTAGACATTAATTGCTTACCCGAATTTTATTCTGGCTTCCACTGCGTGTTGTAATTATTTTGACATTTTGTTTTGATTATAAATATAATACTGAAATTACTTTTGGAAAATTTTACCTGTATCTTATTTCACAATTTGAGCCTGTCGTGGGCGTGTAAAAATATTTATATTACTGTATGTACATACATATTAGTACACGAGTATACGAGGTGTGTTAAAAAAGAAAGGTGAATGTTCAAATTTCGCGGGCTACGTACATTCGGAAAATTATGGAAAAGATTGACCTGGGCCGTCACATAACTGCCATGACATCGCCAAGGCACTAAACATTCATCATCAAGCGGTTTTGAACCATTTAAAAAAGGCTGGTTACAAAAAGAAGCTCGTTGTTTGGGTACCACATGAATTGTCTGTGAAAAATTTAATGGACTGAATTAACATCTGCGATTCTTTGCTGAAACGAAATGGAATCGAACCATTTCTGAAGCGAATGGTAACAGGAGACGAAAAGTGGATCAAATACGACAATAATATGCGAAAACAAATAGTCGCAAAGCCAGGATTGACGCCTCGAAAGGTTATGCTATGTGTTTGGTGGGACTGGAAAGGAGCTGCTCCAGCCTGCTCGAACGATTGATTCTACATTTTACTGTCAACAACTGATGAGATTGAAGCAAGCAATCGAAAAAAACGGCCAGAACTGATCAGCAGAAAGGTCGTCGTCTTTCATCAGGACAACGCTAGGCCACACACACCTTTGATGACTCAGCAAGAACTGGGAGAGCTTGGCTGGGAAGTTTTGATGCATGCACCATATAGCCCTGATCTTGCACCATCGGACTACCATTTGTTTCGGTCAATGCTGAACTCCCTTAATGGAGTAAAGTTGGCTTCAAGAGACGCCTGTGAAAATTACTTGTCGCAGTTTTTTGCCGAGAAACCATAAAAGTTTTACACTGATGGAATAATGTCTCTAGAAGAAAAATGGCAAAGGGTGGTCGACCAAAATGGTACATATGTATTTGGTTTAATAAAGTTCATTATAAATATAAAAAAAAATGAGTTGAAGTTTGATTAGAAATACAAAAGAACTTTTTCGACTACCCAATATCTGAGGGGGACTGCTTTGAAGTGCATGAAATAGAAATTGATGAATAAATAAATATTTTTTTAGAAAAACGAAAATTCACCTTATTTTTTGAACACTCCTCGTATTTATGAAAGAACTCATGCAACTTTAATGGGAGTTACCTCGAAGTCCATACATTTGATTCAATCTAGTTGCTCAGAATTAATTGTTTTTTTTGGTCTAATTTATTCATTAAAATTACTAGCAATTTAAATCTCGCTTTGATGAAATTAAAGAAAAATCAACTCCCAGATGTGAGATTTTTGTAAGCAAATGCATGCAAATTGCCATAATCAAAATGTAATTAAGCAGTGAATTAAATAACAACTTCCACTCATAAACTTAAATTTATCAACACCAAATGTGTGTACGTGCGTATGTATGTGTTTACGTATGTATGTATGTGTGTATGTATCACGATGGAAATGTGTGGCCATCCCTTCTATACACTGATGCATTATCAAGTTTTCAGAATTGCCGAAATGATGGTTTAATTAACACATTAATGTCTGAGTGGCCTACACACATAGCCACATAAACATATAGTATGTGCATACTCATATCCACACATATACGTATGTACAAAAATGCATTCATGAGTATTAGCAATGTAATTTCAACATGTTTGTAGACATTTGCATGAGTATGAGTAATTTAATATCTACCATTCGATGCAATACGGCTAATCACAATAATTCAATTGAATTCTATTCATACTGAAATTTCTATGGAATGCTTTGCTGTAAAAGTATGTCAAATTATATTAGGGCGACCTGTACTTAGAAACTTGGAAAACTTGTTTATTCGATTTTAATGATTCTGATGTTTTCGGGAAGGGGTAAGATTCGGTAAGGCCATAATGAAATTATTAAAAAAATCGTTTTTTTTGCTTAGGTTTTGGTTAGGGGTAGTCAGAGGCACGAAAAAATAATGATTAATAATTTGGCCTTCGAAAAAATCACTCCACAATCGACCAAGTTCAAAAGGTTGTTAGAACCATAGAGTGTGCGATAGAGGAAAATAAAATTTGCACAGCGGTGTTTCTTGACGTCTCGCAGGCGTTTGACAAAGTTTGGCATACGGGCTTACTCCACAAACTAAAATTGATTTTGCCCAGGAATTATTGCGAAATCCTTTCTTCCTAACTTGATGGCAGGTACTTTCGTGTCAGACTTGAAAACGCCTATTCTTCATTAGAAAAAGCAAGCGCGGGGTACCTCAAAGAAGCATCCTAGGCCCTCTCCTGTACCTCTTGTATACCTACGTATGACTTACCGGTTCACAAGCCACACGTTACCGCAACCTTTGCAGATGACACGGCTATCCTAGCAGTTGGAGAAGTAATCGCGATTACAACGACGAAATTGCAATCCGCGGTGAGTTCTATTGCAACATGGGCAAGAAAATGGGGTATCAAACTAAATAATTCAAAATCCGTGCACATTTTATTCGGCCTCAAAAAAACAATTTACAAGCCAGTCTACATAAACAGCGTAAATATACCGTACGTCAACGAGGCAAAATATCTCGGAATAACCCTTGATGCTAAACTGCGTTGGAGGGCGCATGTCAAGAAAAAGCGTGAAGAGCTGACATGAAAAACAAATAGCCTTCTTTATCTTATTGGCAGACACTCTACTCTGTCAACGAACAACAAACTACTGCTATATAATCAAATTATTAAACCGGTCTGGACGTATGGCATTCAGGGGATGCTCAAGCGAATCTTGCATGACTATTATCCAACGATTCCAAAATAAAGTGTTGCGCAACATCGTCAATGCTCCATACTGTGTGAGAAATCTCGACCTCCATCGTGATCTTGGTACGCTACTCGTCACTGACGTGGAGTATGCCATGGCTCACAGACAACGTTTAAGTACACATATCAGCGCCGAAGCATTTATTGGCTTTGCTTCAGCCAAATACTCATCGTCAGCGGCTCAAACGTAAAACATTTTTAGACCAGATGGGCACTCAGTAGCAGCTGTACCTTATATATTTATACATACATAATCAATTTATGAATATTGAGGCATCTTTGTTTTTCCTTTTTTAATATATTGGGTAGTCGAAAAAGTCTTTTCGTATTTCTAATCAAACTTCAACTCATTTTTTTTATATTTATAATGAACTTTATTAAACCAAAAATGTACCATTTTGGTCGACCACCTTTTGCCATTTTTCTTCTAGAGACATTATTCCATCAGTGTAAAACTTTTGTGGTTTCTCGGCGAAAAAATGTGACAAGTAATTTTCACAGGCTTCTCTTGAAGCCAACTTTACTCCATTAAGGGAGTTCAGCATTGACCGAAACAAATGCTAGTCCGATGGTGCAAGGTCAGGGCTATATGGTGGATGCATTAAAACTTCCCAGCCAAGCTCTCCTAGTTTTTGCCGAGTCATCAAAGATTTGTGTGACCTAGCGTTGTCCTGATGGAAGACGACGCCCTGCTGATCAGTTCTGGCCGTTTTTTTTCAATTACTTGCTTCAATCTCATCAGTTGTTGACAGTAAAGTGTAGAATCAATCGTTCGAGCAGGTTGGAGCAGCTCATAGTGGATGATTCCTTTCCAATCCCACCAAACACAGCATAACATTTCGAGGCGTCAATCCTGGCTTTGCGACCATTTGTTGAGCTTCACCATGATCTTTTTCGCACATTATTGTCATATTTGATCTATTTTTCGTCTCCTGTTACCATTCGCTTCAGAAATGGTTCGATTTCATTTCGTTTCAGCAAAGAATCGCAGATGTTAAATCGGTCCATTAAATTTTTCACAGACAATTCATGTGGTACCCAAACATCGAGCTTCTTTTTGTAACCAGCCTTCTTTAAATGGTTCAAAACCGTTTGATGATGAGTGTTTAGTGCCTTGACGATGTCATGACAGCTTATCTGACGGTCCTGGTCAATCTTTTCCATAATTTCATCAACTTTTTCAACGATAGGTCGACCGGAGCGAGGTGCATCTTTCACATCGAAATTTCAATAAAAATTGCCGTTAGTATCCTTATTTAGTTGTACTAGTTGTAATTTCTAAACGATATTCTTTTTATACTTTAAGATGCGTTAATAAAAAAAAATAATAATAATAATTTTGTTTTGCTAGTCAGTTGCTTAATTTTACAAAATTAGCCAAATTAAAGAAAAAAATTAATAATTGCAAAAGTTATCGCTGTGTGTGTGGAGCCCGTTTCTGCAGAAGTCCCTTGCGGTGATCATCACAAGTCCTTAGAGATTCATCTAAAATCAATCGGACAAGAGAAATTAGTTTTATTAATAGATAATTTTGTACCTGCTCGAAGCTTTTTTTCAAAATTAACAATATGGTGGAAATATTTTTCAGATTTTTAAGCTTAAACTAGAGGTATAAATCAGCTGCATTAACCAATCTCAAGGGCAACACTGCATTCCATTAGTGGTGCCATACTTTATTGTCATATTTTTGTGAACAGATTTTTAGAGGTGTGCTCTTTGGCAAATCGTTATTCGGCTCTGAGCGAATTCGACGGAATCAGTTGATGATCTGGCGCCACTTGGGATGTGTTTACAAAAAAAACTGAGATTGTGTTGGTGAAATATGAAAAAAATCACTCACCCGTTGCCGTCTGAACAATGACTGATTGATCGAGTGTGTGAATAAAGGTGAAATGATTGTGCAGAGGCAGCCAAAGCTCTCCTCACAATTTTCTTTCTCACCACAGTTAAAGAGCAAACCTGGGAAATCTGTTATCTGTCATAGTCATAATCGTAACCATAGACATCAAGGCGAATTGGGTATCTAAGGTGTCGCCATTAAAAAGTAGTTCCTGCATTTTTGCGATTTTCACAAGTCAGACGACAGCTCCGTTCGCAATACAAAACAAACAAAAGTAGGAGAAATTTTGTGGAATCCAGCGGGACAAAACTGCACTTTGCTCTTGGAATGCATGCATCTGTGTTTCAAGCGGCGGTGTATGCAGTTCAAGAAGCGATGAACTTTGTTGTGGAAAAACGATGGAGAGGTGTGTCTGCAGCGACAGCCAAGCTGCACTTATGGCCTTAGACAGCCCTCCAACCACATCAGGGGTAGTCAAGTTTTGTAAATCCAGGCTAGACTATGTCGCGGGTAACGAGGCCTCTGACTCCTTAGCTAAGATGGGCTCTGAGGCCAACTTCTTAGGTAGTGTAGTATAAGTATACATAATGCCTTCTCGAACCTACATTTTTATGCCTGCCGAAGGGCGGCCGCTATTAGAAAACACTTTTTCTATCACTTGGCTGTTTCATGCACAGAGATTCGAGCCTATGTATTTGCGAATGTTAGTCACGCACCAACCCATTCAGCTACGGCGACCATCCATCTTCACATAGGTGTAAGTAAAATTTATTGCTTTCGAAAAGTACGGACCACCCTAATGTACACATTTGTTCCTAAATATGCTGTAATAAGCTTTTTAGTTTATTGTCAAATTCAAAATTTGGGAACTTAATGAATAGTTGGGCTGAAAAAGTCAGTAAGTAGTGGGTGCTAGCCGGTTACATACATATATATACGTGTGTGTGTCATAGATTTGCTCTGTGTATGCCCATAGTCTATTGGGCGAATTTCACGTTGATGGCATTTTTATGAAGCTCCGAACCGAAAAGCAATAATGGTATATTTGGTCATTACATATACAATAAGCAAGTGTAAATATGTATGTATGTAAATATATATGTATGTGTATATGTGCATAGACCTGGGCAATAATCGCTTATGAGTATATCGAAGCAGTAGGATTGATATTCTGAAATCATTAAGTTTCATTCACACACAAATAAACATCAACATGCATTCACGGAAATCTGTGTGTGAATAATTACGCAACACGCACACTCGCACACACGCACACAAGTTCATAATTCATAAAATAAAAGCGTGTTATTGTCATTCACATATGAATATTTGATGACTCACCCAGTATGGGAATGTTAAATTGAATTTTCAATTTGGGTTATTAAATTCCACTCAAGCAAGCGAACGGTGTGTGCATGTGTATGTGTGTATTTGAATCCTGTTGACACTACGAAATGCATGCCTAATGACTTTTCGATAAGCCATAAAACAACAACAAGAGACCCGAAAATAAAACGCTTAAAAATAAATTGCCAGCCAGCAGTTTTGGTTAGTTGATAGATAAATCTGCACGCATATCCTTCAAGTACGTTGCCAGCAGTTTGCCTATATATATTTACTAAATATGTGTACGTATGTGTGTCACATGGCATCCGGCTTGAGTTGGCAAGCTTATCGTTACTTACAAATGAGCTGCGTTTAAAATTAAGACAGTCCCATGAAAATATAGTAAAAGTTCTATGCCACACATTTCGTGACTGTCTGCAAACTGGTGAAAAACTGATGTGGAGTGGGTCAAGAAAGGTGAATACTTACTAAGAGAGGGCGTTGCTACTTCCGTTTCAATCTTTCATTTCAATTTTTTCAGAATTTTCTATATACTATAAATTAGTAGAAGCCTTAAGCATGTCACTGGGCAATGTACTGAAGTATTGGGTTTCAGAAAGCTGTGTGCACAATGGGTTGAGTGCCGTATTCGCTAATAATGGAACAAAATTACATTCGAATACCACTTCCTCAGAAATGTTTAGAGTGTTTTCGGAAGGATTAAGTCGATTCTGTGTGTCGATTCATCTTTATGGACGAGACTTGGGTCTATCACCATGATAATAAATCCGAGACAAGAGGCTAAATAGTGGTGTGGGTTTTTGGGAAGCGAAAGAAAATTTGTTTGTGGATTATTTGCAAACTGGTAAAACCACGAATTCTGGTTATTATTGTAATCTTTTAGAGCTTATAGTTTGAGGATAAAAAAATAAGATGAGGAATGTACGACGAAGCCAGGATTTCATATAAAGCTAACACATTCCAGAATATGTCTTATTTGGCATGAAAAGATACTTTCTCAGCAGGTCAATGAATTCGTGACAGATCTTCCTAAGTAGTAGCGAAGAAAATTAATAGAAATTTTTTTTATTTCCATTAAAAATTTTTAGACCACACCCGCTACATTGAACATACACAAACAGCGAGCCAGTTTGTAAAGACAAAAATCTTTTTCACCACGATAATGTACGATGGCACAAGAACATTTTGACAATCGCTAAAATTCATGAAATAAAGTTTGAATTGTTGGAGCACCCGCCGCACTCACCAAATTTGACCTCTGTTTCCAGTCCTAAAAAAAATGCATGCGTATTTTACAGCCCTTCCAAATTCCCACTTCGGGGATGAAGTTCATAAATTGGAATCTCGTTGGAATAAATATTTGATGTTCAGGGAGACTATACTGAATAATAAAGTGGATTTCAAACCATAAATTTGTGTTTCTCTTATCGAACCGCAAAACTGAGTTAACAACCTACAACCATACAACAATGACCTCGTCCCGCAATTGTTTTTCCTCTTTTGGTGCTAAATTATCGAATTTATGGCCGTTTATTCATACAACCAACAAAGTAAGCTTCACTGATCGAGTCGACTTTGAAATAAAACTAACTTTAAAAATAATTTTGTTTCAACCATTTTCAAGACTCGTAATACTGATCTGTAAAAGCAGCTGTTACTTGGCGCATACACCCTTTTTGGGTGTTTGGCTGAGCTCCTCCTCCTATTTGTGGTGTGCGTCTTGATGTTGTTCCACAAATGGAGGGACCTATAGTTTCAAGCCGACTCCAAACGGCAGATATTTTTATGGGGAACTTTTTCATGACAGAAATACACTCGGAGGTTTGCCATTGCCTGCCGAGGGGCGACCGCTATTAGAAAAATATATTTTCCTTAATTTTGCTGTTTCACCGAGATTCGAATCTACGTTCTCAATACACAATAGAACAACGCGTTCAAATTATTCAAACTTATTATGGAAATGGTCGGTCTTTAAGAACAACATAACGCAAAATTCGTAATTTTTTCGGTGGAAGTAATCATCCGAATGAATCGGTAATTCAAGGGTGGCTGAAAAAAAATTTGTGATATTTGAGTGATGTCATTTTTCACTTAAAATTGTTAAGCGCCGTATTTTTAATGAAATTAATAAAATCTGAAAGAGCTTAGGCGCGTCTTTTGAAATTTAAAGAAAGACCAAAAATGGTTTCGTCTAGGAATTACTCTGACAACTAGGTGTCGCTTTTGAAGATGCTTCTTATATTAGTTTTTAAGGTGTATGCATTTTAGAAAACATAATAATGGCAAGAAATACTTAGAGATGGTCGCTGCTGCTCGAGCTAGCAGATGCCGGCGTCACATGTACGATGGAAGAGTCTTGTCGGGGCCATATGCTCCAGAGCGGAGTGAACAAAAAAAAAAAAAAATTAGAAAAAAATCTATGCATAAGCATATTACTCCAAAAATAATCTTGACTTGGTTCCAAAATATTCAGTATTTTAATTAATAATTTCAGTAATTAAAAAATATTACTAAAAAAGCTTAAGTAAAATAAGAAAAAAAAAAAACCAAAGACATTAACAAAAAACCAAAATTAGCTACGAATCCGATAGGGAATGGCTCAGTAATCAATATATAGAGCTTTCACGAAGCTGTCTAACAAAAAAATTCATTTTTTAAAGGCCTTTACTAGTTTAAGGTTTGTAAGGGGTTATTCACGTATGAATACATAACTTTTGGGTTAGATTCGACAAGCTGTTCTTCGGAGCCGTTCAGTTCACTCGGTGGCTACAGAAATCTACTTTAATACTCCAAAAAGATTTATTCATTTCAATTCCTACTTATCCTTATACCATCTCGAGTTTTTGACGAATCCAATCAAACCTTCCAATGAAACTCTACCTAAAGAGTCAAGGGCTTCTACTTTAATACCCAGAAAAGCTATACCCATTTCAATTCCTTCATTACCTTACATAATTACTAGTTTTTGGCGGGTCCGATCAAACCTTCCTATGAAATTCTAAAATACCTAAGAGTTCGGGGCCTCGAAGATGCGGTCTTTGAGAAATCTAAATTGCTAACTAGACTCTAGCCTTACTTACCTCTGCAGCTACTGTAAAAATTGTTGTATCCAGTTCTCCTTTAATCATCTATTGAAAAGCTATTTTTTCGAGTTCTTCGAGTGTTGTTTACAGTGAGCGTGATATCCTGAAGATGTCTATATAAGCCCACTTGTTGTTCGAAGGTAGATAGGTAGGTCAGATGGCGAGAGTGGCACGAGTACACTACAAGTAGAACTGTCTCAAACTATCCTCAAACGAGGGAACCGCAAGCGCCTAGCCGCCAGACCCAGGTATTTGCTAAGAAAGTGTTCAACTGTTTCAGACGTCCAAGCTTTTCCTCATGAGTTCCTATCACCCAGAGACCAGTGAATACGGTTATGAGTTCGGAAATTGTGGGATCCCCAGCACTTTAAGTGTCCTGCTTCTGTCGCACTGGGGTACTAAAAGCCCTCGCTAACCCACGCTGCTCTTCGAAATCAGTCGGTGAATGTAAGACAAAACTGAACAGTGTTGCAAAACACTACAAACTTTGTCTTATTTGGGTGCCTGGACACTGTGGTATTACAGCGAACGAGTTGGTTGATGAACTGGCTAATGAAGGCTTTACGAGCTTACCACTAGGCCCAGAATCATTTCTAGGCGTCAATTCTGCATCGATTCCACTCTGAATTCACGACCTCATGTGGTATACTCATAGAAGACGTTGTTCTGAGTTGAACTCCTGCAGAGTAGCCAAGTGCTTTGTGAAAGAACCAAACAGGAAATTGGCGACATTTCTCATAAAATTTAGTAGGAAGAACCTGAAAGTACTGATGGGTGTAATCACAGCGCAAAACGCATGTGGTCAGCATTGAGTTACCATGGGACCATAATATGACTATCCTGTCGTGAGAATGAGGACTCTGAGAACATTTTCTCTATAGCTGTCCGGTGCTTTCTAGAAGCAAGCATACCTGTAGGCTGTTGGGGTGTGACGTACTGAGTATGGATAAAGTTCATACTTTTCCTCTTTCAGATCTGTTAAGATTCATCAATGGATCCAAAATATTTGCGGAAGAGTGACCTCAAACCAACTTTCCTGCTTACTATCCATATTTTAACTATCCTGACTCTCTATTCTATCTATTGTAATCTGGTCGGGTGTAGTACAATGGTCTTCCTGATTGACTGCTTGGACTAGTCCAGCTCCGATACAGCTAATCTAATCTAAATGTCTCATAAGATGCACTTTTTAAAGTACATCTTCAGAGCAGCCAGAGACTGGTTCCATGCCGAAATGGACAAATTTTACGCTACTCTGTATACCTACAAACCGATTTCCCATGAGGTATTACGTAATATCTATAATACATAAAAATATATGCGCGTGTTGGATGTGTGCTGTGCGTTTTCCTTATCTCATTCTTCTTCTTGTCGCTGCTGTTGCTGCTGTCGATTACTTCATTACGCCTTGAAGGATACAAAAATTACTCATAAAGTAAAATTGCTCAAGAAATCAGGCAGCATAAAGTTAAGCCAAGGCATTTGCCGTTTGGCCGTTATCGAAACAGATATAGGATTCACACACACACACACACTACACAACATATTTATTATTGAAATACCAAAAAAAATAAATAAAAAAACAACATTTAAATATACTGTTATGTGTATGTGGGCATTGATATGGTATGGTCGTCGGTTCGGATCGACTGTAATAAAAGTAAAAGATGCAAGTTTGTGCCATCGATGGCGCCAGCCGCAAATAAATCCTTTAGGCACTCGTTTTACAAGAGAAAGCGCCCTATATGCACACACACACATATACACATCAGAACACACTTAGCTGAGTGTATGTATATGGGTGTGTGTGTGTGTTGAGCACATTTGAGTTGAGTATACGAGTATAGCCCCACCGCAATCATTCAGCCGTAAGGCAATCTAAACAATTTCCTACTTTTACCAGCTTCATTACTGACTATAAATAAATCGATTTTGTGCTTCTTATCCTTTAAGCGAATATGTGCCGGTTTCACCCTCGCACACTATCTAGGTTACCCTTCCAATCGCATTCATACATCTTTTCATTCCGCCAGCGAGCGCCGCGGCTCATCTATCGAGGCAAGAATGATCAAAGTCGGTTTTGCAATAAAAATTGGTACGATGGATGCGCGCAGAAAAAGGAGGCGCACTGCGAAGAGAGATAGTAGAATTCTGAAGAAAAAAATGTACATACTTAGATACAACTGAAATTGTGTTGCATGTATTTTGTTGCATACGGAAATCTTATATATACAACCATATTGGATTGGAACAAATAGAAATAATATAAAATCATTGGTTATTTCGTATTTTCGTTGCTTTTTTTCTCAAGCCAAAAAATCGCTATATCCTCAGAAAAGCGGAACAACAACAACTCCAGTATTGGCAGACATTAAAGTGATAAGGACATGCTGAGTATGTGAAATTTTGTTTAATGAATACTCATTTTATTCTGGATTATTTGTGAATCTTTTTAGTGCTCGCTTTCTTCACTTTGCTCTCTGTTAAAAGTCAAAATAAATAAATTCTGGGCTTATTACACTGAAATGTGGTCGAATATTTGGCAACATTCAACAACAACATTTCATTCTAACTCAAGCAATCATTTGTTTGTCTGAAATTTATTTAGAAAAGAAAAAATCACTTGCATGCACACAAAACAGTTATAAAGTTTGCAGAAAGCGTTGACAGTGCAACAAATCTCACTTTTTTATCAGGCATGAAAAAATATGCATACGAAGTCAATCAAAGTTCTTCAAAAGTACACTCAGAGCCTAGAATTCGAAGAAATCTTCTAAACTAAATGCATTTGATATAGACATTACGGTATGAAACGAAAGGAATTTATAAACAAAATACAAAAAAAAAATAAATAACTTAGAAATATCATTGAAGATTTTCATTTAGGGTTAAAAAAACAATTTTTTTTTAAAGGTGCCAAAATTTTATATTACCAGCTTTTTTACTTCCATTTTAAAAATAAGCTACGCAATTTATTACATTTGGATAGAAATATGACAGTAGAAATGAATGTAGATGAAAAACTAGGGGTTTTAGATTAGATTAGATTATATTTGTGGGGGTTGGACAAGTCCAAGCACTCAGTCAGTAGACCATTGTACTAAACCCGGATAGATTTCAGTAGAAAGAATAGGGATAGGAAAGATAAAGACTGGGTGGTAAGACGGATAAATTAGTTTGAGGTCACTCTTCCACAAATCTCTTGGATTCATTGAGATATCTTAAGGGATCCGGAAGAGGAAGAGTTTAAAATTTATCCATACTCAGTATAACACAACCCAATATCCTAAGTCTGATTCTGGAAAATGCCGGACAATTACGGTATCGCCATCCTCAAGACAGGATAGACATATCGGGCTGACGACGACCCCCTTGACAGCCATATGCTGACCACAGGCGTTGTGCCTTAAAATTACATCCACCAGTACTCTCAGGTCCTTTCTGCTGAGTTTGAGGAGAAAGGTCGCTATTTTTCTGTTTGGTTCTTTCACAAATCACTTGGCTGCTCTGCACGAGTTCAACCCAGACCAACGTCCTCTATGGGTAGACATCATGAAGTCGTCAATCCATAGTTGAATCGATGCGGAATTGACACCTAGAAAGGGTTCAGGGTCTAGTGGCATACTTGCAGAGCCTTCATTTGTCAGTAGGGGCTAATTTCCTTAGTGTGTAATGAGAAAATTGCTTTCCATATAAAGGGTGGTCAATTTAGAGATATTGGATTTTAACTTGAAATAAAACAACGTAAACTCAAATTGATTGGAATTGAACAAAATTCAGGTCCCAAAATGCGTATCTTCGGCAAGTCCTTCAAGAGCCCATTGACTGAAACTATGACGCTTTGGAAGAGCGAACGGCTTCAAATCTTAAACTAGCTGTATTTTATATGCCTTGAAATCGAGATCTTTGCGTAAAATCGCCAAAGTAGTGTCATAAGATAGGCCATCTTGTCGAGATCGGCGCCGAATAGATTCTTCCGGGTCTGCGGCAAAAAGCTCATTTACAGCTGCAATATTAACTTCGTGTTGGATTGTACGTGGTCTAATCGGTCAAGTATCATTCAATAATGCAAAATTATTTTCAGTTTTGCCGATAGTTTGCCGAATAGTGTGTTCGGCAGGACGGTTATGTACACCCTATGGTGACGTGAGTGCGCGATGAACACTTTTCACAGAGCGTCGATTTTAGGTACGATTTGTAAACGTTGTAAAAACGAAATATCAATGAATCCTGAAATAATGATGTATTTAGTTTAGCAGTAGTCACGCGTGATCTGTCAAAAGGGAAAAGTGATTATACACCATGACAACGCTCGGTCTCACGTTGCCAAACCCGTTAAAACCTACCTGGAAACACTGAAATAGGAATCCTACTCCACCCGCCATATTCTCCAGATATTGCGCCGTCCGATTATCACCTGTTCCGATCGATGGCACATGGTCTAGCTGGCTTAAGCCGTGGATAGCCTCAAAAGATGAACAGTTTTGCCCCGACGGTATACGAGATCTACCAAAAAGATGGGGAAAATAATAGCCAGCGATGGGCAATACTTTCAATGATTCACTTATAACCATTTTTTTCAGAATAAAGTTGTATTTTCGTCAAAAACACAGCGAGAACTGAGTTGATATTAATATTTTTGTAATAACCAAAAAATGTTTGATTCTAGGCCACCGTGACTTCTTAAATTTCAAGTCTGTATATGCATAGAAGATGTATCAACTACTAGCCTAGATTAGAAAAATGTTCGTGCATTTATTTGCAGTATATAATCCCTGTTTCGTGATAATAAAAAACCAATAGCCAAATGCCAAATAAAGTTGCTTTGAAATGCTCAAAATTCTTCAAAAAATAAGCCACAAAAGGCACACATGAAAACATACCGAAACAATGCGAAAGGACAAGTGCTGTAGTTGTATGTGTGTATGTGTGTGTGCTACTGCAGAAGGACTTGAAGAGTGCAAATAAAAACAAAGTGTACAATCTACAACAACAAGCAAGAATAGCAACATGAGCAATGAATGTGATTGCACGATAAGAAACATCAAAATGTGCAATCAGAAAAACGATGGCGACTGGCCGCACAAATGCAACCACAAAAGTGAAATTCTGTGCACTTTAGATAAAAAATGCAGAGAAACAAACAAGCAATGGAAAATATTAAAAAAGACTTAAGAGACGGCGAAGGGATGGTGGAAGATATGGGAAGACTGCAAATACTCGCAACTCGGACAGTGGCAAACTTTGCTGATGCAAAGAAAAAGCGAAGAAGTCCAGAACACAAAACAAACAAAAAAAAAATCAAAAAACACGATAAAGTTTTGATGCTACGGCAGGCAAGGGGTGGTGAAGGCATAGATGCTATCGGCAAGCAGCTTGTTTCTTACCACTGCTCTACTTTAGTTTCTTGTGGTTTTTTTCATGCCCATCCACACATGTCAAGGGACGGGGCGGGAGTATTAGAGCATGCTTGCATGTATTGTAGGGGTGTGCATGTGTGAGTAGTTATGTATGTTTGCGCAAACAAAACATTTGAAACAAATAAAATTGCTGCTGCTGGTGCGGTCTGCTGCAGAAAAAATTACAACGCTTATGCTGCAATCTTATGTCGAACGGACATAATCTCATGTTTATGGGCATGTAAGGATTAGGAGCACAAGCAAACCAACGAAGAAACATGTGTACGTACTAATGTACATGTGTGTGTGTGTATGTATGTATGTATTGCGTGTTTGCACAAGACGTATTATTCCTGTGTATATAAAAGGACATAAGACAAGTGATGGGTAAATGGCATTAAACGCCGGATTACAAGCGGATTTTTCAATTATAGCATTTTCACAAAATCATCGCTTTCTTGTCTTACAGACCCCCCACGCACACATACACACACATATGTACTTGTATGTGAAAACAAACTCATAGTTTATGGTCGCATTTTATTGGAGTGGTGCACTTTTAGTTTCGTCATCAATTAAAAGAGACGGATTTGTGTGGCTAATTGAATAAAGAAATAAATTCCAAAAGAGTTCGAGTTTAATGAATTGCGCGCATAGTGAAGAAGTACCGCAAGAAGGGGGTGGATATTCAGCATACGAGAAAAGTATAGGACCAACTAAATTTCTTTATTTTAATTATCAGTTTAGGGCTAACAATTTATGATTTTAATATTAGTTTGGGGAAAAGAAAACAATTCTTTTTCAAAACTTTACTTAAGATATTTCTATAATTTGATATAAATAAGAGGTGTTATTTTAATAAAAGATCAATGGTTTCGTTGCTTCTCTCTCAATAGCGCAATCCATTCATTTTCGAAAAAGTAAGTTCCAATGACTCCGCCGGACAATAAACCGCCCCAAACAGCCACACGTTGAGGATAGAGAGGCTTTTCAACAATAACTCTTGGATTTTCTAAGCCCCAGATCCGACAATTTTGATTTTTGACGAAGCCACCGAGGTGAAAATGGGCCTCATCACTCAAGATGATTTTTCGATGGAATTCCGGATCATTTTCATGCATTTCAACGACCCAATCAGCCTTATAACCCAAATCTTTATGCAAAATACGGTGTAATGACGTTTGTGCAATGACTGATTCCAAAAAGCGACGAGGAATGGACAAACCTGGGTTTTCTTCAACACTTTCGGCAACAAATGCCATATTTTCGGTAGTTCTTGAGTGACGCGCACGGGTTTTATTCTTCACATCACTAACTTGCCCCAAGAGCTCGAATTTTTTCACCAATTTCTGTAGAGCGGTCCGACAAGGTGCTTCACGATGACACCCAAAAATGCTCGAGTTTTACGAATCGTCTCTGCCAAATTTTCCCCATTTTTATAGTGAATTTTAACAATGCATGTGTCGGCTCGGAGAGGTCCTTTCCAATTCTGACGGCACTGCTGGTGTTGAGCAACGTCTTCTTGCAAAGCCGTATTAGTTTTGCGGGGATACCAAATTCAGACATAGCGGCATACAGGTAACTCCTTTCTGTACTGTCGAATGCAGCTTTGAAGTCGACGAAAAGATGGTGTGTGTCGATTCTCCTTTCATGGGTCTTTTCCAACAATACGCTCGCTAGAACCTTATAGTCGATATTTAGAAGACTAATCCCGCGGTAATTGGCACAAATTGCAGGATCGCCCTTCTTATGGATTGGGCAGAGCACACTTAAATTCCAATCGGCAGGCATGCTTTCATTCGACCATATTCTGCATAGGAGCTGATGCATGCACCTTACCAGCTCCTCGCCGCCATGTTTGAATAGCTCAGCCGGCAGTCCGTCGGCGCCCGCGGCTTTGTTGTTCTTTAGCCGTGATATTGCTATTCTCACCTCGTCATGGTCGGGTAACGGAAGGACAATTCCGTCGTCAACGATTGGGGTATCGGGATCTTCACATTCTCTATGACATGCGCAGCTGTCACCCTTTAACAGGTTCGAGAAGTGTTCCCTGCTCTGTACGTCAGTCACCAGATCGCCGTCTTTGCTCTTACAGGACACACAGCTACGAGTTTGGAAATCGAACTGCGACGAGTCTCCAGAACTTTCTGCGTCTTGAGTCTATTGCACTGGGTCCAAAGTGTTTTCGAAATTGCACACGAAGTAATGGAGCCCCATTTGTACTGCACTTTTTTGAGAAATAAGTTGTGCAATTCCCCTTTCACAAAAGGAAATGACGATAAAAGGGTGGTAAATGGTTCACTAGACAGGTGTTTGAGCCAGAGCCGCCTCCCAGGCACGTTGTCTCTTCACCTGCTCAATTACGCCGACGAGATCCAGGACAACACGAACATACAATTACTGGATCAGACAGTGGCAGACAATAAACGGCATTCATCGAGAGACCATTACCTTTCTTAAGCTCCCGACCACCGAATGCCGTAATCGGAGTCCAACCACCACCTACAGCAGATGAAGAGCTCCAGCTTACCCGTGAGACCTGCGTAACACTAGCACAATTACTTTCTGAATATGGTAGCAGGTTAAACTCCTTATTATCCAGAATTGACCCTGACATACTAAACAGGGCTTGTATTACTGCTACAACAAGAACAACAACAACGATAACCGGGTGGGAGACCTCTGAGACCAATTCAGTTGTCCTCTTCTTGGCAAGCTCATCAGCAATTTCATTTCATTCTATGTTCCTATATCCTAGAACTCAGACCGGAGAAATGTTATCTGTATACCCAAGAGAGTTGCTCTCCTCTTTCCTCCCTTCCTAGGAGTTCGCCAGTTTGGATCTGTCGTCGTCAGAGACCTGACCGTGACTTGACTATTGGAAAAAAATCCCTGTTCCGACTATCGATTCCATCTTGGAACCGTCAGTGACGACAGAGGTACAAGTATCGGTACAGACATTCCCCTCGTTCCAATCCTGTCTACTTGGAAAGATCGCCCTGGTGCGAGTATCAAACTCCAGTTTCCGGATAGAGAGATATGTGCGAAGTTCAGAGAAATGCGGTTTAAGTGCCTGAAAATGGTACCATCTCGCTTCAGAGGGTGTAATGTTATGGATGTTAATTATACTTCCAACTTATACTTCAATAAATAAAAAAAAAATAAAAAATAGGAATTTGTTGTATGTATTTCAAATTTTCCTTCGCAAGAATAAGAAGAAAAAAATATATAAATAATATAATAATATAAATCGGGATTCTTATAATCCAATTCCGAGGTTTTTGGGATACTGATTTGTAGTCGGATTTTCTTCCAATTCTTTAAATTGAAAAATGCGTATGACTCTAATTTCTAATGCCGAATGTTTCGGTACTTCGGTACTTGGAATCCCGAGCTTGCCATTCCTAATATGTGTGTGTATATAAAATTGATTCCTATATCCTTTATTATTTGTTAGTCTCAATCTATCCTTCAATTTGAGTATACAGCTGGATGGTGCAGCTTTTCCTTCAATTTGTGGCTAATAGCAGATTTTAGTATTACCCTAAAAATAGAACGACCTACAACTTTGTGCAACTTCTGAACCGCGATAGTTCTTTTGCCCATCGTTTTTAATGATAAAACACAGGGTTTGATTGAAAAGCGCGGAGCGTCTGCCAAGCGATCAACCGAATCGGCTGGTGGGGGAAAATTATCGTTGGACCTTCCCCTTCTACTAGAAACCGGTCCCAGTTCGCTGGCAACAGCGGTGCAGTCAACATCGCTCCGCACGTGAAAGCTGTTTTAAAAGTGTGTTAGGATTTTGCAGTGGCGAAAATGCAGCGATCGTTGGAGCGATGTTACCCGATCAAATTTTGCGTAAAGCTAAACAAAACGAGTACCGAAACCATTGGGCTACTCAAGGAGCCTTACGGGGACCAATCTCTGTCCAGTGCCCAGGTAAAACGGTGGCACAAGTCGTTCAAGGAAGGCCGACAGCGATCTGGAACGAAGGCGAACAGCGATCTGGAACGCAAACAGACGAAGATGTGAACCGGGTTCGTGAATTCGGAAGCACTGCAAACGCTGCATTTTACAAAGAAGTGCTCCTTCGGCTGAAAAACCGCGTCGCCTGGGTTCGGCCCGACCTCGTCAACAATTCGACCCTTCATCCCGACAATGAGCCGGCGCACACCGCCTTCCTCTGCACCTCTGCATTGGCCAAGATGGGGGTTCCGCTGTTTCCCCACCCTCCCTACAGTCCAGACCTGCCCCCTCCGGACTTCTTCTTGTTCCCGCGCCTGAAAAGAAAACACAAGGGGAGGCGTTTCGACTCCATCGAGGCGATCCAAAAAACTGTGACAGCCGAATTGAACGCGATTCCGGCGGATGAGTTTAAAAAATCTTTCCTGCAGTGGAAGGACTGCTACCAGCGGTGTATTGACGCTCAAAGGTCCTATTTTGAAGAATATTAGTTGTATAAGTCAAAAGGTTTAATAAAACTGCTTAAAAAAATCAGGCTCATTATTTTTCAATCAAACCCTGTTCGCTTGGCGGCTTGCCATTGCCTACCGAGGTGCGACCGCTATTAGAAAACACTTCTTCTATCATTTGATGTTTCGTGTGCACAGTTGGCTGGACAGCTGAAGAGGTTGGGGCGAAACAAAGAGTTTGTTGCCGCTACTACTTTTCGTTTTCCTTCCACGCGCCAAATCTAACTCAACATCAAGAATTTCGATGTAGAATTTCACATTAATCTCGTGATTGTCGGTAAGGCAACGCATAAAATTTTATTATTACGGCCATAATAGCCTGCGCGGTCTCCAAGGAGCTATTAAGTAATTTTTCACCTGGTGATGATGAAATGGCAGCAGAAATTGTAATAAAATAATGTGTTCTGCTCAACAATTTCAGTTTTAGCTCTAAATTATATGAAGCCACACAAAAAGAAAAAAGATAATTTTAATAAAATTACAAAAAAAAAACATACAAAAAAAAGGAAATATAAAGAACTCATTAACTAATAAAAATATCAAATAAGGCCTACTTCTTTAATGTCTGCTGCTAGCCACACCCATTTGTCGGGCGCATTATTGGCAAAGTTTTCCAATTAAACTGCCACTTCTGCTTGCGCTAAAAACTCGAAACACGAAAATTGCATTTGAATATTTCCAGTTAGTTGACAGTAAAATTGGCGCCGGTAACAAGGGGGCGTAACAAGTTTATACTGCGCGCTCTGGGAATTTAATGAAAGTGTTTGTGTTGCTTTGGTATCCAAAAATTACCCACATTTAAGTCTTTATATTATATTAAAATATGTGAAGAAGTAAAATATTTATTAACTTAGTTTTCCACTGCAATTTACGGCCATTTGCCACTTTATGATGCTCACGAAACTACAGGCTTTTCGAATTGGGTCAATTGCTTGAATTAAAATTGATGACAAATGGATACTCTACGATGAGTTTACCAACTGTGATTTTCAAGTTATTGGCTATAGAATTTTGCTGATTACTGCTTTTGACTAAAGTGCCACTGCACAGCAATTCGTGTCTTTCAAAACACTCTCACTCACATGCGCCTTTGTATTGAAGTATGTATGTATGTGTGCATGTGTATGCATGTATCGTTCACACAAATGGATAATAAGTTTGTGAAACATGTCATTAATTATATGGAAAGACAATGGAAAATATGTTTGGTCATGAAATTTAAAAGCAGTAGTTAGGCACTTCATTTATCCAAAATAAGTAGGGGCAAGATTTTATGTGAGTATGTAAATGCGGCCACCGTAGCCGAATGGCTTAGTGAGTGACTGCTTCAAACTCGAAGCCACGAGTGCTGGAAGTAGAGAGTGGATATAGACCGGCAATATAGGGTCGTTGAGAAAAAACCGGGAACACTTTTAAGGCGGCCTGTAGACGTGGCAATAGCTCAAAAATTGGTGACAAAGGGACATATTATAATATTTTTTTCCGCCACGGGCGCGGACTGCCATTCGAAAGTGTGTAGGCTCGAAACTCCGAACATTAAACTTGTGATTTCGAGAGGGCAGTCCTTAAGGCCAAACGATGCCAGAGGAGATGCCTCTGCACATGCGGAGGTGGTGGGAGAAGATAAGCGTACAGTAGAGGATGCACCTGTGGACATGGATATAGAATCCCTCACGTTGGACACTGGCAGTGCTTGCGACGTTCTCACAGCCCCACGGTCCGTCATCAGCATCAACACACTGGTCAACAAGGTGGAGGACGAGAGGCTCTTGGCCTCGGAGAGCGGGGACACCATCCTTGGAGTGCTATAGAGGATTATCGAAGACTAATATTCTTCACTTAAATCTTCAGCACCCTAAAGCGACGTCCGTTAATCTATTAATCCACCTTGAGCAAGGTGGAGCTGATATAGTACCGATCCAGGAGCCGTGGCTGAGCAGTAGCGGTATTTCTGGGCTTAGGACGAAAAGCGGAATAGGCTAACCAAAATCCCGTGTGCTTATCGGTAAGGAACTTTATGCATTTATTTCACAAACATTTCAGCAATGAAGGCATTGTGACTGTGAGCCTGAAGGGCCCTACCGGAAAGCATTGGCTGATGTCGGTCTTTATGGTGCACGAGGACGAGGGGGAGGCACCTCTGACGATACTAAGAGAAGCCCTGACCGAAACTAGATGCAGAAAAACCGGCGTTATTCTAGGGATGGACGCAAACTCTCTCCACACCTTGCGAGGAAGTTCCAACATAAAATCACTTTTTAATTTTATTTTAAACACGGGCTTGTTTATTTACTGCAGCCAGAGAAGAGATGTTTGACTTCATTTTGGTCTCTTCCTCATTGTTACACCGAATTTCCGACTGGAGGGTACTTAGTACTCACTCCTTTTCGTATCATAGGTTTATTCGATTATCTCTTACTGAAAGCCGTTCAAAAAGATGAAGCACCAAAAGGCTAAAAAAAAGTTTTCCCTATTAGCGGGCGCCCTTCAGTAGGCAATGGCAAACCTTTGAATGTGAATGAAGAGCATTAAGGTGGAGAAGGAGAAGCTCGACCAAATAGTTAACAAAGGTTATAAGCGCCATTACATATAGTTATATAATACGTTTTATATACAGGGTGTCTGGGGCAGAATTAGATTGTAATCGACAAAGAGGCGATGGGTGGTGACTTTGCTTCCCAGCGTATTTTCTTAAAATTGGTATATTT
Source organism: Anastrepha obliqua (assembly GCF_027943255.1). Lineage (NCBI taxonomy): Eukaryota > Metazoa > Arthropoda > Insecta > Diptera > Tephritidae > Anastrepha > Anastrepha obliqua. The sequence continues at coordinate 7,261,397 of NC_072893.1, forward strand.
TTAATAAGATTATAAGGTCGATGGAAGAACTACTGGCTTTGAACCAATAAGCTGAAATTGCCTATCCAGTTGACGCTGGGCTAGAACCGCTTGGCAATCGATTTATTGCAATTTCAACCCGTCACTGACGGCATACGACCGGATATATTATATATAAAGGGGTTTCCAATAAGAGGTGTTATTTTTGATATCCAAAGAAAAAATGCTATTTTTTAATATAAATGATCGGATGTTTATTTCATTATAAAGAGGAAGTATGCCCTTAGTAGTGGAAAATATTGTAACATCAGGCAAATGACCACCACGACCACGCTTACAGGACAATATCTTTTTCATGAAATTTTCCATAACCGAATTGCAAAGTGGCTGCCCTATGTCCTCGATAGCCTCACGAGTTCCATCTTTGAGGTTTTGAATCGACCCTGGGCTGTTGGCGTAGACCTTTTCTTTCACATGGCCCCAGAGAAAAAAGTCGCAAGGTGTTAAATCAAAAGATCTCGGTAGTCAATTGGGATCACCTCTTCGAGAGATAACACGGTCCGGAAACTATTCCCGCAAAATATCAATGGTTTCGTTGCTTGTGTGGCTCGTAGCGACGTTTTGTTGAAAATAAGCGATGTCCAGATCAATACCATTCAATTCCGGTCATAAAAAATCGTTAATCATCTTCGTCAAATATGATTTAAAGGTCCCCCGAAGCTTTACAGCGGAGCGAGCGAGCCTCATTTATTGATTATCTGGTTATTTTATAGGTGGAGCTTACCAGACCTTCCTTAGGCTTGTAACTGATTGAAGCACCCAGCTAATCGAAATTTTCTACAATTAAATTTTCTCAGAATAATTTTGTGTAGTGTTAAAATCTAAATGTAAATCATAAAATTACACATGTTTTTTCTAAGTTTGCATGCTTGAAACAAATAAATTAAAAAACTAAAAAATAAAATAATTTTTTTCTTTCGTATTATCTTAATTCTTCATGCAAATCAACTGAAATCATTACAACACTTAAGGTGGAGCACCACTGTGATTTTTCAAAAGAATCGAATTTTTATATTCAAAAAAATGTAAAAAAAATGTTGCTTAATATCTTGAAAATTGACGAAGTTATACTTTGCATATCATTAAAATTATCGCTACTTAATACTGAGCGCCGCTAATGAAAATTTTATACGCGTTTTTCTCAAAACGACTTTTCTGAACACGGTGGCCTCGATTGAAGACTTATGAACCGATTTTAATTTTTTTCTTTTTTTATTTTTGTACATGAATTGGCTACAGTCGTACATAACCGTTTTAAAAATTCTAAAAATTAATATTTTTTCAAGCCTTTCGAAAACAAAAAAGGGTAAAAACACAAAATCATTTTTCAAACCTGCACCATTTTTGCAAAAAAAAAACAAAAAATAAAAAAAAAACCGCCACGTACAACGATAGCCATTGATGTATAGATTAAGAATTTTTTCGGTTTTTTGCTTTCTGATGATTTTTCACCGCTGTATCGTGACCACCAGGGTGCATCAGTTTTTTATGACGCCATTGCATTAATATTAATAACAATTGTAATTTTTAATATTTTTTAATAAAAATTTGAGTCAGTATAGTTGAATATATGTTAAATAAGTTATGATTTGCCCGATCCTCAAATATTCCTCCCTACTTAATATATAAAAAAAAAATCATGAGAATCAGTTAATTTTCGCGCGTTCACAGTGGCGTTCCCCCTTAAGTAAACAAAAAAAAATGGAAAGAAAATTTAAAATGAAACATAAAAAAGGAAAATGAAACTTCACACACACAGCCAACGTCTTTACATTAACCGGCCGTCAAGCACAAAGGATGAATGTCGCGCCTGAATGGATCGTTAAACCACAAAAGAAGAATAGGGTGAATAAAAAAGCGCAAAAAAAAAGAAGCAACCAACCAAAAAATTGTAGAAAATGAAAGCAGAAAATAAGTTGACTGAAGTTATGCTCAGAATACACGAAACTGAAGAAGTGCGAAGAAATTTAAAGATGTGGCATGGGTCGACCCGGCCTGATTTTTTTTTAAGTACACGAATTCAGAAAAAGTCGCAAGAACCACAACAAAACTATGAAATATTGTATCGCAGGGTATAATTTGCGCAACCTCACAAAATATCTGCTTTGACGGCAACTTGCGTAGCTGGCGTATGTAAATCAGCTTATTTAACAGACTTTTAGGCGGTTCAGACACAGCTAACTTTGGATAATAAAAAAAAATTTACAAAAAACCAAAAAAAAAAAAACAATAACGAAGAAACCGCAGCCTGGTATAAAGGATGCGTTACCAAAAATTCTCCTACGTTGGCCTCTTTTCGTTTCTATTGTCACTTTTGCCTCTATAAATCACTTAAACATTTCACACCTGACCCCTGGAGAGTCGAAACTGTTTGTTTGCTCTCTGCATATACTCATACGTCCACGTGTACTCGCATTCCTTTATTTACATTTCTTTATTTTTACTTTCGCCGCCGCGTGCAAATGAATGCTGCAAAAAGCGAGAGTATGGAAATGAAAGTTGTAAAAACAAAAACAAAAAAAGGACATTAAAAAAATGTAAGCAGAATAGTACTCGAAAAATATTGTTGAATTGGTAAATGTGTTTGCAGAGTCGAAGTGTATAAAATAAACAAAAGGTAAAAAGCTGCTGCTCTTGACTTTTCACAGCGTCCAGCTTAAATGCACGGTAAATGGTTTCAAAGGCAACACGAAATATGTGCAGTGGTCTACAACAATGCGGAGAAAGGTGTGAAATAGCTGAGGAACAAACGAGCGAATGGCTGAAGTGTCACTCCACGCTACTCAGCTGCACCACTTGAAAAAAGAGAAATGCACTCTCGAATTGCATGAATCCCATGCTTGTATTTTTTGCTATGCTTGCATGGTCTTGTCTCGCCTTACTTTCACACCCGTCGCTTTTTTTCTCAATTTTATTTATTCAAACAAATAAGTTAGGCAAAATTGGGTCAAGCGTTCGAGGTCAATTGTTTGCAATTTCAGGTTGATCTCTGTTTGTTTTTGTTTCATTAACAAAAATTTGTCTCTTTCACGGCAATGCCACTTTGCACTTCATTTTAGTTCTGCACTTTATTTAACTAAATATTCGCGGCCGGAGTCAATGGAAACTAAATGCATTAATTCAGTAGGATTTTAAATGAGACTTATCACATAAATGTATTATTCTTGCCCAAACATTCAATGCGTGCCATTAGGTGGCGCTCGGGTTCGAAACCTCGGGCATGAAACACCAAATGATAGAAAAAGTTTTTTCTAATAGCGGCCGCCCGCTAAAAAAAGTGGTCGCGTACGCTGATGATGTGGTGTTAATGGCATCAGGACTGTGTCCCAATACGATCAGTGGGATTATTCAAAGGGCGCTTGGCTTAACTTTTGGATTACAGGCTGTGACCTAGGGTCAAACCCACGTAAAACAGAGCTCATGCTATTTACAACCAGCTATAAGATACCAATTTTTACTCTACCAAATACGGACAAACCCTGTCACTTTCAACCAGTGGAAAGTATGATACTTAGGGGTAAGTTTTGACTCCAAACTTGGCTGGAAATTAAACACTGAAGAACGGGTAAAGAAAGCAGAAATCGCTTTATATCCCTGTAAACGTATGCTAGGAAGAAGATGGGGTCTTCAGCCCAAGGATACATTATGGTTGTATAAGGCGGTTATACGACCAATTTTAACGCATGGCTCGGTGGTTTGGTGGAAAGCTCTTAAGAGAGCATACAACATTAAATTACTTGGCAGAATACAAAGATGAGCGTGTGCAATAACAGTCGGTGCAATCAGACCATGTCCTAGGGAGACCCTGAACGCTCTGACACACGTTATTCCGGTAGATCTACATATGAAGAAGATGGCAACCATGAGCGTATTTAGGTTTAATGAAGCGGGTCGCTGGAAGGAAAAAGCTCATGGCCATATCAGTCTATTACTGCAACAAACCCAGTATACCTCGAAGAGGACTGACTACATTGTCCCGATGGTAACATTCAGTAGAAATTCTGCCACTCTCTTTTCATCTAGGAAAGAATGGAAGAAGGGATTCTCACTAAACAACTTCGATAGTACAGTCTATACAGATGGCAGTAAAATGGATTGTGGTGTTCGAGCTGGTATATGTATATTCTCATAGACTTAAAATTGGAAAATCTGTGCGTCTCCCTAATGCCTGCAGTGTCTATCAGGCGGAAGTACTGGCAATTGGGGAAGCTTGTAGACCACTAATCGCAGATCTCTCTTTTAAGGGCAATATCGTTATTCTTTCGGATAGCCAAGCTGCAATCCAGGCACTGGATTCGGCGACAATAACCTCTAAACTGGTGGAACAAAGCAGGACAAGCCTTACCACCTTGAGTGAAAACCACAAAAATTACCTTAATCTGGGTCTCGGGACATCGGAGCATTGAAGGTAATGAAAAAGCAGATGCACTAGAAAGAAGGGGATCTGCCATGAATAACGGTCTTGCAGAATCGGTATTCACACCATTAAGTGCAGTCGAGAGTGCAATTTCCTTAAAATACCTCCGAATCGCAGATTGTAGATGGAGAGACCAGACGAAATGCAAAATCAGCAGAACTTTATGGCCCACCTACAACCTCAAACAATCGTCAATATTGTTAAACATGAAACGACGAGACGCTTGGAGACTAAGGGCAGTCATAACTGGCTTTTGGTCTGTGGGAGAACAATGGGCATCCCTCACAACACGTACTGTCACAGTTGTAAGCAACCGGAGAAAAAGGAATCAATCTTCCACTTTCTCTGTGAATGCCCTGCCTTATGGAAGGACAGAATGTTAACCCTGGGCAAAAAGGTGTTCGAGAGTCTGGAACAGCTGTCTGGCTTAGATATCAACAACGTGATAAGGTTCCTGAACCGCACAGACTGGATATAGTCTTGCTGTAAATAGCTGGTAAACAAGTTGGTAACGAGGATGTTGCAACAAAATGGTGCGGAAGCGCTAGTTGGATTCTGGAAGAATCACCACTTAAACCAACCAACCAACCAGCGGCCGCCCCTCGGCAGACAATGGGAAATCTACGAGTGTATTTTTGATATGAAAAGTTTTTCATAAAAAAAACAAATACCATTCTTAGGCGTTAGGCCTCTCCAATTGTCGATTAACCTCAAGATGCACACAACAAATTAGGGAGGAGTTCGGTCAAATAATCATCAAAGGATGTATGCGCCAATTTTATTTATATCTAAAGGCATAACAATTTAGAGGTATCGGATTTTAAATTGAAATGAAACAACGAATGATTGAACAATCCGTAAACACCAATTTTGAGTGACTCACTGGAGGAATTCGCTCGGCATCTCGTGAATAACTTTAGTAATGTTGGCTTCCAATGCCTCAATCGAAGCTGGCTTATGCACAAAGCACTTAAACTTTACTTACTCCCACAAATAAAAGTCCAAAGGTGTGAGATCAAACGATCTTGGTGACCAATGCACCGGTCCGAGACGAGAGATAAATTACACACCGAAACGACGATGAGTAAATCCATTGCCTCACGAGCTGTAATGACAAGTAGCGCCTTGCTAGCGTCTTGTTGGAATCAAATGTTGTGGAGATCACAGATCATGGGCTTCAATTTCCGACATCAGAAAGTCGTATCATGGCGCGATAGAGTTTTTCTTTGCCTATTACATTGGCGCCAGCCTCGTCTTTGAAGAAATATGAGCCGATGATTCCTGCAGCCCAGTTGGCCTGAGCGTGCGATGAACACTTTTTATAGCGCGTCTGTTTATTATTTATTACAATTTTACGATTGCGATTGAGGTGCAACTTTTTCCATTATGAAATGTCAATGAGTACTGGAAAAATTGTGTATTCAGTTTGACAGTAGTCACTCGCGATTTGTTAAAAAGACCCTATTGGGAAAAGTACCTCTAATCTGGTCACCCTTTATAGGGTTACGGGTAGTCAGAGGCCCGAAAAAATGATGATTTTCAATAATTGGTTTTGCTAGTCAATTGCTTTATGTTACAAAAATAAAAACATAGCATTACTACACCACGTTCCGATTTGGTTTAAGCAAACTTTAAAAAAAAATTAGTAATGTAAAAGTTATCGCTGTTTGTGGGGAACCAGAAATCCCTTGCCGTGGTCATCAGAAGTCCTTGGAGATTCTTCTAATCTTGTGCCTGATAAAAGCTTTTTTTTTCAAAATTAATGGCGGCCTCAGGAAATATATTTCAGATTTTCGAGAAAAAAATCGACAATTAATTGTTAAAAAAAAATCGAAATTAAAAAAAAAATTCTTGGATCACGCACGAGTTTTTTATGTTTTTCAAAAGCATTATAAATATTATTGAAATCTATTAAGCGGTTCTTAAGTTACAGCGATCACCAATTAAAAAAACATTGTTTTGAGAAACGCATATTACGTTTTGCGCCGAGTGCCTTTTGTTAATTATAAAATAACTCGAAAAGAATTTGTCAAATTCACTTCAAATTGTCACGCAATGTTTTTAAAATACTATCCCTAGCCCCTTACATAATATTCTAAGGGAACGGCTTATCTTATGCAACCGAAATTATTTACCTTATCAGAAATCAATGTCCGAGTATTAATGGAAAAATTGTAAAAAGAAAAAAAGCACCAAATAATGAAATTTGATGATCTATGTCACCTGCATTAATATAACAAATATAAATAATATTGCGCCATTCGTAACATAATTACTATACTTTTACAATTTAAACCTATTTTTAAAAATCGTTTTGAGAGCACTCGCTTTTAGGACCGGATACCCTCTCGAAGCCGTAGATGATGTACCCCTTTAGTTTCAATGAGAGACCCGACACACTCTGCCTTTAGCAGAAGTAGCGCTTGCCGAATACCTTAACCATCTTCCAGTTGTGCGTGAGAAGTTTTGGGATGCAGTATTGGATGATTTTCTCCTTTTTCTTCGGGGCAGAAAGTTAAGAGGGCGCAGACCCGGGCACGTGGACGCAGAGGCAGGTCCTTTTTGTCGCCATTTCGAGCTTAGCCCCTTTTAGATTTCCGGCACCAGAGCTACTGCCGCCCTGTGCATGGCGGCCGACCGCTCATCAGCGCACACAATTCGCTTGAATGTGCCAAAGTGCCACCCGGCACTCTCCCAGCATGGTGGAGGTTCAGAGGTTTCTCTTACCATTTTGATAAATAATGGTTATTCAAATAAACTTTTATCATTAGTAGTTTGTTTTTCAATTTAGTTTTTAATTACTATGTAATTCTGCTGCCGGTACACGCTGTACTCATAAACTGCTTTTAGTTGATGCCATAGCCGCGATATCATTAGTAAGTCAAAAGAAGGGTTATGGATATTTTCATCCGAAATATGCATTTTTCTTTTATTTATTCACTCATAATAAAATTTAAATTTGCAATGTTTTTTTTTAATTAAGCAGCTACTTATACTTATGCCGATCAGAGACGACCAAGTAAGAATTGAATTTATGCTGCTGAAACCAACTTTTTTTATAAGCTTTTACAAGCTAACAAAATCAATAAACATTTCTTGAATAATCAGCAACATATCCCTTTAACTCAATTCAATTGATCCGAATGGCTGATTTAATGATTCACACACACACATCCATGATACACCTATACATGCATACTATCACGTAGCCAAATGGGGAAATCCTGGTATCTCATATTATTGCACTTCGTATTTTCCACGCACATTTTGGCACATGCACAACAAATCAAAAGTTTTACTCGCAAATATTCAATAAATTTTATTTTAGTAGTCACGTTCGCGTTTAAGTAGTTACACGTTTGTACGTGCAACTGATATATGAGGAAATGACAAGCGTGTGGACAGTGGGAATATTCAATTCTTGATTAAGGCATAACTGGTTTTACTAAAAAAAGAAAAAAAAAAAAAAAATTAGTCTTTGAATTGAATTAGTCCACATCGTTGGGAGGGGCTCTATAATACAATCATAAAGAGCTTTATTTAAGCAAAGACAGAGCTACAGGAAACATTTCACGTTATTATTTCATGTTATAGTAATTAGGCTCATGAAAATCTTCGAAAGTGAAATCGTCAATTCCAGACCAATAATTTTTATAAGAGATGGTGGTCTGGGTCTGCGACTTGCATGATATTATCGACAATTTTGACAAAAAATGGCAACTTTGACGTCAATGACACGTCCGCAGCGGAAGGCCTTCCGAATTCGATGAAGAACCTCTCAAATCACTTTTGACGGAGAACGGTCGCCTAACTTGTCGTGAATTGGCGGAAAAAATGAACTGCGATTATAAAACGATTCTCAATTACGTTCATTTAATGGGATTTACCGAAAAATTGGGAGCCCGGGTGCTTCACTAGCTCAACGAAAAAAAAACAGAGCAAGTCACCTTTAAATTGCTTCTCCTCCCACCATCGAACAACACGCGGTCACAAACAGTACCTTTTGTACCGAATTGTCACGAGAGATCAGAAATGGTGCCAATACATCAATATGAAGCATAGAAAGGAGTGGGTGGCTTCAGGAGATACGCTAAAGCCGAGAGACAAGCCGGATCTTCATCCAAAGAAGTTCATCATATATGTTTGGTGGGACTGGGAGGGCATGAGGAAGGTTCGAAAAGAATGCCATGGTCGACAAGGAGAACATTGCCCAGCTATACCGCGTAAATGGGGCTAATCGACTGAAAGGACCTGATCGACATGGTCAAACTATACCCTATCATCAAAAAGTACCGGGAATGTTAATTTAAACGAACTGTAAGATACACATCCGTCACTATTTGTTTGAGAGATGCTGATATGGCCCCGTGTAACTTCTGTTTGTTTCCCAAATTGAAGTTACCACTTCGTGGAAGGAGATATCAGTCGATACTGAAGATCAAAGAGATTGCGATGAAGGAGCTGAAGGCCATCCTTTCGTCGGCCTACCAGAGGTGCATGGAGGACTGAGTTAAGGGGTTATACGCAGTTATGACTTTCAAAAAAATCGATTTTTTATTGCATTTTTGTAATATACATATATTCAAAAGTATACGCACGAAATTTAAAGTAGATCTAAGCAATACTTTCGGAGTTATACCTAAATATGTAGAGATGCCTCGGCACGTTTTAAGGTAGGTATTGAAACTTTAAACGTGTTTTTTTCAAAACGGCATTTTCCAAGTCGGTGTACACGATATCTCGAAAACGACTTGTTTGATCGGTCAACCGTTTTAACTCAATCTTTAAAGATACATTTTCTAGTAATTATACGTTCCTTCGTTCTGATACTTATTTTCCATTTTATAATCAATTTACGGCCAAATTTTAACGTAAAAATCGAAATCATTTCTTTTAAAAGCTGCCATTTTGTGAAAATTCACTATTTTGATTAGCCGAACAATCAATTACTAGATAATCTAATATATTAACAAAATTTGTTTGGTTTTTTGATTTCAGATAATCCAATCCTGAGTTACGATGTACACCGTAAATCGTCTTTTTTTAAAGGAGGTTCCAGAAATCACCTGCAGCGCGCTCTATAATCAACATTTTCATAAATAAAAAATTTTGTTACGTTCTTGAAGGATGCTTTTATGACCGCCAACAAATTTCAAATTAAAATATTCTGAAGGAGGAGATAAAATAAATTTGCCTGAAATTTAACTCTGGTTTCTTTTATTTAATTATTTCCGGTATTTTTTGATCATAGGCAACTCCTTCACGACATCGCCAGGCCTCATGTTGCACAAGTCGTCAAAGCCGCACTCTAAGAGCTCAAGTGGGAGGCCCCTCAGCATCAATCGTATTCTCCGGACCTTGCACCGACCTATTACCATCTTTTCCGCTCCCTCTCAAACCATATGAAGGGAGTTGCCGTCGATAACAAAGATGTCCTTAAAAAGTTGCTCAACAATTTCTTTGGGACCAGACCAGGTGATTTTTGGCGGAACTACATCAGCAAATTGGTCGAGAGGTGGGAAGAGGTTGTAAACAGCAAAGGCGAGTACTGAATTCAGTAACTTATTGATATAATTAGTGTTTTTGCTTGAATAAACTTCTTCTACGAACTTATTTCCCACATCAATATAATCATTGGCATTACCGCTTCGCTGTTGTATTCTACAGTTTTTCCTGTCTGCTCCAAGTATTCACTATGGTCATAGAAGTAGTGGATATAAACCCAACTAAATCGGAGATAATCGCCTTTAGGAGAGGTGGATGACTTTCCCAGGCAGAAAAATGGTGGTACCAAAATGAAGAAATTAAGGTTGTAGCAAAATATAAATTAGAAGCCAGAAATACTGCAGCAAAGGTATCCACAAAATTGTGTTTTGATTATTTTATTACTGCTTTTCGCAAAAATGTGTTGTGGTAAAAAATTGAGTATTTATTCAAATTTAAGCTTGAATCTTACCCTATAAAAACCTCCTATATAGGTTCTAAAAACATAAACTGCTTTGAACAAAATTATGGTAACTATTTGAGATTTGCTTACGCTCAAATTGAAAACCATTGTAAGCTAAGCTCATAAAACGACTACCCGGAGGTTTTTGGGGTCGCTGATTACAAACACGTTTGTTGTAGTTTGATGGTCATAGTTTACTTGCTTGATTTTTCGGCCGTCATTTTAATACATATGTAGACCTCTGCAACCAGAGCCCTACTGAAACCACTGTTATCACCTCAATTGAAAATATGTTTACACATTTAATTATTGGGAGGTTGAATTAGTTTTAAAGGTGACACACAGATGGCGCTATTTATCACTTTATCGCGTTGGCAATACTGAATATATATTCATGACAAAGCCTCATCCCTAGGCTTTGTTTATCAGTATCTGTCATTTCGCTGAAGTATAAACAACGCAGTGTTTTCGTGCTCCGAGTATGTCAACTTTCGTGCCGTCGAAACGCAATTTGCGGGAAGCTTTGCTTTTCTGTTTCAATTTGAAAAAAAAATACAGCCCAAGCCCGTGAATTGCTGCAGGAGGCCTACCCAGACCATACTCCGTCGATTTCAACATGTGAGTACTGGTTTCGACTATTCAAAAGTGGTGATTTTCACACCGAAGACAAGGAGCGTCTTGGCCAGCCCAAAAAGTTCGAGGACGCGGAATTGGGGGAATTGGTAATCGAGGACTCGTGCCAAACCCAAGAAGAGCTTGCTGAATCATTGGGCGTTGATAAATCAACCGTTTGCAAACGTCTAAAAGCGATGGGAATGATCCAAAAGCAAGGACATTGGGTCCCGTACGAGTTGAAGCTGCGCGACGTCGAACGGCGATTTTTTACGTGCGAATCGGAAGGGTTTTTTGCATCGGGTGGTGACTGGCGACGAAAAATGGATCCACTACGATAACCCAAAACGCAAAAAATCATGGGGTTTGCCCGGCCACGCATCAACGTCGACGGCCAAGCAGAATATTCACGGCAAGAAAATCATGCTCTGCATTTGGTGGGATCAGGTCGGCGTCGTATATTTTGAGCTGCTCCAACCGGGCGAAACAATCACGGGGGATCGTTACCGACTGCAATTGATGCGTTTAAGCCGGGCATTGAAAGAAAAACGGCCGGAAACGGTAAAAAGGCACGACAAGGTTATTTTGCAACATGACAACGCTCGGCCGCATGTTGCTCAACCTTGGAACGCTTGGCTGGGAAGTGTTACCCCACCCGCCGTATAGTCCAGACATAGCTCCCTCCGATTATCATTTGTTCCGGCATATGAGTCTCGATTTGGCGGACCAGCGGTTCTCCTCGTACGAGGCTACCAAAATATGGGTTGAGTCATGGATAGCCAAGCAGCGGCCAGAATTTTGGAGAAACGGCATCCGGAAATTGCCCGAAAGATGTGCGAAAGTTGTAGCTAACGATGGCCAATACTTCAAATAAAATATTTTGTACCGTTTTTTCACAATAAAGCCCCAAATCTTCGAAAAAAACCTTTAAAACTAGTTCAACCTCCCAATATTTATTTATTTATAGTTATGAATATCTATACTTATTACAAAGTAAGGCACTACCTACTGAGGACATCGGCCTAAAATTTATATATTCACAATCTAACCACTTTCAAAATCGCAAAAATCACATGCGCGGAGTGCAGATAAATACGTCAGACTCGCTCTAGCTCTGTCTCTCTCCAGGAAGGAAAGCAGAACTATCGTAGATATACTGACAGGTCACACTTTGCTAGCGGCACACCCATTCAAGATAGGAATTGCAAACAAAGATAACTGCAGATTTTGTAATGAACCGGAGGAGAAGGAACTATAGAACACCTTCTATATTATTGCCCTGCATTAGCCAGAACCCGAATGAAATACTTGGGATCTTCACAATATAAGAAGTTGGAATGCCAGGGCTTACTTTTATTCGCAAAGGAACAGGCTTATTACAAGAAGTCTCACAGATGAACTGAAAAGCCCCGGGCCTAACACAGAGATGACACTAGTTTTATTGCATTCACCTCTTTTTCAGTTAGTACTAATCTTAAAAGGACAGCTGGTAAAATTTCATGATATTCTATTCATTAGTTCGTGAGTTATTGCGCTAAGAGTGACGCTACTTTTGTTAATTTTCAAACAATGAATCAAAAATAATCTCGTATTTCAATTTTTCACTGCTTCTTGTTGGGAAAAAATACAGTTTAAGTGAAGCAGTGGCTTGAGAAGTGTTATAGGGAGTTCACACCATCAGAAACAAGCGTTGAAACGTGGTCCTGGAGACACTGATGTTGCATAACGCTGACGTCCAAATGAGGCGCTAACACCGGAAAACATCACAAAAGTGCACAACATTGTTTTGAATGATCGAAAAGCGAAGCTGCGTGAGTTATCTGAAATCGTAAAGATATCAAATGAAGGGCTTGGCTTTATATTGCATGAGCATTTGACTGCTCAAAGTTTTCTCACTGATAACGCACCGTATCACAAGCCAATCAAAATAATGGCAAAACTACATGAACTGAACTGCGAATTGCTCCCAGATCCACCGTATTCGCCAGATTTGGCTCTCAGCGAAAACTGGCTATTCGCAGATCTAAAAAAAATGCTCGTCGGTGAGAAATTTTACTCCAATGAAGAAGAGGTTATCACGGAAACGCAGGCCTATTTGGAGGCAAAATATAAATCGTGCTACAAAACTGGTATTGAAATGTTAGAGCGGCGCTGGAATGATTGTGTTCTTGTTAATGGATATTTCGTTGATGAATAAAGCAAATTTTGAAGAACCAAAAAAAAAAACGTTTTTTCTTTGTTGGGCCGGCGACTTTTCAACCCATGTGTTGCTAAAAAGAATCTGGTATAACCATCTGGTATAACTAAGTACCAATAGGTCTATGTGATGGCTTTTAGCCAGCCAGGTCCACCTAACCTAAGTCGATTAATAGCAAAAATTAAAGGCGCCCGGTGGTCTAGAGCTCGACAATTTAGTTTATTTTCAGGAATTTTTTTTTATTGTATTTTTTTATTTTTTACAATAAAAAAAATTAAAATCGATATTTAAATGTTTTAGGCTTTTTATTTAACTTCTTTTGCATACAAAAATGAAAAAAAAAAAAAATTTAATTCTAAAAATGGCGCTGCAATTTACCCTCCCGAAAAATTGGACTTAGACGGTGTTGTCCATTTTGGTTCTTCTATATTACTTAACTTTTTTTTTCTTTTTTTGTTTTTTTCCCCCATTTATTTTATACATCTGTCCTTTGACATTAAGTATATTGTTTAACAATTTGGTGAGGATTTATATACCTCGCTTAATGGCCAGTGTCAAAATCGATACAATTAAAATAAACGAAATAATATACAATTAAATAATATACAATAATACAATACCAGTTTTTCTTTACATGATTACATTTTACAACTATTTTTAATTATTTTTTTTTACATATTTATGGTTTTTTAGCATTTATCATACTAGGTCGCTTGGTCGGGTTCTCTTTAAACGCCTTTTCCCGTTTCTTTCCCTTTCAAGAAGTTTGTTGATTTCTGCATTACTGTGTGTGTGTATTTTTTCAAAGTGCCTTGTTGTTATCTTTTTGATTTCTTCGTCTACTCTTGCTATATTAAAAGACCTGTGGATGTCATCATTTTTCGTGTACCTGTCAGACTTGGTCAAAATTCGAAGAATCTTAGATTGCTGTCGTTGGATTTTTTCTATATGAGTTTTTTTAGCCGTTCCCCACACCTGTAATCCATATAGCCAGATTGGTTTAATCATAGTTTTTACACTAACAGCTTGTTCTGTATAGTGAGTCTGGATTTGAAGCAGACTAACCAATGAAGTTGTCGAAGTTTTTCTTTTATTTGTTTGACCTTTTGCTTTATGTGGTGATTCCAATTTAGTTTGGAGTCCAAGTGAATTCCCAGATATTTAGTAGTTGATTCTATTGTAATTGCTTTATCATTTATTTTAATTGGAACTGCGGTAAATTTTGTTTTGTTAGTAAATATAACCTGTACGGTTTTGTCTTCATTTATTTTTAGGCACCAGTTGTCAAACCATTCCTTAACTGCGTTTGTGTATCGCTGCAGTTTTTCAGTAGCGATAATTAAGCTTTTGTCTGATGCTAATAGTATTGTATCGTCTGCGAACGTAGCAATTGAAGAGGTGGTATATCTGCGGTGAATAAAACACATAGTAGAGGGCCAAGAACGCGTCTTTGCGGAACTCCAGCAGTTATTCGATGAATACCTGAACATTGATTGTCATATTTAATATAGAAGCTTCGGTCGGTTAGATAGCTTTTTATGATGAGATAGTAGTCAAAAGGTAGCATTCTTTTTATTTTGTGGAGTAAGCCTTCATGCCACACTTTGTCAAACGCTTTGGCTACGTCCAAAAATACTGCGGCACTGTATCGATTGTTTTCAAGGTCTGATTGGATTTTATTTGTAATTCTAGGGATCTGTTGAATAGTCGAATGTTTCTACTTAACTGAAACACAAAAACCAAAAAAGTTATCAATCAGTATGACTGTAGCTATGTCCGGCACTGGAATAAAAAAAAAATTGACAAAATGCCGCGGTTTGAATTTGACACTCTAAAAATCGGGTTTTTTCAGTTCATCAAAAAAATTCGAAATAATTGAAATAATTATCCGATTCTAGTACGGGCGATATCCATTAGAGTTGTGAACAACATATTAAAATTTCAGACCATTCGGTTGAATAGTTTTTTTTTTGTTTTTTGACAACGCCAGGCCGAAAAAAGTCGTTCCGCCGTAAATGAGTTTAAAGTTTGAGGTACAGGAGCGCGGGCAGCACTACCTAGTTTACGGGCTGTAAAAGCTATAATAGAATTTCCACATTACAATTTCACAGTATATTCTTAAGATAATATACTTTGGAAATATGTCAAAGCCAAAAAAATTGCAATTTCTAGACCACCGAGTCCGCAAAAAACCCCATAATAAAAAAATGTTTAATTTTCAAAGACCAGCCGAAAGCCTCCGATGCTAGGGCTGTACCACCCTCAGTTTATATAATAATTTTATTGTTATGTAAACCTTTATAGAATAAAAAAAAACTAAAAAAACGTTCAAAGAACGCTCACAAAATTTCCAAATACTTGAAATTTCTGAATCTTTCTTGCTTCTTAAGAAAATGTCGGAATATTTCGTATCTCTAAATATCAATAATTTTCTTCAAACGTCTAATAAAAGCCTACTGTGTGCGATTTCCGCACAAACAAAAAAAAAAAAAAAACAACAAAAATAATACAAAAATCAGAAACACGCCACCTATAAAGGCAATCGAATATGACCTTTGTCGACAGCTGTGCGTTCAATGGCAAGAACAAAAGTGCCAAACAACAGGAAATGGGAAAAAGGAAATTCATCAAAATATAGTGAAAATACGTGCGAAATGCTAAAATGAAAGTTCCCATCGATACATGACGCAGATATATTTACATATGCATACAAAGCAGATAGTGAACAAATTTCTAGCTCAGAACTATGTCGCTTCACTACTCATGACGCGAATTGTGACTTTGCAGGATGGAAGAACAAAATAAGAAAGAAAGTGGTATGACAAATTATAGCCATAGCATCGGGTGATACCTACAATTTGTAATACAGTCAGTTACGGTCTCAAGTCGATCCCGGAAGTGATGTGATTTGTTTGAATTAAAAAAATCCATGTTATTGTGTGATATTTAAATTTAAATAATATTTCTATTTTTAAGTAAACAAATTAATATAATTAATATAAAGGGTGATCAGATTAGAGGTACTTTTTTCATCATTTTCATTAGATCATGGAAAGACTTACGCCTCAACAACATTTATAAATCGTATAATTCGATTATGAAAATCGGCGCTCTGTGAAAAGTGCGCGCTCAGCCCAACTTATGATGTACATAACTGTCCTACTGAACGCACAAACTCGTCAAACTATTGGTAACATTGAGAATTATTTTGCATTATTGAATGATACTCGACCGATTAGACTACGCACAGTCCAAAGTGAAGTTTATATTGCGGCTGTAACTGAGCGTTTTGCTGAAGACACGGAAGAATCGATTCGGTGCCGATCTCAACAACTTGTCCTATTTTATGACAGTACTCGGGCGATTTTAGGCAAAGATCTCGATTTGAAAGCATATAAAATACAGCTGGTCCAAGATTTGAAGCCGGCTGATCTTCCCAAGCATCATAATCGTTGGACTCTTAAAAAACTCGCCTAAGATCCGCATTTTGGAACCCAAATTTTGTTCAGCGATGAGGCCCATTTTTCGCTTAATGGCTACGTCAATAAGAAAAGTTGCCGTATTTGGGCTGAAAAGCAACGCGAAGCCATTCAAGAACAGCCATTACATCCATTAAAAAAACCGTTTGCTGCGGCCGATGGGCTAAAGGAATAATCTGCCCATATTTCTTCAAAGTCGAGGCTGTCGCCAATGTAACCGTGAATGGCGAATGCTAGCGCAATGATAAACGACAGTTTCATGACGGAAATTGAAACTGTGATCTCGACAACATTGGGTTCCAACAAGACGGTACTATGTACTTTAGGCCGGGTCGATTTGTGGGGAGGCAAAAAAATCGCCCATTACTCTGTGAAAATCATATTCTAGGGATCAAAATAAGAAACTTTGCCGAAGGAACCATACCTCTAAAACGAATTCTGATGTCCCCCAATTTGGGTCGAACTTTTTAGTTTCTTTTCTCATGTAAAGGCCAAAAATGGTGATATTTTGAAATGATTATGTGGGGAACCCCCCAGGGGAGTTCCAGGGGGTGTGCCACTGGCATGGGTGGATCGGCCGTCGAAAGTTAGTGGGGATCGGTCATACATTTGGACTCGATTGGAGTACTCTAAATGGGTCAAAGTGGGATTTTTCGTTCGACACAAATTGGGGGACATCAGAATTCGTTTTGGAGGTATGGTTCCTTCGGCAAAGTTTCTTATTTTGATCCCTAGAATACGATTTTCACAGAGCAATGAGCGGTTTTTAAATCTACACGCCCTAATGTACTTGCTATACAGCTCGTGAAACAATGCAACTGCACAGTAACAGTTTATCTCTCGTCTCGGACCAGTGGATTGGTGGATTGGCCACAAAAATCGTGTGATATCACACATTTGGACTTTTATTTGTGGGACTATGTAAAATCTAAATGCTTTGTGGAGAAACCAGCTTCGATTGCGGCATTGGAAGCCAACATTACTAAAGTTATTCACGAGATACCGACCGAAGTCCTCCAGGGAGTCGCGAGTCATTCAACATTTTTGTTTACGGATGGCGGAATTACGGCGCAGTTGCGGCCAACAGTTGAAAGGGATTATCTTTAAAAGGCGCTATGTTCCGACTTTCCGCTCTATGTTCCGACTAGGAGCGATATAATATGCATTATGCTGTTTTTCTTATATAGCTTGATTATTTTAAATTGAGAGTGCCATCTAAATGTATAATTTATCAAGGAATAAAAAAGTCTTTAAAAAATAAATACCATGAATGGTTCTACACAAAAATAATAAAGATTCCACAACCAGTTTAAATTTTCGTTTCGTAATTTTATTCCAATTTTAAACCCGATACCTCTAAATTGATCACCTTTTATTCTCCACTGTCGAGTGATCTTTTCTAAACCCTGTCTGATGCGATTCAGTGATTAAGTTTTTACTTTACAACCAGTTTACAAGTCGTTCATTTAAGATGCCCGCCATGATCTTCGCAATACAATTCATAAAAGAAATGCCTCTGTCATATGATGCTATGCTCTTAACACCCTCATATAACATCACAGTTCGGGATGAACCATTGCTTCCATTACAATTCGCTTTCTCGTCACTCGGTCGTTAGCTTTTCGTTTGATATCAGATATGCCCATAGGTCCAAAGTCGCCTTCGATGTCATCTCTCCATCGTGTTCTCGGCCGGCCTCTTCTTCGTCGCTTTGTGAATTTGGTTGTATGTTCTGAACAACCTTTTGAAAAAGTGGGACTATTACAATACATATGTTTGATTGCCCCCTATTGTATAATGAAGATAGATATATATAGATTTTTCGTCTGCAATTTTAAAAAATTCGTAAGGAACTTTATACAAATCAGCCGATTTTCCATTTTTTGTTTTATGAAACATTTGAATTACTTCTTCTAACGTAATTGATCTATCTAATCTCTTTTATCTTTACCATGAGCTTTTACTAAAAGTATCACATATTAAAGAGAAGATAATTTTCGCAATCATGCAAAACATAGAAATTCGAAGCACAGAAACATTCCAAAATATTGCTTAGTCATATACTTAAATATTAAAACAAAACAACGAAAAAACGTAAAAACGTAAAAAATGACATAACACGTCGGACATAGTTTTAGTCATTTTCTTTCACCAGCAGTTGAGGAAAAATTGTTGTTGTACTACATACATTGACACTTCTTACAGCAACATAAATAATAAGCAAGTCAGTCGTCACTTGCTCCATTGCCGCGCTATGACTGGAAAAGCATGCAACGCCAGTTTGCTGGTCACTAGGTAAGAATCTAAATGGCGCATAAAAAGAAATTTTCTCGGTTGACACTTACGAAGCCAAAACTCTGTGACTTCGATGAGTTGTTGATTACCGCTTTTTTACAACACTTGAATATCTGTACTCGTATATGTAATAGTTGGTGATATGACAAGTCTTGAGAGAGGTACTAAGAAAAAAATCGAAAAAGTTATATGCACGTCTTTCCAATTTCACATATATAAATTTTATGCAGTTTTTTTACTATTACTATTTCATGATGTTTCATACTTTTTTAATATTTTAAAATTACCCTCATGATAGTTGACTGATTTCGCCCATTTAATGTATACTAAATACTAATCAAGAATCGTCCCTATAGAAAACACAAAACTTTTTATAAATAAAGGGGACTCAACTCTTCTTCTTCCGGTACTCAATCGCTCGTGAGACATGGGGCATCAAAAAGGGCTTATAGTGCCAACCAACTTCTAAAAAATGATAGAGTGTGATAAACTAGTCTAGCATTGCCATGAAATAAGTCTGACATTTGGATGAAAATAATTTTATTTATTTCGATTTATTTTTGTGTTAGGTAGGTAGGTACGGTGGCTGTCGCAACGACACACTTATACCTTTCGTAGGTCCATTGTGATACCACTGGAACTTATCCTTACCCTATGGGTTCCTTTTCAAACTATCCGGTAGCTTTAATAAACGAGCAAAGCTTCGTTGGTTTTAGATGTGCTATGTCCGCTACATCAATTAAAAATGCCATGTCAAGAGTGTGGAGCCTCCTTGTCGCTAAGCTTTCACACTCACATAAAAGGTGCCTGACTGTATCCTCTTCCTCTGTATTTAGACAGCTTCTACGAAAACGAACTTTATAGCATGGCTCCCTATCAGACAATGACCAGTTATTACCCTTACCATTTTTCTTATAGTTTCTCTGTTAAATCTGAACACGCTTTTTGATCGACCGCTGTTCCATTTCGGCAATGTCTGTCAGCTTAGTTCGCATGTTGTGAGGTTTTACCAAGTTGTATTTACCTTTTTGATGGTTTCCCTATCTATAGTAATTTACAAGTGGCTAAAGGCAAGGGTATCAGCATCTTATCCGGTTGTAGACCGAGCATGGACCGATTCGAGCAAGTTCATCTGCCTTGTAGTTCCTTCCTGTGCTATATTCCTGTGGCCTGGCACCCAAATAAGGTGTACTTTGTAATATTTTGATACGTCATTTAGAAGTTTAAAATATTCTATGACTGTTTTTGACGAGTGTGTTTTAGATTCCAGCGCTTTTATTGCTGCTTGACTGTCCGAGTATATGAAGACTTCATTTGTGGATAATACTTTCGTTTTTATTACCGTAAGTCCTTCTTTTATGGCAATGACTTTCTGAAATACTCTGCAATCATCAGGTAGGCGAAATGATTGGTTAACTCCACGTTTATCTTAGTAAACCCCTCCATCTAGTCTGTTGTCTAGTTTCGAGCCATCTGTACAGATGTTATATCATTTTCTCTAACAATAAGCCCGTTATCCCATTCCTCATTGGAAGGAAATACCGTGACGAAGGATTTATTTAAGTTGATATCATTGGTTTTACGGAAATTCGTTGTAGCAGGAATGCAAGGAAATTTTTCTAAAATTGAAGAGTTTTCCCTTTGGTTTATTCTGAGTAGACCGATTTCTTATTATCTGAGAGCAGCCTTGGCAGCTGTTTGCTTGCCGATATGCTCTATTGGTAATAGGGTAAGCATAATGTTTAGTGCCTCCGTGGGTGTGTTCCTAAGGGCCCCGCAGATGCAAAGGCTGGCCATTCTTTTGTGTTAAGTTTGGTAAATATTTTCCCAAAATACACCAAATGCTTCAAATTTATATCGTTAGCCATAGAAAAAGCTATTTGAGTCGGGTATGCGACTATGGAAGGCCAGGTATTCTATAGAGTGGATTATCCCTAAAACGCAGTATAAAAGTGCGTGATTTCATGGAAAATCATTGAAATGGAATTGGGAATTCCTCAGACTGCTGTATATTGCATTTAGCCTGAATAATTCGGCATTGTGAGGGCATCACTAAATGTGTTTGTAAGGGTTGCAATATTTAATGTATTAACATCGGCCGCCGTCGGTTCGAATCTCCGTGAAACACCGAAATGAAGAACAATTTTTTTGCTAATAGCGGTCGCCCCTCGGTAGACAATGACAAACCTCCAATAGTATTTCTGTCATGAAAATACTCTTCATAAAAAAACATTTGCCATTCGGAGTCGGCTTAAAACTGTAGATCCCACCATTTTGTAGAGCAACATTAAGATGCACACTACAAATAGAAGGAGGAGCTCGGCCAAACACCTAACAGAAGTGTACTCGCCAATTGTTAATTTTTTATTTTAAAGAAACCAAGAGATGATACGCTTATTGAAATCGACGAAGAGAACATAGAGAGAGTTTTCAAGTTTAAACGCGACAAGTAAAATCAAATCTCGATTACTATCTCGAGCTCAAAATATGAAAATGTATAAAGCACATGAGGCCAATACTAACAATAGGCAGCGAGGAATGGATACTTAAAGCAGAAGGCACCGCCCAAATAATGAGATTTGAAAGAAAAATATTTGCTGCTTGGCAACTGGATGACGGAACATTCCGAATCAGATATATTTATGAGGTCGATGCATTAATACATCACGAAAATACATTACGTTTAATAAAAAGTCAAACAATATGGTGGTTATGGCATACACACAGAATTCCCCAAAACAGAGTTGCCAGTATAGAGTGCCATAGACTACCGCTTCGACGTAGAGGACGAGGGAGACCAAGGAAACACTAGACTGATGAGGTAACAGCTGACTTGAGGAAATTGCGAATCACAAACTGGAAAGACGTAGTAGAGGAGCGATGGAGGTGGAGAGCTGTAGTCGCAGAAGCAATGCTCTGAATAAGACTGCAATGCTAATGATGATGATGATGATGGTGATGATATGTGTACATAGAGTCAAAGCGAAGCGTATATCAAGTTTGATGAAGTATTTTCAGAAGCGTATGCACTGATTCAACTCATGGCCATTTTCAAATTGTTAAGAGGTCGTTGAACCCTACCTCAAAATGTTTTTGCACTTACAACGATGATCCTCTTCTGGAGAGACTCCTTTCTGGGAACTAAATATTTTCTGTATTACTTCGAGAGGGTCCAGAATAGACCAGTTTTATTCACTCACGTCTGAGTTCACCATATTTATAGCCAGCTTCATGCTATAGGCTCGTCTTCTTATGTCTCAGGTCTACCTTTTTTCTCCGTAATATGCCTTCAACGTATATTTTAACCTCATTCTAGCTGCCCTCACGTTCAAGCATTTTGCTGATTATATTAGTTGGCGCGGTGTCTCTAATCTGCTCCCTTAGATCATCTCTCTCCACGACCCATCTGCCGCAAATAAAGAACGTATGTTCGGCGTCATCGCTCGGTGATTTGCAATGCCGCTTACCTTGCCTATGTGGTATAGGCATCTCCGGAAGTATACGTCACCCGAGAGGAAGTGAGTTAGGTAGTAATTCATTTTCCGAAGTTCTTTTGAGTCCATGTGCCTATTGCCGGAATAAGTTTCGCCGCCCATCTCTGCCCCATCGGCTTGTTTTAGTGAGTATGTATTACAAATAGTACTCCCAAAATAAAATCTACCGTTATAAACTTTTTTTGTTTGTTTTTTTTTACGAGGAGGAAGCATCCAAAGCCTAACCCCGTCAGTGTGTGGCTTTAACCCGAACTAAACTTCCTACCGTCAAAATACCGATCCCCGCGGTACAACCGTTAAGTATTCGTCGGGAGGCGTTTTGAGCACTAAACTCAACGTCCGTTATTGCCCTGATGCAATACGTCGAAAGTAGCATCTGCTTGTTACCACCCACTGTTTACATCATTTGATGAGAGAGCCACCCCTGACATAATAGTACTGCCCCACCCACAATGTCTCTGTCCAAACCATAGAACGTTTGTTTCTATGTCCGGTATTGTCAGTGTGCCTGCATCGAATGAAAGTGTAGACTATTATACTACAGAACTTCAGTTATTTAGTGCTTTGCTTTCGCTTTTTCGCCTTCTCTCCATTTGTCTGAAATCATTGAGTATGAATGCTGACAATTTTCTAATACAATCCCATATTTCTTTAGATTGTAGCATGTGTGGAAGAACATTGGCCGGTGTTATTGGTTCAGCTATTTTGTTTTCCAAAAACACTAGTTCTTTACTATATCTTTGGCAGTAAAAGAAAATATGCTCGGCATTTTCATTTGCCTTGGCACAAAATGAGCATACCTATAACTCCATTATCATCGCCATACTTGTGGAGATATTCTTTGAAACAGCCTTGCCATGTCAGGAACTGCGTCATATAAAAGTCGACATTATCATATTTTCTATCGACCCATGCCTGCACATTTCTAAAGAGTCGATGTGTCCATCTCCCTTTGGTTGTTATAGCCCAACGTCTTTGCCATTTAGATAGACTCTCCTCAGCTATTAACGACCTGCCAAGGCTTCGGATTTTGTCATATATCCTCTTACTTGTCAGAGCCATTATATCTGGGGGCATTATGCCAGAAATTACGCCGATAGGTTCATGGGATACAGTGCGAAAGGCGCTTGCGACTCTAATAGCGCTCAGTCGAAACACAGATTTTGTAATCTTGCCATATGTTTCGTATTTTAACGCTTGCCCCCACACAGGTGCAGCATACATTATAATGGTTTGGGTAACTTTTGCCAGTAGTAGCCTTCTGTTTTGACTTAGCCCGCCTCTGTTGGCCATTATTCGAAATAGCGCCGTGTTTACCCGTGCTGCTTTCTCACAAACTTCTTCAAGGTGCGTTTTGAAGTTTAAGCGTGCATCAATCATGACACCCAAGTATTTCAAATGCCGTTGGGTATTGATGCTATGCCCGTCTATGCTTAGTGTGATGTTCTCAACTTTTTTTCTGCTTGCGATCAAAATTGTTTCAGTTTTTTGGCCCGCAAGTTGTAGGTTTTTAGTTAGCAAACTGTTGAACTACATATAGCCTCAATTTGCTGGATCTCTTTTGTCACTATTGCCAACGCAATATCATCCGCTTAGCCGATTAATTGGTCTGCTTTTGGTATTGGGGTGCGGAGGATTCCATCGTAAATCATCTGGCAACCCTGTATCTTTTGACATAGACGTCAGATCGCTTAATGAAATACCGCGTTGGAAGCGTCAGTCCAAGCAGATTTTTATCATGGAAGAGTATACGCCACGCAAGCGCTCCCAATTGTTGAAATTCAACAAAACAAGTCAATTGTGAAAACTCAACGTGCGTATAAAATATTAAATAATGTGAAAAGTGCGCCTTCTAAGAACACCATTAAACGTTTGTACGAAAGGTTTTCGACTGGTGATGCTCTTTCTAATCCAAATAGGCCAAATCAAAACCGACCAAGGCGTCGCCAAGGACATCCCAACACCTTATGGCGGCGTTTCCAGGTTCCCTAAGGCTTGCATTATGCGGAACAAGCATGCAGAGTTAAATGCATTTGAAACTTAGGAGTCACTTCAGATTTGTAACTTTCCAAAACAGCTGCTAAGAAATTCTTGTTAAAATATATGGCATTTGGTATCGTCAGTACTGCATGAATAAGCAGTTCTCGCTCTGCTTCCACTGCCTTGCTTAAATCCATTGAGAATGGCACATCCAGCAATAGCTCGTTCGGGTCTACATATTTTACTAACTTCACTGCGCACATCCATACACAGCTCCCTACTTGCGGGTGTCCAACTTGCATCGGCCACTATAGTTTAAATGACCAAAAAATACCACTAATACCAACGAGTCGCAACGTTGCGAGTTACTTGCTGCCACAGCAGCTCCCACATCCGCCACCGTCTCACTCTGTTCTCTCCTCCAGAAATGCAGCAAAAGCGCTGCTCGTTGAACGCTATGGAATTTTTTTTCACTTTATTGTCCAATGGAATTCCTTAATGGACGATAAAATTGTCAGTTGTGCGGTTGCAAGCGGCAACAATACGACAACTCAGCAACATAAACTATGTGCAACCATTGTTACATATAAGCGAAATGCTATTTTGTTGATCATCAAATGTGTATGTGGCAAGTGACCACTTTGTTGAGCTAAATACTCGCAGTTGTCAGTGGACAGTGCAAGTATTGGCGTTGTTGTGGTTTTTTGTTGTCCTTCCGAGTGAGTTTTGTTGTTTATTGCCGCCGTTGACACCAATGGAGCTGTTCTGCTGAGAGGACGCCATGCAATAATGACTCAATTAAGGCGACTATCAACGCTTAAGTGTCGCACTGTGTGTCTTTGTGAAAGAGTGCTTATGTATTTTGTAAATATAACTGTGTGTGTACATATATATATATATATATATATATATATAGGGTATGTATGGGTATTACAGAAGCGTTAAAGGTTTTGCATTAAGAATTGCGTTTCCTATTCAAGAGTTCAATGCTTAGCCAACGATATTTCGATGTGCCAGTACTCAGGGTTGGGCATTTTACATTACCACTAACCCGCACTATTACTAATATTTTTATACTTTTTTATTTTTAGTAGTTTTTCAGTGTTTTAATTATCCACTTATTGCATTAATTATTTAGTGCGCTGTGCCCAACCCTGCCAGTAATCCATCTGAATCAATATTATGCTGTAAAAGCCGAGCAGAGGTCAGTCTTGTTGTATTCTAATGCCATACAATTTTCGTTTTCATATAATTTCTATTATACGTCGACGATCTGCAGATTTATTCAGTCGTTAAGAGTACCACAGATATGATGAAACTCCAATCCGAACTAGTTGAATTATGCTGTTGGTGCTTGATATCACATCTCTCTTGATATACTAAAAAATGCGTTCATATTTTTTTTTTCAAATCATTTTTTGCGAAAAACTGAGAGTATTTATTATTTGAAAATAAATTACATATTAATATTTATGCTTAAATGAATACGAGTATACAAAGTATACGTGGCTCCTTTAATTTGCGCTGTGGAATGTACAGCCCCTTGTAATGAACTGACAACAACCAGACAACAATTTTTCATTAAAATAGGTTATTCCGCTTTGTGCATACTTACCTATTTTTAACAAACAAAAAAAAAAAAAGAATGGAAATTTGAAGTGAAAAGGAGAAAAGTTATATACTGTGGGCAAGTAAGGTGAATTTGGTTTGTAAAATGAAAAGTCTTTATTTCAAAAAAACTGCCATCATCACCTCTATTTTTAAACGACTTTGACGTGCTCTTTTCCGTCTGGCCTCGCCTTTAGCACGATATTCGCTTGATTGGTCGGTTGTTTCAGGGTCGTAAGCATAAGTCCAAGTCTCATCTCCCGTAATGATGCATTGAGCTTGTCCTGATAGTCTGAAAGCATTGTTTCACACACATCAACGCGACGACTTTTTCCAAGAAATTGAGAGTTTTCGGTATCAAACGAGATTCGACTTTTCGTAGGCCCAAATGGTCTTTCAAAATGGTTTTCACAGATCCTTCTGATATTCCGATCATATCAGTAAGGTCTTTAACAGTCAACCGACGATTTTTGAGCACTAACTCCTTCACTTTATTGACGTGTTGGTCACCTGTTGACGTCGATGGTCGTCCGGAGCGCTCCAAGTCATCAACACGTTCTCGACCCTCTTTGAAGTCTTTGTACCACTTATAAACATTTTTCTACGACATGGTCGAATCACCAAATGCCTTCTGCAACATGCTAAACGTTTCCGCAGCTGAAATTTCATTCCGCAAACAAAATTTGATGGCACTTCTCTGCTCAATCAAATCAGACATTGCAAAAATCGAAAAATGCACTCTTGGTCGTTGGTAAACACAAGCGTAAATATATTACTGATAATGACATACACATGAAAGTTGGCCCTGATGTTATTAACAGTGCTGCCAACTCATGAAAAAAATAACTAGAGCGAAATTTTAATCCCACGAAGTTTGACAAAAAAATTCACCTTCCTTTTTGCCCAAAGTAGTATATATATATGTATATAATTGGCGCGTACACCCTTTTTGGGTGTTTGGCCGAACTCCTCCTCCTATTTGTGGTGTGCGTCTTGATGTTGTTCCCCAAATGGAGGGACCTACAGTTTTAAGCCGACTCCGAACGGCAGATGTTTTATGAGGAGCTTTTTCAAGGCAGAAATACACTCAGAGGTTTGCCATTGCCTGCCTAGGGCGACCGCTATTAGAAAAATGTTTTTCTTAATTTTGGTGTTTCACCGAGATTCGAACCGAATGGTAATCACGCACCAACCCATTCGGCTACGGCAGCCGCGGAAAAAAGTTATACTTTGTTTATAAAAAAATTGATCAAAACAATTTTTTTAGTGATAATTATTATAAAATTTGAGGTATATGCAAAGGCCAATATAGTAAAGCATATCCTTTTAAAATTTTAAGTTGATATCGTGATTACTTGAGGAGCTACTTCGGTCGGTATCTCGTGAATAACTTTCGTAATGTTGGCTTCCAATGCCTCAATCGAAGCTGGTTGATCCACAAAAGTTTATACTTTACATATCCGCACAATAAAAGCCGAAAGTGGCCAATCCACTGGTCCGAGATGAGAGAAGAATTGCTCACCGAAACGACGATGCAGTAAATCCATTGCTTCACGAGCTGTATGGCAAGTAGTACCGTCTTGTTGGAACCAAATGTTGTGGAGATCACGTACTTCAATTTTCGTTTGAAATTCGCCATTCACTGTTACATTGGCGCCAGCCTCGTCTTTGTTTAATTCCATGGGCCGCACCAAACTGTTGTTCTCAATAGATTTAATGGCTGTTCTTGAATGGCTTCGGGTAGCTCTTTGGCCCAAATATAGCAATTTTGCTTATAAACTTAGGCTTAGCCATTAAACCAAAAATCGTTGAACAAAATTCGGGTCCCAAAAAGTGGATCTTCGGCGTATTTATTAGTTTTTTTATGCACTTTAAAACCAAGATCTTTGCGTTAAATCGCCAAGGTGTTGCCGTAAGATAAGACAAGTTGTTGAGATCGGCGCCGAATCGATTTTTCCGGATCTTTGGTAAAACTCTCCTTCACAGGCGCAATATTCTCTTCACTATGGGCTGTACGTGGTCTTGTCGGCCGAGTATCATCCAATAATGCACAATAATTCTCAATTTTACCTATAGTTTGTCGAGTTTGTGCGGTAAGTAGGACGGTTATGTACACCATAAGTTGACCTGAGTGCGCGATGAACTCGAACTCAGAGCGTTGCTTTTGGTACTCTAATTGTACGATTTGTCAGCTTTGTTGAGGCGTAAGCCTTTCCATGATGAAATCTCAAGGATACGGAATAGGGAAAACAATTATGTATTTAGTTTGACAATAGTCAGGCGTGATCCGTGATCTAGAAAAAGTACCTCCAATCTAATGATCCTTTATGAGAACTTTCAGGGCTGTTCAAGAATTGTTTGCAGTTTCCCTGTTCAGGTGGACTTTTATACCCTGCGGAGAGTTCTGCTAATTGCAAAAAAAAAAAAAAGGTTTCGCGATATATTTTCGCCGGTTGTTCTGTTATCAAAATCCATGCATTTATTGGCGCTAAGTCAGGAATGGTAAAAAAAATACTTGAAGAGACCATCTTCGAGACTCTGACTTCACTATATTTTCTGGCCATTTGATCTATCATACCTACCCCACATTTAGTCTTATTATAAAATATATTAATTTTGGTATTTTTTGTTGTATTTTTCAATGTTGACGGAATTATGTTTGGCACTCGGCAGAAATTCGTAGTACAGCTACATGGCGACGACAGTGCCTTGATCGCAGCTTGACTATCGGAAAGGTATTAATGTCTCCCTCCCGACAGCGATTTCTAAGCATTTTGCAAACTTAAGATTATTTCTACCAAATAATCATGAATTTTCGATTGACTATTTTCAGAAAAAGTTTGTATAATTTTAGGGCGATGACCAAACCGACGAACAGTTGCGGTGCAAAGTAGGAAGAAGATAATAATTAAATATTATTGAGATCTGCCTTGCAATGTGAGGAAGGGGACAGCGGATATGTAATTGCTTTGCAGAAATAGTCTAAATCTGGAGCACAAATATTGATATCCCCTCCGTTATTACAAACAATCCGGGACAAATTTTGCATACAAGTAACGAAGCCAATGATATGTGATAACAAAGCCACGATATGCAGCCAAAGTGGAAAACAAAGAATTGTTAAGAAAAATTGAGTTTTCTGATTGTTTGCAGTGCAACGAACATAAATGCAATAAAGCTCTTAAAAATTCGATATATTTATTTGGAAAGAAAAATCTCTCTTAAATGAATTATTTATTTTGAAACAAAAAATAGTTTTAAAACTAATCACAAAAAAAGATTTTTGAGCGATTTGTGAATTTATGAATCTTTTGGTAGATCAGGCCAGATGGGCTACTTTCAGCAAATTGAGCTCACACCTACTCCCTTAAGCTTGGATGATTAAATAACTACAAGAAAATAAACTACACTGCGTTGATTCTACTACAGAAAATATATAAATGAAGGTTTCGAACTTCCTGCAAATGGCAAAAAAATCAACAAGTTTTCTTTAAAGTTTCACACTTTTAATCTAAATTTTTAGAAAAAAAATGCAATTTCAAACTATTCGCAAATTAAAAAAAAGCAATACAAAATCATCATCCAAATTTTACAATCTTCATCAGAATTTTTAGAAAAATGCAGTTTCGAATTTTGTGCAAATTTAAAAAAAAAATTCCAAAAATTTTCTTTAAAATTTCATGCCTTTTAATTAGACTTTTGTAAAAACGCAGTTTAAACCTTTAGCAAATTAAAAACAAAGCAACAAAATTTCACACTTTTAATCTAAATTTTTAGAAAAAAATGCAGTTTCAAACTATTCGCAAATAAAAAAAAAATTTTAATTTTCATCAGAATTTTTAGAAAAATGCAGTTTGAACTTTTTTATAAATTAAAAGAAAAATCCTAAAATTCTCATCAAAGTTTCATAATTTTTAATCAGAATTTTTTGAAAAAATGCAGTTTAAACATTTTGCAAATTTAAAAAAATACAACAAAATTTCTAGCTGGTCAACCAAATTTTTTTGAAATTGCAACTTTGTGAAACTGTTTTTAAATTAAACAAAAAATTCCAAACGTACTCAAATTAAAAACTATTTTTTAATTAATTTAATTAAAAAAAATACTTTTCATTAGAATTTAAAAACAATGCAGTTTGAAATTTTTTGTATATTAAAAAATAAAATTTAATTTTAAATCAGCACCTTTATAAAAATGCAGTTTTAAATTGTTCTTAAATTAAAAATTTTTTTCTTAAGTTTGCATCAAAAAT
This sequence comes from Anastrepha obliqua, assembly GCF_027943255.1. Taxonomy (NCBI): domain Eukaryota; kingdom Metazoa; phylum Arthropoda; class Insecta; order Diptera; family Tephritidae; genus Anastrepha; species Anastrepha obliqua. The sequence continues at coordinate 7,291,717 of NC_072893.1, forward strand.
TTCACACTTTTTAATGAAAATTTTTGGAAGAATGCAGTTTAAACCTTTCGCAAATGAAAAAAAATCACATTTCTCAACCAAATTTTTTAGAAATTGCAGTTTCAAACTTTGTGAAACTGTTTTTAAATTAAAAACAAGACTCCGAAAATCTGCATCAAAATTTCCCACTTTTTGATCAGAATTTAAAAAGAAATGCAGTTTGAAATTTTTTGTAAATAAAAAAAAAAATAAATTTTAAAACAGAACCTTTAGAAAAATGTAGTTTTAAACTGTTCTTAAATTAAAAAAAAATTCACACTTTTTAATCACACTTTAAAATTCTAAAAATTTTCTTTAAAATTTCACACTTTTTAATCAGAATTCTTTGAAGGAAGCAGTTTAAACCTTTTGTAAATTAAAAACAAATACAAAAAAATTTCACACTTTTCAATAAATATTTTTTTTAGAAAACTACTACGCTTGAAAGAAAAAGTGCCCCCACTACATTGTTGTACATATTTCCAAAGCTGTAGAGCAGCTCCTTCACTTAAAAAATTGTGATAGTACCCAAAGTAGTGTCAATTTTGAAATCCAATAATGCAACAATTCTACTGCAAATTCAGTTTCCTCTTTTTCACTTCTCATGCATTGAATGCATAAAACAAAAATCGTTATTTAGTTATTTGCCATTTCACTGTCCAAATGCTCTTTACAGCAGCTTCCCATTAAGACACTTGCGTTGCATATTCGGTCACATAAAAAAAGAAAAGCCAAACAAAAAGATAATGAGACTGAGGCTTTTGTGCAGACGTTTGCCAGCATATACGACCATTACTGACAAAAACATTCCACTAAATCGCTTCTCCTATGAATGTGCCATGAATATCTTCGGCAGTGATCAAATGGCCATCAGCACCTACAAGAGCCATACAGAAGACTATTAGCACTCACACTGCTTCATCAAAAGTGTATTCTACCCCCCTTTCTCTCTCTTTCTCTCCCTCTCTGCCTCTCTCCCTCTCTTCCTCTTGCTCTTAGCTCTCTCTAAATTGATTGCATTTACTGTATCTATGTTTTTGGCGCTTATATGTACGAGTATTGGGTTGTGTGGCAAAGGCAGCGGTTTCAGTTGTGACTCAGTCAATTGATTGCTGTGTGGCATTGCAATGCGGTTTGCTTCTGATGACCAACGCTATGGCATGGCATGGAAGTGATGTGCGCACATGTGTGTGATTTTAAGTTGAGATCACAGCCATTACTACCCCTGAAATTGACCACTACCCTTGGCTCCAGCAACCATCAGCAACAATCGTTTGCCTGCAACTACATATTAACCTCCCCCCCACACACTTCCTTTTGCCTGCTCTGCGTATCATCATTCTTGCTGCCGACTGATGGCCAACAGACAATTGAAGTCTTAATTTTCAATCAACTCGTCCATTGTATGGTCATTTAACGCAGCAGTCATCATTTCACCAGCGCCTGTGTCTTCACTTGCATCTTCGTCTTGTGGGCATTCCTCCGCATCGGCTAAAGATAGCACTTATTTTTATCTTTTGCTGCAATTTAATATTGATGATGCCGTTGCCGATGCTGATGTTGATGAGGCCGATTAAGGCGCATAATGGCATTACTCTTCGAACAGGTCACGTCCTTGTGGCTTGAGCGTAAATTAAATTTACTGAAATTGTGAAAAACATTGCATATGTCAAGGCGCTCTATTGAAGAAAATGGCTTTTGAGAATAGTCGAGCGATTTTTGCAAGTCGAGCGTGAAATAATATTTTTGAAGTAGAATTTTAATTCAATATTTGTATGTAGTTGCATGCACGTAAAGCATCAGTAGGCGGTTACTACCCTTTTTGCTGTGTGTTGTTGAGTTGCCACAATTCTGCCTTGTTGAGCTGTGCTTGGCGTTAGCATAACAATAGCATTTCATTACAGTCAGAAAGTTTCGCATATTTTGGCAAAAGTTTATTAATTAAACTAATAAAACAACAGAAGTAAAATAGTGTAAATGTAAGTTAGTTATGTGAGACGCAAACGGATAAATAGACAATTGCAGTAGGAGCACACAAATACATAATCAAAATATTTTCTATGGGCGACTTCTGGATTTTGCCCATTTGGTAATGCGGTAAAACAAGACCATAAATAAAGAAATTTTATTGTATTTATAACACGAATGAAGCAGTTATCTTTTGCATATAATTACCTAAAATTTCATACACACATACAGACAGACAGTAGTAGAGTTGCTGGTGCACCAGTGAAGAAGCTGAGCGAAAATTTAATCAAATAACTAAACGAAATTTGCATCGAATAATTTCGGAAATCAACTTAACGACATCAAACAAATCAGTCGCTTGAGAGTATCTAACCTGTGATAGATCTTGTCTCAAGGAGAAGGCAATAACAACAAAGCGAAAATGCGCAACGTATTTGGTCAATTCTCAGCGGTCTCTTCAAAGAATTTTTGCCAACGATTTGCAGATGTTTTCGTAAACAATTCAGATGGCTCAATTGCTCCGACCGGCATGATCCCCAAACCCGTGTGGTGTACAAAAGTTATTGCAGCTGCATAACGAAATACCTGACGTTTTTTAATTTATCATTAGCAGTGAAGCGCATTACCATCCCTCTGAGTATGTGAGCAAATTAAATGCCAGTTTTGGGCAATCGGAAAATTGACAAAGAGTAACCGAATTGAACCCGGTATTGACCAGAACATTTTTTGCCTTACATTTTGTTAAAAAAATGTACATTTTGAACTTCTGAGCACGAAAATGAAACCCATTTCCAAATAGACTGTTACATTTCCCGAAAATGTGAAAAATTAGCATTGCCAAATGGCAGCCCTGGATCGCTTAGACTACAGGTTTCTGATGAAAAAAATAATAATTTTTAAGCATGCCTTTTTTTTTAATTTTACAAAAATCTGTTTTAAAATATTTTTATTGAAATTATGAACAAGAAAAAAATTAATATATGAAAATAAAAGAGAGAGATATATGCGTTGAGCTGAAATGGTTTAGTATGCTAATTGGCAAAAAACTTTACTCAAAGTCCCACATTGTATTTTATACATGCAGTTCATCCATTGACTTTGCATCGTTGAGCACCCGTCAAGCTTTTTGTTCCATTTCACCAATGAATTTTGAGTTGAACCACCTACGTATTCGAGTCTTATTTTATGAGAGCAGCGCATTCACAGAGTGAGAGTTCGTAACTCCTCTCTATACAGCTTTGAGAGTCTATTTGATCATCTTCTGGGGGTAAGCAATAACCGTTTTGTCCGCTTCTGACTTGGGCCCTCCATACAATGTCTTTGAATTCCCAGTCTTTGATAACTTCTTTTTTGCTGATCCACAAAAAGGGTTCCGATTCATGTTACTTTGAAGTAGCGCTTAAATTTGATAGGCATTCAGCACATTTGTTCCCGTCATAACCTTCAAGTTCTGGTAACCAGCCTAATAAAACGGTGTACCTTGCTCCCAGGATATTGAGGATAGAGTACTCCTCAACAAGTTAGGATGTTATTATGTCAGACTGCAGCCCACACAAGCCTTTATTGGCTGTCTTACAAAATGCAGATTCACTTCGAAGGTATTCTTTGGGAAACAACGATCCATGGGGATACATTTTTTCAAATGGGAATCAATTTTTGTCAAATATGGTCACGAAATACCCGCTCCAGTCCTAGTATACATACCTAAGCTTCAAGTTGAATAAATGGATTATCTGTCTTCCAAAGCGCCATATTGATGTTTTTAGAGACCTTTAGCGTAGAATTGTTTATGATTTTCCTTGCGATTTCCATATGTGTTGTGAAATTTTTAGGTCTTAGTGCCACTTCTCTTTCATAATAGGTATAAATACGAACATAATTGCGTAGGATTTTAATTGCTAAATTTGTTTTATTCGCGTCTTTTGGCAGCCCCCGTGGCCGAGTGAGTTTCTGCGTGGCTACCATCCGGTGGATCATGTGGGCATGAAACAACAAATTGTCGAAACTGTTTTCTCTAACAGCAGTCGCAAAGGTTCTAGTACATTCTTGCATCCTGCACGTCCTGCATTTGAAAGGAATCTCCAGGACTGTACCCTACACTGGCACATACCAAAAGACATAGGCACAGGAGTATATGGTCCCAAAACCAAGCGTTCGGTGGGAAGGGGTACTTTTTCAGGCATCTCCTAAGCAGAGATGTATACTATCCGTCTATGTGCAGAGATAAACATAGGCAGAAATTGAGGCAATGAACAAATTCCCGTTCTGAGCGACTGTTAGGCGGCACTTAAGGCTCTATCATTCTATGAGACAAAGATTTCACTGATCCTTAAGTTTATCAATAAACTGAATATACGTTGTACGTTCCTACAATCGCATCCGTCTAATTTGCTCTCCAGGTTACAGGGATATAACTGGGAACGAAGTAGCGGACGCATTCGCGAGTGAGGCTGCAACCTTCCTTTCCTCGCCATGGGAGAACACAGCATCAAGGAGAAGCTTAGGAGTGAAGAGCTAAAGCTAAGGGAGGTTTGGTGACACCAAACAATGGCCATAAGCCAAGCGAAATTCTTATTGGAGAGGGACAACCAAAATAGGTTTAAAAGACTCATAACCCTCCCGAAGAATAAACTGAGAATGCTCAAGGGCATTCTCACAGGCCACTGCGGACAGCGTAGTCATCTGCTTCAAGATTTAGTCTACGGATTCATGTCGTTTCTGCGATTAATCTCAGGAGTCTCCAATGCACCTTCTCCTCGAATGTAGCGCTATACCGCGGAGAAGGTTGATACAGCTCGGCAAACTGCAGCCAGAAGAAAGGCTCATTCGCTCAACCCAACTCAGCTCCATCCTGAGTTTAATAAGGGAACAGGGTCTAGATGAGGCACTGTGATGAGCAGAGGGCATCAAAGACCATGATGCTCATAAAAAACCATCTGCAGTTCGGAGTGGCCGTGAAACGTTAATTTGCACAAAAAAAACAATCGAGTCGTATAACATACCTCTCAGGTTAAACTCAATCAAACACCTAAAGATACACGCACGAGTTATAGCCTTGAAATTTTGAAACGATTCTGATATCCTCCTATTCCTGATTACAAACATTAGAATATACAGGGTGGCACAAATGGTGTCGTATGTCAATCATATTTGATAACACTAGTCTACAAGGAAAAGTATCCGAAATAATTTAAACTAATATCTGCTTCTCTGTCCATGCAAAATTTGGATTGATAACTAAAATTAATTTATTAGTTTGAGTTTTTACGATAATCGTATCTTTCGTGTTTAATGGAACTAGGCCGACAAAATTTAACCAACATTCAGACCCAGAAACCAGACTATATATTTCCGAAGGTTTATGATGCGCTGAATCCAAATCTGGCCTCAGAATTGCTCTATCAGCTCTGGTTTTTGAGATATCCCAACCTAAAAGTGCAAAAAATACAAAAAAAAACATGAAAATTTCAAAATGCGTTATCTCTGCGAAAAAAAATGATATTTGAGCAAACAAAACGCCATTTGAAAAAAGAAGGACTATATTTAAAGATGCCATCCTTTAATTTTGGTGAAAGAAAACATCTGCAAGGCTACATAACCTCAAATATGGGCAAAAATGGGGTTTTTTGCACTTTTAGGTTAGGATATCTCAAAAACCAGAGCTGATAGAGCAATTCTGAGGCCAGATTTGGATTCGGCGCATCATAAACCTTCGGAAATATATAGTCTGGTTTCTGGGTCTGAATGTTGGTTAAATTTTGTCGGCCTGTGTAATTTTAAACTAAACCGCTTCAGTATATAAGTAAAAGCTGATAATCAATGGAGCGCGCATGGGCCAAAAAAAGACTTCCATCAGAGAGGACCTTTCAGAGAAGGAGACTGTTGAACACTTTTTCTGCAAATGTCCGGTTAGGCAGCCAGACAATTAAGGTCACTGGGTGTCTCTTTCATCGACAGGCTGGAGGTCTCCAAATGGTATCAAAACGGCGCTTTAGTGCTACTTAGACGTGCCAGAGTGATACTTCAACTATTTCACCTACCTAGCTAAAAAAGTTAATTAAAACGAAATTGGATGATCAATTTAGAGCTATCTTGTATAAATATATCGTAAAACCAAACTTCATCCGAATACCGAATATTACAGTTGATATTCGACACAACTTTAGCACTTGTCAGACAACCAACCAACCAGCCGGCCAACTACCGAGTTTTCTGTGCAACCAACCATTCAACCACCAAAGTTGACATTCAATTCAACTTTGAGTTTACAAACACTTTCGCCCGAACTACTGATACTCGACAATCTATGCGTCACTCCTACATGAAGCTTTTCCACATTTTTGGCATCGTTATGCGGTTTGTTGTCAAAGTTTGATTCACTTTAGATTGGCTAGTGAACATTCAGTTAAATGCTAATTTTTAAACAGAAACGGAAAATCGACAAACAAAAACGAACTGCAAAGCTGGATGAGATTGTCGTTTGCATTGCAGTGAGAAGAAAAGTCGAAAACAAGTGATATCAGTCACGAGCTGTATTAGCAGCTAGATATGTCTGTATGAATGTATATGTGTGTGTATATATGTGTGCTTGTGTGCATGTATGTATGCACATCTATATGTAGCTATACATTCTCTTACAAACGAATTCAGTTGGGCGAGCGTATTTTGCAATGATTAGCTGGGAGTGCGCAGGGCTCTGCAGAGTTTGACGACAGCTGAAGTGTAGTTGACGTCGGCATTGATGCTTCGAACTGGCTGACATGTTGCAGCTTGTGATGGTTGCATGCAAACAGATAAGTAGCCAAAGCCACTGTGTGGATATCCAGGTGTCTACATGTAGGTGTTTGTGTTTCACAATTTTTATCTGGCAGTGAAGTTTATGTTTCTTATTGGGGACTCCCAACAACTTTGTCTGTATATCCGCACAGAGCGTGTTTTCTCTTTATTCATTTTTTTTTGCATTTGCATTCTTCGTTGGCATAGTTTAACGAATATTTTACAAACTTTTCAATCTCATTGCAGCCCGAGTGCATCAACTGTCAAACAATGCCGCCAAAACTCACACAGCAATGACGAGCATTTTTGGAATAACTTTTGTTGTTCTCTAAAATAATACAATATTTGCATCAAGTTTTTGTTTTTTGTGCTTTTCGAACTAACGGAATTAAGAATTTAGTGAATAACAGTTGTTTAGCTCACGGGGAGAAACGTAGAGGCAGAGCTGAGAGAATGATGGGAATGGATTGTCAGCTGTCGAAAGGAGCAGCGAGGAGCTAATTTGAGTGGGTTTTAATGCACTGTAACCTTTTTAATATTTGTACGAGCTGTGAGAAACGCATATTCGTTTAGTTGTGTTTTAATTTTTTTAATAATTTTTTTTCACCTTGAGGGGGAGGAAATCTTACATAAATTCCGTCAACATAGAAGGCATGCACGATTCGCACCGCCCACTAAATGTATATTTGCTCAATGCATCTAAGCCGAAAAACAAATTTGCCGATAAATCTTGAAAAAAAATTTTTTCGGGCGAACAAAAAAATACGTGTCTCATTATTTTGACCAGAGAGCAACATATTTGAGTTACATCGAAATCGAAGAACATGACCCGAATAGCTCGGTTGAATTGAAATGGAAAGCATCTAATATAGTACATTTCTTTTAACTATAATTTGGTAGGTGATTTCATGGCATTTATTTTTTGAATATGACATCCGGCATATGTCCATCGCGGCTATGAGTTACATGGTTGATGCGATCAATCCAGCTTTTGACAATGTTTTCCAAAAAATCTGAATAAATCTATTGTAAATGCACCCAATCACCAAAAATATAACGCACGCCATAGTCATTTGGCTTCAATTATTGCACGAGCTGTGTTCCATAGGTACGTAAGCCAATATCTTTATGTACAATTTTTTACGTAGTCGAAGGCTTGGCAAGCCTTGCTCAACAGAAATGTCAACCCAGTTTGCAATTCCCAGCTTTTAAACCATTGTTATCGATATCGATAGTTCACATGCAGCTAAAACTACACCCGATACATAAATAAAGAATTTAAAATGCCCCAACATTCATTCTTGTGGCGCAGTATAAAGTCGATGAATTTTAAATTTTATGGAAGTAACTTGAAATTATTATGCTCCTTAAATATTGAAACTCATTTTTTAACATATTTTTCTCCCCATATGATAAAACCTAGTAACTAATAAATACTTGAATAGCTTATCATCACTCAGTGTCTTAGTTGCAACCAAAATCCAGCCTGCAGTTTTCCAGGAGCACATTAACTTCCGTCAAAGAAGAAAAATCGACTGCGGAAAAAAAGAACAAGAAAAAAAACAAACATTTCCGACTGCAACTGCAAGGAGCCACATAGATTTCCCACCGCAGCGCCTCACCTCCCGCAGTTTGCTGAGAGCGTGACTCCTTCCTACCAAGCAGGCAGACACCGAAAAGACGAGAAGACAAACAAGCTCAATGTTGATCCGTCATTACGGGGTACCAATTTTTGTGTAAGTCATACAAAGTGGTGTCACCAATACCAACACCAGCGCGGCGTGTGAAAATCGGATGATGTAAGCGAAAGTTACTGAGAGCTGGAGCAGAGTGACGCAACGTTGGCTCTTAACTTAAAACGGATGTCAGTGTTACCGGAAAATTGGAATAAAATTTATGGTCCAGGATAAATTCCGTTTTCCGTTTGAACCACCAAGCCAAAAGGCGTCAATAAAAGTGAAGCACAAATGTGAACGTCTTTAAGGGGCAGATACTCTAAGTAAATATACTGCGGCAATAAGAATTGGAAGTAGTAGTGGTAGGATGCCCACCCAACAGCCAAGTAGATTACACTAACAGGCAGCGGAAATGATTGGTGGTGGCGCCGCTACAAGGAATAGTTGAAAAAGTACTAGACGTGGGTGTTAAGTAGCGCAAGAAGCTAAGGAGGAGCAGCAAAAAAAAAGAAAGTAAAAAACTTTAAAGACGGAGTGGAGCGAATGCTCCTGCTGCTGTGACTGGCGCCACGAATCTATGAATGCACTTAGTCAGTGTTGGTGCTACTTTTAGAGCAACGGAAATGCCAAAATACATCGACAGCGCCAATGACACCAACAGCCAAGCAGTAGGCGAAAAAAACAATAACAATAAGAAACTTAAGAAAAAATATTGTCAGTTGGAGCTGCAAACTGGTTGCAACAGACTCAGTAAATGGCAGTGACAAGGACAGCGTCGGGGCGCTCTTAACCACATACATAGATGGAATAACCCATTTAGAGACATATGTGTGTGTGTCATTGGAAAAGAGGGTATAGTTCTTGTAACACCTACACCACTTAAACAATGCCTGAACAGTCAAAGATTGTTGGATGCTTTATTTACAAGAAAAGCGTTTTCAAAACAAAATCTTGTGGATTTGAAAGTTTCTGGTAGTTATTATATATTATTATAAATTATTTTGAAAGATACTCTCTTCATTAAACGGCCCGCACCTTGATTTAGTTCAAGTCGACTCATAAAAGCTGGAAGCCACGTAGATGATTGTGCTTGCGGGGGGTGACCATTCAGTTAATACAAGAATCGAAATCCATGAAATGCCAAATGAAAAAACGAAACCTTTTCCTTATGAGCGGGTCGCGTCGATAGACGAGCGAGAATAGAAAGTAAAATTTCAAGGCCATGCACCGTTTTGGGCATTTTCGTTCCGCGAGAGAGAAAAAAGATATAACGTAGAGGAAAAGGAGAGAGTGAGCTATACCTTATATATTTTATAGTAATTTACCATAATAAATCCAACCATTTTCGGTTGATTATTTCCTGTTGACCGTCTGATATTTGACAGTTTATATTTGGTATTATTTTATTGCGGCCATCAGTCACAACGCTCTGTTTAAATATCGGCTTATTTAAGATTTTTCCTAATGTTAATCCTTTACGTGAGTTTTCCGCATTGTTGCTGCAGTTAATGAAAAGCGTTAACCACAAGATTTCAGATTGCTCAGACTTGAACACAGGGAAATATATTTCGACATACTTATAATTCCTTAAATGCTGATGGTCGAGCTATCTTTTTGGTTTTAATTATTTCGTCCAAGCTCAGATCCATAGTCATTGCGTACCGTTTTTCTTTTTTTCCTCGATAGTTGGTAAATTAAGAATTTTTTAACTAATTTACCTTCAAACTTTACGAAAAAGAAACAAATTTGTTCCCGTGTACATCTGCAAAAAAAGCCGATTGATGTTTAGTCCAAAGTTGGATGCCCTTGCTCTATTGTGAATAGTATGTAAGCAGTGCTATTAGGTAAAAGCGAGACTCTTATGCCGAAGCAAATTTTATTTCAGCGTCGCTGCTAGGTATTCACAAGGCAGATTCAATTTGAAGAGTGTTTAGGAATTAACGCAGTTAGGGCCCCGCACACGGGTCGTATCGACAGTAGCTTGCCCGCACACAATGCAACTATCTATCATAAAAGTACGAGTTGTCAATATGTCGAGCGATGAAGGGGAATTTAATTGTAAATTTTGTCTATTTGTATTCTCTGCAAATGCTGTGAATTTATTTAGATATATATTATTTCTCTCTCTCATTCTCTCTCGGGTCGCTCCCTCTTTCTTTGTCTGCCTTGAAAGTTTCATTTCTGTTATGTGTACTACGCTACACGCACTTTTTTTTTTAAATAAAAGTTTTACTTTTGTCATAAAACGTTTAAATAAAATATTTTTGCTCATGATAATGCTCTTTTTTGTAATAAAAATAATGGAATGGTCTTTGGAATACGGTCTAGCATAAATTTGATAATGAAACCCTTTGAATGTTCGGCTCTTGTCCATCCACTTCTGCTAATCTTTAATAAATCGTTAGTTTGTGGACAATTCATCGATGCTTGAAAAGTTCCTTCTATCCCACCAATCTAAGCTGGGAATAAAAACGGCATTGTGATTTGCAGGCATATTTTCAAACTTTTACGGCTTCTTATTACAAAAATTATATTTCTTCTTGATCAAAAAGTTCCCGGAATATATTCAGAAAATTCAAAATACAAATTTATTCCTCAAAAGTGATATTAGCGCCATCAAAGTACTCCACATCAACTCGAATGCACTTACGCCAGCATTTGATGCAGCTCTTGCAACATTTCTGGAACTCTATTTACATCTATCCATTACTTTCTTTCAGCCAATAAAACAATTTCCCCGTAGTGGTTTTTTAACTCGATCAAACTGAAAAAATCGCAGGAAGCCATACCAAGTAAATTCGATGGCTTTTCGATGGTATTCGTTTCTTTTTTGCTCAATAATTTACAGATGATAATGGTACTGTTCGAAGGTTAGTTTTCGCGGTGCTAAGTCCACGAGTTGTTTTCCCTATTAATTTTGGGAGAACCGCTTCACATAAGCGTCTTCTAACGGCCAAAGAATAGGACTTATTAGCTGTCTGACCTTTCATGGTATGCAACACCAATTGAATCTATTTTTAACGCAAAATTTAATAGGTACTTGCTCTTGTAAATTCAAGTCCATTTTTAAAATTGTAAAAAAATGAACACATGTGCAGAAGTAGATTTACTTAAGATGGCGTAACTTGTGATGAGTCAAGTAATGACGGTACAATTTTGGTAAGAGTGTTAATCTCTGCATCTCCTTTCGATGGTGGGTATAGTTAGGAGCATTTTCTCTGCCGCTGTCCGGCTTTCGTCATACTTCGATTGTACATTTTTGTGTCGGATGTACTGGGAATGGATGTACTACGTCTCGCTTCTATCTATGTACCCCTTCAATCCTCTCTAGTAGTCTTAAATTGCAATTTTGAAAGCTTGGAAAATTTATTTATTTATTTATTTAATAATCTAAAAAAACAGTATTTTTAGCAGACTATAAAAAACATAAAAACGGAAAATGATATCTATGACCATTAATGACACTCGGCTTGGCGCTTTCACACTGTACGGTCGGTTATCGAAAATGTAAAGAAATTTATATACTTAAGTAGCCAACTCACCCTAGACAGTTTCACAAATGTTGACTGTTGAGTTCTATCACAGAATATTGAAAACCAGGTCGTCTTTCGTCACATTTAAAAGCATATGGTACTCTAAGCAGTTGACTACTAGAACAAAGCTGAAGATTTTTAACTCAAATGTTGAGACTGTGCTATTATTTGGCTGTAAAACGTGGTCTGAAGTGGTTTCAATCACAAAAAAGAACTCAAGCTTTTATAAATCTCTGCCTTGGAGCCATTCTGCGTATCTGTTGGCCTGACAACTGGATATCAAATGGCGAGCGAAGTGGTTAAAGACCAATTGAAATTGAGAGATTCGCGAGCGAAAATGGAAATGGATTGGTTACATAATACGTAAACGTGCTACTCATATCACCAGCATGTTGTTGGACTGGAACCCGCAAGGCTCTCGTACCGACCAAAAGGAACGCGCAGACGAAGCCTATTTGGTGAAATCACGACTGCTGATGATTCGCTCACCTGGCTACAGATAAAGTTAAAAGCTGCAAATCGTCCCCAATGAAACTTATTTGTTTCGGTTGTTTGTGCCCCGGCCGGCGCTCTAGGAAAAAATAATAAAAAACAGACTAATGCTTAATTCTTTAAAATTAAATTAAACTTATAATTTGCTTATTTCATTTTAGTGAAACAAATTTAATTTAATGAAATTTTCGGCCTACTACAATTCTATTCCATTCCATCCACCCTAAACCACTTTTGTGGTAGCTGCGTCTTTCAGACTGGATTTTCGGCTATCATAGAAGCTCAGCGATAGCTTGGAATGAATTATTCAAAATGTTCACGAAATTTGTTTACTATTTAACGATATGTTTCATATTTGTAGATTTCGCGCTTTCTATTCGGTTTCGCTCATTTTCAATAGCAACCAACCTACCTCAGGTCTCCTGGCGTGACCACGTTTTTTTGAAAGCTTAAATTTTTGCTCTATTTGCCATGCGCATGGGTAGACTTAAATTTGTAAAGTAGATTTTCAAAGTGTTCCCTCTATTTCACGTTTTTTTGTGTTGTCTAATTTGCGCGGCTTTTGCGTCACTTGCACTTTTGTCGCATGTCGTATCACTTAACCGGTGACGATACACCCCCTTAAGGTGGGTGTCTATTGACGCACATTGCACTGGCATAATACTATCAAAACGGGAGTGCAGGTAAAAAGGCGATGTATTTAAAACAGAAAGTAAAAAAGCTAGATTTTTAAAATAAGAGGCAGCAGAAAGAAGTTGGCCAAGCGAAGGATTTTTTTTTTTAAAGTAAACCTCGCGTAGACGTCAAGTTTTAAGACTTCACTGTAATAGTAGTGGTTTGTTGTTGTAACTATTTGCGTAAGCACGCACAGCATAACTTACAAGGACAACGGCACCGAGTCAAGCCAAAGCGAAGAAGACGTGGGAGGAGAAAGTGCAGTGGAAAATTCTCTTTAAGTTAGCGAGCGCTCGTGTCTTTGAATTCACAAAAGCAGCGTGGGAGGCGAGCATAACAACATGGCATGCCTTTAAGTTTCTTAACTTGACGGTTATTCGGGTTCACGCTTCGTTGGCTACGCGGCTTGTTGCGTCAATAACGGCCACTGCGCTAACACGAAAGCACTCGCCCGCAGCAACCGCCACGCAGCGACGATGCTGATGGCAAAAACAAAAAAAAAAAACAGAAAAACCAGAATTATGTAGAGAAACTTAGGAGGAACGACGCCGCTTGTTTCTATTGTTACTGTTGTTGTGCATTTGTCGTGCCACAACTGCAATTCAATTGTGCAATCAGCGCAGTGATTCCTTCAGCAGCCTGCGCCGACCCCTTTAAGTCAACAAACACGAGGCAAGGACCCGTTCTTCTGTTTACTTGACTTTCTTCCTGAGCGAAAACATTATTTGTATGTATTATGTATAGTACAACAACAACAAAATAAATTGGAACTAAAGTGTGGTACATTTCGTTGCGTTCGCGCTTGCGGTTTCCTTACCGCTCTGCTCTCTGCCTTCCCTTATCTTTTTCTTCTCTGTGTTCACTAAAACTTTTTTCTTCCTTAGTTTGTTTTTCTCATCTTAACTTTGTAAAATTTCACAACAGCAAAGAAGAAGTATTTGTTTGGGTTTCACTACATTTTCCACTTCCTCTGCTTTACTCCAGCGGAGTAGCTCTATCATTTGTGGAGCTGCTTAATTATGTGGAAATTTTTAATGAAAACTTCCCGGTCTCAATCGTGCAATGCTCGGTATTGTGATTTGTTGCCATCGCTGGTTGTTTTCCTGTCGCATTTGCCTTTGTTGTTGCCGCTGTTGTTGTATGTGTTGTCATTATTTATATGTTCGCGCACATAAATTTCATAACAAAGTGTTTCTGATTCACTGAATGATTTCAAAACCAATTGAATTTCAATGTTGCGGGCGAGACAATGCGTATGAGCTGGATAGTCCACAGAAATAAATGATAGCATTTTTTAGAGTTTATTTAAGTTAAAGAGATATCCTCTTCTAGGCGGCAAATCTTTTTAGTTAAAGTCAGTTATTTTGGTGGAAAAATATAAAGACTCTAAAGAATCGCCCAAGAATTTTCCTTTGCCTAAAGTGAAAAAAGAAACGAAATAAATAGAAACAATATTTTTGGTGCACTCTCACCTCGGAGATCACATAACTTCATGACTATAATTTTGAAGTAGTCAAAGACTTAGGTTAGATTAGTATGTGCTGGTAATCGGTCTGTACGGCCAGCTTACTTAGACCTTACAGGTTCATTGTAATACCTCTGTGCGACACGGGAACCTCATTTGTTCTTCTTAGTGAACCATTTTGCGGCTCTTATGGTCCCATTCCCACACCAGACAGTCCGTAAGATAATTGAAAAGATAATTCCCTAAAAAACCTGCTCTAATTTTAGCTAAGGCTGGATAATTGCAAAGGAAGTGCTGAACTGTTTCATCCTCTTTCTTATCTCTACAACTTCTACATATTCATAACAGAAAACTCCTAGCCTCAAGGAATGCCTGCTAAATAGCCAATGAGCGGTTATGCAAGCCACGATCTTCTAGATATCCTATCTTGAAAGGCTGCCCACCCTTTTCCTTTCCTTTATCTTTTACTTATTTAGTTGCGGCCATAGTATCCCAGGAGTTACGAATATGCCTTCATCTCTCCATGAACTATTGGGCTCTTGGTTAATGTTATTCTCAAATATTAATTTGGTCGTGACCGTAGGTATCATGAAGCAGTTGAAGACTAGTACTTTTCCTGGCTAGCTCATCGACTTTACAATTTTCCTCAATATCTCTTTGCACCAAAATCCAAATAAGATTTGGATATGTAGCCACTTCTTTTATAGCTAGAACTTCTGCTTGATAAACGCTGCAGTAGTCTGGTAGTCGAACTCAAGTCCTAATTCCTTCGAAAATACTCCATAGCCCACCCTATTGTCTAGCTAGAAACCATCTGTATAGAAATTAAACCCCCCTACTCCATGATCTTGGTGTTTCCCACTTTCTTCTTGGCGGTGTGCTCGTTTTGAAGAGGCTGTCGAAGGACTCTCTTTTCCTTATCGTATTGCGAAAGCCTGGATAATTGTATAGAGCATTTCAGTTCACGAGCTTTGGAGTATGCAGTGGTCAACTTGGTAAAGCTACAGGTGGAAATTTGTGTCATATGGTTATTTAGTGTTGATATTTAGCCTTGAAGTACGATTCAGTCACGTTGTTCATAAACTTCCTGACAGTGGGTCTTATTCTGGCATCGAAAACCGCTGTGAAACATCAAAATGTTTTTTCCCCAATAGCGGTCCCCTCTCAGCGGGTAATGATCGTATATGAGTTTTTGCCATGAAAAAGCTTCTTATGAAAAAGCATCTGTGGAATAATATCAAGGCACACATTGCAATTAGGCGAGGGAGATTGGCCAAACAATCAACCTCTTTCTCTAAGTTAGAAACCAGATCGGTCCACGGAATTTTCAAAATTCGCCTAAAAGTCCACATTTCGAAGGCCTCGACTCTGTTAATGTAAGAGACTTTGAGTGTCCAACATTCCATGCCATATAAGGGCACAGACCACACATAACACTTCACAAAACGAATTTTAAGATTCATATCGAAGTCATAGCAACTTAAGATCTTTCTAAATTTGCGTAATGCAGATCTAGTCATTTCTATTCTGGTTTTTATTCCGACAGATGTGTCTCAATTTTCATTCAACCAGCATCCAAGGTATTTGAAATTTGCCTGCTCCTGCGTGACTCCTGCTGACATGCATGAATTTCGTTTTATTAATGTTAATTGTAAGACCATAATTTTCGCTTTATTCAATATCCTTTGCAAATCCTTCAAGTTATCTGCTAAAAGTTTTGTGTCGTCAGCGTATTTAATGCAGGTAAATAAGGGGTGTGTTCAAAAAGTATCGCAAATTTTGTGTTTTTTCAAAAATTATTTATTTATTCATTAATATCTATTTTGTCGTTTTTTCCACTTTTCAAAAAATCATTTTTTTTATCTTGGTCAGCTCCTCCTTCGATGCCGTCTTTATCTCGTCAATCGCAGCGTAGGGTCATCCTTTCATTGGCGTCTTCAGTTTCGGGAACAAGAAAAAGTCACAGGTGGCCAGATCTGGGGAATACGCTGACTGTGGCATCATTAGTGTGTTGTTTTTGGCCAAAAAGTCGCGCACAAGCAACGATGTGTGAGCAGGAGCGTTATCGTGATGCTAGAGTAAATTTTTGTTCTTCCACAAATCCGGACGTTTGTGGTGGATTGCTTCTCGCAAATTGCGCATAACTTGCAGGTATTATTTCCTATTGACCGTTTTCCCTTGTGGCAATAATTCATGATGCACAACGCCTTTGCAATCGAAGAAGACGGTAAGCAAAACTTTTACATTCGACCGAACTTGGCGCGCTTTTTTCGGTCTTGATTCGTGCTGCAGCTTCCATTGAGATGATTGAGCTTTGGTTTCCACCTCATAACCATAAACCCATGATTCGTCACCAGTTATGACCCTCTGGAGCAAATTTGGGCCGTCGCGGACAGAGTCCAACACCTCATTAGCAATGTTCATGCGATGCTCATACCCAAATCATTGAAAAAAATCGAATAGCAGAAGCCAATCGATATGTCTAGGTCCTCAGCATCCTCAGCAACTTTTCTAATGGTGATTCGACGATTGGCCAATACCATTTTCTTCACTTCATCAATTTTTTCGTCTGTTGGTGAAGTGCTCGGGCGTCCGTCACGCTTTTCGTCGTTCACATCTTCTCGGCCTTCTACGAACATTTTGTACCACCGATAAACGTTGCTTTGGTCCAAAGTAGCTTCTCCGTATGAGACAATCAACATTCGGAATGCATCCGCGCACTTAAATTTTTAATAGGTAAAAATCGAAGACGAGCGGAAACACGTGCAAGCAAAGCAGCTGTCAACAATTAACTGAACATTCAAAATGGCCGAACTCGTCGACATGAGTGAGAGACATGAGTACCAATATATCGCCACAAAAAAATCGAAATTCGAATATACGTAACCTGCGAAATTTCAAAATTCCCGATACATTTTGAACACACCTCGTATAGGCTCACCATTAACTTTAATGCTTTCATGTGAATCCCAAAGAGCTTCTTGGAAGATTGGAAAAAAAGGCTGGGTGATAATATACATCCTTGCCTAACGGCTTTAAGAATGGGGATTCCCTGTAATTTTTCATTCTCAACATTAATTACGACAATCTGGTTCCAATAAAGGTTTCTTAAGCATCCCAACTCTTTTGTGGCAATATCGAGTGATGGTAGGATGTTAAAGAGCTTGTCATGTTGCACTGTGTTGAATGATTTTTCATAGTCTAGAAAACATATGAATACTTCCTCTTGCACATCTTTGTAATTTTGTATAAGAACATGGACACAAAACAGCGCTACACGAGTTCGCATGCCATTTCTAAAACCGAATTGCGTAGGGACCATGGCTTCTTCACATTTTTCATAAAGTCTATTGTGTAAATTTTTTTAACAATTGTAATGAGTGATTCATGAGACTTATGAGCCTATATTTCTCGCATTTTTTTGCGTTGGATAAATTTATAACCCAAATAGATCCCGAAGAAATTAAATAAAAGTGTAATACCTTGTTGTGGTGTTTTTTTTTTTTTTTGTTTAAATCCCAGAAGTGTTCCAGATTTACAATTCGAAAAATAAGCAGCGTTGCTTTTGCTCCTTCCTCAACAATTTCCTTCCTCCGTTTCCGCTTTCTATTCGCTGGGGTATACTAATGAAATAATAATCAAAATAACTGCCTTAGATAAATGAAAATTCTGATTGCCAAACGCAAACCAACCTTCCCTTAAATATCCTTCCGCTTTGCTGTCAACCCAAAGAGTCGCTTTGTGTTGTCTAAAAGCAATCTGAGCCAGCGCTGCGTGGGCTGCTAAAAAGCTGTCACGAGTTGTCACATAATTACAAGCTATTAAAACAACATAATTATTATTGTTTGTTATTGTTGTTAGTATTGTTATTATTGTTGTGTTATTCGTTTTACAGTTATTACAGCAACCATTTATGTTCATTGTCGGCGCTTAGTTTGTTGGTGCCGTTGCCGTTGTTGTTGTTGTTATTGCTTTGTGTTAATAGTGTGACAGCTGGTATTTTATGCAAATGAATCCACAATCGAAACCGCTGTCAGCCAACGGTTGCGGCTTGGCGTTTGCCGTTTCACTTCTGCCTCCAAGCAAACGCTGTGCATTTTCCAAAAACAAGAAAAAAAACAAATTCGAAGTAGCTGAAATTGTAGCTAAAATGGTTTGCTTGTACATTTACAACGGATAATTTATACACATACATATATGCACACACACACAAACAAATATTTTCTATTTAAAACTCTGCTATGGCCCATTAAAGTTGTAATTAAAATTCTTCCTTAACACTTTTACTTGATTATCCTGTCAACATGCAAAATGCCTCGGGCGATGACAATCTGCAGGCACCAAGCTTTCAACTGGAAAAGCAACAAGTTTTTACAGTGTGGTTAAAAAGTTTTGTTACGCCAACATAAGAAGTGGTGAGGGGGTCGGCTGTGTGATTAAGTGTTTTCATTAAAATATTCTAATTTATTTTGCTCAGCAGCAACCGACGAATACAACACAACAATGCAGGGGTGTTCCAACAACAACGGCAACTTTGTGTTAGCAGCAAATACAGTAACAAATAATGAGTTTTCTTCGACCGAATCATAAACGCCTTTGTCTTGCCAAATGCTAAATGTGATGCTAAATTGTTTTTGTGGTGTTTTAAATGCTTCATTTTTGGCAGATTCTGCTGATAGCGTGGGAGAATTCATAGCCGCACCGGCGTTGAGGTAGTGCACGTCGTCGCTCAGTGTGATACGTGACACGATTTGGGTTAAATGAATTGATATTTGGTAAGGTGAAAGGATTCTGCCTTGGAGCAAAAACCAAAGGAGGTAAGGTAAAAAGACGTGGATTATTATTTCTGAGCGTGCCATAGCTGGCAGTTTGACAAAATTAGCGATTTACCAGTTTGTTGACAGGAAAATTGTAGTTAATGAGCGTAAACGACAAACAGCAACCCCAAGCCGAAGGAGTATGGGTGGAATGCAAAGTACAGCAGCGGTTCTAAGGAGTGTTCAAAGGGCGTGGGCGAGTGGACTTTCTGAAATACATATTGGGTGCGCAACTAAGTTCCCGCTGTTTGTCAATGCCGCCAGCTAGTCGATTCTAACATAACCTAAACGTCATGAACCAAGCTTAGACATATGGCAAACAAATTGCTTCGACACATAAGATTTTTTTTTGGTATCATATACTTTTGGTTTTGTGAAAATGTCTGATTTTGTGCCGAATAATCGTCATTTGCGGGAAGTGTTGATTTTCCTCTTTCATTCGAAAATAAAAACGGCGGCTGAAGCGCATCGAGAGCAACAAAAAGTTTATGGAGATGCTGCTTTAAGTGAAACAACGTGCCGAGATTGGTCCCGTCGCTTCAAAGACGGTGATTTTAATGTTGAGACCGTTCGCGTGAAGGAAAGCCAAAAACCTTCGATGACGCTGAATTGGAGGCATTGCTCAATGAGGATCCGTGTCAAATGAAAGAAAAGCTTGCTTCAGTATTAGGAGTTACCCGGCAATCAATTTCCAAATGATTTCATGCTTTGGGAATGATTCAGAAACAGCGGACTAGGGTTCCTTATGAGTTAACGCCAAGGGATGTTGAACGTCGTTTTTTCGCCTGTGAACAACTGCTCCAGCGGCAAAAAGGAAGAGTTTTCTTCATCGCATCGTGACGGGTGATGAAAAATTTATTCATTACAGTAATACAAAGAAAATAAAGTTATGGGGACTGCCCGCTAATACTTCTACGTCGTCGCCTCGGTCGAATATTCACGCTGCAAAGGTTATGCTATGTATTTGGTGGGGGCAAGTTGGTGTTATTTATTATAAACTGTTAAAACTAAGCGAAAATCCAAATAATTGGGGATCAGTACCGACTTCAATTGTTGCGATTGAGCCGAGCACTGCGCGAGAAGCGGCCGCAATACGCGGAGAGACATGAAAAAGTGATTCTACTGCATGACAATGCTCAGCCTCACGTTGCCAAACCCCTTAAAACCTACCTGGAAACACTGAAATGGGAAATCCTACCCCACCCGCCATATGCTCCAGATATTGCGCCGTCAGATTATCACCATCTGTTTCCATCGATTGCTGACCAGCAGTTCCATTCATATGAAGACATCAAAAAATGGCGTGATCCGTGGATAGCCTCAAAAGATGAACAGTTTTACCGCGACGGTGTACGAGGTCTAGCAGAAAGATGAGAAAAAGTAGTACCCTATAATGGGCAGTACTTTCAATGATTCACTTGTAACCATTTTTTCAGAATAAAGTTGTATTTTCATCAAAAAACAGCGGGAACTTAGTTGATCAACTAATATTTTTGATCTTTTTTGTTTCGACACTCTTAAAAATTAAATAAATAATTGGCGCTTACACTTCTATTGGGTGCTTTGGTTCCACTCTGCTAGTATCGACTGCTTAAGATTAGATTTGTTATGGATGTCATATTTTCTTATATTGGTCTTCAAAACCGACCTCCAATTTTCGATGGCGTTGAAATCCGTTGATGGTGCAGGAGTTTCCACAATGTGGGGTCATTTATATATTGACCATCTTTTTATTGCTTGTGATTAGAGTGGTTATCTTGATAAAGGCAAAAGTCACCTTCAATTTGAAATTTCGTAGCGTTGAACCAAATATTCTTGCAGAAGATTTAATTAAAAATATTTGTTCATTGTTTCTTCGCTAAAGGTCAATTTTTCAAGCCCAAAGTTGCCACCACCTTGTTTTATGGTAACTCGCAAATGTTGTGGTTTAATCTTCGTATTGGCCTCGGTCTAGTGTATGAAAAACAGTCTGCCATCTGGTCCAAATAAGTTTATTTCTTCCGTTTACGAAAGTCTTATTAAATTTGCTTCTCTCAGTACTATTCAAATAGATTCTGGATGCGTGAAGGCAGCATTGTTGTACGGAAGTGAAACTTGGCTGGCCTCTTATACCTTCTCACAGACGCTCCAATCTTTCGTCAATAAATGCCTTCGTATCGTCTGTAGAGTGTATGTTGCAAGAGCTGGCAGATGGTGACATCTCATGCGACAGCTCAAAAACAACAGCCCAGAATCGTGTACGATGGAAGAGCCTTGTCGTGGTCCTATGCTCCCGGGCGGAGTGAAAAACGATATACAAAAATATATTTTTTCGGCGTGAAATTTTAAGAAAATATTTTTCAATCTCGGTTTCGTGCTAAAAATTTTACATTTCAATAAGAGTTTACAAATAATTGTTTCGAGAAATAAGATTACCAAGAAAAATTTTGCGTGAGCTGGTCCAATTAAAGCAAGAAAGTTTCATATAAGCAGCTAAAGGGTTTTCCAATAACAGGTGTTATTTTGAATTGGATTGCGATATCGAGAGATGATTAACGATTTTTTATGACCGAAATTGGATGGTATTGATTTGGGCAACGTTTATTTTCAACAAAACGGCACTACGTGCCACACAAGCAACGAAACCTTTGATCTTTTAGTGGAAAAGTTTCCGGACCGTGTTATCTCTCGAAGAGGTGATCACAATTGGCCACCGAGATCTTGTGATTTAACACCTTGTGACTTTTTTCTTTGTGGCCACGTGAAAGAGAAGGTCTACACTAACAGCCCAGGGTCGATTCAAGACCTCAAAGATGGAATTTGTGAGGCTATCGAGGGCGAAGGACAGCCACTTTTGCAATGAAAAGGATATTGTCCTGTAAGCGTGTTCGTGGTGGTCATTTGCCTGGTGTTATTTTCCACTATTAACGGCATACCTTCCTCTCTATAAAGAAATAAACTTCCGATCATTTATATTAAAAAATTGCATTTTTCTTTGCATATCAAAATAACAACTCTTATTGGAAAACCCTTTACTTCTTTAACGGTATTTGCTAAAGTTTTAAAGAAGAAAGTTTTATTATTAAATTATTTTAAATTTATAATTTTGTTTTTTCGAATTTTAACTAATAACCTCAGAAAAAACCTACCATTTCTATTATTTTTATATGTTTTTCTGAATTCTGATGTCACCTCCGTGACTTAATCCGCCACCGAATATGAACGTACATACATACGTGGCCCTTTGGGCCCTCGCGGAACCATAGGAACTTTTGTATATATTATATACACAAACAATGGCCAACTTAATGAACTCAGATGAAGCGTCAAACAGCTGTTTATGACAGTTAATTTTTAATAATGATAGTTAAATTAAATTAGGGCAGCCGTAACACAAATTCGTGACGCCAGTATATACGTTTGAGTGGCATGCAAATAACTCCCTGCATACCTATGAATAAAAATATATTTGAGTGTTGTAAATATTTATAAGCAAGACGGCAATTTTTCCATTTCAAAGCGAAGAGTCTTTAACTAAATGCTTAGTCTGAGCTTTTTCATAGTTTATTGCAGTCATTAATTTTCACTCCACTCAAATGTATTTTAAGTTGCTACATTTAGTTTAGTCCTTTTAGCATTTCCTGAGCTCTCCATTGTATCACAGTCATTAACCCACTCAGTGCCCGCTTGTGCGCTGCAGCAATTCAGGCGCGTTTCCTTTTCTATTGCCACTTTTTTCGCGTCCGTCTTCTGCCACTTCGGCTTTGACCGCTTCTAAGTCGGTCTAATTAATGAGTTCATTATAATTTCAACTTTTAGCTGGTTATGCGCATTTAACCAGCTTTATTACTAAAAAATATACAATAAACTCTAAATGAAGCTGCTGCCGCTGCAGTTGTCTCATTCATCACTGCTGAGTTTTCGTGTTTTTTTTGTTTTTTTTCTGGCTTGTCATTTTGTAAGGACTAAGGACAGTCTGGGCTGGACACTCAGTCTCGTTTTTAATTATGCGGTACACTTGAATAAATGTTTGTTGTCATGTTGAGTTGAAGAATAGCGAGAAAGAAAAACGAAAAAAAGTAATAAATATTAGCAAAGTTGGCAGAGGTTGGCTTGGAAGAGTGCTGCCTTGAAGTTGCACATATTTTCACGAATATTTTCTGCACTCTTTCCGCCGCGTTGCTGTGACAAATGACAGCCGAGTGTTACGACTTTAGTTATTATTGCGGCAATGACACTGACACTGACAGTTTGGCATTAGTTTTCATTTATTGAGCTCAACGTGAACACTTTTTCTAAAACAACTGGCAACAAACAAGAAGCAAACAAACAAACATAGTTCGGTCGGCTTCTATTTGGAGGATAACTGGTTAGATAAATGAGTGCATTTGTTTGGTTTGACGTAATACTAAATAACTTCTGTTGCAAAAGTACCCGAATATTTTAGGATAATATAAAAAAAAATTTTTTTTTGGTTGGTCACATTTGTGAGTTGCTTATATGCCACTTTCCAGCAGATAACATCTCGAGAATGGCGCTGAACTGGAACCCGCAAGGGAGCAGAGGTGAAGGTCGACCGAAAAACACTTGGAGAAGGTCGATGTTGCGCGAAGTAGCTCATACCGACTTCTCATGAGACGGTGCAAAAACAACAGCATAGAACCGTGTACGATGGAAGAGTCTTGTCGAGACCCTTTGCTCCCGAGAGTGAACAAGGAAAAAAACATGCCACTTTAAAGCCCGACAGATTACTCAAAATGAGTCGCTACGTGGTATTTGATTTACAAAATACTGTTTGAAAGTTGATAATTCTAAAATCAAAATATTTAATTTGTGAAGTTATCTAAGCTGGACAAGTTTGGTCATTCGCTATGGTAAAAAGATGTTAAAGGTGAGCTCTTTAACACACCGTTATTTGGCTCTGTGCAAATTTGACAGAATCACCTGATGGTTGACGTCAGGGTCTGCTTACCATAAAACTGAGATTCTGGTGGTGATATACGAAAAAAATTAACCAATGACACTTCGTTGCTGTCTGAACAAAGGCTGATTGGACGAGTGAGTGAAATGATCGTGCAGAATTCGGCTGCCGAATCCCCAAGTGACAAAATTGTGCGCGCAACTTCGGTTGCCACGTCATCGGGTACTCCGCAGCAGAATTCTGCCCGTTCATTTCACACATATTTACACACTTCGTTTGTCGGCAATGAAGCGAGGATTATGTCCATTTTTTTCGTATATCACCATCTCAGTTTTTCTCTCTTTTTAAACAAACCGCTGTTATGACCCATGCGATAGCAGCCAATCAGTTGGGTATTTCAAATGCGCTGAGAGCCGGTTAACGGTCTAATATTAACGAACTCAGAAATCTTTTCCCCAAGTGTGAGTAGGAGAGAAAGTTCAAAGCTCGTCGTACTAAGGTTGTTAACCATTTGCCCAAAAATAATGGATTTATTTTTCCCCAAACTAATATTAAATAAACACAACAAAGCCGCTGGAGCTAAGGAACTTCCCGTCGGGCTATACAAAGCTGGAGGTGTAGAGCTGGCAAACCGCATGCACCAGTTCCTTTGCAGGATATGGTCGGATGAGAGCGTGCCAAGCGAATGGAACCTGAGTGTGCTGTGTCCAATACATAAGAAGGGTGATCCTCGAATCTGCAAAAATTACCGCGGGATAAGCCTGCTTAACATTGCATTCAAGGTCCTGTCGAGCGTATTGTAAAGCCCATCGTCAACAAATTAATTGAGCCCCATCAGTGTAGCTTTAGACCTGTAATGCCCACAATCGGCCAGATATTCACAATACACCAAGTAACCTCTCCGAGCAGTTCGATACTAAACGAGGTTTCAGACAATGGACTTTTATCTTGTGATTTTTTCTCTTGCTGGGAAAAACCTTTCGCGCTGCCGAGCTTAACCGAACTGGTACTATCTTTCATAAGAGTACCATGCATCTAGCATATGCCGACGACATCGACATTATCGGTGAAACCAACCGCGCTGTACTATATGCTCAGTATACTCCAGTTTAAAGAGAGAGGCGAGCAATGTGGGTCTTGCGGTAAATGAGGGTAAAACTAAGTACCTGCTAACAACACACAGGGAGTCTTCGCGTATTGGAAAATATGTCAGTGCTGACAGCCAACAATTCGAAGTTGTGAAGGACTTTGTCTACTTTGGGAACAGTATTAATAACAGAAATGACGTCAGCCTGGAGATCAAACGGATAATAACTCTTGCCAACAGGTGTTACTTTGGGCTCAGTAGGCAACTGAGAAGTAGAGTTTTGGGAACCTTCGAGAGAAAAATTCTATTGTTTCTATAAATAATACGAAATATGCCACCTTCCAGCCTCATTGAACCATATATTTTCCTTTCGAACTCTGTTATTTTGTACCCGTCATTCATCTTTATCCTCCACTCTTCCCAACCATGATTGGGCTTAAGAGTGCCTGATACATATACAATTTTTTTATTTCCTGACAAGAGTTTCAACTTGAATAATTGCATATGCGTGAAGTATGCCCTATTTGCTGCTTGTAGGGCGTTGGCGCTTAGCACCACTCCAAGATGCATAAATTCTGCTACAGTTTCGGAATGCTCATTGCCAATAACAAGATCAGCTGGATTGCTTTTTGATTTGGTCCGCAGTAGAACCTTGGTTTTGTCGTAGTTGATTTGTAATTCAGCTTATAGGGACTTATTTTCTAGATTAAAAAAAATGTTATGCGTAGTAAAACTCTCTAAATGTTTTACTAGATATTGTTTGAAAGGCATATCTCGCGACAATGAGCGGTTATAAACGCTATTTTACAATATTCTTTCGGGCGAAATTTATGGAAAAAGTGTGAAATCAGTTCTAAAGCTATGTTACTTTGGATCATAAGATTGGAAAGGAAAAATAATAGAGAATAAATACACAAAAGCAGAATTTTGAAATATATCAGTTCCTAATAAACTAAACCACCATAAACTAGAGAGAGTGCAGAGAACTGCATATGTGGGCATCACTGGTGCTTGTAGGACATGTTCCACTGCTGCTGTCAACGTCATTCTGCACTTACTTCCCGTGGATCTGCAAATTAAGTCCATTGACCTCTGGAGGCAACTTCTTGTAGGACATATTAACATATTGAAGCAGATCTCCCCTTCCTGCTCTATACTTCGCACTGATCTCTCCATCCGCAAACTGGGTTTTGAGGGTTGTGCTAGGGCTATCTTTCCGAACAGGCAAGATTGGAAAGAGGGCAGAGTCGGCACGAATATCGGTACCTCTGTTTTCATTGACGGATCCAAAATGGGATCCGGAGTGGGAGCGGGGGAAACGAGCAGCGTTTTTAAGCAGAGGTCTTCGCCATCCTGCAAGCATGCAAAATGCTTAGAGATCGCTGTTGAGAGGGAGGCATAAATATTGTTTCCGAGAGTCAAGCTGCGATTAAGGCACTGTCGTCACCGTAATGCAGCTCTCTTCTCGTAAACTCCAGTAAGGAGGAACTCACACGTCTCGAAAGTGCACAGGAATACAGAGGGAAATGAAATTGCCGATGAGCTTGCTCGGAAAGGGGTTGACAGAACCGGTTTCAGTTGTCCCCTTCTCAGACATCGGTGTCCTCATGACCGTTGTTAAAGGAAACTACAAGACAGATGAAGGTCTGTCTCATCGTGTGCTATTTTAAAAACACTATGGCCTCAATACGATAGAAATAGAATGCTTAAGTTAATGGGAGTCCCCCGCCATTCAATTTCCAAACTCATTGCGGTGTTCACTGGTCATTGGGTGATCGGTACTCATGCGGGGAAGCTTGGAATTCCGTACAACCCATGTTAGAAAAACTGTGCGGATCCTGCAGAGAAAGAGACTGTTGAGTACTATCTCTGCAAATGTCCCGCTCTGGCGGCTCGGCGCTTGAGATTCCTTAGCATGCCCCTTGGTGATGATGCCCTTTCTATCCTCCACTACGTCAACAGGATTGGATGGCTGTAGACGGTTTTCTCTTCGCTACATTTTTTCGCAGGTACTGATCCACATTATGGTATCAAAAAGGCACGTAAGTGCTACTTGTAGTGTAACTTGGGTACTCTTGCCATCTTACCTACCTACCTACCTACCTACATATTTTCTATATTTTCTAGGAATTTTATTAATTGAATTTTAACCCAAGCTATAGCGAGGTACAGCCTGCATCGGATAATAGTAAAAGGTCCTTGAAACTGAATCTTCTTATGGACAGCTTTATAATTTTCGCAAATGGTGTCGTATGTCAATCATGTTTGACACTTGTGACAAGTAATGGAGAGAAAAAATCAAAAAAAGCGAAAGGCCAAAATAAAGATTACAATCACTCAAAATATAAAACAAAATTGGATGACTAATTTTGGGCAACCTTGCATTAGGCGATTTAAAGGTGATTTCACACTTGAAAGAATTGTTTTGTGTCTGGTGAATCAGTCGTGTATTACAGCGTTAAATGCAGTTAAATTTATATATTCTTTAGCACTAAATATTACGAGAATGGGGAAAAGGCGGAGGATGGCAAGAAAAAATTTGGCCATACGTTCAAAATTTCGATAAAATCGTGAAACCTTGGAGCTGTTGTTTTTGTTGTAGATGGAGTGATAAGTCCTTGGCCGGATAGAAATCCGGATCATTGCGGTAACGTAGAACCGATTGCCGTAGGAATGGCCAATTGTTACAAATTCCTAAAAAATCATGGAACTGTCGAGTCGCATGGGCGTGTGAGCATTTATTTCATTGTTCGTGAATTGCAGATAAGCTAAAAATTTTTTGGAACTATTTGCACAAGAATAACTATAACTAAATATGTTAATTTCCTGGCCGAAATAAAGCGAAAAAATTTTGAGACCGTTTTTCAATTCAGTTAAATTACTTATAAGTGAATATTTAAGTCCCATACCATATACTTCTCACAAATTCCGGGTACTTTCGTACATAGGGTAGCTCGTTTCCATTTACTTACTTTTCCATCCAATTTCGGGCATCAATTAAATGCTTAATTAATTTGAAGACACGTTTCGCCTGTACTCATTTTTTCCTCTAATGAAAAAAAATACAAATAATACACTTTGCTCTAAGCAAAAATATGACTTCATTTCATTTCCCATTAATGTCATTCCAAGCGCCTTGAAGTTATTTTGCATGCAAACTTCTGCGCCGAATTTGTGGTTCTGTTACTGCGTATTCCTTGAACAATTCAAATCTTATTAAGGCAAAAAAACTTTTGCTCGCAAAATTCCTTTGCCCTGTAACACTTGGAAAACTCAATAAGGCGGCATATTGCTGGTTTTCATATTAAAATTCACTTACTTAGTTATGTCAACTGTCAAATGTAATAAGCGCGACCTTTTTCACAGGCCACTGGCTGCTGCCGCCGCTCTTTATTATTTACCCTTAATATGAGCTCCAAATATGCTAACGTTGTCATTTCATTTACCTTTTCTAAAAACACGCATACACAAACATTTGCAGGTATTCATGTCATGTAAGCGGCACCTTTAATATTCCACCACCACCCGTTCCCCCATCTGCTGCTTAGTTGTAACTTTTGCTGGAGGCTAAAATTATTGTATCTTCTCTCTTACATCAAAATGGTAAAAAATAATATTATATATAATTTTATATAAATGAAATTCTTGTTGAACCCATTTTGATGAGGGTTTGCTGTGATGCAGGAAATTTTATCAAAATAGTTTGAAACTTTCCGCTTGTTTGGTATGCGTTTGCTTGCGTGTGCCTCCTCTCCAGTTCAAGCATAAATGGCATATTTGGCATACTTTCGGGATATTCCGTACTTAAAATGTAATATAATATTTGTCACGCAGGTGTTTTACATTTGTTACGTGTTGCAACTTTCCAGAGAAGTGCTTCACATTTTTTATGCGGAAATCAGAAGTGAAATTTTACATTTTATATTTGCATGTTTATTTTATACACCTTTCCTAGCAAAAGGTAGATTCAGACAGTGCCAGTTCATTTTCATATAACAACAAAAACACAGCTCTGGAAGAGTCTAATTCTGTTGAGCAAATGGGAAAGCAGCTAATGTTCGCGAGCGAGATTTTCATACTAAACGCATACCTGAGGATACAAATGCTCCATCACGTCACGTTTTTGAAACGCCACATTTACAGCCTCTTTAAATTTTGGTGCTGAAACTTGACATGTGACAAATAAAAGCACCGTTATTATTTGGGAGAACATGAAATTTGATCGTTCTGCACTTTTGCCCATTATCACACATTGTTTTCATCTGAGAAGACCTCCTATTAAAATTTTCCAGAGAATATCTCTCACAATTCTGAAAATAATAATCCTCAAGCATAAGCAATATTGGGTTCAAATATTGGATTGGCAAAGGGTAAGTATTTATTGGATATAACTCTTTCTGCTCTACAAAACTATGTTAATTGTATTTTTAAGTAATTTATTAGGTGCGCAACTAAGTTCTCGCTGTTCTTTTGTTTTTTTGATAAAAATATTCTGAAAAAATGGTTACAAGTGAATCATTGAAAATACTGCCCATTGTTGGGTACTACTTTTTCTCATCTTTCTGCTAGATCTCGTACACCGTCGCGGTAAAACTGTTCATCTTTTGAGGGTATCCACGGATCAAGCCATTTTTTGATATCTTCATATGAATGGAATGCTGGTCAGCTATATCACGTGCCATCGCTCGGAACAGGAGGTAATCGGACGGCGCAATATCTGGAGAATATGGGGGATGGGGTAGGATTTCCCATTTCAGTGTTTCCAGAAAGGTTTTAACGGGTTTGGCAACGTGAGTTGCTGTATAATCACTTTTTCATGCCTCTCCGCCTATTGCGGCCGCTTCTCGCGCAGTGCTCGGCTCAATCGCATCAATTGAAGTCGATCCCCAGTGATGGTTTGCTTGGTTTTAACAGTTCATAATAAATAACACCAAATACATATCATAACCTTCGCAGCGTGAATATTCGGCCGATGCGATGACGTAGAAGCATGACCGCGCAGTCCCCATGACTTTCCTTTCTTTGGATTGCTGTAATGAATCCATTTTTCATCGCCCTTCACGATGCGATGAAGAAAACTCTTCCTTTTTGGCGCTGGTGCAGTTGTTCACAGGCGAACATCCCTTGGTTTTAACTCATGAGGAACCCAAGTCCCCTGTTTCTGAATCATTCCCAAAGCATGCAATCGCTTGGAAACGGATTGGTGGGTAACTCCTAATACTGAAGCAAGCTCTTCTTGCGTTTGACATGGATCCTCATTGAGCAATGCCTCCAATTCAGCGTCTTCGAAGGTGTTTGGCCTTCCTTCCCGCGAACGGTTGTCAACATTGAAATCACTGTCTTTGAAGCGATGGAATCGATCTCGGCACGTGGTTTCACTTAAAGCAGCATCTCCACAAACTTTTGTAGCTCTCGATGCGCTTCAGCCACCGTTTTTACGAATGAAAGAGAAAAATCAACACAAAATCAGACATTTTCACAAAGCCAAAAGTATTTGATACCAAAACAAAATCACGAATATGTCGAAGCAGTTTGTTTACCATATGTCTAAGCTCGGCTTATGATGCTTAGGTTATGTTAGAATCGACTAGCACACACTATTGGCGGCATCTATTGACAAACAGCGGGAACTTAGTTGCGCACCTCATAATTTCTTATTAGTTTTTCGGCTTAGAACTGAAAACCTTCGAGGTATAAATCAATATTTTCGACCCCTGCTCTTCTTTGCTTTTTATCGAGGTCAAAACGCTGTCGAAGTAGCCCAAGACATTTGCGACGTCATAGGCGAGTCTACAGCACGAAAATGGTTTGGATTGTTGAAAAATTACGTCTTTGACGTCGATAACTCGATCCATCGCGGAAGGCTTTCTGAATTCGAATTCTTCATCTAAAGAAGATTACGATATGTTTTCAATGGGCCTGGAAGGGCGGTGTGCACTGGAAAATGCTTGAAAAGACATGGAGCTCCACATTGCCAACACCTACACCAGGTCGACATGGTCAAACAATACTCCTTCTTGACAAAGTTAGGCCCCATGTTGCACAAGTCGTCAAAGACGCATTTTAAAAGCCGCACTTCACTTCGAATGGGTGGCTCAGCAGCATCCGCTATACTCTCCGGGCCTTGCACCTGCCGTTTAAATAAAAACCTTCGATAAAAGCACTTCGAACTTAT
Organism: Anastrepha obliqua; assembly: GCF_027943255.1. Classification (NCBI taxonomy): domain Eukaryota; kingdom Metazoa; phylum Arthropoda; class Insecta; order Diptera; family Tephritidae; genus Anastrepha; species Anastrepha obliqua. The sequence continues at coordinate 7,323,299 of NC_072893.1, forward strand.
TTCCCAACCCAATATATGTATAATACATATATCTAATACGGCATTAGCTTACGTACCTGAAAAATATATTTCTTGCGAAAATGTGCTTCATGAGTCGATTTACTTATGCCACAAAAGACAAAGGGACTAAGTCAACTGCAATCGAATGCCATTAATTTATATCTTTATTAGGCACAATTAGACATACACACACACACCTCTTCTTCGACACACATACATGAGTAAGCCTTTACATCTGAGTTCGCATGACAGCTGCAAAAGATGTTCCTTAGAAATGTTTTACACCTCAACTTTATTGGAGCAGAGACAAACCGGTCAATAACACATTCAAAACAGAATTGCAATAACATTAAATCAAAATTCGATGGAACTCAACAGTTTTTACTTCTACGCAAACCCACAACCACAACAAATGCTAAGCTTTGCAGGCATTTAAAATACGAACGCCGTAGAAATAGGCGTCGCTGGTCAGCAACAGCAGAACGTACAACAATAATGGACTCACACACCCATGCACAGGTGCATAACCAAACCAACAACGAAGGATATATTTTACAGGCAGAAAACAATTGAAGCACTGAAAATGTCATTGCATAGGACATAACAAATGTCAGTGAGTGCTGGTGTGGCGCGGCAGAGGCTTTGTGTGCCTACAAAAAGGTGAATATGAGCGTTCACAAATTCAATGCGAATGCGTGTGGACGGATGGGGTTTGAAATAGAATAGACTAACATTAGGCGTGGATTTCTACTGTGTGCATGTGAGCTATGGCTACACTACGGGAAATAGACATACACACACGCACACATATATATAAAAAATTAATGTTCGAACGAGGTGTAGCACGTCCATCGCTCGCCTGGTCGGTGGCAGACTATATTTGGGCTACTTCGTAAGACCGGTAAGACAACAGAATATTGCCCAAATTTTGTGTCAACAACAGAGAGAAGCACACACACACACACACACATGCATGGGCAATACATAAATGACGTTGTGTACGACATGCGTTTTTACATAAATGTAAACCTCTTCACCTGCAAATAACCCTGTGGTGAATAGAGGATTGTCGCATAAAGTGATGATACTGTATTATCAATTTCATTATTATCCTGCAACTAGTGCATGAAGTTCGACAAGTCCCAAAGGGCACACACCACAAGTTGGTGGAAGAGCTCAACTATCGGCATCTGCAAGCTCGCGCAGCATCGACCTACTCCAAGTATGCTTTGGCTCCCTTGCGAGTTTCAGTCTAGTGTAATTATCATAATGCTATCTTATGGTTTTCTAAGCGTGTGACCTATCCATCAGGAGTTTCAGCGTTTGATTTGCCATAGGATGGGGTCCTCATTCATTGATTTTCACAGCAAGTTGTTGCTGATGCAGTTGAGCCAGAATATTCTACAGGTGATGCATAGGCATTTGCTGAAGAAAGATTGAGTGATGAAGTTTGAGACCAGCCCTGATTCACTTCTCTACAACAATACTGTCTTCACACATGTCCTGAATTTTTGCAGTTTAGAGAATGAAGATTTGCAAACTCGCCCATTCTGTATGCAATCACCTGAAACTGTAGTAGAAGAGATATATCAGGTCAGTCCATAAGTTCATGCGTATTTTACCCATAATTTCACTTTTGTACGATTTTTACATACAAAAAATTATTCGCGGAATATAACGGAACTTTTTATATTTCCTTTGATAAATTGTGCATTCAACAAGTGAATTTAATCGCGGATAGAAGCACGTGTTGTTAAAAAATAAAATGGAATCTTCGAACGCGTATAAGGGGCATATTTTTTATTTTTTTATTAAAGTGGTAAAAATGCAACAACTGCTGCTGCAGAAATAAACACTGTTCACGGAGAGGATACCGTGAGTGTAAGGACTGCGCAAAAGTGGTTTTCAAAATTCCAAAGTGGTAACTGCGACGTGGAGGATGCCCCGAACGCTGGTCGTGCTGAAATCTTAAACTACGACGCCTTGTTCAAACTCGTGGAAGCTGAGCCAAATTTCACAGTCGATGATAGCTCAGAGGTTAAATTCATCGCATGGATCAGTTCACAGGCACCTGGTTCAGTTGAGAAAGGTTTCATAGCTGGGAAAATGGGTTCCGCATAGACTTTCCGTCGCCAACCTTCAGCAGAGAGTGAATGTGTGTTCTCGGCTGCTGCAACGGCTTGAAAATTAAATTTCTTTGAACCGTATCGTTACTGGTGATGAAAAATGGGTCCTTTACAATAATCCTGTTCTACTTAAAAGAAATCGACCGTATTTAGCGAATAGACGCAAAGTTTTGTTTCACCACGACAACGCAAGACCTCATAACACAAGGCAAACATCAGGCAAGCTGAACGAGCTCGGATGGGAGCTAATGCCGTATCCACCATACTCTCCGGATATTGCACCTTGGGATTATCATCTTTTCTGTGGACTTCAATCCCATATGAGTAACAAGAACTACTCCTCAAAAGAAGCTATAAAAAGGGATATCGAAGCGCAGAGAGAATTGAGGAGAAATGCTATAGGTAATTTATATTTCCTCGTAAATAAGACGAGCTCCGTCTTCAGAGGAATTACCAAGAACTCGCAATCTGTGGTCCATTTCAAAACGAGATTTAGATAACATGGCATCAGAGTTTATAAAAACTTTCAAATTTGCTGAAGTATGAATAATGAAAAAATTAGTAACATTATTCTCATGGGAATAACTTTCACTTTTATTTTTCTCAAATTTTCTAGTTTTGTTACAGTTTTTCTTATTGCGCCTTTCTTATAAGCCTTCTACAAATAGATCAACTTAAGTCCGAGAGTCAATTGATTTCCTTACATTCAAAATTTTCTGTCTTTTTTAGAACATAATCCAGCAATGAGCCAGTTTTACATTCAAAAGAGATTGCGTATATACTTGCAGACCTCTCCTTATTTGCATATATTATTCAAAGTGAATTTAATTAACATAAAACTGTACCTGCACGATTTTTCTAAAAACGATCTTAGGATTTCAATCTTTCCTGTTCACACTCGTTTTCAAAAATAGCAATCCATTGCTTGGCATTCGAGTTTTTTACAGCAAATTTTTCACAAACTTTCCTCAGAGTTTGATCTACCGAAACGTTTAAGTTATTTTCATTTAACTTCTCTCAATCCCATCAAAAAGTATATTATAAAGAAGAAAGTTATTATATCCAGTCTCATATTGATTCAAAATTCTCCCAAAATACCCAAAATTGGAGTCTCAATCTGAAGATAGCCCGATTCACTGCATGGTATAAAACTTTTATACAGATTTTACTCGCATTTACTCTGTGACATTCAAATTCACACCTTGACATCGACGATACGAATACAATTGAAGTCAACTCAACTCCACTCCACTCCACTCATTTCAACTCAATGCACTTCTCTGCAATTCAATTCAATTCGAATTTCTATTGTTGTGAGAGCGAGAAGTGGTGGGAGTACTACCGAATTCCATTTATGTTGTGTGTTCTCGTATTTTGTATTTGACATTTCGCACTTGCACTTGATAAGTGCATTCAGACTCGGATGCGTGCAGGCAGGTTTGTGTGCTTGTATGTGTTCATCTACATACGAGTCAGTGTGTGCATGCATGCAGCTGCGTAATGTTTTATATTTGCCTCATTGGTGTGCATACAAAAACGTAATCCAATTATTTCATCGACACTTCAAATAAGTTGAGACGAAGTGCATTGAGAGTAGATTTAAAATCGAGGAAGAGAATTTTTAAAATTTTTTGCTAAACTATTGAAGCCACTATTTAAGTATTTTCTGTCATGTCAATTTGATGCAAGAAATTAACAAAAAGGGCATAAAATTTTACACAAAATTTTTGGTTTTTCGCTATAGTTCGTTATTTATCACAACATAACTGTTCTCGACTTGTACCGAACGATAAACTGCGGAAAATATTTAAGAACAAAATTAATCCTGAGAAGATGTAACAACATCAGCAGAATAAACAAAAAATGAATAAGTAAAGAAATATATAAATAAATAAACAACGAACTCATTGGTGCAGTTACTCACCTTTCTCATTTTAAGTGCCGCTCTCCCAAAGTGGATACCTGGTGTTGGTATCGCAACCGATAGCTGTGGTTTGTCTAGGTTTTATATTATATACCTACTTACTTAATTGGCCGGAACAATCCGTTATCGAGTTACAGTCTGTGAAATAATGTCTCGCCAGGTGTCCCTGTTTTCCGCACACCATTCCAGTCTCTTAAACCAAGAGAAGCCAGGTCATTTTCAATTTATCCTTCCACCGGGCACGCGGACATCCTCTTCGCTGTCGATCGCCAGTTATCGTTTCAAATACCTTCTTCGCCTGAGCAGTTTCTTCCATACGGACGACATGACCCATCTACCTTAGTCGCTGCAAGTTGACTCATTTAACTATGCCAATATATCCATAAATCTCATACAGCACGCAGTTCATTCGAATGTGGTCACCATCATCTATGTGACCAGACCCAAAAATCTTACAAATTACTTTCCTTTCGAAAACTCCAAGAGCGGTTGCATCTGATTGTTTGACTGTCAAGGTTTCAGCGCCATAGAGCAGCACCGGGGTGATGAGCGTCTTGCAGAGTGTTGTTTTCGTTCATCGAGAGAGGGCTTTACTACTGAATTGCGCGCTTAGCGCAAAGTAGCACCTGTTGCGAAGAGTTATCCTTCGCTTGATTGCAAGGCTGATATCGTTTGTGCTAGTAATAGAACAAGATAAATGAAGTGCTTGACACATCGAACTTATACGGGTTAACTTCGGACTGTGGTTCAAGACACTGCGACTCCCTGCATGACGCCAGCAAATACTTGGCTTTGCCCTCGTTTACCAAGAGAACCAATCGTGCGGACTTCTTTTCAATAGCCGCAAAACCGCCGGTGACATTCCGCTTGGTATAAGATAAGACTGATCTCTCGATAGTTTGCGCAGTTCATGGGGTCACCTTTCTTTAGAATAGGACAAAGGGTACTGAAACTCTAATCGCCGGGCATACTTTCTGCTTGCCATATAAAGCCAATAAGTCGGTGCATACTCCCTACCAACTCATCTCGTCCAGCTTTAAACAGCTTGCCAGGCAGGGCATTAGCTTGCCGGCAGGTTTGTTGTTTTTGAGTCACTGCATTACAACTCTCACTTCGCCAAGACTTGGAGGCAGGATCGGCATTACAGCATCTCTGATTGGGTGTGCTATATTTTATCTCTAGAACTTTATTTATTAGCAGTACTCGTATATCCCGGCCCTGCATCATATGAGTATATACCGACGTCAGCAGTAAACTTTACTGCCCGCCCATTGCCGCTAATTCCATGTTAAATATTTTATTTATTTATTAAAAGAGTAACAATTATAAATAACTATTCCACTTAAAGAGCTAAAGCACTGGCTACTATGGCCTTCGGCTATTAGTATAATAAAGATGACAGCGTGTCTTATAGCCTTAACTTACATCTAGATACATAGTCACTAATCTTATTTAAATTGTATACCGTTGTCTGTTTGAGGAGTTCCGATGGTTTGATGCTTGAGAAAAAGGATGTTCTGATATTTTGTAGGGAAGGACAAGTATCTATCAGATGAAGTGTAGTAAATTCGTTGGAGCCACAAAAAGGGCATGAAGGCTTCGGTGAGCCGCTGAGCAGGTGGGCATGTGTCATGAGTGTGTGACCGATTCTCAGTCGAGTAAAAATTTTTGCTTGGTGACATAGTGCAGATGGAGGGTAGATATTTTTTTCCCCAAAGGGGTTAAAATTTTTATAAGGATGCTGAAAAGTGTTCCATTTAGTTGCTGCGTTATCTGCGGCAAGTTCTTTCGCTAGTATCTTTATGTCATTGCAAGTGATGTAGTCAAATGTGTGTAGAGGTTCCTTATTCGCCTCTTTCGCTCTCTTGTCAGCTTTTTCGTTACCATTTATTCCAGAGTGCCCAGGAATCCACATAATTTTGATTGCACCTGTGTGTATTGAAATTATATTGCGGATTTTTGTTATCATCGGGGTGTCATTTGTGGGGTTTAAGATAGCTTCGATTGAGGATTTGCTATCGGTGCAAATTAAGTGCTTGCTACATTTCTGGGAGGCAAAGATTACTGCTTCAAGTATCGCAGCTGCTTCAGCTGTAAATATTGAAGTGCATCTTGGCAAAATTCCGGCATAGATGGTAACACCTTTTGCGTTTGTCACTGCAAATGATGTGCAGGTGTCGGTTTTTGATCCGTCGGTAAAAATGATCTCCCAATCTTTCTTTAATGGGGAAATGGTTTCGAGAAAAATCTGGTTGTATTCGTTTGTATTAGTCGAATCTTTTAAATGTTTGGATAGATTGTTCAATATCATCGAGTTGGGAACGACCCACGGTGGATGTATTGCAGGTTCCACAAGTACTGGCTGAGCAATGATATCCAGTTTTTCGGCTTCTTTTAGAATGATGGAGATTGTTGATTCCCGGCTCTTTCTGTTTAATTTTTGAGTACTCGAGTTGATGTGTTTTAACAAAAGTCTGTTTCTACATTGAATTATCTTCAAAATACTTGTCCTTGTATTGTTGGCCACTCTTTCCGAGATGGTGGGAAGTCCAGCTTCCGCTAAGGTAACGTTTATGGGGGAGGTGGGGAAGGCTCTGATGCTTCTCCTGACTGCAGCATGGTAAGGTGCTTCTAGGCGCTTTAGATGAGTTTTAGCGCAGTGTCCGTATATAACCAGACCGAAGTCAATTTTAGATAAGATTAGAGACCTAGTGATACTTAATAATGTACTTGTATGTATCAAACAGTGCTTTGAGGATAAGTATTTAACTATGTTTAGTCTAGATAATAGGCTTAACCTAACGTATTCACAATGTTGCTTATAAGTTAGTCGCTTATCAAAGATAATGCCTAATATTTTAAGTGTGTTGGTGTGGGGGATTATGGTATTGGAGAAGGATATAGGTGGGAATATGCATTTATGCTTGCGACATATATGGAATGTAGAACTTTTATTCATAGAAATACTGGCTCCCGAAGCTTGTGCCCAAACTTCGAGGTCCACAAGGATACTGCTAAATGTACTTTTAACTTCTGCTAAATTTTTGGTATTTGAAAAAATTACCACATCATCTGCGTAAATGAAATGTTCGACATGCAGATGTTTGGATATTATAGAGTTAACTTCATTAAAAGCTATGATGAACAAAATGACAGATAGAGGTGATCCTTGAGGAATGCCATTAAAGAGGGGAAGGATTTGGGATTTATGGTTGTTAGCACGAACATAAAATTTGCGATTGCATAGGTACGATTTGATAGTATTATACATTTTTTCTCCAATCTTCCAACGATTTAGCTCTTCCAATACATTGTGAGAGCCTATTCGATCGTATGCCTTTTCAAAATCTAAGCTAAGCACAGATACATGGTTTCTATCGGCAAGTGCTGAGTTAGCGAAATGTTCAAGTATTAGAAGTGGATCTATTACACTAAGTCCTTTTTGAAACGCAAACTGGTGTGGGCTAAGTAGGTTATTTTTTTGGGCAAACCAGATGATTCGCCGGGAAATCATTTTCTCTAGAACTTTTGACATGCAAGGGAGAAGGGATATAGGTCAATAACTAGATATGAGGGAGTTGGGTTTATTAGATTTGGGGATGGGGATAATTGCGGCAGTTTTCCACGCTTGAGGGAATGATCCTTGACTATATATTGAGTTGTATAAGTTAACGAGTCGGGATTTTAAGAAGGAAGGCATATTTTTTAGTATCGCGTAGTTAATTCTATCACCACCGGGAGTCTTACCCTTCAGAGAAGAAAGCGTTAAATCGTATTCTTCTATTGTGAATGGTGAATCTATTGCTACACTGTCAGAGGAGGGGGAGGGGTTATGGTATTTAAAGGCGCTTATATTGTCTTTTCTTCTCTTGAAGTCGGGGTGGAAGTTTGAGCTGTGGGAGTAGTTTGACCAGGTGCTTGCGAATTTTTCAGCTATCTCTTGTGAGGAATAAACTGGCCCTACTGGGAGATGAATAAATGGGATATGGTTAGGTTGGGAAGAGGCAGTGAGAGTTCTTATGTCAGCCCAAATTTTTTTTGGGTTGGACTGTGGTGTAATTTTAGCTGTGAGAGTTTCAAGTGCTTGTCTTTTGCAAGACTTCAACTCACGCCGGAATAGGGCATTGTGTCTCTTATACGCAATGAAGTTCTCGTCCGTCCTGTTTCTTTTAAATTGAGTCCATGAGGACTGCTTATTTTTCCTTAGGATGGAAAGCAAGTTGGACCAGTACGGAAGTCTGGCTGTATATTTTTTAGTACTGATCTGTGGAATTGAAACGTTGGCAGCTGACCAAATGAGAGATTTGATTGCCGCAGCTTCTTTATTTACGTTGGCAGAGACTGGTATGTTGTGTGCTAAGGATACCAGTGTAGCACTGAAAGCTTCCCAGTTCGCCTTTTCCGTATTGAATTTTGGCTTAGGCTTAACTTGAAAACTTTGTGGTAAAGAAACGGAAGTTATTATGGGGAAATGATCACTATTGTGTAAGTCATCTAATGTTTTAGTTGTTAATCTTGGTGCTATGGATGCGGAGGCGAGGGAAATGTCAGGGTGGGAGAAAGTCTTGTGGGTGGAAAAGTGGGTCGGGGAACAATCGTTAAGGATGATGAGGTTTTTTGCGAGAACAACGTCTTCAATAATTTTTCCTCTGTTGTTGGTGGAGGATGATCCCCAAAGGGGACTCCATCCATTAAAATCACCCAATAGGATCAAAGGCGTGGAAAAAGAGTTTAGAATGAGGATTAGGTCTTTGCTGCTAAAAACTTGGTGAGGTGGGATATAACATGAAATCACAGTAATTTTGAAGCCTACATCTACTTCAATTGCTAGAGATTGAATATCGGATACTATAGGGATGAATTTGTGAAAAAGGGATTTTTTTACCAATAGGGCAACACCTTGTTTGCAAGTGTTGTTGTTTGGACTATTGTAATAGTAACTAACATATTTTAGTGGTGAGTACGCAGATTTATTATGTGGAATATGCGTTTCTTGTAGGCAAATAATTTCAGGAGAAAACTCGTTTATTAGTATATTAAGATCAGGAAAATTATTAATGAGACCGTTGATATTCCATTGTAATATCTTCATGTTTTACTGTGTATCGGAAGAGTTAGTTGTTGGGAGAGAGGTTGTAGCAGTAAAAGGGAAAAGGTTGGGTTGGGAAGAGTTTGAAGTGGGAGAGAATTGAGAGGAGTTGGTATGAATATCGGGCTGAGAAGGGTTTGAAGTAAGAGAAGATTGGGAAGAGTTGGAGTGGGAAGGGTTTGTAAGAAGAGTAGGGAGTGAAAATATGTTATGAGAAGGGGAATATATTTGGGAGATGAAGTCTTCAACTAACATTCTGGTTGCCGTTTGACTACAGGTTGAGTTCGGTGCTGCTATGTTGGTGGCGTTTGGTTCAGGCGTGCTGTTAATGATTGCATTGTTGTTTGTTATTGAATTATCGGGTTTTTTTATTGTATTGTTTGTGGATATATTTGAAGTGGGGCTGTTATTGTTGCTATATGCATTTGAGTTTGGGTTAACTGTGGTGTTATTAATAAGGCTATTGACTTTTTGCATATTTTGTGGTTGTTGTACCATTTCAGAGAAAGAGGTAGAATTTTCGTTTATTTTTTTTGGTATTTGCTGTTTATGTATGTTTATTGCTTCACGAATAGTGCACTTTCTGTCTGTTTTTATTGTAATGATTTCTTTCATTTGCATAAATTTTGGGCATGTTTTGCTTGAGGAGGGGTGGGCACCTGAACAGTTTGCACATAGGGTGCGGGCACAAGGGGTTTCAGCGTGAGGGGGGTATGCGCAGGTGACACATACTGGTGTTTTATCACATCGTTTGAGCGTGTGACCGAGTTTTTGACAACTCTTACACCGCATTGGGTTGGGGTAATATTGTTTCACCTTTGCTGTATACCACGATACTTCGATTTCCTCAGGTAAGTGATAGCGATCGAAAGTGAGTAAGACTACTCCTGAAGGAGTTGGCTTACCTTCAACATATTTAGGGAACTTGTATGCTGATGTAACACCCTGTTCTTTTAAGTTCTCCACTATTTCGTCTTCATTAACATAGTTCAAACAGGGAGCATAAATTGTGCCTTTGGACGAGTTGAGGTTCTTGTGTAACTCAAATTTTACGGGGCAGATACCGGCAAGGTTTTTTGTTTGAATAAATTTGTTAGCGATGTTCGAGTTTTTTACAAATAATAATAAATTTCCGTCTCTTAATTCAGAGATATTGAGAATATCAGCGCTGATATGCTTCAACGCTTTATGAACCAAAAAACAAGAAAAGGCGTTAAGTGGCTTGGAAGAGTCCATTGTACTTGCAATTACATATTTCGGATTTTCTTTTTTTAAACAAGGTAGTGTTGGAAACAGGTCCTTTGTAATTGTTTGTGCTTTTTTTCGTTTACGGTGGGGGCTTGCTGCTAGAGCAGCAAACCTGTTGTCCCCGAGTGCGGGAGACATAATTATTGTTTTTCTTACCGCAGCAGTTAACTATTGTTTTTTTTTTGTCACACGCGAAAAAGCAAAAACAAAACACAAAAGAGAATAAGGTGGGATGCAAAAACGCAACGAACTCGTACTGTAGTCAAACTGAAAGCGATAGACACAACCGAATGCGACGAATGCCAGTCGATGACTGCCATGTTAAATATATTTCTGGCTTTTTGCACAGGTGAGACTTCAATTTGAATTAATTCGCTTTAAATGTAAATCTCGAATCTCGAATTCAACGTAACTGGAACGATCCGGATTTCAATCTGGCCAAGGGGGGGAATTTTTATGTTGCGACAACAGCAATAACAACAACAAAACTCTCACTATCTCGACAGTGAAACAAATTTTTATTTATTTGTTGAAGATTTTTAGAAAATAAAAAACTTTTCTTTGTAATTTTTGAAAAAATCCCTCTCTCTGATATTTATTTTTGCTTCTTTCATTGCTTTATGAGACTATGCTAAGTAATCAATGAAAGTTTAATATGGGAATACCCATCATTTTTTGGGTTATATTCAGACTTGTAAAGAGGAGTATGTAATGAAAAAAACCGTGTATTTGATTACTAAAGTACATAGCGGCGCTCTAAATGATTTACAAGCTTACGTAATATAATATTATCAGCACTGAAAGAAGAATATTGAATCAGAATTAAGTTAATATGGGTAAAATTTACGAAAGTTATAAGTATTTGCGCGTCCGTTGCTGCAGGCCGGTTCTTCAATAGGTGTTAGGGTTATTCAATAGGTGCGCTTCAACTTTTTTCCGATAGGGAGGGCGAACGACGCAATATTTTTTATTTTTCGCTTGTCATTTGTAAACTTCATTAGTATACATTTCATCATGGAACGCTACACACTTGAGCATCGATTGAAAATCGTGCAAATTTTTTATGAAAATAATCGTTCTGTTGCTGCTACTTTAAGAGCATTACGGCCATTTTACGGCCCATTTAACAAGCCGTCCCGTTTTGGGGTTATGTGAAGTTATTGGTCTACAGTAACAAGCCGGCGACGATTTGTGAGCTCAGAGCCAATTTATGCAAAAGAGTGGTCGAAAATTGCGTTCAACGATTGGACTTCGTAAAACGTGCACGCGGTGGTCATGCAAAAGAAATCGAATTTCATACTTAAATGTATATGTTCAAACTCGATAATAAAAAAAAAATTAGTTAAAAAAGTCAAACCGTTTGTGTTTTATTCAAAAAAGTTCAAAAGTTGAAGCGCTCTTACTGAAAAACCCTATACCTGTTCACCCTAAAAACGTTTTTCTAAAATTTGTTCCGTGTACGCCATAACTCAATATTTATTGGATCAGTCGCTTTGCATTATTACTTGACATAATTCTTCAGGCAACTTTTTTTAAATAGTTGCTAATTTTAATAATAATTACCAGAATAAAGACTTGCAAAGCGCCACTAACACAAAGGCAAAGAACGAATTAACGTCGTAATTAGAAATAATGCCCTTTCTTATATAAATAGAATACTTGATCATGTCAACGGCGAAGCCTCAGCTCTCACACAAGCCGTTTGAAATTTTAAAGCGTAAAAGCCGCAACACTTCATGCAGTAATCAAGCCCTGCAAGTCTTGTGCAAAACATCATCATATTAATTGTATTACACAAAAACCAAAGAAATTGTTCGTTAGTTTATTTATTGTTAATTAGTTACAATGTTAATGGAATTTAAAAATAATAATTACCAATTTTAGAATAACAAATATGGTAGTTTATGAGCGAGAATCCGCTTTTTGACTTCTAATTGTTGCGAACAATTTTAAAATTAAGCAAAAAAAAAAAGATGGCCGAATAAAAATGTTTTTGATGGCGCCATCTTTTTAATGAGTTAGTGCATTGGAGTTTGCATTCTTAGCTGACTTCCAGTGAAAAGTCGGTGGCACTCGGTTATGTGGAAGCGAAGTTATTGCGTCTAAAGTGTCATTACTTTTGTGTCATTGGTACAAAAATGACTTTTGAACAAACAGCTAATATCAAATTTTCTTTTAAAATCGGGAAAACGTTTAGCGAAACATTTAAATTGATGAAAAAAATTTATAGCGATGATTGCCTATCTCGTGCCAAAGTTCATGAGTGGTTTACACGTTTCAGAGATATAAATGACAATGATGCCCAAAATCAGTAATCACCGAGAACTCTATCGAAATTGTTAGCAAATTAGTCAAAAATTAACCGAAATCATCGTTGAAATTCATGGAATCGGAGTTTAATATCTACAAAACATCGATTTATCGCATTTTAAATGATGATTTGGGCTAACGAAGGGTCTGTACACGTTTCACTCCGGACAAGTTAACTGAGGACCAAAAATTGCTCAGAATTAAACACTCGAAAGACCTCATTAAAGAGGTAAGAAAAGACGAAAACTTCCTTTACAACATTGCAACTGGTGATGAAACGTGGTTTTTCCAACATGAACCTTAAACTAAGAGCCGAATAGAAGGCGCCAGACAAGCCACCACCCAAAAAATCGTGTTTGGAGAAGTCAAAAATCAAGGTGATGCTCATTTGGCTCTACGATTCCAAGGGAATTGCCAATAAGGAGTTCGTGCCAATGGGCCAAACCGTCCATGCAATTTGCAATTAGGCGTTTTGAGGCGTTTGTTACATCGCATTCGTCAAATTCGCCCTGAAAACCGCGAAGGAGGAAGCTGGCGCTTATGGCATCGATCCACTCTTGTGACTAATTTTTTGACTAGAAATCGCATTTTACCCATCAATCGCTCACCGTATTCGCCTGATATGGCTCCCTGTGATTTCTACCTATTCGAGAGATTGCATTGGGCCATGAAATGAAAACGTTTTTCGTCCATAGAGGCCATCCAAAAGGCTTGTATCGACATACTGAAGGACATTTTAGTCAATGACCTGAAACACTCGTTCGAAAAGCTTTTAGATCGCGCAAATGAGTGTATAGAGGCCAGAGGGCACTATTTTGAATAAATAAACTCGATGTTATCAGAACAGTATCCTGTTGTTTATTTAGGACTTCATTTTGTAATTCATGAAATGCACTTTAATAATTTTTTTCAGACGATTACTATGTTGCGAGATATGATGTCCATTGTTTTTTTTTTCAAGATTTCTCTTAAGACTCCCTTTCTCTTAATAATAATAATTATTTTGTAATGGTAGTGTGCCGAATGGCCGGTTCCTCGGCATAAAAGATCTTTTATGCACTACTACATGTTTGAGAACTACTTAATACTAGTCCTATCGATTGGCACTTCTGCCTTAAATATTTCACATCCCCTAAAAACCTAATTTAACTGGAAATCGGTTGAAAGACAAGTTCTTTCAGTGAATGACAAATTTCAAAATAAATGTAACAGGAGCTTTCTTGATTTCATTCGGATCCATTTGTTCTCGTTGAAATGTGGGCAGTATTGTCTTTGCGAAGGCAATACAGTTGCACAAAATATGCTCTGTGGTTTCATCAACCTCTAAAAAAGTCTACACTCTGTTTCATTCCCCCATATGAGTGTTTGAGAAATGATAAGTAACAGAGACCTGTTAGAAAATCGACTATTTTGCTATGTCTACTTTGCCGAACAATTCTCCAATGTTGGTAAAAGGTCGTATAAGCCTTTTGGCTTTATAAAATTCTTGAGTGACTTCCCGTGAAAACTTGCTGCCGACCTACTGACTTCATAAGCAGAGTGGCCCGGAACCCAGCAAAGTGAAATTTACTTGTTCTAACTCTATTTTCAATATTTTTCTAGCAAAATTTAGGAAGTATTTTGTTCAGACGCTGCATTTTCATATGAAGATTGCCTGAGTAAACTGGCGCTCCCTTTTAAAATAAAAGTAAAAATAAAAAAAGAACGCCTGTTTTCACCGAGTTAACCTTATCGCCCCTTAAATAAAGTAGATCTAACTGCATTTAGAAATATAATACTCGGATAACATAGTTTTCAATCCCGCGCATTCTCTCCCTCTATTCTGCACAAAAAATGGTTGACAAAATGAAAACAAAAGTTAATTACACTGTTGGAAAGTAAAACCCAACGAAGCGGAAATTGAAGGTCACCGCACAGCATTTAAAGCAAATGCGACACCTAATTTTAGTTTCAGTTTCAGTAAACCAACAACAACAAGGTGGAATACCCGCACTTGTACGAGCGTAAATGCGAAAATTAACCAAGAGACAAAAGTGTAACAAAGTGCGAATGACAAACGCAAATAAAAGTGGCCACAAACCTCATTAAGATTGCAACGTTGCATGCCACGCATTAGGCAAACATGCCGCACAAGGGCGAAGAGCAGGAGGGAGTGCAGCTAAAATGGAGACAAAAGCATAGCAATTCGGGCAGCCGGCGGAAGTTGTGAAATGCAAAGCGGTTGGCGGAAATAGCGACAATAACAGCAGCAACAAGGCAACGGCGCAATCGTTTTCGAGGGGCATGCAACACAAATGTTCCAAGAATATTTATGTTTTATGACCTTACACAAGCACACACACACACACACACACCATCGCATAGTTGCACATTTGCCCTTCTTCAGAGTGCACTCTAGCGCACTTTGTTGCTGCTGTGTTGAAGTGGCTTTTCTTTGTTAGTAAATACTTCATCATTTGGTGGGTTGTTGTTGCCAACTGTTTTACATATGCACAATGTTTTTACGATGGCTGCGATGGTTGCCACTTACTTGCAGCAACTTGTAATTTTGTGATTTTATTTAAGGTCATTTGCGTAGAAATTCGTACTAAAACATGCCAACATACACACATACACACATACATGCATAATGATTACTCGCAGTACTATTGTAATAAAGTGAAAAGAACGTGCATAATTACGATAATGTAAATTTAATGAGCACAATGCCCCACTTAAATGCCACTGCAACGCTGCAGCACATCCTTCAGTCGAAAAGGCAGCGCACAAAGAACTTAAAAAATAAATAAAAAATATTCTAATGAGCGACGCTTAAAATATATGCGCATGCATATTTATTTATCTCCGTAAATGCGAGCACTTTTCCATATTGCGTATACGCCATGGCGCACCAAGTGACCTAGCAAATGAGTGCCCACACACACACTTCGATATTTTTATTGCATTCACGTCAATTCACAAAATGTTACTAATATCATCAAGCCAACAGTGTGCTCAGTGCCACTAAGGCAAAGGTCAAGAGGGTGAAAATGACGCTACGCTGACTCCTTGTTTGGGTATGGCATCTCTTCTTTGTACTTTTTACTCTATGCCAAAACTATTTAAGTGGATTAAATTGGCTTAAACTCTGCGCTTTGTTACTTCAGTTGCAAAACTTTTGCGTCAAAATGTGTATTAACTTCACAAATGGACAAACTTGATCATAAACGGCATTGCAGGTCGCACAAAATTCATAAATATGGCAAATTGTATAGACTTCTTGCGCCTGCTATGCAAGTCCTGCATGGCGACTATCACTAGTAGTGCTGTGAATACTTATATTTTGAAAGTTTAGTACTTTTACGGTATCTTAATAGTTTGATGCAAATTTTTGATCTGAGTGGCTTAACTGAGCACTTTCTAACGGCATAAAGGAAGTGGAATTTTACGTAAATTTGCTTAGAGGGATAGTCAGCCTTATTACTGAGTATAGTAGCAGTAGCAGTAGTAGTAGTATTTATTGCAAATAAAAGTAAAATACATATTGGGGAAAGTTCTAATGTATAAATAAATAAAGAAAATTATAAATAAAGAAAATATTGTATGCAGCAAGAATTTTATACTTGCAGCAAGTCAGTTTGACTTGTCCGGTAATTCTATTGTTGAAGTTGCGGAACCTATCCGCAAATTTACCGCATGCCGCATGTACTTTTTTAAGGGGGGAGCCTGCTTTAGAGGCTTCAAAAAATCGATGTTTTGTTTTTTGCATAAATGTCTTCCCAAAATATCCAAGAATGTGACTTCAAAATTTCAGAAGCAAATTCCAAATATTTTCGGAGTTACAGAAGAAATTGTGAGCAAGCGTCGAGCAGGTATACGAGCGGCCGGATCGCTCGAAGTGCGATTTCTTGGTTTTTTATTTTTACGATTTTTCCTAATTGGCGGGAAAGATAGGAAAAAGGTTAAACGTCCTATCGAAACGAGATTACATTGATTGTATTCGGAATTAAATTCTCTTCCAATTAAACATAAAAAACCTTAATAAAGTTATGATTAACCCATTTTTTTTGGGGGTGAAGTGTACGTTGCTTCTTGGGGGAATGCACACAGAGGCGTATGGCAGTTGTGCCAGTAGCCTAAAGACCGACCATTGTGGCAGAATGCCACTCCTGCACGAGGTGCCCCTGCTTTTTAACCAAAAATGGCGGATCTAGAGAGGCATAACTCGAAAAAACCCGTAATCCTAGGTGTAATTCGAACCGTGCCTATAGGATGAATGGCACTACGTAAGTGTGTCTTATAACGGTGACCTCCAGATATCGGGCGCCCTCTGGTTGTAATTAGCCTTACCGCGACACCGGGGCACTGTCGTGGCTCGACCTTCCTTTCCCCTTCACTCGTGGGACCATATGGCAGAGTTAAACAATTCTTTAAAAAAGGCAGGAGTGCCCAATATAAACCAGGTCGATAACGACCTTTCGGTAAATAGTGCCGAACTACCTTCAACATCGCAGGCAGCTAAGGGCAAACAATGCCCTCCAACTGTCAGCGAAATCACCGATATGGAAGTTGACGACGTGGCCTTGGGGCCAGATGGCAAAGCTACTATATCACCAGAGGAAGAGGAGAAACTATTATCTTCTCCCACTTGTGACACCGGAAGAAAGGACGAAGACAAGGTGCGGCTTTGCGGTGCCGCCAGAAAACGCCTGAAGTACTTCCTGAGAAAAGGTCACAGCATCGACGAGGCAAGAGAGCTGGCTCAAAAACCAGCTGATCTGAAGCGACAACGCTCCAGCAGCACCACGCCAAAGCAAAGCTCCCCTAAGCGTGCCAATTTACAGGGGAGCTCTAGCGTTGGAAAAAAGGCAGTAGAGACTACCGAAACGGAAGGACCAAAGGCAGCAGTGCCTAATCCAGAAGTCAAGGTAGACTCAACAAAAATGTCTTACAAAGACGCGGCGTGCAGCACGAAGTTGGGAATAATTCCTCACGATTATCCAACTACGATATGGTCGACGGAGAGACTAACGGCCATACAACATGCTATCCTGGAGGCGATAAGGAAAAAGCAGACTGGGGCTGCAAAGCCCAAATTTAATAGCTGCACCTTTCGCCCAGGATATATAGTTATATCATGTGGCTGCGATGAAACGGCTAGTTGGCTAAAGGAAGTAGTTCCTAAGCTGAAGCCGTGGAAAGATGCACAGCTGAAGATTGTGCAGGAAGCGGACATACCGCGCCCACAAATCTTCGTTGGTCACTTTCCAGAATTGGACAGCACCACAACTGAGGATATTATTAGCCTCCTCGACGGCCAAAACGAGGGCCTCAACACTAATGACTGGCGGGTGCTCAACAGAGTGCGCAAGGGTACTGTGGTAGAAATTACCATTGCTATCGACCCTATCTCCGCAGAAGTCATAAAGACTTCCAACAACTGGCTGAACTACGGGTTCGGTAAAACCCAACTTCGGCCAAAATCTAAAGGCCCGATTGATCCGCCTAAGGCTACCGAAAAGGACTCTGAACCCTCGGCGAAACAAAGCTCTGAGGAAGCAGGAACTTTGACTCCAACGGCTTCAATAGCCCAGGACGAAAAGGCCAGCTGCTCCAGACAAGAGGCAGGAAAGCCAACAACATCCGGCACATGGCGCCATAACGTGGCCGAGGGTATTCGCATGCGACCCCCGCTGCAGGCTGATAAAAAAGCCCACAGCCACAGCCACAACAAGGATCGAAGAGGGGATCAGATGTCCGCTGAGGAAGCAGTCCTGCTGAAAAGCAACCGAGGCAAAAAAAAAGGCAGCCATTGCCAAACGAAGGTTCACTAGATGACCTGGCCTAAGCGTAATTCTTACAACACCAGAAGGCAACTCGGATGCCTTCAAATAAATCTCCATCACGCAAAAGCAGCCTCGGACGTGCTTACGAAGAGATTTAACCAAGAACTCTTGGATGTAGCTTTCATTCAAGAACCATGGGTACGTAAAGGAGTCGTTCTGGGACTCCAGAGCGTAAACGGTAAGTTGATATATGCTGCCAACAAAGACCGTCCCAGAGCGGCGCTGATAATAAATAATCAACTAACCTTTATCCCAATATCACAGTTCATTACAGAAGACCTGGTGGCGATTTGGGTAAAAGTGCCAACGAGCAAAGGTGAGCATGAGGTAGTACTTGCCTCCGCCTACCTTCCAGGAGATGAGGTCACTGCTCCAACAAGGGAGGTTATAGCCCTGGTGGAATATTGCCAGCAAAAACGTCTCCGGTGGATCCTCTGCTGTGATGCAAATGCGCACCACACAGCGTGGGGGAGCACAAACATCAATCCAAGAGGTGAGTACCTTATTGAATTTCTACTTAGGTATAATATATCAATCCTAAACCGAGGCAACGAACCTACATTCATTAATGCAATCAGAGGTGAAGTCCTTGACATCACTCTCTCTAGCCATAATGTTTTGTCCGAAATCTCAAATTGGCATGTGTCAGAGGAAACATCTATGTCGGATCACAGACATATTAGATTCGATATAGGTGCAACCAAACCACAAACGACAATTTACAGAAACCCCAGAAAAACTAACTGGGACTACTTTCACTTCTATCTAGAACAAAGTGTTAACTGCTCTAAGCGTCACATTCAGCTTATATCTGAGCTTGAGTTCGAATCGAACGAACTACATTCAAACCTAATATCTGCGTTTCAGGAAAGTTGCCCAGTAAAAGTGAAAAAGCCACAAAGAAATGTTCCTTGGTGGAATAGTACACTTTCCAACCTCCGTAAAGAAACAAGAACCCTATGGAATAGAGCTAAAGCAATGGGGGACTGGTCCTCCTATTCAACAGCCCTAACCAACTACAATAAAGAATTGAGGAAATCTAAAAGGGCTACTTGGAGGAATCACTGTGAAAAGATCTGTAGTCTTCCGGATGCTATTCGAATCCAAAAAGCCCTACTAAAAGATCACTCAAACGGCATTAGTACCCTGAAAAAGCCAGATGGAAGCTACACAAGGAATCCAGAGGAAACCAGTCAACTTCTGCTGGACACTCACTTCCCTGGATCACTTGTGCTAGACGAGATCTCTGTACCGGCAGAAACTACTACATCTGCGGGTGCTGAGAACTTAAAACTAGCAAACAAGCTATTCCATGAAAAGCGGGTACAATGGGCGATATCAACATTCAGTCCATACAAATCTCCTGGTCCTGATGGGATATTCCCCTGTCTCTTACAGCAGGGTGCACACCATATTATCCCTAACTTGACCAGGCTATACAAAGCAAGCTTACTGCTAGGATATTTGCCTACAAAATGGGCTGAGGTTAAGGTCGTATTTATTCCAAAGGTAGGGAAAAAACCCGAACAATTGCCTAAATCATACAGACCAATTAGTCTCAGCTCATTTTTCCTCAAAACAATGGAAAAGATAGTCGATCAGTATATTAGGGAATACAATCTAGCTAAATTCCCACTGCATCGACTTCAATTTGCCTATCAACAGGGAAAATCCACTGAGACTGCAATACACAGCCTGGTAACAGTTATAGAAAAGGCTATTGAGTCCAAGCAGATAGCTCTATGTGCATTTATTGACATATCAGGAGCTTTTGATAACACCTCCTATGAGGCAATCTATAATGCCCTATATCTAAAGGAGGTACCTGAACCCATCACTAGATGGATAATATTCATGCTGAAATCTAGGACGATCAGCACTGAACTAGGAGGAACATTCAAATCGATTAAAGCCACAAGAGGTTGCCCTCAAGGTGGCGTACTCTCACCTCTTCTGTGGACTCTAGTCATAGATGAACTTCTCCACAAACTGAATAACCTAGGATTTCACACTCAGGGTTACGCTGATGACCTAGTAGTTTATGTATTAGGCTGGCATGAGGAAACCATTTCGGATCGCATGCAGCAAGCCCTTACAATAATAAACAAATGGTGCACGGAAAAAGGGCTCTCCATCAACCCATCCAAAACAACTCTTGTACCGTTTACTAGGAGAAGGAACATAAATCTCAAATGTCCGACCCTTAATAGAACAACACTTGAACTCTCGACAGAAGCGAACTATCTTGGCGTTAGTCTTGACAAAACGCTTACGTGGAACTCCCATATTGAGAGAGTTACTTCAAAAGCCACAAGGGCATTCTTTGCCTGTACAAGGCTTTTCGGCAAGACATGGGGACTAAGCCCTAGAATGACCTTCTGGACATTCACCACAGTTGTAAAACCCATAGTCACCTATGCATCTTTAGCATGGTGGCCCAAGGTCAAGCAAAGAAAGGCGGCAAACGAATTAAGCAAACTGCATCGCCTGGTATGTGTTGGCATTACAGGGGCTATGAAAACATGTCCCACGGATGCATTGGGTGTGCTCCTGAACATACCACCGCTTCCAATTCTAATTGAGAGGGAAGCTCGCTCGAGTGCCTTAAGACTAAAAGGTATATCTGAACTTAAAAGTGGGAATATGAAAGGACATTTAAAGATCTTAGAAGACTTCCTACACAGTCCCATTCTTCATAGGGATGATATACTATCACCCAAACCAATACTCTTCAGGAACTTCCAAGTTATAATCAATGAACGAACAGACTGGAGAACTAACTCTATCACTTTCAGACCTGGCTCCCAGCTATGGTTTACTGATGGGTCCAAATTGGAAAATGGTAGAACAGGGGCAGGAATCAATGGGCCCAAATTCAAAAAATCGATTCCGATGGGATCCTACCCAACTATATTCCAGGCAGAAATACATGCCATCGAAATATGTGTGAGAGAATGCCTTAGAAGGAAAATGAGAGGTACTCACATCTACATACTTTCAGATAGCCAAGCGGCTCTAAAAGCCCTTCTATCAACAACTATCACCTCTAAATTGGTAAATGATTGCCTAAACCTTCTAAATACGTTAGGAAACCTCAACACAGTAACACTATGTTGGATTCCGGGACATGAAGGACATGAGGGAAATGAAATGGCTGATGACCTTGCAAAACAAGGAGCAAATATGCAACTTACTGGTCCTGAGCCTTTCTGTGGACTAACAAAAGGCCACATAAATGAATTCCTTAGGAAATGGGAAGAAAGAAAACTTGCCGCACACTGGCTAAACTGTGCCGGTCAGCGTCAAGCTAAACTATTCATAAGTCCCAACAAAGGAATATCTGACAAACTTCTCTCACTAAACAGAGTAGATCTGCGTCTTTTAACTGGATACCTTACAGGTCACTGCAGCCTGAGGTACCATCTAAATAATATTGGTCTATCCGAGACCAATGTCTGCCGCTTTTGCGAAATGGACATAGAAAGCTCAGAACATGTGCTTTGTGAATGTCCTGCGTTGGGCAGACAAAGACTTCACCACCTTGGTGGTACCGTAGTATCTCCATGCAATCTTTGGAACAACAAACCCAAAACTGTGCTAAAATTTCTAAAAAGCCTAAAACTCTAGGGTTACAAAATAGGCCTTCACAATAGATCAACTCTGGTCGCAGTGCGTAATGGCCTTCTAATAATAATAACCCATTTTTTAAACAATCTGAAGTGAATTTGTTTTTCCAAAAAAAAATAATTTTTTTTTAATTAGCGAAAAATTGTTGAATTTCTTACTTTTTGTTTAACTAGACGCTATACTATACTAAAATAAAATTTATTGGGGTTTTTGGTTTCTGATGAAAATTGCGATCTGCATCTTTCTCGCCGCACGACACATGCACACCCGAGGCGCCTCGGCAAAATCCTTGTACCAGGCATAATATGACATATATTTTAATGAAACAATTTGAAAGGACTGTTGAAATATATAACAATAAAACCTCAAAGTTTCGTTTCAATCGAATATTTCTTTCCTTTCCAAAAAAATCCACGAAAAAATCGATTTTTTGAAACCTCTAAAGCAGACTCCCCCCTTAAACGATTTTATTCTAAGGAATGTATCTACCGTGTAAGAACAAAGATGGGTGTTCAACAAAGCGTGTAGTAAATTGACTGCAGCATTACTGAAATAATTTGTGACTATTGTGGGCTGAGTTAAGCAGAGTTGTAAGAAATTTGCACAGATCAACAACCAATCTTCCTAAGATAAATACCAGCATTCTGTGAAAGAATTCAACTATTTGGACAAGTTCCTTTACAGAAATCCTATCCCTAATTTGGAAGCATTTACAAAATTCAACTTTGTAGCGTTTTGGAATTAAAGAAAGTCGAAAAAATCATGAACATCGATTCCCTCAACTGACTCTTTCAATAATAAATTTGCAAGCACTTCCAGTGTTGCTGCTCACCCGTGTACAGGCTCTTTCAGATCCAGTTTTGTATGTGCTGATGATGCTTCTCATTTTGGCTACTCAACTGATATTGATTCAATCTTTTGCATTTTTAAACAAAAAACTCTTCTCAGGCAGACGTTGACGATATACCGGCCCTTTTGTTAAAACGTTGCCATGCACTAGTCGTACCTCTATTCCATATGTCACTTCGCTGAGATTATTTTATTTGTTTATCAAACACACAACCAAAAACTTATTTTACAGTGTTTGAACTTATGACTACTATTCGTATTTATTTAAGGTCATTAACGAAATTAACGAAATTTCTTCATTTGCTTGCTTCAAATAAGAATTACTGTACCAATCCTCTATGGAGGAATGTCCTGGAAGAACTTTCTTACATGGAGGAATGCATAAAAAAATTTTTTTTAATAAAAAAAAAATTAAAAAAATTAAATTTTGAAACCGTCGCATTTCCATGCCAATCTGCGTACAGCCTTTTAAGCTTTAAAGGCGTAGTTGTAGTAGTCCTAACTAAATTAATTATTTTGTCAAGCGGCGCTGTTGGCTGACGTTGAAACAAGCAGAGAATCCAAAATGAAAATTAAAACAGCAAATTTACAAGTGTTGCACACACAATTTACATTTCCAATTTTGTAAAAGCACGTTTCTAATTTTTTCACACATCCATTGCTGCAAGTGGGGTTCATAAGTGCGCGGAGCAGAGATGCGTGCATTTTACATTTTGTTTGGTCAACTTCGCGGAAAATATTGACACATTTGTCAATTCTCGCTTGTAAGCTGCGTCACTGCAACTTTGGCAGCGCGATGAGCTGCGGTGGACAAAGCCATAAGTATGCATACCAAACACATGCAGTCGTCCATATAGAGCAACCCAGCAAACAAGAAAATCAAAAAAACAAAAAAACGCGATTTCCACACAAATTAAAGTGGAACCGAAACAAATATAGGAAATTGCTTACCCTTGTACATCTGGAAGGCATTAATTCAATAGGAAAACACTTAAATGATTTTAGAGAAATGAATGAATAAAGAATCCATAGAAAGAAATGGAGAAGGTCCTGCTTTTTTGGTTAATAAAAAATGGGCCATCAATGACTTATACAGAAGCGAATGGAGAATCCTCAGCTCACAAAATATTAGTTTGGAGTAAAATAAATCCTTTATTTTCTCGGTAGATGGCTATAGTGATCGATATCTCGTAAACTATCGATCAAACAATCTAAAGTTTATGCTGGTTGTCAAGGCGACATTTCGCGCTAAAAAAATTCTTTTGCTCTTTTTTGTTTGTAACATTCCAAGCACCTATACTTGGAGCTAATTTTTATTATGATTCTAATACTGCAGCTTTGGAGAAAACAATTCTAAATTCTTATTACATTTCTAGCCCATTTCTGTTGGCAAATGCAAGCCTTAACGCCGAGTAAAATCGAATAGCAAGGCAACATATGAAATTAATATATTATTTTGTTTGACTGAAATAAAGCAGGAGAAATTACAACAACTTTGGGAACCATTTCGAATCTTATGACCAGTCTTTAATTCTCAATCCAGCATTTTTAATGAATTGGATTCTCTTTCCACCGCTGCGAGAACGATACTATGCTCTCGGAATAAATAATTCACGGCATAGCTCTAGGTTTTTTAGGGTATGAACTTTTTTATAGCTAAATAGTTTTCGATGGCGACACTTAATAGGCTTAAGTCTTTCTTGGCTCGGCGGCAAAACAAAAGTAATCCGTATGCCTCTCTTATCCAGTCGTGCCTGTGAAATTGCTAGGCAAACATGGCCAAGGCTAAATTTACGTCTGTTCAAGAGTTTCATAAAACTGAGTAGACTTCAAATTAGGACCTTAGTAGGGGCTCTCACAGGACATTGTCTCATAGGAAATCATGCAAGGAGATTAGGCATTTTCATGCATGATTTCAGTCGTAGCTGCAGAAATGAGGAGGAGTTGGAAACAATTCAACATCTTTTTTGCACATGCCCAGCTCTAGCCAGAAGCAGGAACCGATATTTAAGATGCTACTTCTGAATGAATATAGGTCATCCATCCACTTTAGGTATCAACCACCTTTTACCCTTTGTCAAAAGCTCAGAATGGTTCAATAGGGAAAGGGAAATGTAGCCCAGCCCCCGCGGCTCACAACGGACCCATTTCGTGGTCTAAGTGGTATCGTTGTCTCTATGTGCGATGCGGCTGCCAAACCTAACCTAACCTAAAGAGAGTTGTAAGCAATGTGAAACCAAGTGAAAATCAACAACTTTCTTAAAGATGCGTGGCAGAAGATTCCGAAGCAGTAATGTGAGCAATTGGTGGACTCAACGCCCCACCGTTGTGCTGCTGTAATAAAAATATTAGGAAATTCAACTAAATATTTATTTCAACTTTGTATCTGCCCTCTTTGTCAATGCAGTACCTCTTGAATTTTTTTTAAAAACTTGGTCAGAATGCGTAACTTATACGTACGACCATTGCTATGTTAATGTTACCTATAAATAAAAAAAAATTGTTCTTCGTTATAGAATTGATTTAAATATGTGTTCAGTAAAAGGGTAGAATAATATTTCAATTTTTTTTTGTGAAAAAAATTAATATTTTTTGGTACTTCTATTTTCGTGTTCGCAACTGTACATCCACACGCCAAAAATGTCCACTCCTCGATTAGTAATTGGAATGAACTTCAGTTAGCGGTACTTAATGTCAAATTCACTTGATTCATTTCACTTCTGCTGTGATTGAAAGCGCTGCAGCCAGCAACAATACAATAGAAAATATTCAACTTTTCATTTCATCTCATTCAAATTGTTGTTTTTGTTAAAAATAGTTGTTGTTTTCGATTGCATAAAATTGGATTTATGCACTCAGCGCATTGTCACGACTCAATTTGAAAATCAGTTCATTTGAATAACTTGAGTGGATTTGCAGGAATTGCGTGAATGGCCAATGGCTGAGGGCACGTACTTAATTGTTTATTGCAAAGCTACAAGCGATGACAATCGTTAACAGTTTTGTACTGCTAAAACAACATAAAGAATATAAATGAAATATTGACAAATTTAATTGAAAATATATCTACGTACATCACACGTTGCTCTGCTGCAAATAAATATAACAGATTCAAGAGCAAACATTCATATATTAGATTTTATAAGTAGATTACAATTTATCAAATCAATAAAAAGTTAAAACTGGAAATATGACATCACTATTAAATGATTAAATAATGAAAAGTGTAGATGAGCAAACGCTTTTGCACAGGAAACATGAGATGCACAGAATGTAAGCTGTCATTTTTGGAAGAAACCGGACTCGAAATGCTGTAATATTTTTCGATTTACCCGGTCACGCATTATAATTATACAATTCATTCAGTCTACGCGGCAACCCACAACTGGCTGCACAGAACACAAATGCTTGAGAGGGCACACACAGGCCTGTAGGCTTATTGTGATACCACTTGGTTGGACTCAATTCCTGCCTCTAACTCCTCATGTGATGAAACCACTTCGTGATAGAAATGAGCATCTATACTTTGGGTTAAATAATTTTTTATGTAGCGAAAACTTCTCTTCCATTCCTTTACGTTAATTCACGCATTACTTAGAATTCTCTGATCGTCTCTGTAAGGCTACATTCTTGCTTATCCTAACTCTTCATTGGACGCGTTTTTTCAAAACCTTCGTTTGGGCATCCGGGTCTTGCCTTTTTCGTCCTGTTGGAGGATATTTTTTAAAAGGTTATATCCATAAATCGAAAAAATATTTAGTTTAAGTTTTAGGAAGCTACCTGAAAAGTTTGTGCCGACCCGGGTGCCCAATGGAGGGCTAATACTGAAACTCTGAAGCAAAAAATTTTAAATTTATTCTTAATCGCTAGACATTGCTTCTGCCAAATGCTAACCTTAACGTCGAATAGCAAGGCAACATATGCAAGTTTGTTTATTTTTTTTTTGTGGTTAATGAATGTTGTGTAATCACTTCGCCTCTCAAATAAAAGATCAAATACTGTGCATGGCTGCCAATTCAATGTATGGTATACATACAAAAAAGTATTAAGAGCTTAAAATACAAAACTATAAAAACAGTAGTTTTTATGTAAAATCAGCTTTAAATTACTCTATAAATCAAAATTATAACTTCTCATAATCCTATCGATCGCCTCAGGGTCCCAATCTTTAAAGCGCATAAAAGGATTTGAAAAAAATTGTTAATCTCTAAAAGTGAGATTTAAGGCGACTAATTCAGTTATGTTCTAAGCAGTGAAAATTAAAAAAATCCCCTTCTCTCGATGGTAGTTGCAAATCAAAATCTATCTTACCTCGACAAACGATCACTTCTGACTCACTTGATTAAGGTAGCAAAAGGAAGTTGTAAGATAAAAAACGTTTTGGTTGTAAACTGCTATTTATTTTATTTATTCAATAATACCTCACAGAAAAAAGTATACAGGGTTGGCCATATTAAACTGACCCATGTGATTATTAAAAAAATTTGAAAAAAGAAACATTTTTTTGTGT
Source organism: Anastrepha obliqua (assembly GCF_027943255.1). Taxonomy (NCBI): domain Eukaryota; kingdom Metazoa; phylum Arthropoda; class Insecta; order Diptera; family Tephritidae; genus Anastrepha; species Anastrepha obliqua. Next base: position 7,350,807 of record NC_072893.1, read on the forward strand.
TTCATTGTGAAAAACTTTTAATTTAGTTCAAGGAGATTCGTTTACATCACTTTTTGAATATGATATCGCGCAAGTGGTCGCCCTTAGCTCGTATAGCGTAATGTGCCCGTTTTTCGGCGTTTTCCATAGTTTTGGCCAGCGTCTCGGCCGATATGGCGGCTATTTCCCGTCGGATATTGGCCTTAAGTGCGCCTAGTGTCTTTGGCTTGTTGACGTAAACCTTAGATTTCAAATTACAGTAAAAAGTTATAGGGTTACTCAATGGGTCAGTTTAATATGGCCAACCCTGTATGTGCGAGGCAGGAGAAAAGTTCAACAAATAATTTTAATATATATTTAGGAAAAAATAGAAACAAAAAAATTAAACAACAAAAATTCAACTTGACTAAACTTATCAAATTAAAAAAGAAATAACTTCATATGAAATAAGTATACGAGTATGTGCATTGGCCTTTCTTTACATTTTTTTTTTCAACGCTTCTATAACTTTCGATTTTCTAATAATTAATATGTTTTCCATTTCGAGAAATGACATCATTTATAAGGTGTTTTTCAATAGGTGCGCTTCAACTTTTTTCCGATAGGGAGGGCGAACGACGCAATATTTTTTATTTTTCGCTTGTCATTTGTAAACTTCATTAGTATACATTTCATCATGGAACGCTACACACTTGAGCAACGATTGCAAATCGTGCAAATTTTTTATAAAAATAATCGTTCTGTTGCTGCTACTTTAAGAGCATTACGGCCATTTTACGGTCCATTTAACAAGCCATGCCGTTCGACAATCGACCGTCTAGTGAAAAAATCTGTATCTGCGTTTTCGCTACATAATGTTCCGGTGCCAGTGAGAGCAAGAAGTGCACGAAGAGTTGAAAATATTGCTGCCGCCAGGGCTTCAGTTCAAGAAGACGCAAATGTGTCGCTCACACGACGTTCTCAACAATTGGGCCTTTCTGTGTCGTCATTGTGGCGAATTTTGCGAAAAGATCTTGGCCTACATCCGTACAAGATCAAGCTGACACAAGAACTGAAGCCGTTTGACCATTTGAAGCGACGTCGATTTGTAAATTGGGCTGAAGATCAACTCGAAAATGATCCAGATTTTTTCCAAAAAATCATCTTCAGTGATGAAGCTCACTTTTGGCTCAATGGCTTTGTCAACAAGCAAAATATGCGTTACTGGGCAGAAAGCAATCCACACGTGATTCATGAGGCACCGTTGCATCCAGAAAAAATCACTGTTTGGTGCGGCTTACATGCCGGCGGCATAATTGGCCCATATTTTTTCGTTGACGAGAACGATCGCTACGTTACTGTGAATGGAAATCGATACCGCCACATGATAAACGTTATTTTTGGCCGCAATTGAATGGTATGGACTTAGACGACATGTGGTTTCAACAGGACGGGGCCACAAGCCACACAGCACACGCTACAATTGATTTGTTGAAGAGTAAGTTCGATGAGCGCATTATTTCTAGAAATGGACCGGTCGAATGGCCGCCGCGCTCGTGTGATTTGACGCCTCCAGACTATTTTGTTTGGGGTTATGTGAAGTCATTGGTCTACAGTAACAAGCCGGCGACGATTTGTGAGCTCAGAGCCAATATTGAACGCGAAATTGGTGGAATTTCGACCGATTTATGCAAAAGAGTGGTCGAAAATTGGGTACATGCAAAAGAAATCGAATTTTATACTTAAATGTATATGTTCAAACTCGATAATAAAAAAAAATTAGTTAAAAAAGTCAAACCGTTTGTGTTTTATTTAAAAAAAAAGTTGAAGCGCTCTTACTGAAAAGCGCTTTACGTTCAGGCATAGAGTTACTCAAGTTTTGAAGAGTGGAATCACCTATCTTATCCCACCCTTCCACTAAAGCACCTTTGAGAACTTTAATTGGCACAAACTGCCGACCATTTTATAAATACGCCACCATATACCATTTTATAATATGGCACGTTTACCGTGGTTGCCTAAGGTCCCGCCAATATTTCCGGCAACCATCTAGACCATCTTAGTTAAACTTTTTTGTTGATTCGAGTCTCGATGAAACACCAAAATTAAGAAAAACATTTTTCTAATAGCCGTCGCCCCTCGGCAGGCAATGGCAAACCTCCGAGTGTATTTCTGCCGTGAAAAAACTCCTCATAAAAATATCTGCCGTTCGGAGTCGGCTTGAAACTGTAGGTCCCTGCATTTGTGGAACAAGATCCAAGAATCAAGACCCACACCACAAATAGGAGGAGGAGCTCGGCCAAACACCCAAAAATGGTCTAGTCGTGGTACCAGCTCCCACAAACAATATTTAAGTGTTCCATCCTCGGCCAAAATTTGATGTTTTCGTCTATCGGCGACTTTAAGACTTAAATAGTGCTTGATTTCCTTGCAAGGCATTTCTATATGCAGATTTACTGTCACGTGGCATTCTACAGATTAACCCATCAATAATTCAATTATTTTTTATTCTAAAGAAGTAATCTATATTATTTTACTTACATTTTGCTTTATAATACCAATGCAATTAACACAAAATTGTTTGCTCTCTCTGCTTGCCAACTCAATACTGATCTCTGATTGCACTTATACTGTGGGCAAAAAGTAAGGTGAATTTATTTGTCAAACTTCGCGGGATTAAAATTTCGTTATAGTTATTTTTTTCATGAGTTTTCAGCACTGTTAATAACATCTGGGCCAACTTTCATGTGAATGTCATTATCAGTAATATAGTTACGCTTGTGTTTCAAACGACCAAGAGTGTTTTTTTCGATTTTTACAATGTCTGATTTGATTGAGCAGAGAAGTGCCATCGAGAACGTGTTGATGACTTGGAACGCTCCGGACGACCATCGACGTCAACAGATGACCAACACGTCAATAAAGTGAAGGAGTTAGTGCTCAAAAATCGTCGGTTGAGTGTTAAAGACCTTACTGATATGATCGGAATATCAGAAGGATCTGTGAAAACCATTTTTAAAGACCATTTGGGCCTACGAAAAGTCAAATCTCGTTTGGTACTGAAAACTCTCAATTTCTTGGAAAAAAGTCGTCGCGTTGATGTGTGTGAAACAATGCCTTCAGACTATCAGGATAAGCTCAAATGCATCATTACGGGAGATGAGACTTGGATTTATGCTTACGACCCTGAAACAACCGACCAATCAAGCGAATATCATGCTAAAGGCGAGGCCAGACCGAAAAGAGCACGTCAAAGTCGTTCAAAAATAAAGGTCATGATGACACACTGCACTCGTTCTTCGTGCCCAATTCGCCAAAAATTCCACGCATATCGTTCCGCAACCACCGTATTCGCCTGATTTGGCTCCGTGTGACTTCTGGCTATCCCCAAAACTCAAGAGACCACTCCGGGGAACGCGTTTCGAGTCGATTTTTAAAAGCTGAATCGAAGAAGGTGCTGATGGCTATACCGGAAATGGACTATTTGGCATGTTTCGGGGATTGGAAAAATCGCTGGCATAAGTGTATTTCATCGAGAGGGGATTATTTTGAAGGGAATGAAATTGATTTACAAGAATAAATAAAGATTTTTCATTTTACAACCAAATTCACCTTACTTTTTGCCCACAGTACTTATTTCATATGATAAACAAATCTCGCAACACAAATTTGTAATAACGGTACTAAGAATAATGACTAAAGAAGAAGTTTGCAAGCGAATAATTAAGTTAGACTACAAATACAGACTTTGGCATACGAATTAAAAATGTACCGTTACTATCAAGAAAGATATCGGTATAAAAAACTTTGCACATAAACTTATTATGAGTTTAGGTAATTTGAAGAAATCGTGGATCAAACTGCTTTAGTGGCATGAATTAATGGAATTTTCTTTTATTTTTAAAAACTGCTTTGCAATTGCCTATCCACTTTTATTAATGTTCAACAACTCCCTTGAACGGGATTGCATTCAAAAGTGGCAATAAGAATAATATTTCCAATTATAGATAAATCCCCAAATTATCTAAAGTTTCAAAAGGTGATAAGGTCATTTGAAAAGGTTTATCGCCAGGTAGAAATTCAGCCTACACCAGTGTTAGGATTTATTAACAGCCTAAAATTGTTTGAGAAGGTTTGACATGGCTGCACAATAGATCTCTTCAGGTTGCAGTGCACAAACAGCCAATCAATAATAATCAATAATCTCTTCATTAAAATTACGTGAGTGAATAATAAGTTTAATTAATTTTTCATTGAATTGTTTAGCATTAGTCTATTTGTTGAGGATATGAAACATGTACCTGATCAGCGTACTAAGCTTAATGATGGGTAGGTACTCACCACCCTACTCACCACTCATGGCCGGTAGACTTGTAATTGGCAGCCTGAAGGACAAAGCGAAACACTCTCACTCTTGCGCGCTGATGCAAAACATCAAAACTTCAGCTTTAAATTAAACTGAGTGATTATTATTTATGACTAATAAAAATATTAAAAAAAATATTTCAAATTAAATATGTTTTACAATATAATTTTTTATAAATGCAATTCTGTTCTAAAATACTGAACACTGTTTTCCATTGCCTGTAATAAATTTTTAGATTATTAAATAAATGAATAAATAAACAAATAAATAGTTAAATGAAGACACGAAAATAATTGCTTTCCATTCTCATACACTTTTTCTTTAATTCTTGTTAATTTCTTTGTAGTATTGGATTCCGAGCTGAGTTCTCTATTGTGTGCCCCACATATCTACTACAATACTTTACTTAGTATCTCAAGTTCTTAACCTACTAAAAAAATGAAAACAAACATTGACAAGACTGCATAAAAAACCTGAAAAAGCCCGAAATGGTGAGGAGTTAATGACACTGACAGTAACATTTATGACTCCGGAAAAGTATTGCAAATGTAATTAGCGAAATTAGTCGGAATCTACAATTAGCTTTTGTAATAAAATCTTTATGAAAATCAAGCTTAAAATAAATCTTTATATATATTTGACCCATTTATAACAAATTTAAATCAATGCGGCTTTCCACCAACTGCAACTGTTGATTCTTAACTTAATACTGCCCGGTTGGAGCAACATTAAATTTGCGCGACTCTCCTACTCCCTCCACGCAACAAAAGAGTGAATAAAATGAAAGTGTTAAAATGGGTATAAGAAACCTTAGCAGTAGTTCACCTTTTTCAAATTACCGATTTTTTAGATGTTTTCACTTGATTGAATTCCCGTTTGCTTACCCCATCCGCGCTATTCCTCGATTTTGTTTGTTTAGAAATTTTAATGATGGATTCCTTCGAATGGTAAGTGACTCGTGGCGCCCAGTCGAAGGAATTTTATATTTGCCTATTTTTATTCCTCCTCTTTTATTACTATGCTTGCGCTATCCTCTACAGTTTTATACCCGGCGTCCCTACTGAAAATACGTCAATTTAAGCATTTCTATCGCGCAAATCAATCTCTCAAATCCCTTCCACTACTTCTCTATTACGCGGCATTTCCTTTACCTTTCTGTGGTATTTTCAGTGGCTTTCTCTCAAACGCTGGCCCTTCTTATTCCACCCAGTCATTTACTTACTTATTCATTCATCTACTCAGCTACTTACCTCTTTTCCGCACCCATTTAGACATCCCTTGCATCTCTAAATAAGTATCGTCATAAGCTTTTTTATGCTGTTGCGCTTTTTAACAGAGGTGAAACGCTGATATTTTTTTATTGAAACTACAAATTTCTCTTTGGTTACACACCTTTCTCTTCGTGCTATTCCTAAGTTTATACGGGTATTCTTGTATGTCGATGTGGGTGTGTGTATGTGTAGACTTGTTAGTGCTTTTTCGTTTGCGGTCGCAGAGTTGGGAAAGTATTCAATTTCCGGCAGATTGACATGAGCGATAGTTCAGTCTAGCTGGGTTGAAATCAAGTTCAATAGCGTTCAAGCGATGCGAATATCGACAAGATTTTAAAGGCGTGCAAATGAAAAGTTTTAAAGCTGAAATGTTTTCTGTTGCTGTAGAATTTTCACTTCTTTTCAAAAAAGTTGAAGTTAAAAGCATTGTAATTAAAATAGCTGAACGAATATTTTATTTTAACAATCACTGCACTGCGTTCCATGGCTCAGTTGCATCGAGAACAACTTAGTGTACGCTCGCTTTAATAAGCTCCCCTTTTCAAGCTTTTTTCCACCAGCTTTTTAAAACTGCGGGTGATTTTGAGCGCACATCAGGAGTTATTGGCAGAAAACTATTACTTTTAGTACAGATATTTTTTTATTTATTTTATTGAAGGGAAGTTATTATTTCATACATTTGTTTTAGGTATGAAAACAGCTGGAAGTCAGTAGGAGCCACATCTGACGAATACGGAAGACGCTCAAACAGCAAGAAGTTTAATTCAAAATGCTCTTGTGTCACAGTGCATTGGCCTGATGGTAAAGAATTTTTTTTTTTTTGGAAACTGGATATTTTTTAACGAATTTTTTCCTTCAGCTGACCTAAAAGGTTACGATAATATTATATTCACATATACAATTCCTTCGTACAAGTAACATAAAATCTGATGCCATCACAGTTACCTCAGGCGTAGTTCATGGTAGCCATCTTGGGCCACTATTGTTCTTAGTGTTTATTATTGACATTCCAGACGTTATCGAGCCAACACGTTGCCTGATGTATGTATGTTGCCTGATGTATGACCTGAAAACGTACTGTCGAATAGGGGACGTAACTGACTGCACAAGACTTCAAGAAGACTTAACAAAATTGGTAGCTTGGTGTAATGACAACTCCTTACCTCTTAATACTACTAAATATCAGCACATGCCATTCAGTAGACGCAAAGTTACGATTGATTTCGATTACAAATTGGGCACTACCACCTTCAAAAAAATGTATAAAAAAAAAGACTTAGGGGTTGTATTTACATCGAAAATGTCGTTTTCTAAATATATAGACTCTATGATGGCAAAGTCTAGATCTTTGCTTGGCTTAGTAATACGGAATTCAATGGAGTTCCACGGTATTTCTACGCTAAGGAATTGGTATTTTTCTCTTGTGAGACCAAACCTCGAATATTGCAGTATTATTTGGGATCCATTCTGGATGGGATCATCTTTAAGAATTGAGAAGGTTCAAAACGTTTCACTAGATTTGCTACTCATTCACTTCGTTGGCCTTGCAGTTTGTCTGCATATAAAAGTAGATGTCTTTTGCTATCATTACCAACTTTAGAAATGCGGAGAAAAATTTCATCGTTAATGTTTATAAGGGGGACATAGTTACGAATCATATCAAATGTCATTTCTTGCTGGAGCTAATACTTTTTAATTGTCCCACTTGTAACCTTACACTCAGCAATATGTTGCATTTACCTTATCACAAGACCAATTTAGTCGAAATGAACCGCTTGCATCGCAGTCTAACCAATTAGATAAATTAAATAAATTTAGATATATTCTTTAACTCACGAGAGACTTTCAAATCAAAACTTAATCTGGAGATACACTTTTTGAATTGTGACTAATGTATCTCACAGTATTGTTGAAAGAATAAAAAAATAAATAATAAATAAATATATGTATTGTTTTACCAGTTTACCAGTAAACCACAAACAAAATTCCTTTCGCAACTCAAAAACACCAATGCTAACACCTTCTAAGTTTGGTGGAAAGCTCTTCGGAAGCGCTATAAGATCACTAAACTGGGAAGGGGCAATGGACTGCATGGATTGGCATCATGGGAGCACGTAGAGTTCGACCCAGGGCTGCCCTGAATGGCGTCTTGCACTTGCTATCCATTAGGTGATTTCCATCGCTGCTCAAAGTCTAACCAGGTTAAAGGGGGTTGGCCTCTGGAGACAATCTCTCAAGGGATGTGGTAGCACTTTTGGGCTAATAACACCGTATTTCTCTGAACTTCGCGCAAATTTCTCTATCCGCAAACTGGAAGTTGAGGGTCGTGACAAGACAGACTTTTCAAGTAAGCAGAATTGGAACGAAGGAAAAATCTGCATCGAAGCTGGTACCTCTGTCGTCACCATCGGCGCCAACATAAAATCGGTAGTCGGAGCAGGAATTTTTTGTAATTCAGCCAATTTATCTATTTCTTTAAAATTGCCGAATACTACTTGTAGATATTTTTCGGGCAGAAATCTTGGCAATCCTGCAGACATGCAAAATGCTTAGGGACCGTGGAAGCGAGGGATATATCACATTTTTTTCCAATACTCGATCAAGGCTTTGACAATGCCATGGAGCAGATCCAAACTAGTCAACTCCTGTAAGGAGGAAATCAAATCTTTTGGGTGTGCAGGTGACATTTCTCTGATTTGGGTTCGAGGACATAGGACCATAGAGGAAATGAAATTGCTGCTGAGCTTGCGAAGAAGGGAACTGAATTAGTCTCAGAGGCCTCCTACAAGCCTAAAGATGGGCATCCTTAACTACACCAAAGGAAAAGACCTTGTACAACAGTCAACCTCAGAACACTTTGCCATCGAAAGGGATGTCAAGCAAGGTTGCAGCTTCTCAACAACTTTGTTCAATTTGCTTTTGCTCTACGCAATCAAGGACGAGGTGAAATCTGGTCATATATTCAGCCGCTTCGGACTAAGCATATCAGCGCCGATAAGACAAAATACATGAAAATATCTGGTGATGTTAAAAGGCGGAAGCCTGAAAATACCTATAACTATTGGACAGTATGTTTTTGAAGGTGTAGAGAGATTAAAGTACTAGAGACTCAAGAGTACTACTAAAAAATAGCAATAGTACTCACGACTACATCCAAGGTCGACTTGTTTCAGCAAACAGAGCTTCCTACGCCAATCTGAAACCTCTAAAATCCAGACTATCTCGCCACAGTATTTGCAAAACAATAATAAGACCAGTTTTGCCGCATAGCTGTAAGTCATGGGTAATGTCAATCAAGGCTGAGCAAAATTTCAGAACTTTCGAAAGAAGAGTCTTATGAAAAGTGTATGGTGCAATCCGGCATCCGGATGGTTGTTATAGAATCAGATACAACAAAACGAGTTCAACCTTTGTAATGCCATTGTAAAGTAAACAAGGTGGAGATATACCAATGGGATGAAAGGTAAGGACGGAGAGAGGTGTGATTGTGTGATTAGGAGGATAAGCTTACTGTGTGTGGATTGTGAATAATGACTGTTTTGTATGTGCGTTAACCGCTTTATGCTGCTGATAACGTTCATGAGTCCTATCTCCCTGCCTACCCTATCAGCAAGTGTAGTTTAAATCTTAGAGAAGGTGCTGAGATGATTCCAGCATGCATACCTTGTGGATAGTGTCCTGTGATAACACCCTCAAAGTATGAAAGCTGAGATCTTGTCAACCTCAGAAAATCGCTCGAGCGTCGTCCATCCACATGTGGACAGAAGGATTTCGCGACCTTACAAGTTTGTGTACTTGCCCAACGCTCGCTGAGTTGGCACGAAGCCCATCTTTCCAGAAGCAGACCGCAGGTGGTCAAGGAGATCCCAATCCCACCCTTCGCGGGGAAATCACCTCACTTGTCATATGAGCTGCTGCAGTTTTGCAAAGCGGAAGATGTTGTTAAGTTCGTCAAATCGCACGACTTCCATGATTAGGTCATGTCATGCGCATTGGTAAGGAAAGCCCCCAAAAATCTTTTTTAAATTAGAACGCACTGACCACCAGTTGTAAAGGAAAACCTAGGAAACGCTGGTTCGACGACGTTATCGAAGATATCTAGAAACTGAGAATACCTAACTTGTGGTCTGCTGCGTTGAATCGTGTAACTTGGAGAGGGCTAGTTGCTGAAGCCGATGATTATGATGGTGATGCTGAGTTTTTCTTCTACCTTTTTGCTAGCCATTGGCTACCGTGGCAGCAATCGGCTGGAACTACAATAATTATAAGTGAATAAAAACATCAGCATTTCTCTAAAGGAAGTATATACTGCGATTGACTTGGGCGTAATCGCAGAAACCAACAGAAGGTAGTCACTGACTATCAACTGCACGGTCTCTGAAGCGCTCTGACCAAAATTGAATTTTAAAAGGATAAAATGTCTGACTGGATTCAACAGATCAACTACCAGCGTCCTTGCAGGTGTTATAACAGGTCATTGCACTATTGGCACCTTAGCCAGTAGAAAGGGTGCACCTCAAAATGATTTCTGCAGGAGTTGTGAAGATGAAGAAGAAATTGAGTCGGTACAACGCCTTCTCTGTGAATGCTCTGCACTTGAAAGAAGCCGTGCTAAATATCTTGACGATTATTTCTTTGAAGACGTGGGAAATTAGCAAAATGTCTCAGTTATCTTCTTAAAAAGTTTCGAGTGGCTTAAGCAACTTAGTTAGGCTATGGAAATTAAATGCAGGTATTCCAATGGACTTTAAGGCCACCGAGTACCTTGTCTTGGACCTAAATAAAACATTTAAATTAGTAAATTTGCAATATTGTCTACAAAACAAATGTTAAAAACCATTTATTTCACCTCGTAAAAATACTTTCATGCCAAACTGTCCCGTGCTGGTAAATCTCTAAATCACAACTGACTAAATATTGCACTGAGCCCTCACTCGCAGTTGACAAATTGTCTGGGTAATTCAAGTAGATATAAAGCCCATAAAATCAACATGTTTAATAACAGTGAAGAACAACAAAAACAATAACTGAATAATCGCCGCAGCAGCGCTAAAAAATAAATGACATTTTCCGCACACTTACTTAAATGTAAGTGATTCAATCATCTTTAAAAGCGAATAAAAACCGCATAAAAATGGAAATTTAATGCGGGCGCAATATTTTATTTACATTTGAAAACAAGGAGAGACAAGCTAAACCGCGCACACAAACAAATTCGTGTCTTTGAATGCATACGGCAACTCATACACACAGCCAAGCAAACGCAAATGCTAAAGGAAAGGCTGATGACGGTGCTGCACGTACGGGCGCACACACACACACGCACACATGCAAACGTACATGCATGCGAATTTGTGTAGCTGCCGCCGCAGAAAATGCTTGTGGCAGCGCATATGTCATGCAAATATGTCTGCCGACGGCAAGGGGAGAGACGAGAGGAGAGTGGGAGCGCTACAAAGGTAATAGATGGGCGTGAGCAGGCGATGGTTAAAGACAAATTTGTGCAATTTGCGCAGAAAAATTGAAAGCGAAGTTGTGTTGAGGTGAAGGGAAATGGGGGGGAAAATGCTTAGAGGGTAGATGAGGGCGATGATGAGCGGTGGGGTATGTTGTGGTACAGCATAACAATTTGAAACGTGCAACCTGTCATGGCTTCAACAATAAATGCGCTTAAAATGACAAGTCGCACAAGGAGAAGAATCGCAGGAGCACAAACACACCCACACATTCACACGTACTCAAAAATATGTTTATTTAAATTCAGAAGCGCACTGAACGTGAATAATGCCGCACGACATTTGTAAGAAGCATGCTTTTGGGCGCACACATGCGAGTAGGTGTACGTACGGCGAAGCAGAAAATATGCAACATGGGCTAAAAAGCATAATTCGAATAAAACGACGATAACAACAACACCAAGAGAAAAAGTGTTCGAAAAATGCTAAATAAAATATGTTGACACCTTCAAATTACCCTAGCAAGAATTGTGGAAAAAATTATCAAACAGAAAAAAGAGCAAAAAAAACTCATTCACTTTGATGGCTCCATCAATGTATGCAGCGTGTCAGTTTGTAATTCTGTCGGCTAGCGAGTCATTAGGGCGCAACCTTGTCATCAACAACTCAGTATGATGCGCGTACATTCACCTCTCACAACGTAAGCTCCAAAATATCCTTGTCTTTCTTTATAGTTACCCCACATAAACAATGAGCTGCAAATGTGCTGCCTGTGGCGCCACCGTGTCTCTTCATCGCACTCAGCTGGGTGACTTGGGCGCTGGTATTTTACGCTTTTCATCAGTGATTTAACTTTTAAGTGCTTTCTTACACACACACACACATAATTCGTACTCCCATGTATATACTCACCAAAACACACAACCACATATACACTTATATCTACACACATATAGTCTCTACATAGTCTCACACTCATACAACCCCCGCTATTTCACTTTCTTCGCCGCCTGCACTTCTTTTCGGCACTCGCTGTTGATTTGTTCATTTACGAAATTGAGTTGAGCGTCAAGCTAAGTTAAGTTGAGTTAGCATTAAATATTATCCACACATTTGCGGTTGCTTTTATCGCTGCCAGCTATCATCCGCGATTCTCCCTCTGTGTTGCTTTAAAGCATTCTAAAACAAATTCAAAGTCACTTAGCCCAGATGAACCAGCAACGGCGGTGTTAAGCAGGCGAGCAAAAGCGGATCAGCGCAAGGGTGCGGAAAGCGCGCAGAGTGCTTGTTTTATCATCTACTCGCGCGTGTGACAATTTCCGACAATCTGCACTTAACAGCAGAATGATTTTTTCTTGCCACCATCAAAAACTCGTTGCCTGTGCTTGGCCCTTAAACACAAACATACCCACATACACACAGACACGCATACATACGTACATAGTTGCTATCTTATTTAGCATTTTTTACATGCTTGTTTTTGTTTTTGTTGTTTTTTTATCATTATTCAGTGCTCTACTTTTTCATCTCGCTTCATCGCTTTTTCATACACAAATTGTTTTTGCCATTTTTACTTGCATATTTGTGTTTCTATATCGAAGCATATTTGTAGGAGCCTCAAACAGCGCTCGCTAATGATGTTTTTCACCCGCTTCTTAAATTCATTAGTGTTGGGAAGATGCCTGTGAAAAAATATATTTTATAATTTATTGTGGATACTTTTTCATATTTATCTATGCAGGAAGTGCGCATTTATGTACATATATTGAGTGTTGTGTGTGTGTGTGTGGCGTGCCCAAAAATGATAAATGTCATCTGCTCATTAGCTGGCAGCTCTCATACCCAATTTTTGTTTGGATAAAGATATCAGCGCAAAATGATTAGAATAAGGAAAGGTGAGTGGATATTACACTGGGCAACAGAAAACAACTTTTTCAAAATTAGTACTTTTACCCTACGACCTACACTCGACCACTAAATAATAATCTTCTTGAGGTTTTATAATGACTTTCCCAGTAATCGCATACACAAAGTGCTCTGTCGTCGACATTAAAGTTACACTTTATGGTTAATTTCACGACGAAAGAGACTTAAGTGTTGACGTGCAACTCGAATGGCAAAGGAATGGCAGTTATTTATATTTTTATCTCGCCTCACTGTGAATGGACAGTCTAAAAAAGACTATTTCTTTATATCTTAAATTCAAGTTCATTTAAAAGCTATTACAATCATCTACTGGATAATGGAAAATCACTTTCTGTTTTTCAAATACAGAGTGGCTGATGAAAGCCGCTACCAAAAAAAAATTGAATAACTTTTTTTCTTTTTAAGTTATCTGTTCCATTTTTGTTTTAATTTGCAGATTATCTTTAAAATTTATTAAAATGGATAACTGGGACACGCAAACAAGAATTTGGATAGTCCACCGCTATCACGCACTGGAGTCCGTAGTTTTGGTACAGAGAGAGTACAGGCGGATGTTTGGCGGCGATCCCCCGAGCAGATGGACCATAATGAGACTGGTGAATAATTTTGCTGAGCAAGGAACAGTCGCAAGAAGGCCTTATCATCGAAACCCACCAGTTCGGACGGAGGAAACGATCGCTACTGTAGCTGCAGCTATACAAAGCAATCCAAGGGTTTCAACAAGAAGCTTATCTGCTCAACTTGGTGTCAGCCGACAGTCTTTGCAAACAATAATGCACAAAGATTTAGACTTATTTCCCTACAAAATTCAAAAGGTTAACAAACTGAATGCAGCATACTTGCCGATACGCTTGGAATTTTGCCAGAAGATCCTGCAAATGGTGGAAGAAGACCAAAACATGTTAAACTGCCTTTTCATGTCTGATGAGGCTCATTTCGATTTAAACGGCAATTTGAACAAACAAAATTGTCGAATATGGAGTACTTCTAACCCACAGATACTCCACGAGACGGAATTGCATCCTCTTCGCGTGACAGTGTGGTGTGCGGTTTCTTCACGCTGTATTGTCGGGCCTTATTTTTTGAAGAAAATGGTCACACCGTTACGGTTACTGGAGACCGTTATTTGAAAATGCTGAAAGAATTTTTCTATCCAGAACTACGCCGAAAGAGAATTCCTTTCAACTCTGTGTGGTTTCAACAAGATGGGGCAACGTCTCACATAGCCCAGACTTTTATGACAGAGTTGCGACGAAAATTTCCCAATAAACTGATTTCAAGAAACTCCGAATTTCGTTGGCCCCCCAGGTCGCCTGACCTTACTGCACCTGACTTTTTCTTGTGGGGTTTATGTAAACAAGAAGTTTATAAAACAAAGCCAACAAATTTGGATGAACTAAAACAATCCATTCGGGCAACAATTGCGGCTATTCCTGTCGCAACTCTCAAAGCAGCAAAGAACAACTTTTTACTAAGCTGCCGCACTTGTGTCAACGAGCATGGGGGGCATTTAAATTCAATTATTTTTAAAACTAGTTAAGCTACATTTAATAAAATTTAATGACCTTCAACTTGAAAAAAAAAAAAATGAATTCCATACACTAAAAAAAAAGTTATTTGGGTTTCTTAATGTAGCAAAATTCATCAGCCACCCTGTACTTAAAACGAGCCAGCACAGTAAAAAAAATTAAAGATTTTTTTTTTCAGTTACGCCCTTTTTTTCAATACTAAAGAGTTATCAACAAACGGTTATAATAACAGCATAAAATATTTAACTGACGTAATGTAACACAAGGTGAAGTCCAAAATAAACACGACCGGCGTCACAAAAATGTTTTTGATGGCGCCATCTTTTTAATGAGTTATTGCGTTGGAAGTTACATCCCTAGCTGACTTCTAGTGAAAGCTTGGTGTCATTCGGTTGAGTGGAAACGAAGTTATTGCGTCTAAAGTCGAGCAAAAGTTAATAGCAAATTTTGTTTTAAAATCGGTAAAACGTTTACCAAAATATTTGAATTGGTGAAAAAAGTGTATGGCAATGATTGTCTATCTCATAAATGGCTAAAACGTTTCAGAGGTGGCTGTGAGGGCATAAATGACAATGGATATACGGGCCGCCCAAAATCAGTAATCACCGAGAACTCTATCGAAATTGTTCGTAAATTTATCAAAAATGAACCGAAATCATCATTGAAATTCAAAGAATCGGAGTTGAATATCTGCAAAACATCGATTTATCGCATTTTAACTGATCATTTGAGCTTACGAAAGGTCTGTGCACGTTTCATTCCGCACAAGTTAACTGAGGGCCAAAAATTGTTCAGAATTCAACATTCGAAAGACCTCAATAAAGAAGCGAGAAAAGACGAGAACGTCCTTCACAACTTTGTAGCTGGTGATGAAACGTAGTGTTTCCAACATGAACATGAAATTACGCGAGGCCCCAGAGGAGCCACCACCCAAAATATCACGTTTGGAGAACTCAAAAATCAAGCCGATGCTCATATGTTTTTACGATTCCAAAAGAATTGTCCCAAAGGAGTTCGTGCCAATGGACCAAACTGTCAGTGTAATTATTTATATTGTCGTTTTGAGGCGGTTGTTGCATCGCATTCGTCGAATTCACCCTGAATACCGCGAAGGAGGAAGCTGGCGCTTATTGCAAGATAATGCACCATCTCATCGATCCACTCTTTTGATTGATCTTTTGACTAAAAATCGCATTTTGACCATCAATCACTCACCATATTCTATTTGGAAAATTGCATTTGGCCATTAAAGGAAAACATTTTGCGTTCGTAGAGGCCATCCAAATGGCTTGTGCTGATATCCTGAAGGACATTCCGGTCAGTGACCTGATACGCTCTTTCGAAAAGCTTTTAGATCGCGCGAGACAGTGTATCGAGGCCTAAGGGGACTACTTTGGATAAATAAACTCGAAGTTATCAGAACAAAGTTCCTGTCGTTTCTATTTTAGCTCAGTCTTGTTTATTTTGGACTTCACCTTGTATATTAGCTGAGTAAGAATAATTACTTTCTAAAAAACATTACTTCTGTTTCTAACATTGATAGGCTGTTTTCAAGAACAGAATTTTCTGCTATAGACGTAGTCAAATTTTGATTAGCCACTTCAATATATCGACTGCAAAAATCGGTCAATAACATGCGCACTGAAATTGAATCGACAGGAACAATAATTAAAATTTTCCGAAATACATTAACCCAAACATTTTCGAGCAGGTCAGTTATTAGTAGACAGAAATTATTTTCTTATGAATTATGAATAATATGTTTACATTTTGAATTGAAACTAGAACGAAACAAAATGTTGGGTGACCAAAATATACAATATTATATTATATAAAGGGTGGTTAAGTTCAAGGGCCGGTGTTGATTTTATATAAAATACATTTTTTTTTTTAAATTACTGTCATTTCTCTTTATTACGATAATATTGGTATGGCTCAATTACGCATGGAACAAAATATTGTCTAAATGACAGCCGCGGCCTCGGCGGCACACCTCCATCCGATGGTCCAAATTTTCGATGACGCTGAGGCATAATTAAGGTTCTATGCCGTTAATGTGCCGAATTATCTCATCCTTTAGCTCTTGAATTGTTGCTGGCTTATCGACGTACACCTTTTCTTTCAAATAAGCCCAAAGAAAGAAGTCCAACGGTGTCGTTGACATTTAGGTGTGGTTCACATTCAACAACGGCCCTTGAAATTTAACCTCCCTTTATTTGGGTAAAATTGCAACATCAACATTAGCTCTGTGTGAACTTCGACCTGCTGAACAAAGTGCCTCGATTTTACCGCATCTTTGGTTGATTCCTCCCAATTGTTTACTTTGAGTCATGTCATCCTCCAGTTCGTCAATCCATCTTCATGTTGGTCTACCTTTCGCTTTCGGCATAAATATTTAACGTGAATTTTATTTCCGTTGAGCTCTCGTTGGATCCTTTTTCATGACATGACCCAGCCGTTTGATGCTTAGAGCTTTAAGGAGACACACAACATTCTCTCCTTTTATTGCTTGGTCCAGTTCAGGGTTCCATCTTATGCGCCAGTCACTGTTGTTGTCCTTGACTGCTGCGAAGATTTCTCTCAACATTTTACTTCCAAATATTTGGAGTTTGGCTTTGTCTTTTTCAATTAATGTCCACGATTCTGCTCCGTAGCGAAAAACTGATCGGACTACTGATTAATACATAGTAATTTTGCACGACCTATTAGAAGCTTTGATTTCCCAGCGTTCACTGAGTTGACGTGAAGCCCACCTCTCCAGGAGCGGACCGCAGATAATCAACGGGACCCCAATCATCTCGATTCAGGGGGTAAATACCTCGCAGGTCTCCAACTCATCCAGGCCAGCTCATCTGCCGCGCAGTTTTCTGCAATGTCGCTATGACCCAGATTAGCCTTATATCGAAGAATTCGGGTACGACCGAAAGTTAAGTCAGACATTCCCCAAACATTTTCGAGTGCAATATCATCGAGCCAAGCCTCTTAGCCTCTCGCCCGCCATCGAGCAGCATGCGGTCATAAAAAAAGCTTTTTGTACCGAATCGTCACGGGAGATGAGAAATGGTGCCTATATATCATTATGAAGTAAAAAAAGTAGTGGGTGGCGCCAGGAGATACGCCAAAGCCGACAGTCAAACCGGATCTTCATCCAAAGAAGTTCATGATATGTGTTTGGTGGAACTGGGAGGGCTTGATGCTCTGCGAAATGCTCGAAAAGAATACCACGATCAACAAGGAACTCTACATTATCCTGCTATACTTCGTGAATGAGGCTATTCGACTGAAAAGACTTGATCGACGTCCGCTCAACCGTGAAGGGTCACGACAACGCCAGGCCTCTTGTTGCACAAGTCGTCAAAGCCGCACTCCAAGAGCTCGAATGGGAGGTCCTTCAGAAACCGCCGTATTCTCCGGATCTTGCACCGATCGATTACCATCTTTTCCGCTCCCTGTCAAACTATATGAAGGGCGTTACCTTCGACAACAAAGAGATCCTCAAAAACTCGCTCAACAACTTCTTTGATACCAGACCAGGCGATTTTTGGCGGAACGGCATCAACAAATTTGTCGAAAGGTGGGAACAGGTTTAATTAACTTATGTTTTGTTTTACACTAGAGACAAAAATTAGTAATTTGCTTCCAAAAAAAGTATAAAATATTTATTCTCAGCAATTTAGCAATTAATAGATGTAAAAATGTGTATATTTAATTATTTAAGTTGTTGACTTTCACTTTTTTGCTTTTTTTAAGGGGGGAGCCTGCTTTAGAGGCTTCAAAAAATCGATTTTTTTTTTGCATAAATATCTTCCCAAACTATCCAAGAATGTGTTCTCAAAATTTCAGAAGCAAATTCCAAATATTTTCGCAGTATACGAGCAGATTTTTTATAAACAAAAACTTTGACGCGCGATTTCTCGGTTTTTTATTTTTACGATTTCTCCTAATTGGCGGGAAAGATAGGGAAAAAGTTAAACGTCCTATCGAAACGAGATAACATTGATTGTATTCGAAATTAAATTCTCTTCTAGTTGAATATAAAAAACCTTAATAAAGTTACGATTAACCCACTTTTTAAACAATCTGAAGTGAATTTGTTTTTCCAAAAAATGATTTTTTTTTTAATTAGCGAAAACTTGTTGAATTTCTCACTTTTTGTTTAATTTTCTTGGTTTAGCTAGAAGCTATACTATACTAAAATAAAAAATTCTTTGGGTTTTTTGGTTTCAGACGAAAATTGCGACCTGCATCTTTCCCGCTGCACGACACATGCACACTCGAAGCGCCTCGGCAAAATGCTTATACCACGCATAATATGACATATATTTTAATGAAAAAATTTGAGAAGACTGCTGAAATATATAAAAATAACACCTAAGAGTTTCGTTTCAATCGAATGTTTCTTTCCTTCCCAAAAAAATCCACGAAAAAATCGATTTTTGAAGCCCCCTGAAGTCAAAGTTGTATTACCTTAAATTCATTAAAACAGCTCAGATATTTATTTATTCGTAAACTACTTTTCACTTCCTTAATTTCAACGCAATCTGTTTATTTCAAACATTAAATACTTCCGCAGCAACAGCTCAACGATCATACTTGAATTTACACCAACAAATGCACACCCACACACACACATAATACTCTTCCCTCTCAAAGCCGTATTTACATACTTGTGTGCAGTTGTATGTATGCCCAAATGTATTTTGGAAGAGTACTACAGGTCTCTATGTAGGTGCGCTGCCTTCCTTCGGCCTTTATAGTTGATGTTGATGCATGTCCAATTACCGTAACGGTGATTACTCGCTTCCTAGGCAGCAACTGCGGACACAAATCCACAAACAAGTGGATAAATCACCCATGCACTCATAGATTCCAACTATCTGAACATTTCTGTGCATCCGCTGCTGTCTGAAGTCAGCATCTTTCTTTTGGGGAAGGGCCATGGGGAAATGGTTGCGCTTGCTGCCACTAATAATCCACACAGTGCCGGAAAGTATGTTACAATTTAGGTTTGTACTGGCGAACTTTCGATTTACGTGCAAAAGGTCAACGCGAAGGCGTTAGAGATATCATTTGCCGGTTCTTTCCAGTCGCGCGCGAATTTCTATGTGTGAATGCGTGGGGCGCGAACTATGCCAAAGAGCACAATAAAAGTCCCAAGGCCATTAACAATTACAAGTGGCATGCGGTGTGTTGTAAGTAACGGTGATGTGCACGTTTTCCCTGGGGAAGCAGGCGTGTGCATGCTGGATGCGAAGAACAGCGGGAAACTCGTGCTAACTATGCAATAAAAACCGTTAGTAGTGAAACGAAAAAATACGGAAATGTTACATGAAAAATTTGGTTGAAAAATACCGAAAAGGACACCAGAGCACATTTCGGAATGCGACCGAACCTACCTTCTCTCACCACTTTCTCTATCACATTCCAATCCAACTACTGCTATTGTTGTTGTTGTTGTTGTGCATTGTGATGCTCATACACTAGCCATCGCTTTGTGTTGAGTGGATTGTGTGAGTGCGCAAATGCGGCTTCGTGGCCATTCGCTTTAACTGTAATTAATTCCACCAGGTGAGTAATAATTGAAATGGATGTTGTTGATGTGCGCCACAGCGCCCTTTTGGTGCCATTGATGTAATTGTGGGTGTAATTGCCGGCACAGAAGCGCCGATGTACAAACACATAAACGCATGCGGTAAAACAATTTCGGATATGGCGGCGCGGTTATTATGGACAACAGTTCCTGGGAATTAATTTTGGTCTAAGTTGAATGTTAACAATGGCGATGCTACTGTGCTCGCATATAATCGCATTATTGGCAAGCTGATCCGTTCATTGTTTTGTGCCTTTTTTGCTGTCGCTGTGGGTTTTCTAGTGGAGCGTAGCTCATTACGTCTTAGGTTACGTTAGGCGGCTACTAAATGTGGCAGAGTAACTGCGCGAAGTTCAATGCCAATGTGGATTAGCCATATTTTCGCTCATTGTCTGCTTTAAGGTGTAGATTTGGGGTTTCAATTCAATCGTAGATAATCTAGTGAAAGTTCCTAATCAGTTACGTGCATGAATTAAAATTTAATTTGCAATAGCGAAGATTTACCGATAAGGAAGTGCGAATGAAATTTAATTTTTATTTATTTATTTATGTTTAGAGTCAGAACAATAACATATGGGGCACATTTCAAAGGAAATGTGAAGCAAAACATAGGAAAAGTATTGTAATTGTTTGTGTTGTTGATCAGACTTTTAATTACTTCTCACTCCCTTTATATCAACCAGAAGAAAGTTTCCGCAAAATAAAGGATAGGATTTTCCGCAAGAAGCATGCGAGTTGATTCTAATAGAAAGTGGAAATAATAATAATCGTGAACGTAATTCTGAAGAAGTAAAATACTACTTTGGGCAAAAAGTAAGGTGAATTTATTTGTCAAACTTCGCGGGATTAAAATTTCGCTCTAGTTATTTTTTTCATGAGTTGGCAGCACTGTTAATAACATCTATTTACGCTTGTGTTTACCAAACGACCAAGAGTGCATTTTTCGATTTTTACAATGTCTGATTTGATTGAGCAGAGAAGTGCCATCAAATTTTGTTTGCGGAATGAAATTTCGGCTGCGAAAACGTTTAACATGTTGCAGAAGGCATTTGGTGATTCGACCATGTCGCAGAAAAATGTTTATAAGTGGTACAAAGACTTCAAAGAGGGTCGAGAACGTGTTGATGACTTGGAGCGCTCCGGACGACCATCGACGTCAACAGATGACCAACACGTCAATAAAGTGAAGGAGTTGGTGCTCAAAAATCGTCAGTTGACTGTTAAAGACCTTACTGATATGATCGGAATATCAGAAGGATCTGTGAAAACCATTTTGAAAGACCATTTGGGCCTACGAAAAGTCAAATCTCGTTTGGTACCGAAGACTCTCAATTTCTTGGAAAAAAGTCGTCGCGTTGATGTGTGTGAAACAATGCTTTCAGACTATCAGGATAAGCTCAAATGCATCATTACGGGAGATGAGACTTGGATTTATGCTTACGACCCTGAAACAACCGACCAATCAAGCGAATATCGTGCTAAAGGCGAGGCCATACCGAAAAGAGCACGTCAAAGTCGTTCAAAAATAAAGGTCATGATGACAGTTTTTTTCGATTTTCGTGGTGTGGTGCACTATGAATTCCTTCCACCTGGCGAAACTGTTAATAAGGAATTTTATTTGAGCGTTATGCGTCGTTTACGTGAAGCAATTCGTCTAAAAAGACCAGAATTATGGGCCACAGCTCTTGGTTTTTGCAGCACGACAATGCACCGTCTCACACTGCACTCGTTCTTCGCGACCATTTCGCCAAAAATTCCACGCATATCGTTCCGCAACCACCGTATTCGCCTGATTTGGCTCCGTGTGACTTCTGGCTATCCCCAAAACTCAAGAGACCACTCCGGGGAACGCGTTTCGAGTCGATTGAGGAGATTAAAGCTGAATCGAAGAAGATGCTGATGGCTATACCGGAAATGGACTATTTGGCATGTTTCGGGGATTGGAAAAATCGTTGGCATAAGTGTACTTCATCAAGAGGGGATTATTTTGAAGGGGATGAAATTGATTTACAAGAATAAATAAAGATTTTTCATTTTACAACCAAATTCACCTTTCTTTTTGCCCACAGTAGTATTATATATTTGAAGTAAAAGTTTAAGCGCAAATAAATATATAATGTTAAAAATCAATTTTAAGCATTTACCTTAATCAAAAAGTTCCCGGAATATATTCAGAAAATTCGAAATACAAGTTTATTCCTCGAAAGTAAAATTATCGCCTTCAAAGTACTCCACGAACTTATGCCAGCGTTTCATCCAGTTCTCGGATCTCTATTTTCGGTTAGCTATCAGAGCCGTCTTCAATTTTTCTATTACTTCCTTTTTGCTGTTAAAACGCATTCCCCCTAATGATTTTTTGACTCGACAGAAAAAAAGCTCGCTGAGCTCCATATCAGTAAATGTGATAGCTGCTGGATGGTATCCGTTTCGTTCTTGGTAAAAAATTCACGAATAATGATGGCACTGAGCAACGATCCGTTATGATTGTGCAAACCTCACGAGTTGTTCTCCCACACATCCTTTCGTCTGCTTCACGTAAAAGTCTCTGGCAAAAATTTTTGGTATACAATGCCGCCGTAAGCATTGTTTTTGTTGTTGACTGAAAACGACGTGGTTTTTTTGGTTTTGATTCCTTCGGAGCTCTTCACTCACTCGCGTGATGTCTGGCGTAGAAGTGGCGATAAAATTTCGTTCCCTAGCGGTTGTTCCGGGAAATTTTCGGACAAGGTTTTGGGTATGGAAATAAGTTTCCGCCCTCGTAAAAGTGGTGTCACTGCCATACTATTTTTGAGTTTGCTGTCGTAATATTCTGGTGATTTGAAGGTGTATATGTGAGGTCTCGATCGTAGTAGTTATCTGACGTCAAAAATGTCTACGTTCGTCTTGAAAAAACAGCACTTGCGGGAAGTCATTCTTCTTTATTACCATTTAAAGAAAGGTACAGCTGAGACGTGTCGTATATTGATCAATACTCGTATTTACAGTAATCACGCTCCATCAAATACAACTTGTTACAACTCTTAACGCTTCCAAAGTGGAGATTTCGACGTGAGTGATAAATATCGCGTACTGGTGCGATCAGAAGAGTGTCATCTATTATGAACCCCTTAAAGCATCTCAATCCATCACTGGCGATTGTTACCGACTGCAACTAATCCGTTCGAATCGAGCTCTCAAAGAAAAGCGGCCGGAATGGGACGGTAGACATGACAAACTGATTTTGCTGCATGACAACGCCAGGCCAGACGTTCCTTAATCGATCCAGAAATATTTAGAGGGACTGAATTGGGATATCCTGCCCCACCCGCCGTATACCCAGACATTGCTCTTTGGGATTATCATCTGTTCCGATCAATGCAGTTAGCCCTTGTTGGAGAGCGGTTCACTCCTTACGAGAGCATCGCACACTGGCTCAATGAATGGATAAAATCAAAAGAATTCGAATATTCGTCAGAGGAATCCGTATGCTGCCTGAAAGATGGAGTGAATTTGTAATTTCCAATGGCACATACTTCATCCCGTATTATATAATTGTTTAAATAATTCATAACTTAATGTCCGATTTCAGGTGCACACTACCCCACTATGCATCGCAGCAGATGCGGCCGGTATCTGTTAATTTTTTATGTCTAATCTTACGAGTACTATTATTACAGTTATTGTTAATGACATTAATATATATATATAAAAATTCAGCCGTTTTTCGCGTTGTGATGAACTTTTCGGAGAATGGCTCAACCGATTTTAACACAAACATATTTGGTGGTGCACTAATTCTATTGGGCGGTGATTTTTGACAAATTTTGCCTGTTATTCCCAAATCAAAAGCAGCTGATGAATTGAGAGCGTGCCTTAAATCTTCTAATCTGTAAAGATATGTTCAAAAACTCACATTAACTACTAATGTTCGTGTGCAGTTACAGAATGAGCCAACAGCTGGTGAATTTTTCGAACATTTGTTGCAAATTGGAAATGGACGAAAGCCAATTGATAAGAATACAGGCATGATCACACTTCCAACTAATTTTTGTACCGTAACAGAATCAAGAGTACAATTAGTGCAAAATGTATTCCCAAATATTGCACAAAACTATCGAAATCAAAATGGGCTAAGCGAGAGAGCTATATTAGCTGCCAAAAATGTCGATGTCAATGAAATCATTGCCAGTATTTCGACTCAAATTCCAGGTGAAGTTGTCACGTATAAATCAATTGATCCAATCACTAATCCCGACGATGTAGTGAATTATCCAATTGAATTTTTGAATTCACTTAATTTGCTTGGCTTGCCACCACATCGTTTGCAATTGAAAGTCGGCGCAGTGATCATTATGTTGCGAAATATCAATCAGTCGAAACTATGCAATTGGACAAGATTAGCAGTGAAACGGACAATGAACAATGTAATTGAAGCAACAATTTTGAAAGGCAAATTTAAAGGTCAAGATGTTTTGATTCCGCGCATTCCAATGATTCCAACAGATTTGCCATTCATCTTGCTTTTGCTATTACAATCAATAAGTCTCAAGGTCAAGCACTTCAATTATGTGGAATTGACACATATCCATGCTTTGGACATGGGCAACTGTATGTAGGATGTTCTCGAGTAGGGAAACCATCGTTACTTTATATTTATACACCGCATGAAAATAAAACCAAAAATTTTGTGTATCGGGAGGCTTTAGAATAAGTTGTTAGTTTACAATCACTAGAGTAAGTCACTAAAATAAATAAAACATTGTTATTAGAATAAGTAACAAAATAATGGCCGAGCATGAATTAAATGATGAAACAAGAAAATAACAAAGAACACTTTTCATTTATATTTTTGTTTCACCCAGCGAAGCGGGTGAGGGTCCGCTAGTCTATACTAATATTATAAAGAGGAAAACTTTGTTTGTTTGTTTGTTTGTTTGTAACGAATAGGCTCAAAAACTACTGGACCGATTTTAAAAATTCTTTCACCATTCGAAAACTACATTATCCAAGAGTAACAGGGATTACATTTTATTTTGGAAAAAATAGGGTTCCGTAAGATATTTGGATTTTTCGGACACAAACTGAAAAAAATCTTATATATAAAATAAAGTCAACTTTTTGTGTGTGTTCGCTAACCGGCCGTGTCTGCACCGAATTAAACCAAACTTGCACACATTGCTAAGAAGGTATTGAAGATGGTTTCCGTATAGTTTGAATACCTATTGGTAGATAGGGTCTCAAGATATAGGTCAAAACGTGGACCCGGGTAACCTTCGGACGTGTATGTACAATATGGGTATCAAATGGAACCTGTTGGTGAATGCTTTAGTTCAGAGTATTTTTCATGCCGCTCCGTGACTAGGGTCTCGAGATAGAGACCAAAACGTGGAGCCTAGAATGTGTTTGTACAATATGGATATCAAATGAAAGCTGTTGATAAGTGCTTTAATACGGGGTAATTTTCATACCTATTGATAACTAGGGTCTCGAAATATATGCCAAAACGTGGACCCGCCGTGTCTTTGCACCGAATTAAACCAAACTTATGCACAATGTTAAGTAAGTATTGAAAATGAGTTTCGTAAAGTTTGGTTGTAATTCGGAGCAGTGGCTACGGGTACAGCGTTCTTTTGAGCCAGCCATAATGTCGCTTACTTTTTTAACGCTTGGGGCGGAACTGAACTGTCAAATTGACAGTGTGAGTTACAATGTGTCAATATTTCTTTCTGATTTGGATGCCATAAGGAAAAAACGTAAGTGCAACATGTAAAAATTGTTTGTGAATTTTTTTGGAGTGGATTTTGGAACAGTGAATAATTTCTTACGAAATTTGAGAATTTAATGTGAAATCCGAATGAAATTATGTGTTCGTGGAAAAAAAATTTTTTTCGTTTTTTTTTTTTGAAAAATATAAATGGGTAATGGTTAAAAAAGCTCCAATGCTTAATAAAACATATAAATTGAAACGAAAAATTCATGGATGATCAGGAAAAAAGACGATTGCTTATTCATATGCGTTGATTTGAAATTTAAAAACAATCTTCTTTTTTCCTGATTTTCAATTAATATTTTATATTTACTCAAAAACAAATAGAAAAACAAAAAATATTGTTTATGCCAAAGCGCTTGAATAAAGAAATAAATAATTTGAAAACCATATATTTTCTGTTCTAAACCATATCTATTCTATTTTAGTGTGCCCAGCGAAGGGGGCCGGGTCCGCTAGTCTATAAATAAAAAAGTATAAATAATTTTAAGTTCTTCAAAGCGATTTGAGCGCAAATTTTCAGCTTAAGTAGGCTCACAATTTACTGAAAAATATTTCATATGTAATCTTCACATCCACATCTATGCATTACAAAAATAGAGAACAAAAAATTAATAGGAATTTTATGGAAAAAATTCCACGCAGCGAGCGAATTTCCATGGTGGAATAACGCCGATAGAAGGGAATCGTATGCCGTAACTCAAAGTAGTGAAATCAATAAGCTACACACACACACACACACATGTATACATCAATAAACTATTGATATCAAAAGCCATATCCTCTTGCTTTTAGCTGAAAGTTATTGAAATAGAATAAATTAAGAAAATAGCGATAAGTAGACAGAAAGCGCGACCGCCATGCGCGTCCACACACACACACACAGCCAACGCTATTCGTACTCAAGTAGATTATTATGAAATATTGCGCCAACATACCGCTAGCTGATGACCTTCGTCGCACAGTATCCCGTGCATATGTGTATGTGTGTGTGTGCTGTTTCTGCCTTGCGCGCTGCTAGTGTTTCCAATCTAATATAACTAAAAGGTTTCCAACGCCAATTTTCCCCTTGTTGACTTGACTTTGGCTTCAATTTATGCATGTTTATTTTCTGCAATAAAAACTGGTGAAAAAGTAGATGCGAAGCGCACACAACAAACAACAAGAAAATAGTTTCACTCGCTGGTGGAGGAGTGAATGAAAGGCAAGCGCTGCTTGTGGACGGGCGTTTCGTTTATTTCGCGATTGCAGCTCTCGATTACATCAATAGTTTGTTGTGCGGTGCGACCGTTCAACCATTTGGCTGTTTGACTACTTGACTACTTGACTGCTTGACTCTCTGGAGCCTTGTTTCTTTGCTGGCTGCTCGTCCATTGCGAAAAACACAAATTTTCAGCGCTTGCAAGCAAATATTTGTTAAAGCGCCGATCATTGGCAAGGCGACTCTTGACGTTTAGTGAAACTGGGCAAAAGTACAAAACTAAACTTGACTTAAGAATTTCAACAGAAGTTTCTTTGCGCTTTTTATGCATTTCATGGCAAACCAGAAGTATTTTGTTTTTTATTTTCAGTGAAATCTCAAAACATTTCAAAACTTTTTTGCGTACCTTGTGGCGCTGCACAATTTTCTGTTGCACCGAGAACAAATGAAGGCAGTCAATATGTGTGTGTGCTTGTGTGTTTGTTTGCATGTGTTCGATTTGCCATATTTTTCAATTTGTTTACATCTGTTATTTTCGAGCTTTCACAAATATTTGTGTTTTCTCTCCTCTCTACTCTATTCGCCCACTGATTTCCCCATGGATTGTCTTGTTCTTACTTTCGACACAAAATACGCAACTCTGTAGTGTATTTACACAAATTTCAGTCTTTACATTCTCCTCCATTTCAGTAATGGCCTGCTGATTGATTGATCGGCTGAGTGAAATTGAAATTGAAACTGAAAGCTATGCAAAAATATTCAAACAAACTTGCATTCCATGTGCACACACACACACACATACGCATATATGAAAATATTTATTATTTTGCTGTATTCAATCATGCAATGCATTTGCTTTTGGCCAAGGCATTGGCCATTGTTGTTGGCAGCTGTCCGCAGAAGAAGGAGATTAAAATTTTTAATAGACGCATGGAGACGAGGCGAGGATCAGCATCAAAGTTGTACGTATTATTGATAAGGGTATGTGTAAATTGGCGCCCATGAAGCACTACATTGTGTGGTTGCATACATACATACATACATACATACATACATACACTTGAAGTCTCTTCATAAATGTACTCATATATTTACATGCAAAGCCACTTACTGAATTTATTTTATATTTTGTTGACGATTCTCCCATCACTTCTGGAAAAGTAGGTCAGTAAGGTGTGGCCCACCCGAATCTCCATTGCTTTTTATAGTTAAAAGCTGCTTACATATTTACATATAAAATATTGGATTTTTTCATTAAGACCGCTCGGCCTTTAAAATCAAGTAAAACAAGGAAGTGATATTGCAGCACTTGATTTTCTTTCATACACGCACGACAATATGTGAGGCGTATAATTTCGTGAAAATATATAATCTGTCAAAAACATATCGGGAATTGTTCCTTTAAAAAGCGCGCGTGACACAGATGTCTAAATTTTTTCCCCTGAATGTTGGTACAACTGTCGTCTATAGTGTCGCAGAGTTTGAGCGAGATCTGTTAATTAGCTTGTTTTTGACATTTAATTATACCAGTCAACCGCAAGTGTGCTCTGCGATTTTCACTACAATATCGAACAAAGAATTTGTCTTAAATTTTGTGTTTTTAACGGACTTCGTGTGCCAAATCCCTGAAAATATTGCAGAAAGCCTATGGCGGGTGTGCTTTATCAAAAATACGGGTCTGCGAGTGGTATAAGGCTTTTGCAGAGGGCCGAGAAGTCGTGGAAGATTCGCCTCGATCTGGTCGCCCATCAACGTCTTCAACAGATGAAAGCGTCGACAAAGTTAAGCAAATGGGGCTGGAAACCCATCATTTAAGTTTGAGGGATACACGATACAATTCGCAACATTTCACACCATCAATTGCGCATTAGACGCGTGACTGTTCGACTCGTTCCAAGAGAGTTGAATTTCTTTCAAAAAATTCATCGGAAGAAGTTGGCTGAAGACATGCGAGAGCAAGTGAATTCGCACCCAACGTTTATTACATGTTAGCGCCAGCATAAATAAAGCGAACGGCGCGTATGCACAGCTCCGATCATTTGGTCTTCGAGCACCCTCAGCGTGCATACAAAATTACGAATCTTTGAGACAAATGTACTATCAGTACTCTTGTACGGATTGCAAACCTGGCCTACAAATAATTGAACCCAAAGCAAAATTCAAAGCTGTGCGAACAGATGTTTACGCAGAATATTGAAGATCTGGTGGCCCAACGCCATAGGTTAGGTTGCCCAGAGAGTGAGCCCTTTTGGACGAAAGAAGCTTGGTTCATCCTTTGTGATACCATTGCAAGAGGGGGAAAAGAGGTGAAGAAAAAAAGAACGAAAGGGAAAGGGATGGGGAGGGTTGAGTGTTTGTGGACTATGAACGATGACTAGTCTGCGGTTGTGTTAACCTCTTTATGCTGCTGATGAAGCTCATCAGATTTTTATTATCAAGACCAGGTATATCAGCAGGCACATAAAAGAAGTGAGAACCAAGATGCTTTAATCTTAGTCCCGCGAGAGCTGGGCAGCTGAGAAGCAGGTGCTGAGATGATTCCACCTCATCCTCCATACAGCTGACGCAAAAAGGACTCGAAGTAATTCCGAGTCTCACGGCATGCATACCCCGCGGACAGTGCCCCAGCACCATAAGTAACGTCGAGTTATACGAGAGGTGCATAATCCAGCCGGTAGCTAACATGATAATACAGCGAAAGAGGAGGTGGACTGGGCATACGCTTCGCAAGAACGCAAATGAATTTCTCGTCAAGAATTGGATCGGAATCCACAAGGTGCTCGCAAGGTTGGCCATCCAAAAATACCTTGGAGAAGAACTCTCCAGAAGGAAGTTCAAACGTTATATTAGAAAAAACTTGGAAAGAAGTCAAGCTCCTTGCAAAAAATACAATCTGGTGTTGTGCACACGGAATTTCGGAATTCGTTCCAAAGGTTCTACGGTATGTAAAGAGTATTAGAGAATATGAGAGAGAATGTGTGTAAGAAAGGGCCTAATTTGTGGAAAGAAAACTCATGGATCTTCCACCACAATAACGCACCGCCTCACAAGGCTCTATTTTGACCACTTTTTTGACCAAAAACGCGACAAATATCATCGAAGAACTACCGCATCTACCAGATTTAGCCTTCTTCGACTTTTTTCTTTTCCCAAAACTTGAATTGCCACTCAGCGGACCCCGCTTTGAGTCGATAGAGCCCATTAAGGAAAATTCGCTGAAGGAGCTGAAGAAGATCTCTTCGAACGCGTTTAAAAAGGGCTTTCATGACTGAATTAATCGTTGGTGTATGTGTATTTATTGCTTCGAATGTAGCTTGTTTTGAAGGCGACAAAATAAATGTTGATCATTAAACAATTATTTTGCGTTTTGTGGAACAATTCCCGGTACTTTTTTGACAGAATGTAAGTAGATGATATCTTCACATAAATAGTTAAAATTCCATGAATAATGATAACTATGTAGGATTTCAGCGTAGAAACCCATGTTGAAAAGAGGTTGTAGAAGTGATTAGGGAATTTGACAGAATCGGCGGATGGGCTCACGTCACTTAGAAAAAAATAAGTGTTTAAGACAATTTAGGATGTATTAGTGATATACCAAAAGATTAACTCAACCAATGCTCATGCCATGGCAAAGGTTACGAATACGGCAAAAGTTGCGTTATTTTAGATGAGTTTTTGCTTAATTAAAATTAATATTTTCATCTAAATGAAGTGCGCGGTTTTAAATTGTAATAGCCTAAAAACCGTAAGTAACAAATCTTTAAAGTTTTTCGGTTTTCCATCGTACGCAGCTTTGTTAGGAAAGTGGATTCAGTTCTGCTAGAGAGAAGATGCATTCAACCTGAAAACGAGTCGCATATGCATTAATCATTTTTCAATTGAAGACATCAAAAATGGGATGTAATTTAATTTGATTCCGTGTGCAGAAGTTCACACAAGTGAAGAAAGTACCTGATTGTCATTCACTTGGGAGTGGTCAGGACGATTCTTCTGCATACGGTGCAAGCGGCTCACAACTTCCGGGCTTCGCCCAAATATCCTCTGGATAACTCTTGAACACCGGTTTGAGAGCGAGCTAATGTGAGAAGGCGAATCAATCCAGGATATCTGGTTATGCACTGGGTTTGGGACCCGCCACGTAACCGACAACAAAACCTCAGATGAGAACTACTTTTTCTGTTGACGACCCTGCAAACGAACGAATGTCCGGTGCCTTAATGGGGAAGATACCTCTGCCCGACCTGTTGATGTCCTCGTGTGAGCAAAGGCTGACATCACTGCCATTCAAGAGATGCGGTAGATGGGCAAGGCAAGGAAATTATAGGACTTTGCGACATCTGCTACAGCTGGAAGGAGCGCAAATTCGTTGTCCGATTTGTTGTGGGAGAGACCTCGTCGCTAAGTACGGTCGTTCACTCCGGTGGACGAGCGTCTCGAAATATTCCTCATTAAAGCGAGAGTTTTCAACGACGGAAGGACGATGCGATCAAAGATTCTTTCTGTGAGCGCCTGGAACGTTCATATGAGCGCCGCCAAACCACGACATAAAAATCGTGCTTGGCGACTTTAAGGCCAGGGTTGGCAAAGAGGGAATTTTTGGTCCCACATTCGGAAAATTCAGCCTGCACAACGAAAACTCCGGTAACGGACAGAGGCTGATCGACTTCGCTGGGGGACGAAACATGGTAGTCTGCAGCACCAGATTCCAGCATAAGAAGATACACTGAGCTACCTGGCTGTCTCCTGATCGAAAAACACGAAACCAGACCGATCATGTCGCGAGGGATGGAAGGCACTTCTAGTATTTTAGATGTACTAACAATCGGAGGATCCAACATCGACTCGGATCACTACTTTGTTGCAACCAAACTACGCACACGACTCTGTGCAGCAAAAAACGTACATCAAACTGCACAAAGAATGTTCGACATCGAAAAACTGCAATCCCAACCGATTGCCAGAATTCGCTACTCCACTCCTGCTAATTCTTTTGCCTTGAACTGCTGAAGTTGAGTGCCACACCGTTTATCTAAAATCCCTTGAACATGTTTGTGAAATTCTGCACTGCAACGCAAGTATACCTGCGAAATGGGGAACGAATTATGCTGTTTCTTTTTTTCCAAATTCCCAAATTAAACTAAAAACGCACAATTTTTCACAATTTTCTAACCATAATTGTTTTGACGTGGACTTATATTCAAGTAACCACAATTTACACTTTTTTTATGCATTTTGTTTGCATTTCATTCGCCTCTCCCAAGTGACGTGGCTGCCAAAGTTTCGCTCACAATTTTTATTTCCTGACAGTCAACAAGCAAACCTTGTAAATCTGTCATCATATTTGGCGGCAAACATCTCTCGGTTTTCTGCACAGACCTGAGCTTTCACGTAGCATCACAGAAAATAGTCGAACGGCATTAAACCACACGGTAGCGGTGACCAGTGAATGTCGCTCCCATACAAAATGGCGAAGATCTTATACTTTCATTTGATCATTTCAATATTTTTCGTGCAGTATGGCGAGTATCGTCATCCTGTTGAAACCACCTATCATGACACCTTATAATATATTATTGATCGGTCTTCATTCCTTGTGATGTCTGCACCTGGCTCATCCTCAGAGAGATATAGGCCAATGATACCTTTAAAAAAACAGAAGCAAACTGTGAATTTTTCGGAGTGTAGAATCACCTCACAAATCCCTCGTGTACTTTTTTACTTCAAATCCAACAATTTTTCTTGATTAGGAAGTTACTTAACCTTTTGTTATTATAATAGGCAGACACTACAAAGTATAGTTGCGCAGGCACGTGGCTTCTGCAGAATCTGTCTAAATAAAGCAGAAGAAGCGAAAGATTTGTATTTTCTGTACCACTATTCTGCCCCTTTCCAAAGGTAACATTTTTAAGTAATTGAAATATCTCAGTAATGTGGAATTCATACTTCAATCTAGCCTAACCCTCCACCACTTTTGACCACCAAGAACCTAGGCGATATTAGCAAAAAATATGAAGAAAAGTTTGATCAAAATATTCCCCATTCTCTAGGCGGGTCTATCTATTAGACAGTGTTCTGTTATCGTCTCGTCTTAGCAAAGATTCTGTGCGTTTCGCATTGAGAGTTGGGCACAATCGTCGGGCGATTTTGCATGTGATTTCATTACGCCATCTTCCATTCGCTGCTCTTACAATTTCCTCAAAAATAAGTAGTTCACAAGTCTGTAAAGTATAGATATGCCATTGTTTGTGTACTCATTGTTTAACTTCGTGCCGAGTCTCGCTAGTTCATCGGCCTTAGTCACCCTTAATGTTATAATGGCCTGGAGCCCATACTACCTTTAGGTGAAATGACTCAGCTATGGAGGTTGTTGACTGCTTTATAAACCTATATGTGTGTTTGGCCGAGCTCTTCCTCCTATTCTGCTTTAATGTTCTTTCACATATGGAGGACATTCAGTTCAAAGACGACTTCGAAAGACAGATTTTTTATGTTGACTTTGAAAAGAGTTTTATCGCCGCCTGGCTATCAGTGAAAATGTAGATATCATCTCTCGGTATTGCATCGCACTGCAGCAATGTCCAGGCTTTAATTATTGCCAGCAACTCTACAACTCTTTGTGAGCTTTGGCCTGCTGCACGTGGGACCTTCGTACGTCTCCAACGCTTGCGACTTTTTTCCAGTTCGTTATCCTAAGTTTCTTGATGTTGTCTTCTAGTTCGTCGGTCCATCTTGTTCTCGGGCTTCCTCTTGCTCTAATGTTGAACGCTCTGGCTTCTACGACTTTCTTGTGCACCCTCGTACCGTCCATTCTTGTAATGTGGCCCAGCCATCTTAACCGCTGCGCTTTGAAGAAACGTATAAGATTTTCGCCCTTTATCAGTTGATCTAGCTCGTCGTTCCATCTTATCCGCCACTCGCCGTGATCTTTGATTGCTCCGAAAATTCTTCTGAGTACTTTTCGTTAGAAGGCTTGCAGTTTTGTTTTATCTGCTTCAATTAGCGTTCACGATTCAGCTGCATAGCATAATACTGGTCTTACGATGGTTTTATACAGAGTAAATTTGCATTGTCTGTTTAGTAGTTTTGATTAGAGTTTCGTTAACGACGCATACGATCTGTTCGCTGCTAGAATTCTCTCACCGATGGTGAGGCTCATTGAATTGTATCTACTCAGTTTGAAGCCTAAATAGGTAAAGGATTCAACGATTTCAAAAGAAAAATCGCCAATTTTCAGTGTGCCTGATGTTGGTTTATTTTGTCTGGACATCATCATATATTTCGTCTTATCTTCGTTGATTTTAAGACCAATTTTACTAGCAGCAATTGCAATATCAGCGAAGGTTTTGGTTAGGGCGTAGATATTTTTGCTGAAAATTGCTATGTCATCTGCGAATAATTGGGTAGTTCTGTTTAAAATGTGTCTAGTCCTTTTTGCGTCACTTACTTCATCGATGGCTGGCTGAAGGTTGTTGATGAGAGCGTATCCCATTGTCTTACTCCAGTTTTAATTCTGAAGGGGTCGCATTTTTTATCTTGTATCATTACTTTGGATACAGTTTCTTTCAGAGTCATCATCACTATTCTGGTTAGTTTGTCTGGGATTTTGCTTTTATGAAATATTGTGGGGATAGCCCTCCTGTTGATGCTATCGAAAGCTTGCTTGAAATCAACAAACAGTTTGTGCAGCCCAATGTTATGCTCAAAACATTTCTCCATGGACTGTTTGAGAGAAAAAATTTGGTATGTTGTTGACCTCCCAGGGCGAAATCCGCATTGATACTCTGGAAGTACTATTTCCGAGTGGCCTATAAGTGTTTTGTTAACAATTCTTGTGAAGATTTTCTACGTTGTCTTGAGTAGAGAAATCCCGCTATAGTTTTTGCAGTTTAATTTATCGCATTTCTTGTGAATGAGGAGTATCACTGCTGTGTTCCAGTCGCCTGGCAGTGTTTCCCGTTCCAGATCAATGAGGTAGTTGGGAAGCAGATAACTGAAGGTGATCCCCAGATGTGGGAGTATAGTCACATTTTACAACCCAATGCCATATTCACCCCATTTATATTAGTCAAACAAAAGTAACAATCAGAAACGTGGTATACAGGCTCTCTCCAAAATATGGATTTCCGAAGGCGTCGTTTTTGGCCAATCTACATATAAGAATGCTTATGCATGTTGAACATGAAGTATCTTGATAAGTTACAGAAACACCAAAATAGTCACTTTTTCCAGTTCAGTGAAATTTCATCGTTGACGCCACCATATTCGTAGCTAAAACTGTTAGGATTGATAAACTTCCTTTACATATTGGGAAACTAACAACGAATATGTAGAATCATCATCATCAATTTTGCTATTTCAGTCTTTTCCTGCAGAATAGCTTCAATATCACCGCTCACCGCTAGAGTGTACCGACACAATTACATATATATTTGCTTACTCAAAGCGGCATGCGGAATTCGATGGACGAGCGCAACACCATTTCAATCGAGTGCACATTCCGCACGACAGGGAATTCGATACTTGAGTTGAAAGCAATGCAATGTAAGTCATATCTGCTGTGGCAACTGCTGCCAATGTTACCTGGACTCTACTCCCTGGAATTAATATGCAATGCAGCTACTGCCAGTAGGCGACAACAAAGCCTCATTTCAACATAGGATAGATTGTTGTTGTTTTTTGTTGTACCCCACGCGAAGTTGGCATAAGGAAATGTTGTTGAAATGTCAGACGGAAATTGCATTGATTGAATTGTTTGGCTGCCGTTTGTTCGGTGGATGCCCGAGGTGTTGCAATAAAAGTGTGGCTGTGTGCGCTGTTGAGCTTCGGAATGTGATAAGGAAAGCAATAAAAAAGTTTTAAATCACGCACTTGCAAATTGCGAAATATAATATTGGCTAAAGCTATTCAAATAACGCAATTACAAACACAAATATATTTACTCCGTGTGTGTGGGCGCGGGCGTATGAGTAACATTTTGTAATACCATTTTCATAAATCTCTGCTGCATAAGCGTTAACGCTTGTCTATGGAAAGTTTTCAAATCAAAAATCTAACTCCATCTCACCATGCATACATACACCCATACATACACACACATGTGCAAGTATAACTTTTAATGACTGCCACTTAGTCGCAAAATTGTGTTGAGTGGCATTGTAAAATGAAGTAGAATCGAAAGCAAAAAAAGAAATGTATTGCATTTACATGCACTCGCACACTAACTTCTTGCCACATGCCTATGTGGACTCCTCTGTAGCCGCAGTTGCATATCCGGTATCAAAATTGCCAAATAAAATGTAATTAGAATGTGTTCGGTGTTTGGTGTTCTGTGCTCGTTGACTTAACGAGCATTTCAACAAGTTTGTGGCATGCAACAACACAAGTTGAGCATACTCTGTGAACGCTGTTTGTGATGTGTGTGTGCGAAAGTTTGCACAACTTTTGACTTCGGTGACAAAGCCGTGCTCGAGTGTATGCGCTGAAGTGGAGCTGGGTTGGAGTTGGCTTTGCCTTGCCATGATGCGCGTATGTATGTATGTGTGTGTGTGCGTAAGTGCGTATGTTTGTGGAAATTCCTGCATTACTAGCAAATACTGCTGTTTCTGAGTAGATCCACGGGCATCACCGCCGTTTTCCACACGTTATGCCACACAGGCTCCACTGTTCCTATAAAAGCTCCGGTTGGCTGCAGTTAGTTGTGTCTAATATACCTCGCTTTTCATTTTGTTAGGAGTTTTTGGTTTTTTTTACTGTTTTTACTTGTTTTTTTTTACTGTTTTTTGCAATTCCCGCAACATAATCATACATATCTATTTACGTTTATCTGTGCGGATACCGTTTGTGGCGGCCACATTAAAAGCGCATTTGTGGCTGAAACACAATTTAATTGCGCTTTAGCGCGGTCAATTTTAGTTTGCTTTGTTTAGCTGTTGGTAAGAGCTATTCTAACTCCTGGATTAAAATAAAATAAAGCTTTAAAAATGAATAAATAACAGCAACGTTTTATGCTTTTTGCTACGCGCGCCGAAAAATGTTTGTGGTTGTTAAGTGGTTTTCGTAATTTAAAAAAAAAAAAAATTATATATTTTGTAAAATTTACATTTCAAAAAACCTGTATTTTCAATTACTAGATGCTTAGGCGGCCGCCGTAGCCGAATGGGTTGGTGCGTGAATATCATTCGGAATTCACAGAGAGGTCGTTGGTTCGAATCTCGGTGAAAGCAAAATTAATAAAAAACATTTTTCTAATAGCGGTCGCCCCTCGGCAGGCAATGGCAAACCTCCGAGTGTATTTCTGCCATGAAAAAGCTGCTCATAAAAATATTTGCCGTTCGGAGTCGGCTTGAAACTGTAGGTCCCTCCATTTGTGGAACAACATCAAGACGCACACCACAAATAGGAGGAGGAGCTCGGCTAAGCACCTAACAGAAGTGTACGCGCCAATTATTTATTTACTTTTTAAATGGTTAGGAATTGAAAAGGTTATATTATGAAAATCGCCCGCACTATCGAAAAAGGTAAAAAGCGAATAAGAATTTTAAAGCCTTATTTCCCTTATTACCTCCGTTTCATAATTTCGACGCGAATCCAAGCAAATATTAATTTTCAGTTTGAATTTGTTTGTAGGCATAACTTAACCTTCACCTCGGCACTATTTACATATGTAAATATTTAGGATTTCATATAGCCTCTACCGTTTTGGTGCAACCTAAGAGCCGCTGAAATGGTCACAGACCAAAATTTCGTTTTTTCTCCGAAAATTAGGAAAAAATCCAAATCTGAGCTCTTGTTTTTTGGAAGGTTTTCGTTCCTTCATTTAGTCTTAGCACTACGTGCATTTGCAAATATTCCAATATACTAAGTTGTTCAATAAATTTCCCAGTTCGATATGAAACACGCAGGTTAAGGTTTTCACAACATTGAATCTATTTTTAACGCAAAATTTAATATCAACTCATTGTTGCAAATCCATTTCTAAAACTGTAAAAAATTGCAAACACGTCCAAAGGTAGATTTACCCTTAAAGCTACGCCTTTTAGAAATACCAAGCAATGACGATAAAATTTTGGGGAGGATGCTAATCAGAGATATGGCAACCTAACCAAAGAGCAAATAAAACCTAATGCAAATTAATTGACTTAGAGCGTCCCCTGCCGGTTGTTCTGTTAATTTCTCGTAAGAATGCCGGAATTTGAAAAACCAAAATATTGAGAAAAACGGCTTCAAAGTCTTAAATTTACTAAGTCTCCCCAAGTCATGTTTTCATATAATAAGATATTGTTATATCACCATGCATTTTTTTTTCACAGCGCAAAAGACAAAAAAGCTTGTATTTCTTGTTTTCTATTTCATTGCAAAAATCTTGGTACGAGGTATCGAAAAGTATCGAGGTTCTGTAGATCGTATGGTGTGAAAGACTAACACCATACCCAACCATAGCCAGCTCACTGATTAGACTTTATCAATGTGGTTTTAAAACTGAAAATCCACCAACGACTAGATCTCAACACTACGCCAAATCCTTGAAAAACCCCATGAAAAATAAAACGATATAACCTCATCATCTCTTTGCCAATTATAAGGCTGCTTTCAATAGTCCGATAAAGGATCGCCTATACGCCGTAGCCGAATGGGTTGGTGCGTGATTACCATTCGGAATTTACAGAGAAGTCGTTGGTTCGAATCTCGGTGAAAGCAAAATTAATAAAAACATTTTTCTAATAGCGGTCGCCCCTCGGCAGGCAATGGCAAACCTCCGAGTGTATTTCTGTCATGAAAAAGCTCCTCATAAAAATATCTGCCGTTCGGAGTCGGCTTGAAACTGTAGGTCCCTCCATTTGTGGAAAAACATCAAGACGCACACCACAAATAGGAGGAGGAGCTCGGCCAAACACCTAACAGAAGTGTACGCGCCAATTATTTATTTTTATTTTTTTTTTATACACCACAATGCCTCAGTTCGTTATTCCCGCAAAATGATTCGGCTTTGAAAAATAATATTGAGCAACACGCCCAGCTCTGTTAAGATAGAAAAAGAGCTCTCTTAACCGAGGTTTCAGAAAAGACGATCCACTATCGTGCGGCTTCTTCAGCTGTCTCACAGAAGGAATTCTGCGGAGAGCCGGTGCTCATCAAAATAGCACTATTTCTACCAAAAGTGTCCAGCTCCTTGCATATGCTGATGACATTGACATCATAGGGCACTGCAAGCAAGATATTATCGCAGTGATTTCCGCTATCGAAAGAGAGTCAACTAGAGTGGGTCTAGCGGTTAACGAGAGCAAGATATGTTGTCCACTAGGAAGGATACACGGCGTTTTGGTTCCAGCATTACAGCGGACAACTTTATCTTGGAACTTTTCAAGGAATTTATATATCTCGGCATCGCTGTCACAACAACAAACGATGCCAGTCTTGATATACACCGGCGAATCCCGCTTGCTAATAGCTGTTACTATGTTCTCAGTAAACAAATGAGTAGCAGAGACCGCTCT
Source organism: Anastrepha obliqua (assembly GCF_027943255.1). Classification (NCBI taxonomy): domain Eukaryota; kingdom Metazoa; phylum Arthropoda; class Insecta; order Diptera; family Tephritidae; genus Anastrepha; species Anastrepha obliqua. The sequence goes on from NC_072893.1 coordinate 7,390,347, forward strand.
CGCCCGACAAAACTAACACTTACAAGAAAGACCTTTCCTGTGCTACTCTATGGGGCTGAAGCATGGATTGTGTCCCAGACTGATGCTGCCACTCTTGGTATGTTCGAAAGAAACAAACTTCGGAAAATCTTCGGTCCTCTGCATGTTGGCGATACTTACTACCGCCGAATGAATCAACAGCTCTATCAGCTCTACAACGATGTGGATATATATAGTGAAGCATATTAATAATCAACGCTTGCGCTGGCTGGGCCACGTCGAACGTACGGATGGGAGAAGCTCTGGCAAAGAAAGTGCTGGGATGGTAAGTTAGACGACGTCTCCGATCATGTCTCCAATGGAAGGTCCAAGTCGGGGGAACCCTATCATCGCTTGGTGTAATAAATTGGAGAAGACGCGAGCAAAGTAGAGACGTAAGTAAGTGTAAGTACAAGTATAAGTATAAGTATAAGTATAAGTATAAGTATAAGTATAAGTATAAGTATAAGTATAAGTATAAGTATAAGTATAAGTATAAGTATAAGTATAAGTATAAGTATAAGTATAAGTATAAGTATAAGTATAAGTATAAGTATAAGTATAAGTATAAGTATAAGTATAAGTATAAGTATAAGTATAAGTATAAGTATAAGTATAAGTATAAGTATAAGTATAAGTATAAGTATAAGTATAAGTATAAGTATAAGTATAAGTATAAGTATAAGTATAAGTATAAGTATAAGTATAAGTATAAGTATAAGTATAAGTATAAGTATAAGTATAAGTATAAGTATAAGTATAAGTATAAGTATAAGTATAAGTATAAGTATAAGTATAAGTATAAGTATAAGTATAAGTATAAGTATAAGTATAAGTATAAGTATAAGTATAAGTATAAGTATAAGTATAAGTATAAGTATAAGTATAAGTATAAGTATAAGTATAAGTATAAGTATAAGTATAAGTATAAGTATAAGTATAAGTATAAGTATAAGTATAAGTATAAGTATCGAAAGCTCGTAATTATCCATTCTTAGCTTCTAAAGTTTACTTTTCTCTGTTTAGCGTGTAATACGAAAAAGTTATTTCAAACATTGTAAATTATTAAAAATATTTACTTTGGCTGACTTTTAATCGTTTTATATTTTTATGCTATTAATAAAAGATATTTTGTTGTACAGCAAAAAATTTTCTGATTGTAATTGATAACAAAATTATGAAAGAAAAAATTTTTAAATCAAATTTTGATAAAAAAAAATGTTTTTTTCTCTATTATGGGGGAGCCTGGTTTATGAGGTCTAAAAATTCCATCTCTTTGCGATTTTTTTTTTAAGGAAAAAATTAATTTAGCACTGCAAAAGTTTTTATATCTTTTAACGAACATTTAAAAAGTATAAAAAATGTTTGTGGTTAACTGGTTAAAATAAGTTGAAAAAAATGGTTAACATAGAAATTAGTAGAGCGCTGCAACGCTGGAGTTTCCAACTGGCGTACAAGATACAGCTCGTAATTATTATCTAAAGCAAAAAATTCAAATGGATTTCTAATTATCATGATTTTTTATTCCAGATGAACTAAGAAAACTGAGAGAAATTCCAAAATTTCAACTTTTTGGAGGTTTTAAAGAAAAAAATGCCTTTCTATAAAAAAAAATTCACTTCAACTTGGTATAAAAATCTTGAAAAATTTCTTTTTATCTATTTTGTTAGTTCAAATAGAAGAGAATTTAATACTGAAGGGAACAAGCTATGACTCATTTCAAAAGGTTCATTAGTTTTTTTTTCATTCATGTACGCCAATTCAAAGAAATCATAAAAATGAAAAGTCGAGAAAAGAAGATAAAGTTTGTCCTATAGCTGTCCGGTCACAGCATAACTACCTAACGCTCGCCTACCTTTGGAAATATTGACAATTAGGCTCTGTAACTTTGTGTGAATATTCTGAAATACAGTAGGTTCTGTTTTTATGCGGCTTTTTTTTATGCGGTTTTGAAATAGTGCGGTTTTTTTTTTAATTACAAAATGCATGTCGACCTATCGGGAATTGTACATATAAACAAGATTCTAAACCAGCTAAGCAAAAACTCATCACAGATTACATCAGAAATGCTAACCCTACAAGTATGGAACCGCCTGCATAACTATCTAGATCAGACGTGTACATTTCCTAAAGTGACGAAAGTGATTTTACGCCAAATCCTAAATGAACGCGCAACATGTGGGTATTGTCTGATTCTATTTCTGACTTAAATTTATTTTTCGATTCTGACGTTTCTTAAATAAAGATAAAATTTTCAAAAATATAATATTTTGTTTATGCGATTTTATTTAATTATTTCAGATTCATGCGGTCTATGGAACGTATCTTTAGTTATAATATGAGCCTAGTGCCCTTTTTTATGCGATTTTATTACATTATTTCAGATTTATGCGGTTTTAGCATTTGAAACGTATCTATAGTTTTACTATAGAACTAGTAGCTTTTTTTATGCTGTTTTTTTTATGCTGTTTCTTGCGGAACGTATCTACCGCATAAAAACAGAACCTACTGTATATTAGGAATCGCTTAAAATGAACAAAAAAAATTGACTTTTTTGACCTTATAAACCAGGCTCCCCCTTTAATGACGTGGACGACACTAAAATTTTACATTCTGAAGCCAGACCCAGAAGTCGAGTGTATTAGCCTGGTATTACGTTCGTCATCCTCAATGAGAGATCATCATCTCTTATGAAGAAATCTACATATTCTTGCCCTTGCATCGTGCACTCGTAATATACTCGTAATCCATATAAAAAAGAGTGTAGCGCAGTACGCAGTAAAGCACATCACTACCAAGGCGCTTTTTGGCAACTTCAAACTTGCACTTTGTTATTTTAAATAAGGCTTTAAAGCTGCGTAACGAAAATCTTTCGAATTTTCGATTTTAATTAAAACTCGTAGAATTGAGATGATACATTTTTCCATTTTTTCTCATTTTTATATAAAATACATTTAAACTAAAAATTAGTTTAATTAAATATAAATATAGAGGAAAGGAGAGGAATAATACGAGGCAAAGATAAAAAATAATTGATAATTACTGTCCACTAAAAACTCAATCAAGCCTGAATAAGCGCTCGTCAAAGCATTTTGAAAAAAATTGCATTCAAAGTATCAACAACAAAAACGTTAATATGTATATCATATAAAAACAAAAAATAATAGATTTGTATATTGAGAGTAAACACAATTTCAGCTACACATGCAAAATAGCATAATTGAAAAGCAATTAAACACAACATTTAAAACATTATTAAATCAGGCTATTTACTGGAAAAATGATTTAATTAGAAAATTTGCATATTTTGGCATTTTGTTGCAAAATAAATTAATTTGAATGTTGAACAGATGTAATTTTTGAGTAGACACATTTTTGAACAACTAACTAAAATCACTGACGAGAACGCTATGGGTTTGTACCTATATGAAAATTTGTGTGCCTTGGTGGCCATTGAAAACCTGCTGAGATATACTCGTATTAAGGGGGGCTTAGTTTGCTGGCAAAAAAAGCCATAATGCAAAGGAGCAACTTTGGACAGTTACAGAAGTTGTAGTTTTTTATTACTAAATACAACATAATTTGAGGAACAACCTGAGAATTTTGTCAACATATCAGATCTGAGGACTTAAAAAAATGCTTAAAATATTGTCAGCGGAATCAAAAAAACTGTGCATGAAATAATGTCTTTTATGTTGTTAGTCGGGAATGCCTTCCTTCGCGATTGCATCGGAATACTTTGTTATTAAGGGATCCTCGTCGGTATAGAGGGAAACTGCTGGGCCGATGAGCTGGCTTTATCGCAATATGAGAGAATTAGAGTTCTCTTCAGAACCTATGGTCTGTTACTTGAAAGATGGACCTCGCGGCAACTCAGCAAGCGCTGGGCTAGTGCGCAAACGTGCAAAGTCCCGAGATGGTTCTGGCCACGGGTAGATCGGAGGCGCTCGAGAGAACTTCTAAGGCTAACAAAGCCGTAGCTCTCGAATTTGGACATTGTCCGTTAGGTGTTCATGCCGTGAGACTTACGATTGCTGCAAGTTCTTTCTGCAGAAGCTGTCTGGAGGGCGAGTTGGAATCATCTCAGCACCTTCTTCTCAGCAGCTCTGCTCTCGTCGGTCAAAGGTTTAAACATCTGGGCTCTTAATTTTTTGCTACACCAGTGGATATTGCGGGCTTAAGCATCACACACCTGGTGAAATTCATCAGTAGCTTGAAGTGGTTAATACAAACATGATTAACCACTGTTGGTCGCCATCGTCTAATCCAAGCCCCGAATAGCACCTACTCCCCATCTCGCCCGATTACTGGATAAAACCTTCACCTGCTTCCCGCTTAACCCGAGTTGAACCGCCTTGCGATCCACAGTTCTTTTCCAAGTTTCCCTTGGCCTGCCAGGTGCTCTTCCTCTCGCTGTGGCTTCCATTTCATTGCCGTCTTCTCTGCGTAAATGTGACCAATCCACTTCCATTCCTGTCTTCGAGCAATTCCTGGTTTGGCAATATTTTTGGCAAAAAAATTCGGAATATAATATAATCCTCAGACAATGGTTGACAAACAGTTGTAGCGACAAGTTATTTCGGTGATGATTTTCCAGGTAGAGCTACTGCACAGCAGTACCGACAGCGCATTCGACTTGAAGAGTCTGACTTTTAAACTGGAACTCATGTTGTTCTTTCGCCATACAGGGTAAAACATCCCGAATGCTCCTCTGGCTTTTTCGATTTGGGAGCGTATGTCAATATCCGTGCCGGCAGACCTAGCTTCCCTATGAAGCGCGGAACCCATTTCGTGTCAGGTGGCATATGTCGTCAGCATAGTCGTTGTGTCGTCATCGTCCATTTAAGACCGCACTTGAGAAGAGGGCTTAAGGCTGCTTCAAAAACGTCTCCTATTACTAAGAGGAATAACAGGCGATAGAATACATCCCTGGCGAACTCCCCTTCGAACTTCAAATGGCTCCGATAGCTTACCTTCATGCAGCACACGGCATCTAGCGCCTTCACAATTTGTTTTAATTATTGAAATTAGTTTTTTGGGAACATCTCGATGGCACAGGCAGTTTTTGTGCGCGCTGTCAAAAGCTTTGAACGGCCGCTCAAATCGATGAACATCAAATTAAGGTCAGCTTTGAGCTCTACGCATTGTTCGATGATAATTGTAACAGCATTTATCTGTTCAGTACAAGAAGATCCTGCCCGAAACCCAGCTTTGGCGAGGAAGAGATGTGATCCCTTACCCGATCCAGGATGATCTTTACCACAAGTTTAGATACCGCGCGCAGCACACAAATACCTCGCCAATTATGACTATCTCTCAGGGCACCTTTCTTTGGGATTGTGCTAATAATACCATCAGTCCATTCAATCGGAAAACTTTCGTTCTCCCAGGCTTTGCTGATGAGATGGTGAGCCAATTCTGCAAATAAATCGGGGTGCGCGGTGAAGAATTCAGCAGGAATGCCAGAAATCCCTGCAGCTTTGTTGTTCGGTAATGATTTTATAGTGGCTTTTGGTTCGTCGACACTGAGATCATTGACTATTATTCGAGTTATGTTGTTAAGGGGACTCAGAGTGACCATCGTAGCCGAATGGGTTGGTGCATGACTATCGTTCGGAGTTCAGAGAGATCGCAGGTTCGAATCTCGGTGAAACACCAAAATGAAGGAAAAGTTTTTTCTAATAGCGGTCGCCCCTCGGCAGGTAATGGCAAACCTCTGAGTGTATTTCTGCCATGAAAAAGCTCCTCGTAAAAAAATATTTGCCGTTCGGAGTCGGCTTAAAACTGTAGGTCCCTCCATTTGTAGAACAATATCAAGACGCAAACCCCAAATAGGAGGAGAGGCTCGGCTAAACACCCAAAAGGGGTGTTCAGTAAATATGAGGCGTCGTCGACCAAGATATGGTTTAATACCGACACAAAGTGCCTCTTCCATCTTGCAAGTTGATCTTCCGCTGTAAGCAACAGGCGATCAGTTGTTTGGTTGATCAGTTGTTTGGTGATTTTATACGCTGTACCGCTCTCGCCACGAAAGGCGGTCGTCCTCAGCTTCACAAGCCAGATTATCGATTCTATTTCGTTTGCCGCTCCGCACACTTCTTTTAGTCGCCCTCTTTTTATGTTTACTTAGTTGTAGATATTTCCATAAAAATACGCATAAAAACATTTGATACGTTTATTTCAGCGAAGTTATATCCTACTGTGAATATTTCAGAATAAATTATGAATATTTTGTGGAATATAAAAAATTTAACATTAAAAGTGAAAGTTCTCGTCTGGTTTCCAAATTTTTGCTTGCGGCTTTTCTCATTTTTTGTTACAATTATGAATGTAATAATTGGCCGAAATCGCTTCAAAATATATTTAAGCAAAGTAATATTCCAACCACAGATACAAATCTGAAATAAATATGCAGGCAACACCAAAAAAAATTTAAAGAAATAAAATAGTATATTACAGTATCCATAAATAAACAAACACAAATACTCATAGCCATACATATGCAAGCATGTGTGAGTATGTAACGCAGGCAATATTCCATGCAAAAGCTATGTTTGACCACAATTTAGCATTGCAAATAAACAAATTCGTTTTTATTTACCCATTAAAGCTGCACATTTATACGCTTCAATTATTTGCGAAACACTAACAAGCACACACACACATTCACACATATGTAGTATGCGAGCATATACTATGTAAAATGCACAATAACTTTATGCACACACATTAACATAAATTTGCACATGATCAGTTCTATTTGTATGCATTCCATGCGCTTCTGTAAATTGGTTTCTTTGTTGAGCTCTATGTCTAAATTGCTTTCATCCACCAAAGTGTTTTGCTGCCCAACATCTAAAAAGCCCATCCTTTCTTTGGTTAGTTGAAAATAATCACAGATTTAATTTTGAATGTTTTGAAAGAGGGAAATAAAAACCAGCTGGTAAAAAATTCCGGCAATTGAAACCGCTAATTATGCTAATTTTTGTGGGTGTGTACTTGAAATACGAAGCATTAATCTCTGGCATGGCACAGTGGGTGGATGGTGAACAAAACCGGTGAGCAAATGATATAACAAATGCTTTGTCAAAGACAAGTCATATTCTGATTAGACCTAGACAGCATGGTTTTGTAATTGCAAGATCTACGTTATCTAACTCATCAGTTTTTTCTGAAGATAGCCACGCAAGCTTCCAGAGTGGACATCAAATTGACGCGTTATACACGGACTTATCTTAGGGGGTTACATACGTCCAGAATTTCCACAAAAACGATGTTTTTTACACATTATTACTCTCTGTAGTTCTAGGCGTATTTCTGTGGAAGTCGATTGAAAAAATTACCCATAGATATAAAGTTATGGGAGAAAAAGTAACTGCCCAACGAGAGTCTGATGCGCACAGGTAGCTGTCCTATTTAATAAAGAGGTGCTGCACTGTAGTTATCGATGGGGCTTATTGCCATCTCTGGTGTAACTCAGGGTAGTTGTTGTTGTTGTTGTTTTAACAGTAATAGAAGCCCCTTTAGTGTAGGGTATATCACCGGTCGTCTTCGTCTGGCTCATTTAAAGGTAGGCCCAGGAAACATGCTGTTTTGACGGGTTGGGTCCAGAGGGAGAGGGGTGTTAGATGAGTAGGTTCTAGAGGACATGTGAAAAGCTGGTTAGTGTCGTGTGGGATGCCTTCACATGCCGGACCTCATGAAACTAACCCTGTCTAGTCAACAGTATATCACCTCAGGGTAGTTTTTTAGGACCTTTGTTATTTGTTTTTTTTTATTAATGATATCTGTTCTTTCATGATCTATAAGTTTATGCTGAAATATGAAATTCTAGTCATTCGGCCATCCTACAGTCTGACCTGAATAATTTATTTTCCTGGTATTTATGAATAGTCTATTTTTTTATATTGAAAAATGTCATAAAATCACTTTTTCTAAGCTTAAAAACCCCCTTAATACCTCTTGTCATATTAACAATGCATATCTTGCTTCGTCTGGTGTGATAAGACACTTGGGGGTTTTCTTTGATACAAAGCTTAATTTTATCACGCACTTAAATTATGTCTTTTCCAATTCACTTGCTATGTTCCCTTTTGTAAGACGTCATTCATCGCAATTCACTAACTCATATACTCTAAATGACTCCATAAAAAGGGGAAAGGGAGGATTCAAAATATTGTTGTGCGCTTCTCACTACATTCACTCAATTTCCCAGAACCGAAATCATCATTCGAATCGCTGTCGATTGATTAGTATTTTCCCATTACGTGATGGAGGTACTCCTCAGGCAGTGTAATTTATCTTTCATTTCGTTAATGGCAAAATTGACTGCCGGGTTCTTTCAGATAGATATAGTGACCTTGCAGACATTTTCGTCGTTTTAAGGTTTTTTCGAGTTGGCTTTAGTAGGGCCTTTTATAGTGCTAAAGCAACCAGTGGAACTAGAACGTTGGTTGACTTTAATTAACTCTCAACCTTTTTGGATTTCGACTTTTCTTGGGTCAAGCAGGTACTTCAAATGCAAGTAAAAAAATTATTTGCTATGTAAGAAATTAAAATAGTACTTCGTAAATATTCGTTATTTTAATTTCATAATTATTAATTTCTTTCAAATTAAAATTTATTTTTTTGCAATTTAATTTTAATAATCTAATTTTACTATTCTTTTTAACGTTAAATATTCTAAAACTTTTTTTTAGTTTTGAATTAAATGTCTGTTCTGAATTTTGTTAGACATTAATGAATAAATAAATAAAAATAAGCCAAAAATTTACCATTAATTAACGAGCAGCAACAGTACATTGAAAACAAATATTTTTACGAGTACAATTTATTTACATATTTCATCATCGAACGTACGAAAAAGTTCGATTTACTACAGGTTGTACGACAGCCGTTGACAACCGAGATCAGACTACAATTTTTAATATTCGTGACGGAGATACTTGTGTACTTATCACTTTGTTGACCGTAATCTAAATCAAAGCTACTTAATATTTTACTGAATTCACGAAGGATTCTTGCAATGGAGTCGAGATATTGATAATTAGCTTTAATTAGAGTGACGTGAAATGGAAACTGAAAGCGAAAGTATTATTATCAGTTTATTGAAACTTATCACTTCAAATAGGTCCGAGCAATCAATAAGACCAGCAATGGTATCATTAACACACAACAGCGAGTGAATGGAACTTTTTGATTCAAGTGACCTCATCTCTAATTGATACAGCAACCACTATTGGAAGTCAAAGAATCAGAGATGTCAAGTGGCTTGAAAGAAAAATTTATGAAGCTCGGCTGAACTCTTTTAATTGGACAGGAATAAGTTGAATAGATCAGATTCCAGATTAAAGAAGGATTGCGAATAAAGCATTTGTTGTTTAATTTCTTTACTAGCCTTCGTCAATAATTTGGCCGCTGTAATCGAATAGATGTGGAATGTCGTGCGCTTCAGTAATACACGGGACTATAGCTGTGACCCGTCGGTAGGAAATATAGACTTGCAAGAGTATTTCGGCATAAAATTGCCGTCCCATTTATGGAAAAACATCAGGGCGCACACCAAAAATAGGAGGAGGAGTTCGGCCAAATACCCAAGAAAGGGAGTACGCGTCAATATATATATTCTTACACAAATATAATTGTAAAAAATGGTACTTGCAAGGAAATTTAATGCATTAGTATTCATTGTGTAAACATTCATAATTCGATATTCTTTCAAACAATTTTCATTTTATGTACTTTATGAACAACATTATGCCCGCTAAAGGTAGCTAGCTGTTGAGCCGGTATGCTGTTATCTTCTGTTATGGTGTATTGCACGAAACATCAGCCGAATGAAATGAGGAATGTTTATTAATGTCCGTTACTCGCTTTTATGAAAATAGAAATACGAATAGGTACAAGTACGGGTACAGATAAGAACACGAATACGAAGCGAATATAAATTCAATTCCGAATATGAATACGCAAGCGAAAACGAGTACGATTGGGAATGCTAATAAGAGTACGTATCTGTTGAGTAAACTTGTTTTTATTATACCCCTTCTTGCCTTTTCCATACTCCTGTAGTTTTTTTAATTCGTTGCGGATAGAATATGTAATTAAATTAAACAAAAAATATAAAATGAAAAAAAATTAAATTAATATTTAAATTATATGTTATTCAATTAAATAAAGTAACGTGAAATAAAGAAAAATCAAACAAGTTTAATTAAATTAAATTAAATCCAATAAAATAAAATAAATTAAATTGCAACACATAAAATAAAGTAAAATAGCATAAAACAAAAAAAAATAAAAAACATAAAGTAACTTAAAACAAATTACTTCAAAAAATTTAAAAATAAATGAAATTAAATTTTTAATGAAATAAAATAATATTAAATACAATTGAATAAAATAAAATCCAAAATAAATCTTCGATAAAAAAATTAAAATCAAATTAAATTAAACCAAAATAATTTAAGTCAAATTAAATTAAAAAAAAAATAAAATGATATAAAATAACCAAAATAGAATAAATTTAAATAAAATACAATAAAACTGTAATGAAATAAATAAACTAAAATAAAAAAATGCAATCGGATTAAATGAAATAAGCTAAAACTATTATTAAACTATTATAAAAAAAAATATGTTAAATAAATAAAATAAAATTCAATAAAATAAAATCCAACCAAATAAACTGATATAAAATTTCATGAGAATAAAATAAATTAAATTAAGTGAAACAAATAAAATGAGATAAAGTAAAAAAAATATATTCGATAAAATTAAATTAAATGAATGAAATAAAATAAAATTAAAATAATTTATTTTAAATTAAATTAAATTAAAAAATTTAAATAAAATGAAATAACAAAAAAGAAATTAAAATTAAATTAAATCAAATACATTCAAATTTAATTAATTTTAAATTTAATTAATAAGTTGAGATGGAATAAAATTAGATAAATAAAAAAATTAAATTTAATTAATTTAAATTTGTTTAAATTTAGATAAATTACTAAGTGCGCAACTAAGTTCCCGCTGTTTGTGAATAGATGCCGCCAGCAGTGTCTGCTAACCTAAACATCAAGCTTAGACATATGGTAAGCAAACTGCTTCGACACATTAGTGATTTTGTTTTGGTATCATATACTTACTTTTGGTTTTGTGAAAATGTCTGATTTTGTGCCGAATAATCGTAATTTGCGGGAAGTGTGGATTTTCCTCTTTCACTCGAAAAAACAGCGAGAACTGTTGCGCACCTAATAAAATAATTAATTTTAAATTTTATGAAATAAGAATTAAATTAAATGAAGTCAAAAAAAAAATTATGAATAAAATGAAATAACAAAAACACATTCAAATTTAATTAATTTTAAATTTAGTTAATAAGTTGAGATGGAATAAAATGAGATAAATAAGATAAAATAAAATTTAATTATAATAATTTCAATTTAGTTAAATTAAATAGCAGAATAAAATAAACTGAGCAAAGAAAACTAATATTCAGCTTGCTAAAATTAAATTAAAATAAACTAGTGAAATAAAATGAAATGTGATAAAATTAAATGTGATTATATAATGAAATAAAACTAAAAAACAAAAAAATATAAAGGGGTTTTCAATAAGGGCGGGTAGATGTTGAAATGGAATGAAATGGCGTTTGCTGTGTGGCACGTAGCGCCGTCCTGCTGGAACCATATGTCGTCATTGGAAGGGCCACCACGTCTACCGAAAAATGGGCGCAATGCGGGCAACGTTTGCGTTAGTGAACACTCATTTTGATAATAAAGTTTTATCATTTGAACGTGCTGTTCAATCGTGTAACTTGCCACGATGATTTGGCATAAACAACTGAATAATAAACAAAAAATTTGACAGATGTCACCAAAACAAAATGGCTGCCACAGGGCGCCAAAATCGACCCGCGCCAATTGAAAACCCCTTTATAACCGAGATACAAATTTGTAAAGTCGTTCCCACAAAAAAATAAATAATTGGTGCGTAAATTTCCGTTAGGTCTTTGGCTGAGCTTCTCCTTCTATTTGCGATGTGCGAGTTGATGCTGTTCCGCAAATGGAGGAGCCTACAGTTTTAAGCTGGCTCTGAAGGGCAAATGGTGTTTTTGAGGAGCTTTTTCTCATTCACATATAAATTATATTTTAGATGGTCTTCTTAACAGCAGACTCAAAATTAGGAAGAAAATATCTATAACTGGATATCAATTCATTATGTGAGAGGTCTACTTTGTACGTATACATATAAACAAGGTGGCGCAAAATTAATGACCCCATTGTGTCGTATGTCAATCATATTTGACGCTTGTGAACGAGGCAGCTGCATTACACAAACAAACCAGCAATAGAACTAGTAAAAGTCAAAATAAATTATTCTATCACTCAAAATAATTTTTTTTCATTTAGTAAAACAGTTATTCGAAAACCAAATTTGATGATTAATTTTGCGCCTTGTCTAAAATAAATGTATTGCCTCTGGATCAGATTAACCAAAAATGTTCAGCTCTAAACGAGTTTCTCTCCTTTTTTGTCTTTTTTGTTTTTCCATTCAAACAGTCCACCTGCAACAAGTTTTGACTTAAAAAATTACCGCAAAATGGATAAATTTAATGAAGGCAAATTCATTAAAGGTGGTGGCATTAGACCAACAACAGTTTTTTGTACGTTTGATTGTCAAAGCAAAGTATTGGCAAAGTAGAAAACAAAGAACGAATTCGCCTTGTTTCATACTGGGCTGACAGTCACGTGGACACGGCGAAAGAAAAAAATATGTCAGCTGATTTACCGATGCCACCTTTAATAGATTCGCCTTGGGTTTAATACGCAGTACAATAAATATTTACAAATGTATTTTCAGTGAACAATGTGAAAATTTCTTGAGACAAACTTGCACAGCCAAATAAAATGTTTTGCCCACTTTCTCAAGAATTTGTGCCACGGTGGAAGGCTACGTATTTTGCATAAAATATTGAATGTTGCTTTAGCTGTGTTGCTAATTTGTTGTTCTCACTTTGTTGTTTTTATAGCCAAAATAACTATAATGTAATTTAAATTATTGCTTTTGGTCAGAGTTCGTAGCTTTTTTTTTTGTTGTTTTTTGGTTTATTTAAAGGCCGCACCGCTAATGCCACATTTTTCAATTGAGTTTGTGTTGAATTGAAAATTATAGTGTTGGCTAACGTGGTTTCGGTCTGTGTGTGCAGGCTTCTACTGCAATTATTCGATTCAGCAATTGAATTCAATTCAAGGCAAAGCTTTGTAGGTGCATGTGGAATATGGAAGGCATTAAATTTCAAATGAATGCTTTTATTTAGAGTGCAAAGGAGGAAGTTTTCGCTACCAACTAAAGGGAAACTCACACTTGGCCTAACCAAAGGGGCGTATGAGTGTGGCTCAGTGTGTGTGTTGTGTACTTTTGAGCGTGTGGCGTACAGCAAAGTGCGACTGAAATCAGATAAAATTCTTGCAAATTGAATTTAACGAAAATTTACGTTCGAACAAACGCATGCAACAGTGACTAACAATTCACGCTGACAATCTAATTTGCGCTCATAAAATCTAACAAAAATTGCCAATGTAAAAGTAGAGGAAAGAGCCGAGCAAAGCACTCGACTTTTAGTCACACATTCGCATAGACACTCGCATACATATACATACGCACATTACAGCCACAAATTGGAGCGAAAGACAAAGCATATCAAATAAAATATGAATGCCAAAATGGGAATATGAAGGCGCATAAGCTAACACCAAAAGCGAGCAAAAAAACGCAAATATATGAGGCCTGCAGGCGCACCAATAAGATCCGGCCAACGTCGACACTAAGCAGCCAACAAACACGCATAAAGCGTTGATAAGAGCAACAACAAACATCTGCACAAATATATGAACAAATACAAAAACAAGCGCACAACAATAGCAAAAACGTACAAACACACACACTTACACTCGTACACAATCGCTTAGTTGAGACACTCTCGCGCACCCAGGCGAATGCTTGCGTCCAACACCACAACCACAAGGCTGCAAGTTCTAGTCTACCACCTACAACCGACGCAGCGGCGTGCGGCATGCGGCGGCACGTGTACGCAACGCTTTGCAATTCGCTGAAAACGAAATCGGGTATGACGCAGGCGCTGTACCGGAACTGCCAACAGCTGCTTGCCTCGCTGGCTGGCTAAGAAAAGGCAACGTGCTCGCACGAGGCCGCCGTAGCCACACGAGCCAGCTAAAAAAACGGTTGTTTTGCTTTCCTATCACAGTGCCGATGTATGGGTGATTGGTGACCGGCGCTTAGTGTCGCACCGACGGCTGATAACAGACGATTTCGGCTGTCATTTGCGGTTTGGCTGCGTGCAAAATCAAAACAAACAGTATAAGAGAGCGCCGTAAACTAGGCAATGAAATGGATGAGCAATAGAAATGAGTGAAGAGAGCGCACGCAGACGTGTGAGAGCGCCAACGGTGTGTAAACAGAAAACAAATGAGTGTAGCACGCTTTCAGGCGCGCAATAGTGGGAAATGTAGTAGAACCGTTATATTTCTTTGCAATTGTATGCCGCTATGCTGGTGTGCGGTGTATGTGTCCGATTTGTTGTCCTTTGTCGGCGCCGACTGGCAATGAAAAATTCAGTTTGACGTAGCTCGCACTGCCAAAAGGACATGCGAAACGGAAATCGAGGCGAATTGCGACAGCTGGTCGTTTAGGCGCGAGTGACTATTAATACATAGAAGAAAGTTTTTGTGATTAGTAAAACTTGTAGTAAATTTTTTGCCCAGTTGCATCCACGCATTCAAATATTCAAATATTTACAAAGTACTCGAGTAGAAAAGTAGAGAGAGAAAAAAATAAAAGTTGCAGAAAATTTAAAATTTACGCTGCACGCTTCTCATACCCGTAACTGACCACAAACTTTCGCACAGCAAGTTGCACACTTTGTAACGGTCGAAAGTTTGGCCAGCGCATCAGTGCAGCAGCTGCCACTGCGGCTACAAAGCAAATTTGCAGCAGCTGCGCTTGCATAGCCGGCAACTAGCTGCAACAACAACAACAGCAGCACATGCCACACTTAATATTTACGGCACTTTGAGGAAATCCAAAAAACAAGAAAAACTTGAAACAGAAATTGTAAAAATGTGAAAAGAGATGCCACAAAAACCCAAAATGTGTAACCAAAAGCGTGCAACTAAGTGGCGAGCAGGTTGAAGTTTGCACAACTACTAACCGCTGTCTGCTATATAGAATAGCGGAAATAAAAAAACACGGTCAAAATTATCGACTGTGGCGCCAAACATGCCACAGTAGTGTTGCTCAACGTGCCACACAGCCGTGTCAAGAAAAAAATGAAAATATTGGCGGAAATGAAGCATGCAACTTGTGTACACGGCTGCTACAACAGTGCGGCAACAACAGATATACACCAGCCAGAAGCAATTGCAGCGACATAAATGCGAATAACTACCAGCAACAGCATCAAAAGCAGCGTTAGCAGCAACTCATCCACTTTTCATCAGCACCTCGGCCGATACAGGCGTTTGTACCTCTTTGGCTTTGCTATTTCCTCCCTCCTCCCTCTCCCCCAATTCCGCATTCATTCATTCACTTTATGCCCTCACATATCATCGCAACAACAACAACAACGCGCCACATCAAAGTCGAGGAAGCAAGCAGAGGAAATTAAAATTTGCATGTGAAAGGAGTTGAATTCTTGCAACGGCTGACAGTTACATAGCACTTTGCGCTTATTCTACTACGCTTTCGGCATATATCGTTTAAAAATGTGGATTTTTTGTTAGTGCCAGAGCGCTTTTGTACACACAGAAATGACAGTCGGATTTTGGTGTCCGGCTTTGGCGCACTTTGGTTGTGCGGAGAAGCAACGAAAATGTGGAGAAAAAATACTGAGCGCCACCGAGTTGGGAATGAAGTGTAAATAGTGAGCAAATAAAAAAGATAAACAGGAAAAACCGTAAAAAGCGTAAAAACCGGGCTTAAAATCAACACCATTTCCAGCTGAAAGTCCAATTCGCACTTTCGTTGCAACTGCTGTGTGGCCTGTGCAGTAGCAGGCAGCGCGCGCAGGCACAAAAAGTGATAAGTGAAAAGTGATTTTCTATTGCTAGCCTTCGTTGTACGACTGTGTGTGTGTGTGTGTGTGCAGATGTGGTAAGTGCAGCTGAAGTGCAAGCGTGACGGCACAAAGTAAATACACACACACACAAATATACATTTAAAGACGCGCGAAAGCACGCACGCACTCGCCGCAGGCTTCACGCAACCAGACATACGCGCGTTTCGATGTCAGTAAGTGCGGCAGTCAACCGGCTTGTAAAATCCGTATAAGTCAATTTAACTGATTATTGCATCTTGCCATCTCAATTCTGCCTTCTGCCGTCTGCCATCCGGAGTCGTTGAGTGCGGCAAGCAAGTGCCACTTCGCGCTGCGGTTGCTGAGTGTCACTGCCAGTGTCACTGTGAGCAGCTAGCAACACAGGCAGCAGCAGAAATAAAAGCAACAACACAAACAAAACCACCGATACAAAGACAAAAATAGTGCCCGAGTTGAAATGTTTGCATAGTTTCCCTATAGCAGTGCACGCACTTGACACACACACACATGCATGCATGCATGCATACGTATTTACCGTGCGCGTCTTCAGTTCGGACTTTTTTTCTTGAATACCAACGCCACATGGCATACAGCTGTCACTGCTGAGGCAGCAACTATTACTCAACGCTAATACCAACTACAACGGCAACTACCCAGCCACTAGTGGCATCAATATAGCTAAAGCCCTCACCACTATTGGGGAGTTAAAGAAACTGGAAATTGCAGCCAAAGCAACAGCATGCCGTCATCCTTGCCGTTGCCGTTGCCGTCCTCGTCGTCATCGTACTCTTCTGGATTTATCGCTTATTCAGCAATCGTTTTGCTTTGCACTTCCGGTAAGTGAAATGCACTCAACCACATGCTCATGTAATCATACGAGTGGCTCACATCTATCCGCAAACAGATACTCTCACTGGCGTACTTCTTGTATTGCATGCTTCAATTTCTTAACGGAATTGAAAAAAAAAAAACAGAACCTAAAAGGTAGAAGAAGAAATAGATAGACGTGTACGTAGCAGAGCACTCTCGCTTCTCAAACTATTCATATGTGTAGGAATGGCGTCCTTACGTGCGGTTTGGTTTTGCGTGTGAATGCCTCTGTTCAGTCATGCATTGCGCCCAAAAGTGTGCTTTTCTGTGTATGTTTCTCGTTATTTTCTCATATGAATGCATTCGCATTTTCCATTGGCATTACACAATTCAAATTCGACTTCGCATATCCAAGTCATCATTCTCGTCTTTGGAGTAGCGCTCGAACTTGAATACATAATTTTTTTTTTATTTTTCTTTTTTTTATTTTTGACTCTGCGTTCGATCGGAATATCTGTCAAACGAACTGACCAAGTGAACACATGGAATGACTGACATAGAGCACCAATTTTCTTACCGATGCACTAGGTGCTGCGGTATTTCGGGTGAAAGGAAGCATCAGAGAGGCTGTTGTTCTTTTGATCCTAAACTAAAATAACAAATCGTCCCCTTAGTATTAAAATAGCCTATAAATTTTTTGATGTTTTGAGAAAATGGATTTCAAACTTTTTGTCGAAAGTAGCTCTCACTCAAATCTCGTTATGTCTGTAAATATTTATTATTTTCGACGTTTTTTTTTAAGACTGTATAAAAATGAGTCTATTTTGTTAACTGACCAATTCTTATTATTATAATCATCCTTTTAGTGAACAAAAAAGAGGTGTAAACTACAAATACATCAGATAGGCTATTTTATTTTTTAATGTTTTCTATTAAGTTTCTCATACGTTATTTTATTTTGCATGGTATATACTATTTTATTCAAGAAATACACCAGAATAATAAGTAAATTTAATATGAATTTTTATTACTATAAAATTATGTTTTAATTACAGTAAGATCGTAAATTATTAGCATGGTCTTTATTTATTGTCGTCTTCGTCCTCTTCTTCGAATCTGTCTGGTTCATCTAAGCAATCGCGATTACTTCCTCCTTGTAAATTAAAAAAAAAATGTCTGTGAGCCGGGAGGAATTACATTTTTTTTGCATAAATCTTTGAGATCCTTCAATTTTGTGTCAGAAATTGGTAGTTCTTTTTTATATTTGTGAGTTAATGTAAAATTTGTGACTCCTTTCTTTTTCATTCTCGAGCCATCAATCTCTTTGAAGTCTTCGTTCCATTGTTCCTTGTATAATAACTGTCTCTTTTCACTTTTTATTACTTGGAGAACCTTAATTTTAAGCCAATTTACCTATTCATTGTTGACATTTTTCTTGAAATCGCCGAACACGCAAAACACCTTTCTTATTTATGCCTCTCACAAACAACCTAAAATGCTTTATTGCTAAAACCGCGAACATATCTTCGAGACGAGTATACCAAAATTAAAAAAAAACAATAAAAAAGTCGAATGTACATAACCCGCGAAATTAGAAAATTCACGTAATTTTTTGAACACACCTCGTACGGACACACTCGAGAAACAACGGGTGTAAGCTATAGTTATATATTTTGGCGCAAATTTAACCATCTAATTTTGCTTTTGAATAACTTTTTACTTAATAAAAAATATATTTAGAGTGATAGAAATATTTCTTTTGACCTTTGCGAGTACCATTTTTTTTTTGTTTTGCCGGGACAGACTAGCAAGTACAGCACCCAGACACAATCAAGTCCATTGTGCTGCACTCGAATTTACTTTTTAATTTTCTTTCTTCCGAAGAAATCTGAGTAGATCTTGTGGTGCCAAGGAGCTAAGGTGGTCGCTTCTTAATACATCAGTGCTAAAGACCTCAAGCCTGATGCGATCGAAGGCGGGGCAGACGCACAGAAAGTGCGTCTCATCCTCCTCTTCACATGCTAAACAGAGGTCACTCGGAGATGCCCACCTTGTCCATTTGCTTTGCTCTTAAAAAAGGGCCCGTCATCAATCCAACCAGCCTTCTACAGTCTCCTCTGCTTAGTGACAGGAGGAACTGCGACAGTCGCATCACTTCTGTCCATCTCAGCCTGCCAAACTCGATTGTGGGTTAGAGTAACCCGTTTGCTAGCCGTGGCTTTGATGGCTGCAGAAGGGAGTGGCAGAACGGTATCTGGACCAAAAAAGTTGGTATCAGAGCCCGTTCTGGCTAAAGAGTCAGAGATCTCGTTACCCGCGATATCACGACACCGATATACCGAAATAGTTCAGTCTGGATTTACAGGGCTCGACTACCCTTGAAGTGGTTGGGGGGCTGTCTAAAGCAGTCACTGCAGACACATACAGATCTGCCTCTCCAACTGTTTTCCACAACAAAGTTCATCGCTTCTGGTACAGCATACATCTCCGTTTGAAACACAGGGGCATGCATTCCAAGAGAAAAGTGCAGTTTTGTCCCGCTGGATTTCACGTAGACTCCAGAGTCGGAGCCGTGATCGGTCCTGAAGCCATTCGTGAAAATGCGAAAACAGTGTTTACCGGGCTTATTTTTTGAGCTTGACCACAGTTGAGCCTCTGGTAGCTCCACACTGTATCTCTTGTCAAGCACGACTCTGGATGGCATGGAGTCAAGGGTCATGGCGAGGATCGTTGGATCGAAGTCCATGCCTACTCTGTTGTCTAATGCCGGACAGGGGCCGTACCGATTCCCATTGCGTTTCAGTTCCGTTGCTGGTTGGTTTGTGTAATGCAGCTGTCTAGTTCACAAGTGTAAATCATGATTGGCGTATGATGCCATTGGCAAAAATTATGAATCTTCCGATAGGGTGATTATTATTGCACCACCTTGAATATATTTCTTGCCATATCTTTCTGAATTGGTATTCACAACTTGATATTTACATTCACCCATCTAATCAAAAAAAGTCAGGCCTTACCTGATTAATTTCAAGTGCACTTTTAGCTAAATTATATTGTATAAAGGGTGTAGCAATAATGAGCCGCGATTTCTAAAGCAAAGCTACTCCCTTGATTTCCCTATTTTCGCTGGCAAAAGAAGCCTTAACAAATTTCCACTTCTCCTTTATTTTTAAACCGTCTGCGAATAGGTTCTACGCATTTTCAGCAAATTCATAAAAACTCAACATCGCTGAAGGAAACATTCACTGTGCAACATTCCTAATGCACTCTTATCCAAACCATAACAGTCCATTTTCCACACATTAATGCGTTTCACTCTATTGAACTCCTCTCCTTTAGCTCACCTGCGTTTTAACATTGCCTTCCTTGTACGTGACACAAATTCTTGTTATATAGAAAAGTTTTTGCTGTGCTCCTATTGCTTACATTTGTACTATCCCTGCAGGAAAAAATACTAGTCGACGTTGTTCAAGAGGATGAGGGTTTAAAATGATAATCGAAAACAGAAATATTTTTGGAATGCACTTTTTTATTAGAATTCATGGCATTTATTTTTTGAATATGACAACCGACACATGTCCATCACGGATACGAGTTACATGGACCATTCGATCAGTCAAATTTTTAACTACTTTTTCCAATAAATCTGGCGTATGACGTCAATGATGGCTCGAATATTGCAATAAATCGAAACTGTTAAGCGCGCTGTATGGCAAGTTATAAGAATCAAATGTCGTCGATGTTTAGCTGATTAATTTTTGGAAAAACTAAAATTCAGTCAGCATGGTTCGATAGCGCTCACATTCACCGTAACGGCAGCTCCTTTCTCATTTCGAATGAAATAAGGACCAATGATGCCACCAGTGCTCTATGAACTTCGCGCACAGATTTTTTTTTTTTTTTTTTTTCAAGTATATTGCCACCATTTTGAAGCCTATTCTGGCGGTAAATGATTCATGGAACACTTTGCTGAACGAAAATGTCAACTCAGTTGCCATTCTCAGCTGTCAAACCACAGTTATCGAAATCGATAATTCTTATGCAGCTGAAGAAGACCCGATAGCTGTGAATTAGAACACCACCCATTCACTCTTCAGCTTAACGAGTTGGGCTTTTACCTATCTCTTTTCCTTGTCAGTGAGACTTACGAGATGATAATTAGCCGCCCATGAATTAGCAAAAAGTTAAAAATCAGCTAGAAAATCAATTCTTATTAGCTAAACAAATTCTAGTTCAATATCTTGTCAAAATAACCAGTTTTAGACCAGTGACAAAATAAAGAAAAATTAAAAAATTATATTCACGTTAGAAAAAATAAATATAATATTTTAAAATATTGATTAATTTGGTTTTTTTCTTAAAATTAAATGAAACCCTTTCCAGGTACAATAATGGCTTAAGGGGAAAACCAGTTTAAAATAAAAAAAAAATAAATAATTGGCGCGTACACTTCTGTTAGGTGTTTGGCCGAGCTCCTCCTCCTATTTGTGGTGTGCGTCTTGATGTTGTTCCACAAATGGAGGGACCTACAGTATCAAGCCGACTCCGAACGGCAGATATTTTTTATGAGGAGCTTTTTCATGGCAGAAATACACTCGGAGGTTTGCCATTGCCTGCCGAGGGGCGACTGGGAAAACCAGTTTAGACTGATCAAAAAATCGACTTTTTTTATTGTATATTGCATAAACTGTTAGTATAGCTACTCAAAAAAATGTTGTAAAAATTTCAAAGCGAAATTCGCTTTATTCCCGATTCTATGTGCACTTAAGTGAGTGCCCGTCGATTCGGCACCGTAGCCCTTACGATACGTTGCTTTATTTCAAACACGTTTTTCTCGAAACGACTTTTTCCAACTGGTGGGCGATCTAGCTCAAAAAGTTATCGACCAACCGTTACGAAATTCTTTCGGAGTATTCTTAATTCAATTTAATCAAAGCGAACCTAATTCTGGTGTTATTTTATCATTAAAAACTTTTTTTTAAGCAAAATAGATGAAAAATATGGTATGAAGAAATGAAGTGCCTTAAAAACATGCAATTTTCAATATTATTTTATCCCAATTAGGTTCATATTCTTAGGAAACATGTTATTGAAAGAAAAAAAATTGTTGTTGATTACAGAGAAAAATTGCAACTTCAGGAATGGCCACCCGCAAGATACTGGGACGGCGATCGTCCGTAGACAGCGGAAATGACTTGAAAAAATATAAAAGTGTACTTAAAAATATGATTAAAATACCCTCCAAGTTTAACTAATTTCTGATAATTCCTTCCTTGATAAAAAAAATCACAAAAACAACAAAATTACGGCCTCCTAAACCGGTTTCCCCCCTTAAGCATTCCAAAATTGGCTCAACTTAAACTACAGGGTCCGGCACTCGAAGTGTAACCAATTGAAAAGGTCATAAATTTAGTTTGAAAAATTACTTTTATTTAACTCAAAGTAAGAAATGTGTGAAAATAATACAAAATTAAGAATCAATTTACTTTTGCTCGATATGACCACCTTTTGCCTTGACTATGGCTTTGAGATAATCCAGCAACGAATTGCAAGCTGCCCGAATGTGACTTGCAGATATTTTGGCCCAATCGCGATCAATGGGTCTTTTCAGCGCCTCGAGACTGGTGAATCTTTTAGTTCGGACTTTGCTCTCCAAAATGGTCCAAAAAGAATAATCCATCAGATTCACGTCTGGTGAATTTGAGAGCCAATGTGTGGACGGGTTGAAGTTCGGAACGTTGTCTTTTAGCCATACTCTGCTCACTGGAGTTTTGCTAGACGGTGCCAAGCCCTGTTGAAAAGTCCATGGTCTAGCACCAAAATGTTTGTCTGCCCACGGCTTCACAGCAACCTCCAGAATACTTTTCCTATACTATTTTGCATTTACCTTGACACCAGGCTCCATGAAAACGATTGGCGAGGCGCCCATCTGCGGTTACAGCGGCCCAAATCATTACCGGTGGCCAATCGATTACTCAAATTCTCATATGAACGGTCGGTCAAATAAATCCTATTGTTTTGTGAGTTTACGAATTGCTCAATTTAAAAAATTTTCTCGTCCGAAAGCACGTCATTTGGAAATTGACAGCTTTCGGCCACGCGCAGCAACTCCTTCGCTCTCTCAAGTCTGACTTGTTGCTGCTTTGGTGTGGGGTCATGAGCCTTTTAGATCTTGTAAGGCTTGACTTTTAGATCATTTATCAGTTTGCGGCAGATGCTATGGTGAGATATTTTCAGTTCTTTCGCCATTTAATTGGCACTTCGTCGGGGATTTCGCTTAAGTCGCTGCTTCACTTCTTGAACCATTTCACGTGACGTTGCAGTCCTGTGATGACCACCTCCAAAACGTTTCGCGATGCCACCAGTATCATTGTAACGATTGATGGTGCGATAAACAAAAACTTTATTTACTTGAAGGCGCTCGAGCTCACGAACAATCGCTGATTGTAAATATAATGCAATCACTCTATTGTCATACGTTTGAAATCCATTACTGATCTTCTTTTTTCGCGTTTACTCTCGGCAAAATGTTTCCGCGCGCTTGTAAACAATACTCTGGACTGTCTGAGATTGGTTACACTTCTAGTGCCGGACTCTGTAAAATAAAATCAATAAAAGTAAAATAGAGTAAAATAAAATAACTTTTCATTGATACTTCTTTGGTGCTTTTAAATCTCCTCGTAGGCCATTTAAGAGAATTTCGCTCCCAATATCTTCGTCGTGCTTCGCGGTAACTGGTATAAATATTTACTTATACTCTTTGCGAAAAAGTTTCGGTGAAAAATGCCATGTCTTCGGAGTATTCGAACTCAAGCACTTCATTCGCAAACAAACTGTCAGTTTTTTCTGCTTGTGCATTTTAACCCTTTGTCAGCCATTCCACGGGAAACTCAGTACTATACGGAAATGGTGTAGGTGAGATTAGCCTGGTTGCTTATCTGAGACAAGACACTCGGTGGCATATGGCCCATTGTGATATCTGCAATTGATTTCCATTCCCTAACTTAGTTTCTTAAGGCAATTGGATCTTTTTAAGAAGGTAACTAGTCCCTCCAGTGAGACCTTTTGCAGCTCTTGCAGAAGTCATTGTGAGGTACACCTATTCCACTAGCTAGGGTGCCAATAGTGCAGTGGCCCGTTATAACACCTGTAAGGACGCTGGTAGTTGATCTGTTGAATCATTTATCCTTTTAAGATTTAATTTTGGTCAGGGCGCTTTGGAGATCCTGCTGTTAGTAGTCAGCGAGTCAACCTTCTGTTGATTTCTGCGATCCCACTCAAGTCAATCGCAGTAAACAGCTCGTTTAGAGGAACACTTATGACCTCACCACTCGCTTAAAGTCCAGCTCAGAGCCTATCCTTGCACACTTATCCGCTCTTTCGTTTCCCTCTACTCCAGAGTGGTCGGTAACCCAACTAAGTGTGGTGTTGTGTTGTTGGATGAGCGAGAACGACCTCCTGCATTCTTTAACACATATTGAGTTGATGCGCGTTAAGGGCAGTGACTTGATCGCTGCTTGACTGTCAACAAAAATGGTTAGGACTGCCGGAAGTATGTCCATCAGTCTTTTTGCTGATTGGTCTATAGCATAGATCTCAACATGGAAGACGCTATACCAGTCTGGTCGTTTGTAGGAGCAATTTAAGGGTAATTGTTCCGAGTACATTCCTGATTCAATACCACTGTCCATCTTTGAGCCGTGGGTATAAATATGGTGAATACTGCCACCTGATATGACTCTAGCCTGCCAATCCTTTCGGTCGAGTATTCGTATTTTATAGTATTTGTTCAGATTTATCTTAGGAACCAGATAGTCTGTTTTCGATGCGCCTTTCAAGTGTTCCTCAGTACCTGCTGCTCTAATACTGGAAGCAGATTTGGTCGCTTTCCCTTTAACATATATGTTAATGGATGAAATACATATGTAGGATCACTACCAGCCATACCCGAGCGTCGATCGGAGCGCAGCTGTTATTCGTACATAAGCTAGTCTTTGGACTTTTACGAGATTCTTTAAATAGGATTGTGTCTGCACCGCCTCCCATCACACATAAGCTCCATAAGTGAAAATTGGTCTGATCTTAGTATTGTACACCCAATGGTTGATACGCGGTTTCAGACCGCATTTTTTACCAATCAATCCTCTTACAGATAAATAGGGCATTACAAGCTTTCTTCGTCCTTTCCTCGGTGTTCCTTTTCCAAGGAAGCTTTGAGTACAGAGTTATGCCAAAACTTGGCTTCGTTCGATAGGATTAGTGTTACTCCATCTATGGACGGTAACTGAAAACTCGGCATCTTATATCTTCTAGGAGGCACAACTACTGCGGACTTGGCTGGGTTAACCATTAGACCTTTTGAGGTCGCCCACGTAGAGAGTTCCCTTAAGGCGTTAGGGGTAGTCAGAGGCCCGAAAAAATTTTTTTTGCCAATCAATTTCTTTACTTTACTTTGTTTCGACTTTGCTTCAGCAAAATTAAAAAATAATAATACTAATAATTGTAAAGTTAATCGCTGTTTGTATGGAGTCCGTTTCTCCAGAAGTCCCTTGCGGTGATCATCACAAGTCCTTGGAGACTCACTTAAAATCAATCGGACAAGAGAAATTAGTTTTATTAATAGATAATTTTGTGCCTCATCGAAACTTTTTTTGTAGAATTAATGACATGGAGGCCTCAGGAAGTATTTTTCAGATTTTTGAGAGAAAAAACGACAATTAATTGTTTAAAAAAATCGAAAGTTTTGAGAAAAAAATCCTTCCATCCGGTTCGATGTTTTTCAAAAGCAGTATAAATTTTATTGAAATCTATCAAGCGGTTTTTAAGTTACAGTGTCACCATTTATAGTTTTGCTACTTGCTCTCGAACGCTCCGGAGCTCCCGAGTGCTCTTTGTTGATTTTTGAATAACTCGAAAAGTATTTGTCGGATTCACTTCAAATCACCATAAAATATTTCTAAGATATTATATTTTAAGAAAATTAGAAAAAATCCAATTTTGTGAGAATTTTGACTACCCCTTAACACTGATTGCATGAGCGCGCTGATAGTCGAGTGAAACTTTCCTCTCATCAGGATGACTACATCGTCCTCACAAGCAACTATCTGGATCCTTTTCTTTCTTCATCCTAACAAATTTCAGTTATACCGTTTTCCAATCATCATATTCATCAGTATCTACTTACCCGTAATCTTCTAGTCAATGCAATGAATTGGTGCTCCCATAGACGAGTCTTAAATTTTCTTATTTTAAAAAAATAAAAGAAATTGTAAATTTTACTTCTAATAATTTTCTTGTCAATGAAGTTCTAGTACGATTTCGTCCTCTACCAGTACCTGAACTAGAAAAATCCTATATTATTGTAGTTTGTGACTCTGCCCTGCAGGGTTAGCGCAACCACTTGCACGCACTCGTGAACATATTTATTTGCTTTGTATTGCCGCTAAGCGTACAACCAAATATCAAATATGAAACTAAATAGCAACTACCAACTCAGAAAATCATTTTTTCAATTCCACTTTCCCCTATCGGCGCAACTATTCAAACCGTCCACCGTACAACTTTTCTCAACTTCCCGCTTTGCTTTTCTTCATTTGCTATTTGATATGCAATTCATCACAAAGAATACCAAAAGGATTATTCTCATCTTCCGCTACTTTCATCTGCAGCAAAAGCAATGGATTACACAAGTGAACTTATGCGCATATGTATGTGTGTGTAAGTATGTCTATACACAAGTGTTGTTGTACGTACTCGAGAGTCGCCTGACCATATTTTAGTCCACGTACGGCAACCCACAGGTACTCGTACTATTCTGCTCACTTACATGGAGTCTACATAATTGCATGAAAAAACACTTACACATTTACAAATAGATGTACAAATACTTAAGTGCAAGTACAAACATACACCTACATATACATTTGCACCTGCTACTACGGATATTTGGAAATGGTAGATGCAAGTAAAAGCTTACTCATCAGATTAGTGCGATTAGTTTCTGTTGGTATTTATATGGCAATAATGGCATTATCTCTGTGTGCATATGTTTTGTGAATATATTCGTGCCATTGTTCATGTTTTGGAAATCCAAAAATAAGAAAAATATCCATCCTTTTTGTTTATATTTTCCATTCTTTTATGCTAAATGAACGGAAATTAGCATTTCGTTCGGATTTGTTAAACCCAAATTGGATTCGTTGTAGTGATACTTGAAATATCGTTAATGCCCCTAGAATCAGATAGTATTTGGCAGAAGAGAATTCAATCAAAAGTATTCTCAAAATGTACGAAAACATATTAGAGCTTTATGTACTTCTGTGTGCATATTGCATTACTTTTGTTTGAATGCCCTCAGTTATAATTTATCATATCTACTACACCGCGCTACAATAATTTATATTTTTTGTTATATATGAAAAGTAAAGTTTTTTCTTTTTATTGGAATCGTTAATAAAAAGAAAAAACTTTAATTTTTAGAAGCAATTGCAACTAAGGAATTTTCATTTGATATGCACGTGAAATTAGGGACTTCCTGTAGTAATGCTGCATACTACTACTGTGGGCAAAAAGGTAGGTGAATTTATTTGTCAAACTTCGCGGGATTAAAATTTCGCTCTAGTTATTTTTTCGTGAGTTGGTAGCACTGTTAATAACATCTGGGCCAACTTTCATGTGAATGTCATTATCAGTAATATATTTACGCTTGTGTTTACCAAACGACCAAGAGTGCATTTTTCGATTTTTACAATGTCTGATTTGATTGAGCAGAGAAGTGCCATCAAATTTTGTTTGCCGAATGAAATTTCCGCTGCGGCAACGGTATTTGTGATTCGACCATGTCGCAGAAAAATGTTTATAAGTGGTACAAAGACTTCAAAGAGGGTCGAGAACGTGTTGATGACTTGGAGCGCTCCGGGCGACCATCGACGTCAACAGATGACCAACACGTCAATAAAGTGAAGGAGTTAGTGCTCAAAAATCGTCGGTTGACTGTTAAAGACCTTACTGATACGATCGGAAAATCAGAAGGATCTGAGAAAACCATTTTGAAAGACCATTTGGGCCAACGAAAAGTCAAATCTCGTTTGGTACCGAAAACTCTGAATTTCTTGGAAAAAAGTCGTCGCGTTGATGTGTGTGAAACAATGCTTTAAGACTATCAGGACAAGCTCAAATGCATCATTACGGGAGATGAGACTTGGATTTATGCTTACGACCCTCAAACAACCGACCAATCAAGCGAATATCGTGCTAAAGGCGAGGCCAGACCGAAAAGAGCATGTCAAAGTCGTTCAAAAATAAAGGTCACGATGACAGTTTTTTTTCGATTTTCGTGGTGTGGTGCACTATGAATTCGTTCCACCTGGCCAACCTGTTAATAAGGAATATTATTTGAGCGTTATGCGTCGTTTACGTGAAGCAATTCGTCTAAAAAGACCAGAATTATGGGCCAACAACTCTTGGTTTTTGCATCACGACAATGCACCGTCTCACACTGCACCCGTTCTTCGTGACCATTTCGCCAAAAATTCCACGCATATCGTTCCACAACCACCGTATTCGCCTGATTTGGCTCCGTGTGACCTCTGGCTATTCCCAAAACTCAAGAGACCACTCCGGGGAACGCGTTTCGAGTCGATTGAGGAGATTAAAGCTGAATCGAAGAAGATGCTGATGGCTATACCGGAAATGGACTATTTGGCATGTTTCGGGGATTGGAAAAATCGTTGGCATAAATGTATTTCATCGAGAGGGGATTATTTTGAAGGGGATGAAATTGATTTACAAGAATAAATAAAGATTTTTTATTTTACAACAAAATTCCCCTTACTTTTTGCCCACAGAGTAAGTTATTAATTTTATCACAAATTAAATATTTTTTAAATATTTCTTTAAAAACAAGTGGAAAAGGTGAGTAATTGATGGTTAAAATGCAATTCCTAGTCAAAAAATCAATAACAAAATGGGTCGATGAGATAGTGCATTATCATGCAATAAGCACCAGCTTCCTCCTTTGCGGTATTCAGGGTGAATTCGACGAATGCGATGCAACAATCGCCTCAAAACGCCAATATAAAAAATGCACTGACAGTTTGGCCCGTTGGCACGAACTCCAAAAACAAATCAGCATCGACTTGATTTTTGACTTCTACGAACGCGATTTTTTGGGTGGTGGCTCGTCTGGGGTCTTCCATTCGGCACTTTGACGCTCGGTTTCAGGTTCATGTTGGAAACACCACGTTTCATCACCAGTTACACTGTTGTGAAGGAAGTTTTCCTCTTTTTTCGCTTCTTTAATGAGGTCTTTCGAATGTTGAATTCTGAGCAATTTTTGGTCCTCAGCCGAATGAAACGTGCACGGATCTTTCGTAAGCCCAAATGATCTGTTGAAATGCGATAAATCGATGTTTTAGAGATATTCAACTTCGATTCCATGAATTTCAACGATGATTTCGGTTCAATTTTGGTAAATTTACGAGCAATTTCGATGGAGTTTTCGGTGATTACAGATTTTGGGTGGTCTGTATGTTCATTGTCATTTATGTCCTCACAACCAATCTCTGAAAATATGAAACTCCTGAGCATGCCCTATTTAGAATGTTCTGGATTTGATGGGGAACGAAGCACGTGGCGCTCAAATATCGGCGAGAGCATGACAGCTGCTAGCCTAGTACAATATATGCTAGAATCTGAAGAAACGTGGAACTATGGTTGCGGTAGCCTCAACAATTATGCGCAGGCTGAGACATGATGATAATGAACGCAGATAAATGAGTGAATAAACACATCATGGCGCCTCCAAGGAATATCTTAACTCGTAATACCGAGGGGAACAAGCAGAACAGCGAGGCGATGGGGTGGTTTAGTCCGCAGGCACTATGAAACTTAGTTCAAACAGAGCCGGGGAATATCGCATGTGAATCGGGCATACGTATGAGTGGGCTCATACATATCTGTAGAAGATTCCACCTCCCACGTCCGCATACCAAAAAAAAACAAAAAAGAACAAGAAAAACCAGCTCTGAAACGTGTAAACCACTCATGAACTCTGGCACGAAGTAGATAATCTTCGCCATAAACTTTTTTCATCAATTCAAATGTTTCGGTAAACCGGTTTTACCGATTTTAAAACAAAATTGGATATTAGCTCTTTGTTCGAAACTCATTTTTGTACCGATGACACGAACATACTGACACTTTAGACGCAATAACTTCGCTTCCACTCAACCGAATGACACCAAACTTTCACTAGAAGTCAGTTAGGGATGTAACTTCCAATGCACTAAGTCATTAAAAAAATAGCGCCATCAAAAACATTTTTATGACGCCAGTATTGTTTATTTTGTACTTCATAGGAGGAAAGCTCAATTTTTTATTTTTTTGTGTGCTTAGAAAAGAGCAAGAAAAACGATATTTGATCTTTCAAAAGTGGCCATCAAATGAGATGTTAGTATTAAATAATTTCTAGATGGTACCGTTTTTTATGTCACCTTTGGCATTTGTCAAATTCACGATAGAACAACGCATTAATATTACTGAACCTTATTATAAAAGTGGTCGAGCTTTGAGAACAACAAATAATCGTCCGAATTAGCCGACAATTTAAATATTTAACATATATATATATTTTTTTCAATAATCCACTAGATATTTTAAAGATAATTAACCATCCATTGGACACGTTTTTAAAACCCCCGGTTGGCCACGCGCGTTTGGCCTTTTTTCATCCTTTTCAAGGATCTTTTTTAAAAGGTTATATCCACAAATCGATGGAAAATTAAATTTTAGGAAGTTACTTGGAAGCTCA
This sequence comes from Anastrepha obliqua, assembly GCF_027943255.1. Lineage (NCBI taxonomy): Eukaryota > Metazoa > Arthropoda > Insecta > Diptera > Tephritidae > Anastrepha > Anastrepha obliqua. Next base: position 7,421,102 of record NC_072893.1, read on the forward strand.
AGTCGTTAGCTATAATAGAATTATGATAAAGCAACGTCCAAAGTCGCAAAAGTCTGGCCAAACCCGGGTAGCCAACGTAGGGTTAAGGATACATTTCTCAAAGGGCATTACTGTGCTATATTTTTCCTGACGCAAAATAGAAAAAAAATTTTTAGGATCTGAATATTATCTTTTTCGTTTGTCATCCCTACGGCCATATTTTCGCTGATTTTCATTAAAATTATTTAAAATGAAGAAGTCAATATATTTTTTTCAAAATTGGCGAACAGTTTATTTGTACATTAAAATAATATAATTTTTTTATTTTTTTATTTTAATCATTTAAAATGGCTGATGTACACCCAATTCTTCCAGAAAGGTTGCGGCGGGGTATCTCAATCGGCGTTCATTGTAGTATCGACGTCAGTGACCTGAATACAAAGACCCAGAATTTTATTTTGTTTATTAATGTCATAATTTCCATATCCATTACACAAAAAAAACGGAAAAAATTCGCGGTATAAAATGCTTAAAAAAACTGAATTTGGGGCGAATTTTCCTACTACGAGTATTTTTGCTTCGAAAAAATTATTTTCTCGAAAAATTTTCGAAAACTTGTAAATTCACATAGAAATTAATATCATAAAAAAGATGTGTGCAAAATTTCAGGGAGATTGGTCAATAACTTTTCGAGTTATCGTGTACGCCAATTCGAAAAATATAATTTTGAGAAAAACGCGTCTAAAGTTTGAATACAATGTAACTACGAGTATACCTCTCGCAGCGCTCGAACGCAAAGAATAGAGTCGTCACAGAAATACTTAAATTTACGTTCTAAAATTTTTTTGACATATTCTTAAATGATTATATTAACATTTTATAAACAAAATTTTTTTTTTTCGAAATTTTACAGGTATCTGTCTCCTTAAGGGGTTAGGGGTAGTCAAAAAAAATGTTTTTTTTTTTGCATTTCCTTAAAGTATAATATCTTAAAAATATTGTGTGAAAATTTGAAGTGATCCCAGGAAATATTTTTCGAGTTATTCAACAATTAACAAAGTTCGCTCGGGCGCTCCGGAGCAGATAGCAAAACTTGAAATGCGTTTTTCATAAAACTATGTTTTTTCAACTGGTGAGCACTGTAGCTCAAAAACCGCTTGGTAGATAGATTTCAATAAAATTTATACTGCTTTTGAAAAACTGAAAACTCGTGCCTGACCGAAAGATTTATTTTTTGTTTCAAGAATTTCGATTTTTTTAAACAATAATTGACCGTTTTTTTCTTGAAAATCTGAAAAATATTTCCTGAGGCGGCCTTATTGTTAATTTTGAAAAAAAGTTCGATCAGGCTCAAGTTAGCCCACCTACATTAGACTTTGTTGACGCCTTGAGTTGCCGAATTTTAGGATAACTGTGTTCTGTGATAGGAAAATTTTGTTCTTGACGAGAGCTATGTATCACTACATCTGATTACATACAATTGGTGTCAATTTCTTTGTTCTTAATTATTAACAACAGTTGGATGGAAAAACTTATCAGGAAAACAAATTAAAGAACAACGAATATTTTGAGTACTTTCTGTGCTTTTACGAAGCCAAAAATTATTGATAGCCTTGAGTGACAACAATAGTTAAAGTCTTTATATACAAAGGCTCTGATGTCTTATCAGAAATTGAATTTAAAAATTTCCTATTCGCTGTCAAACCAGGTGCTTTATTTGCCTACGAAGGGCAAAATAGATTAGCTTTTGACATCTTTGGTTTTTTTCTAATTGGGGTCGGCTTTGACAAGAACGGAAACAATTGTCGGTTGTTTTATGTTATTCATTGAAATCCACTATCTGGTTCAAGAGTTCAACAAGAATTACATACAAACATACAATACTTGCACACTAACAAATCAAATAACAATACAGATAAAACTTACATACGCAAGTAGATTCTGTCAAAAAAATAACGGGAGTTCTTCGTTTAAAAAGCGCGCATGTCTAAATTCTTTTTTGCTGGCATGTTGGTACATCTGTCCTCTACAGTGTCGCAGAGTTTGAGTGAGATCTGTTAATTAGCTTGTTTTTGGCATTTAAATATATCAGTCAACCGTAGGTGTGCTCTGCGTTTTCACTATGGATAAAAATTTCGAACAAAGAATTTGTCTTAAATTTTGTGTTTTGAACCGGATTTCGGTGGCCGAATCGTTGAAAATGTTGCAAAAAGCCTATGGCGAGTGTGTTTGATCAAAAACATGGGTCTACGAGTGGTATAAGGCTTTTGCAGAGGGCCGAGAAGTCGTGGAACATCTGCCCCGGTCTAGTCGCCCATCAACGGATGAAAACGTCGATAAAGTCAAGGAAATGACGCTGGAAACCCATCATTTAAATTTGAGGGAGGTAGCTCGTGACCTTAGCGTGTCTCACGAATCAATTCCCAACATTTTACACCATCAATTGCGTATGAGACGCGTGGCTACTCGATTCGTGCCAAGAGAGTTGAATTTCTTTCAAAAAATTCATCGAAAGAAGGTGGCTGAAGACATGCTTGAGCAAGTGATTTCGGACCCAACGTTTATCCAGCGCATCAGAACAGTGTACAGACAGGCAATTAACGAACTTCAGCAGGACACTCTTACTACCTTCTTAAGCTCCCAATTCCCGAATGCCGTCATCGGAGTCCAACCACCACCCACTGTGGACGAAGAGCTCCAACTTCTCCGAGAGTCCCGCGTAACCTTGGCACAATTACGTTCTGGATACTGTAGCAGGTTAAACTCCTACCTACCCAGAATTGACCCCAATATACTAAACATATGTCCGGCATGGGAAGGTACCCCGCACGACACTAACAACCTTTCTACATGCCCTTTAAAACCCACTCATCTAACACCCCTCTCCCTCTGGACCCAACCTGTCGAAACAGCATGTTTCCTGGGTCTACCTTTAGATGAGCCAGACGAAGACGACCGGTGATATACCCTACACTGGGGCTTCTATTACTGCTAAAACAACAAAAACAACAACAATGAAACGTGGGTAGATGCAAACCAGTCAACACTCAACAGGCGGCTGAATGGCGCTATCCACATGAACCGAAACCCAAAAAAACCACGTCAAAGTCGGTCAAAAGTGAAAGTCTTCCTACTCGTTTTTTTTGATAATCATAGTGTTGTTCGTTCGGAATTCGTCCCAAATGGTTCCACGGTAAATACGGCAAATAAAGAATATGACTTGGAAGTTATGCGCCGTTTGAGAGAGAATGTGCGTAGAAAACGGCACAATTTGTGGAAAGAAAACTCATGGATCTTGCACCATGATGACGCACCGTCTCACAAGGCTCGTATTATGAACACTTTTTCACTAAAAACTCGACAAATATCATCGAACAACCACCGCATTCGCCAGATTTGGCCCCTATGACTTTTTCCTTTTCCCAAAACTTATATTGCCAATCTGCGGACGCCACTTTGAGTCGATAGAGGCCATTAACGAGAATTCGCTGAGGGAGCTGCAGAAGATCTCTTCAAACATGTTTAAAAGGTGCTTTGATGACTGGACTAAACGTTGGCAAATGTGTATGTATTGCTTCGAATGGCGCCTATTTTGAAGGCGACAAAATAAATTTTGATGATTAAACAATTATTTTGCGTTTTATTGAAGAATTCCCGGTACTTTTTTGACAGAATGTATGTATGTATGAATATGTGAAGAGCGAGCTTCGGACAATAGCCAAAAGGCCCATATTTAAATGTTGGAATGCCTGCACATTTGTCCCCCATTTGTCGAACAATGTCCGACCAAGTAATTTGTCCGCTTATTTCTCTGCTTTAACTAGAACGCAAATTATGACATAAAACACGCAAACACACGCGTCATCTTTATGCACTCCACACATAGAGATACAAAAGAAAAAATGCTGCATACAAAGGCAACACACAAATATGAATTGCAAAAACCGTTAAGTCTTCCAAATGCTAATAAAATAAAAGTAGCAATGCACCCTCCCATATAGCATATAAATGTGTATGTATGTGTATAAATTCTAGAATAAAGCACACAAATAACAACAATCGGCAAATCTGCTGTAAAATCTCCGCAAACAATTGACTTCTGTCTGCGCCACAGTCGTCGCTTTATCGTATCTTTGTAAATATTCAGCAGCCATGAATGAGTCGGTCGCTCACGAACACAAGCACAACCGTACGTATGTGTGTATGTGTGCATGTATTACAAAAAACGCAAATGTAAATATTAGTAACTGTAACTGCACACACGCACACTTTGTTATTTGTTTGTCTGTTTGTTTGTGTGCGTATTTGCGCAACTACATCCGCTTATTTGTGTGGTTATTCAATACCTGGGGTACCCAACAAACACCTAGAAAATTGTTTCTCAAAAGTCAATTCCCATTTTAATGAACACGGTGGCGCAAAATTAATCATCCAATGTTGTTTTTAACTTTTACTTTTGTTCTAAATATTGGGCTTGCAACAAAGTAATTGCGGATTTCACTCATAGATGGCTTCAGTACAAAAGTAAAACATATTTTGTTATTTGACAGTTGGCAATTCAGCGTTCAATCAGTAAAAAAAGTTTTTTGTTCGGTTTTCGTTTGGCGTTCGTTGAAAAATGGAAAATCAAAAGGAACATTTTCGTCATATTTTGCTTTTTTATTTCCGCAAAGGAAAAACCGCATCGCAAGCTCATAAAAAGTTATGTGCTGTTTATTGTGACGAAGCCTTAAAACAACGGCATTGTCAAAATTGGTTTGTCAAATTTCGTTCTGGTGATTTTTCACTCATAGATGAAAAACGCTCTGGTCATCCAGTTGAAGTTGATGGCGCCCTAATCAAAGCAATAATCAATTCGCATTGTCACGGTACAACACCTGAGATTGCAGAGAGGCTTCATTGAAAATCATTTAAAACAACTTGGCTATGTTCAAAAGCTCGATACATGGATTTCTCACGAGCTGAAAGAAACGCATTAACAGCTGCGATTTGCTAAAGAAACGTAATGAAAATCATCCATTTTTAAAACGACTGATAACTGGCGAGGAAAAATGGGTTGTTTTCAACAACATCAAGCGCAAAAGATCGTGGAGCAGGCCAGGTGACCCAACTCAAACAACATCAAAAGCTGATATTCATCAAAAGAAGGTTTTGTTATCAGTTTAGTGGGATTACGAAGGAACTCTTACCACCCAACCAAACGATCAATTCTGATATCTACATTGAACAGCTAACGAAATTCAACAATACAGTTGAAGAAAAGCGGCCTGAATTGACAAATCGAAAAAATATTGCATTCCATCACAAAAATGCAAGGCCACACACATCTCTGGCCACTCGGCAAAAATTATTGCAGCTTGGTTAGGATGTGTTGCCCCATTCACCATATAGTCCTGACCTTGCACCATCTGATTGCTTTTTGTTTCGATCTTCACAAAACTCCTTGAATGGTAAAAATTTCAATAATGATGATGGTGGCAAATCGTACCTGTTTCAGTTTTTTGCTAATAAAAACCAGAAGTTTTATGAACGTGGGATTATGACGCTGCCTGAAAGATGGCAAAAGGTCTTTGACCAAAATGGGCAATACATTACAGAATAAAGTTATTTAGTCCCATGAAAAAAATTTCTTTGATTTTCTAAAACAATCCGCAATTACTTAGTTGGCAGCCGAATATAAAAAAACATAATTTTCAGTAACGGAAATCTTTAATTTGACCTTTACGCGCTCCAGCGCTCCATTTCTTGTCTGTTTGTATGCTGCAGATGTCTAATTTTATGGGCTTATATAAGTTTTCCAATAGGGTGATTAATTTTGGGCCACCTTGTATAAACAATCTGAGGAAGCAAAAAAAACGTCGCTAGTAATAGACTTTGTTCCAATAAAAAAACCAACAGAAGTCGTTAATTATTTGAGTAAACTCCGACAGATGGGCTAATCATGTCTGATATAGTAACGTGACATATCTACTGATGAGTGGCATATTTGGTCCAGTCCGTAATAAAAGTGCACGCTAACAAGTAACGATGAATAGTTGCAAAACTGGTTTTTAGTCACAGATCAGATTAGGTAATGGTGGTAGTCGGTCTGTACGGCCAACTCACTTAGACCTTACAGATCCATTGTAATACCACTGTACGACTCGGAAGCCTCATTTATTTTTCTTCGTCGAACTATTTTGTGATTCTTATGAAGCGCAGGATTGGTCCCATTCCCATGCCAGACAGCTCTGTAAGAGAATTGAAAAGATATTTACCTAAAGGAAGTGCTGAACTCATCTCTACAACTTCTATAATATTCATGGCAGAAAACTCCTAGTCTCAAGAAATGTCTGCAAAATAGCCAATGACCGGTTATACAAGCCACGACCTTCTAGATATCCTCTCTTGAAAGGCTGCTCACCCTTTTCCTTTCCTTTTTCTTCCTCTCCTTTATCTTTTTCTTATTTTGTTGCGGTCATAGTAGCTCAGGTGTCACGAATATGCCTTCATCTCTACATGCCATATTGGGCTCTTCTTCTTCTTAATTGGCGCAATAACCGCTTATGCGATTTTGGCCGAGTTTAACAAAGCACGCCAGTCGTTTCTTTCTCATGCTAACCGGCGCCAATTGGACACACCAAGTGAAGCCAAGTCCTTCTCCACCTGATATTTCCAACGCAGAGGAGGCCTTCCCCTTCTTCTGCTACCACCACCTGTTACCGCATCGAATACTTTCAGAGCCGGAGCGTTTGTATCCATTCGGACAACATGACCCAGCCAACGTAGCAGCTGGATCTTTATTCGCTGCGCTATGTCTATGCCGTCGTAAAGCTCATACAGCTCATCGTTCCATCGTCGGCAATATTCGCCGTTGCCAACGTGTAAAGGTCCAAAAATCTTTCACAGAATCTTTCTCTCGAACACTCCAAGCGTCGCTTCATCGGATGTTATCATCGTCCAAGCTTCTGCGCCATACGGTAGGACGGGCATGATAAGAGCCTTGTAGAGTGTTAGTTTTGTTCGTCGAGAGAGGACTTTACTGCTCAGTTGCCTACTTAGTCCAAAGTAACACTTGTTGGCAAGAGAGATTCTACGTTGGATTTCAAGGCTGACATTGTTATCGGTATTAATGCTGGTTCCTAAATACACGAAGTCTTTTACAACCCTGAAATTATAATTGTCAACAGTGACGTGGGTGCCGATACGCAAGTGCGCCGACTGTTTGTTTGAAGACAGGAGGTACTTCGTTTTGTCCTCGATCACCACCAGACCCATTCGCTTTGCCTCTTTATAAAGTTTGGAGAAGGCAGAACTAACAGCGCGGTTGTTAAGGCCGATGATGTCAATATCATCGTATTGGGCTCTTGGTTAAAGTTACTCTTAATTATTAATTTGGTCGTGGCCATAGATACTACAATATTTATTCTATCACGGAGAAATTAAAGAGTAGTACTTTTCCTGTCTAGCTCATCGACTTTACAATTCCCTCAATATCTCCTTGCCCCGGAATCCAAATAAGGCTGACATTGAATACGACGCTAATATCATTTAGGGCTGCCCGGAATTCCTCTGCAACCTTTGATCTTAGTATAGCCGCATTCACTGGGTTAATGGCCGCCTGTTTATCCGAGAAGATATTTATCGTAGTGCTTGTTACGGCATGCGTATTTAGATATGTAGTCAGTTCTTTTATAGCTAGTACTTCTGCCTGATAGACGCTGTAGCAGTCTGATAGTCGAACGGTAAACTCAAGTTCAAAAAGTGAAGTAGCGATTTGAGCGAAATCCCCGACGAAGAGCTAACCAAATGGTGAAAGAGCTGAAAATGTCTGACCGTAACATCCACTCCTTACTGAATAATGATCTTAAACCCAAGCCTTACAAGGAGTTGATTCGCTAGGCCGAAAGCGGTCAATTTCCGAACATTGCGTTTTCTGACGAGAAAATTGAGCAACTCGTAAACTCCCAAAACGATAGGGTTTATTTGACCGACCGTTCATACGAGAATTTAAGTCGCAAAGTAAATTGTTTCTTAATTTTGTATTATTTTCACACATTTTTTTACTTCGAATTGAATAAAAGTAATTTTCCAAACTAAACTTATTGCCTTTTTAATTTGTTACACTTCGCCTGCCGGGCCCTGTATTGTTTTGCCTTTCGGGGTTGAATTTTCACTGTACAATAATTTTAATTTTTTGGTTTTGTAATAAAAATGAATTGTTGTTGCTTTATAAATACTTATGTAAGCAGAATTCATTTCACAGTTTTTTGGGAAAATATTTAGTACTTTTTCATCTTACACGATTTTTTAAAGTTGTGGAACATATCCGCAAATTTACCATACTTTTTTTGCACGCCTTTCTAAGGAACGTATCTGCGTTGTAAAAAAAGAGTTAGGTGTAGTTCACTGGCTGAGACCCTCTAGAGAACTCTAATGTTGATTCGCTGATTCAAAAATACGATAGTTTTGTACCTGAAGTCACACCTAAATGCTTGCTGGGTAATATACAATGTTTGCCCTTTAATGTATGGTTATTTGTTGGTGCGACGTGTGTGTGTGTGCATACGAAAGTGTGCGCTTGGTATTTAGCTTAAAGGCATTTTCGGCAAATTGTGCAAATTATTGCGTTAAATTCGCCCCAGAGACATGGTGGCGCTTACACAAATTCCACCTACACCCTTTCCACATTCTTTTTTCAGCGCCAGTCGACGCTGACTGCACACCTCCATTGTACAATTCTCCCATTAACTTCATGAGCGCCCACTGCTTGCTCACATATGCATACATATGCGTACATCTGCTTGTATATGTTTGTGCAGGGGAGAGAGTATATTTGTTTAAGCGGATGTGCGCCAGTTTATTTATTCTGTGTGGGCGTGTGGGTGCGAGTGTGCTGGCGATGCATGAAATCAAGCCACAGGCACTTGGCGCTCACTCACTCAGTGGCACGTGAGCTGCCTTTACTTGCCTTTTTTTTTTTTGTATTCAACCATGCCGAGTCCATGTGCTTAGTTGTTTGTGTGGTGAGTTAATGGTCAGCGCACTCCGATACATTTGCTTAGGCAGTTACATATAAACATACTAAATATTTACACAGATTTATATAGCATGAATGGACACTTATTTGCTATGACTTTGTTCGTGAATTTTTTTTAGCAAATGTTACTTTAATTTTTATTTCTTTTTTCATGATTTCATGGTACCGTGAGGGAAGTCAATTGTTTTCAAAGGCATATCTTTTAATTTGAAAAATGAAAGTCATTCAATTGCATGGATTTTAAAATGTGAAATCCAATTAAGTTTTATCCTTTATTACATCGCAGGTCTACTTTTAAAGGTCGCGTTCCAATTGAGTGCAGAAAACCCGTAGTGGTATAAAAACTCTACGAAAAACTCTTTTAACCGCAAATAGTAAATTAGAGGTGTTTAAATACTAACCGCTAATTAAGATATAAGTGAAGAACTGTATGAAAAAAAATTGCATGGGAAGGGGGAAAGCTGGTTTTTTGAAATATTGCCCAAAATATGAGGTCAGGAAGGATGATGCCGCTCTCTTACTTTTGAGTTAGCATTTTGTTTTTTTTGTTATTTAGTCTCGAAGTTTTAGTTCTAGCTTGTTCTAATTAAAAGTAATGTTTATAATTTTGTAAAGGAAACATTTTTTAAAAATTAGTTCAATAATTCACTGTTTTATTTAGCTTTACTTTTTTTGAATATCTGGTCGCATTGCCCGCGATTGCAGTTTTTGTTGGTGTTCTTTTGCTTTCAGAAGTCAGACCTCTCTCACGCTACTGCAGTGTTGCTTAGCGTTAGTTATAAAAACGCTCCAAAATGTCCATGTGAAAAAAATAAAACACCAAATTTTTATTGAATTACTTAAAGAACTTTGTATGCGTGACAAATTGTATTTTAAAAAGTGCGTTTTTTAAATACCTGTGTTATGGTTATGAGTTTTTTTGTTAAGAGAACGACTTGTTTGCTATATTTGAGGTTATGTAAATAACAAGATAAGGTACTCTTTTTGTAAAAATGTCGTTATGGTTTCTTCAGTATTTATTGGTATTTTTTTGCTTATTTTTATTGTGAATACACCTCTTGATGCCCTGTGCCCCACTAACGATTGAGAACCGGAAGAAAAGATTACACCTCTATGGTTTTAATTCGCATTCAGTAAATTCAAACGCTTTTAAAAATGTGTAAAAAGGGTTTCAATGATAAGAAGAGTTGAGAAAAGATGTAATATTCTTGCATAACCTTAAAAGAAGCAAAAAATTAAATTACTCTTTCAAATTTTATAAGAACCAACAAGTTTTCATTAACACTAAAATCTTCTCAGAGTGACATTTTTAAACATGCTTTTGTTTAATAATAAAGTTTTTTTTTAACTTATAGTTTCGGTAGCTTTCAATTAAAAATAAGGAACGAACGCCAACTTAAACATTTTCGCATTTTGATATATAAAAAAGCACTGAATTTATTGCGAAGAGCAAATGGTTGGCAACACTGCACAACTCGGTCATTGTGACGTCACGCACTCTCTGATGGGCGCAATCTTGTTTCTATCATTCTTGGGGTGCACCGTCTGTTTTCCATTTAAGTGTTCCCATAAGGGAAATTTCCGAAACTATTCTCCAGAAGTAACACCACAGCCCCATTTTTTGAATTAGTCTCTCACATCTCACTTTCTCATGCCAATAAACACATTTTCATTCTTTCAAAAGCTTCCTTCGGCTACTGGAATTAATTTAAAGGTTAAGTAGTTGATATGCCCTTTAATATATGCAGTTAGTTCTTAAGAGAAGTGCAACAGACTAAAACACAACTAATTAGGCAATATAAATAAATCGTAACTAAGTTTTTTCACGTTCATTACCAGCCTCAGCAAAATAGTGGTACTTTACTTCTGCCTTGCCGTGGTCTCTTGGTCAGGCAGCTGACAAAATGCGACTCATCTTCCATGTTCGCAACTAATTACTCTAGAAAAGTTGGCATACTACTCTTCTCATTCTTAATTGGACGAGTTTAATAAAGCCTGGCAGTCGTTTCTTTGTCGTGCTAACCGGCGCGAGTTGGACACACCAAGTGAGGCCAAGTCCATCCCCACCTGATCTTTCCAACGCAGATGAGGCCTTACTCTTCCTCTTCTAGCACCAGCGGGTAGTGCATCAAATACTTTCAGAGCCCGAACATTTGTATCTACTCGCACGACCCGACACAGCCAATGAAGACGCTGGATCTTTATTCGCTGCGCTATGTCTATGTCGTCGTAAAGCACAAACAACTCATTAATCCATCGCTGCGATACTCACCGTGACCAACGCGCAGAGATCCAACAACTTTCCGCTGAATCTTTCTCTCAAATGCTGCAAGTGACGCCTCATCAAACATTGTCATCGTCCAAGCTTCTGCGACATACGTTAGGACGGGGATGATGAGAGCCTTGTTGAATTCGTCGAGAGAGGACTTTTCTACTTAGTTGTATACTTAACCCAAAGTAGCACCAGTTGGCAAGAGCCCTCGCTTGGTTTCAAGACTGACATCGTTGTTGCTGATAATAGCGGCATCAAGACAAATGAAGTTCTTGACCACATCGAATTTATACGTGTCAACTGCGGAGTTGTATAATTTTAAAGAAAAAGTTCCATTTCGTTCTACCCCCGCCCAGCGAACCACACAACAGAGTATTCATTAGTCTTGATATGATCATCTCTTCTGTACTCCTTGAACGACGCTTAAAAATCCTCTAAAAAATGTAGCATACTAAATAAATGTTTGTCTAAGCAAAGCGATGTCAGGTCGCTTTTCTAAGACCACTTATATATACCCTATCTTAGAAATGGATGCAATAGCAATGCTGTGTATGATTTTACAAGTGAAAAATGGGCTAAATAGCTGAAGAATTAACATTGGATCCGCAGAGCCTGAATTTCTTGTATATTTTGTATTGAAAAAAGAAGAAGAGCTATTGTGTGCCCCCAGAATAGGTATGCGCAGCAGATTTTTAATCCTGGTGTGTATCTCTGAACAACTACATTTCATTTTATAAGGCATGCCAAAGTTGTTGCTTTTCCACTAAGTCGCACTAGCAAATCCTAGTGCAGGTATTGTAAAATAACAAAAGTGAATCGTACAAAAGGCTAAGCCAACTATTCATGACTTCACACCTGTCAACTACCTTGACTTCCGCATGCTCACTCACTCATTCAAAGCCGTGAATTTTAACGCTAATTTAATTAAATATTAAATCATGTCAACATTCGAGTGTCGAGCAAAATACCAGCAATAGCGGCACCACCACAACCTCCAATACCCAACCCCTTCTGCAGCAGCACGTTTCGCATTTTCTGGCGTTGTTGGTCGTTTGTACTCATTAACGCCATGCAAAGCACCTCAGTGGCAGCTGTTCTCCATCCAACAACACAAATAAATATGTTGTAACACCATGAGGCAAAGGTTGCTAACATTTGCGCTCACACACACACGCCCACATATCTTTATGTGCCGCTTTTCAGCTTGCAACTGACATGCTTTCGCATTTAATTCTGACTCATTTATTATCCGAATTGTGCTTCACACTCCTCCTTTACCAGTCAACTTACAACTTACAACTTGTTTGCAAGGACCTCATTGTACTCGCATGTGTGTAAGTACCGTTATGTGCAAGTGGAATGTCAATAGGATCGTGACCACAAAAACTTGGCTAAGCGTGTGAGTTCAAGCGTGCGTGTAAGCATTTTCATTATCACTGTGACATTGTGCAAGAGTTCTCAAATTTGTAACCTCTGTTCAGATTATGAGCAACTCACTCGCTGTTGTGCTGGTAGTAATTATGAGGTGTACATCTATTACAAGTGTCTGTAGATGCATACAAAAGACTGTAGCATTTGGTTGTCTAGACCGAATTAGTCAAATTATGGCCGTCACACTTTAACCTTCGGTGGGCACACCTATTTTTTTCTAGACGTAAACGAGATACTGGGGTAAGTTTCACCAAACCTTCATACATTTTTTTTTAACAGATTTAAAGTGTTTTCTTATACTTTGTTTTGGAAGTGTTTAGATAAAATAAAAGAAAAGAAGAATAAGGAGAAATGAAAGAAAAAAATATATTGGAAAATTATTTTAGATTTCAGAAAACTATATACTTAGTCCTGCCATAAGTTCTGCAACAAGTTAAGTCCGTTATAGATATGAACTTAATACTTTTCTTAATGAAGTAAATTTTATTTAATCATATAATATTGGGTAGTCGAAAAAGTCTTTTCGTATTTTGTCAATAGATGTCGTTGGAGTCATCTATCTCCAGTGCTACCAATCACATTGTGTCATATCATATGGTGTTAGAAAGGTGACATTTTAAGCTTCATTTAACCAAATACAAATTTAATTCAGAGAAGTTGAAAAAAAGTTATAGCTGTTCAAAAATGAGTGAAAATAATGAAGAAATTCGCTATATTTTGAAATTTTTGTATTAAAAAGGGAAGAATGCCATGCAAGCCACCATTGAAATTTGTGAAGTTTACGGAGACGATGCTGTATCAGTTCGTGTAGCACAACAATGGTTCGCTCGCTTCCGTTCTGGAAATTTCGATGTGAAAGATGCACCTCGCTCCGATCGACCTATCGTTGAAAACGTCGATGAAATGATGGGAAAGATTGACCAGGACCGTCACATAAGCTGCCATGACATCGCCAAGGCTCTAAACATTCATCATCAAACGGTTTTGAACCATTTAAAAAAGGCTGGTTACAAAAAGAAGCTCGATGTTTGGGTACCACATGAATTGTCTGTGAAAAATTTAATGGGCCGAATTAACATCTGCGATTCTTTCCTGAAACGAAATGAAATCAAACCATTTCTGAAGCGAATGGTAACAGGAGACGAAAAGTGGATCAAATACGACAATAATGTGCGAAAAAGATCATGGTGCAAGGGTAATGAAGCTCAACAAATGGTCGCTAAGCCAGGATTGACGCCTCGAAAGGTTATGTTGTGTGTTTGGTGGGATTGGAAAGGAATCTTCCACTATGAGCTGCTCCAACCTGCTCGAACGATTGATTCTACACTTTACTGTCAACAACTGATGAAATTGAAGCAAGTAATTGAAAAAAAAACGGCCATCAAGACAACGCTAGGTCACACACATCTTTGATAACTCGGCAAAAACTGGGAGAGCTTGGTTGGGAAGTTTTCATGCATCCACTATATAGCCCTGACTTTGCACCATCGGACTACCATTTGTTTCGGTCAATACAGAAATCCCTTAATGGAGTAAAGTTGGCTTCAAGAGAAGCCTGTGAAAATTAATATACTTGTCGCAGTTTTTCGCCGAGAAACCACAAAAGTTTTACACTGATGGAATAATGTCTATAGAAGAAAACTGACAAAAGGTGGTCGACCAAAATGGTACATTTTTGGTTTAATAAAGTTCATTATAAATATAAAAAAATGAGTTGAAGTTTCATTAGAAATACGAAAAGACTTTTTCGACTACCCAATATTTAATCATTGCTTATACGCAAACTAGATTTCCATAGATATTCTCATCGCTGCTCGGAACAAAGATTGTTTGAGACTCTCCAAATTTCTGTGAGGTCTTCGGCAGGCAATTTTCTGCAATTCTGACCACAAACTGTAGTCTAATGGATTCAGATCTTCTAGATGGCCAATCTTCTGCGGCTATGACCCCTGTAATATTGATTTTTAACCACTGCTGGGTGGTTTTTGCCTTATGGGCTGGAACGGAATCTAGCTGGAAGATGCAATGCTCTCCATTGAAGGAGTACTGCTCAACTGCTTCACCACGCCATCTAAGACATCCTCCTGGTACACTTCTGCCCCGATCTTAAAACTCTTTTCGCATAAATGAAGAGATGTAACGACTTTACAAGACACTCACCACCAAACAATTACGGAGGGTAGATGGTGGCTATGCTTAAGCCTTGGAACAACATTTTTGCGTCTTTAGAAGTTTTAGCATAGATTTTGTCGTTTTGCTTATTGAAAACTTCTTCAACAGTGAAAATTTCCTGATCTGTGAAAAGAATATTTTTACGGCCGTAGACCGCGTGCCACCGAAGAAGCTGCTTGCATCATTTTCTACAAGCCCGTTGTCAAAAGATGACCAGTTTTGCGACGGAAGGCTTTCATGTGGACATCATCTCTAATTAGTCTTGGCATGGATCAGGTCGATACATTCATTTCCCTGGACATGATTTTCTGCTTTCTAATGGGATTTTACGAGTTGTTTCTCGAACGGCTTTTGCGGCTGCACTGGTTCGAAGCACACAGGACGATCACTTTTTTTCTGGCACCTCAGACGTTTGGGAAAAGCGATTGATCGTGCAGTAAACAAACATTCTCGAAATATTAGGTTTTTTCAGCAATTCGCAAATCTCACTTGGACTTTTACCCCACGTTTGAATGCAACCACTGCAATGCGATTTTCCTAAGCTCGCCACTCCATTGTTAACTAACGAAATTTGGCATAAAACTGAGTATAGTTTATGAGTATACAATGCATATGAACAGAAGCAAAAATAACGAAACTTTTTTCTCCGAATTTCTTCTCGCCGTATGCATTGTAAAATTTGTCACAGTATTTGTAGCAAGACCAATATTTTGTAGTGTATCTCATACTCCAGTCTGTTTACCAAAGGTTAAATAAATAAGAGCTTGCGCTTTGGTCTACCATACATGAGCAAATGCATATACTTTAACACACACCCAGTCCATCAACTTATATTTCATGCAGTTCTATCAGGCAGCAGCCAGTGAACTTCATTTTGTTCTCATTTCTGTTGAATTAAAAGATTTATTCAGTACAATTTTTGTCTGCGTTCTTTAGTTGCAAATGCGGGTTTAAATCGAAGTATTGTAATGGAAAAAAGGAAAAACATTAATTCAAATAAACTTTCCTCTGGCTCAACACTAATAAATCATTCCAAAAACAAGGATCGCCTACTATTAATACAGTCACTCTTCTACCCAGTAGTTATACATAATAAAATAATTTTCATTGAATTAAAAAAACCTGATATGATTTTTAATTTTTACTCACTTATATTCAGCACAGGAAAATTCAACTCATTTCTTTAAAAAAAAATTGATCCGAGTGGGAAAATCGACCACGACTGAAATTTGTGGTTGAGTAATTTATTAGCTGTCTTAAGGCTCAAATCAATTATTCAAAGTAATAAAATAAGAGTATAATTTAATTAATTAAATTTAGTTTAGTATAATTTTTAATTTGGACCTGAACTCCGCCGATGACATCTGCCTCCTCTCTTACAAACTCGCTGACATGCAAGCGAAGGCGGGTAGACTAGTTACGCTGCCACGCAGTGTCGGACTGGAGGTCAACATCGCCAAGACCAAAGCTATGAGAGTCAATCATAATGAAACAAGTCAAATAACGGGGAGCCTCTGGTATTTATTGAAAGCTTCTACTACCTCGGCTGCACTATCACGGCAGACGGCGCAGCAGATAAGAAGTCACCTGCAGGCTCAACAAAGCAAGGACAGCGTTCGGGCGGATACTCGTACATACAGTATGGGCGAGTTCGCAATTCTTCGAGCGCTCTAAACTGCGAATTTTCAGCTCTAGTGTAAAGTCAGTATTGTTGTACGGAAATGAAAGATGGCTGGTCTTTAAAACCATCACACAGAGGCTACAATCTTTCGCAAACAAATGCCTCCGCATCATCTGTAGAATATTCTGACCGAACACAAACAGCAACGACTCGCTGTGAAGATAAACGAGTGAGAAGTTTATCCTATGGCAAATCAAACGCAGAACATGGCGATGGATAGGTCACACTCTTAGAAATCCCCCAGTTAGCATCACGAGAATGGTACTGGACTGGAATCCGTAAGGCAGCAGAGGTCGCGTGCGGCCAAAGAATACTTAGAGAAGGTCGATGTTGTGTGAGCTAACAGATGCCGATATCACAAGGGGCGGCGCAAATCAGCCCGTAAATTGTACGATGGAAGAGTCTTTTCGAGACCCTATGCTTCCAAGTGGAGTGAACAAGTAAAACAAAAATAATAATAATAAAAATTTTAGACAGAAAGGAGGAAAATAGCAAAAATATTAGGCCAAGGTAAAAGTTCTGGGTATATCTTATTCAATATTTATAGTGAATCATAGCTCAAGACTTATACAATAAAAAATAGATATATTTCATCAGATCACACGGTGGGTTTCGAGTACTTGGATCTGAACTTTGGAGTATTAGCTACTATGAAATCCTGCCTGACGGTGTCGATGCCTGAGGATGTGAATCTAGTTGGATACGCAGAAGACATTGCAGCTGTAAAACAGTGACGAAACCGAAAGTTAAATCTGGTGATGATCCGAGTACAGAAATAGCTAGATGACCACGGATTAAAACAGGTCACAGAGAAAACAGACCTAGGAGGGCAACTAGACTTAAGATTAACTTACTGGGTGCACATAATTCTTGCTGCCACAAGAGAGAGAGTAAGCGACAGGTTAAGTAAGCGCATGGAAAACGTTGAATGTCAAATCAGATCAAGTTAAAACTTTTAATGGACACAACGAAGTCGATTCTTCTACACGGATGTGAAATATGGTGAAATGCCGGCGAATAACTTTACAATCTGTGCTACGCATCTGCGCTCTCAGAGTGGATTCATCATACAGAACAGTATTAGAAGCAGCGGTTTTAGTTATCAGCGGAACCATCCACATAGATCTTCTAGCACAAGAACGCAAACGGTGATGGAAGGTCAACACTTCAGGAATTCCGGAACTATACTTTTCCGACATTAGAATTCATAAGTTCACACTTTAGCAAACAAGGGACTCTGAACACAAGAAGAACAGCTCCGCAATGAGCTATTGGTGTATGTGAAGTACACCTAAAGAAATAATAGAAGAAATGATGATAGATGAAGAAAAATGAGATGCCGTCGCAAATTTCGTTGACGATATTATCCGAAAAAAGAGGCGTGAAATGAGCATTGAGAAATGTATTAAGCATACGGGTTTCAAAACAGACGATCCAGGACGCCAGGTGAGTAAGTGGATGTGTTCTTCTTAAAACGCCGTCTTGGACTTCTACCTCGAAGCAATGCGGAAACAGTCCCGGGTCGACGGAAAAATCCAAAAGAGGAAGAATGTTTTTAGTGAAGTCACCACACACGTAGTAACGACGGGTACTATATGGTGCGACTGCATTTTTAACCCAACCAACAAAAAAACTTGACAAATCATATTAGGGATACATATTTTAGATCTAACTATACCAGCATAAATAGGGCGCAGAACGTCCCTTCGACTGTTTGAGAGAGAGATTCTGCAGAAGATTTTTGTAACGTTACACGCTGGAGACGGCAAGTATCGTAGTAATGGAAACATAAGCTGTATGAGCTTTACGGCAGCACATACCCAGTTTAGCGAATAAAGATCCGGCGGATCCGCTGGCTAAGTCATGTCACGAATGGATGCAAACGCTTTGTCTCTGAAAGTATTCGATGCAGTACCAGCTGATGATGGTTTAACAAGAAGCGGACGACGTCCTTTGGGCTGGAACGATCTGACGGAGAAGGACTTGACTTTACCTTAAAATTGGCACTGCTTAGCACAAGAAAAAAACGACTGGCGTGCTTGGTTAAACTCGGCCAAAATCGGTTTATTGGTTATCGTGCCAATCAAGAAGAAGTAGAAACTATTATGAAATAGTTTTTTCCTATAGGAACTTTTAAGTGGACTGCCATTTTACTTGATAAAAAGTGGGAAAGTGAACTTTCCCTAAGTATTTCAATACCAGCTGGTCGAATTATAATTGCATAAATAAATTTTGGCCTATCCAGCAATTCTCCAAAAAAATTCGACAAAAGCCCAAAGAATTCGTCAAAATTTCAAATTTCAAAGGTTCAAAATTTTAAGTTCAAAGTTCCCCGTCGCTCTGGGACCAGTTTCGACGATTTATTTATTTCTTATTTAATTTTAATACATTTTTATATAAAAATAGTTCATTAGCATCATATTACCATTTCAGCTCGGGGTGAAACATTGCTTCCTCAATAATACGTCTCCATTCTTCTCGACAACCCCCTTTTGCTCTATGTTGAGAGATTCTCATGTGATATGTCTCGCAACCATCGTCGCCTTGGCCGGTCTCACTTTCTTGTTCCTTCAAGATTTGCTTCAAAAAATTTTTTGGTCGCTCTTTTGCTGCTCATTCTTAGGGCGGGTTCATACCACCGTAATCTCTGCGACTTTATAAACCGCCTTATATTTTGTGCCACGATTAAGTCACTGAGCTCGTGGTTATACCGTGTCATGTATTTCGTATTTTCTTAATTTATCTTGAGGTTCGCTGGTCTTGCAGCTTGCATTAGCTGCACGAAAACGTGCTGAAGAGTCTCCTTACAAAAATAGTTCATTTCACCACAAAAGCCATACAAAACCAAGATTCAAACTTTGTGTATATTAATGGAAAAAATCAAAAAATCTTCATCAAAATTTCAACGCTACTTTTCAGAATATTTAGAACATTAACTTTCAAACGCGCAGGGTCATATGTTGGCTCATTTAATTTTGGTACAATAAATTGCAAGTTTGGGGTTGCTCAAAATCGCGTTAGTTTTTGACTTTTTTTTTCGTTCAGACAGTGAACATTAAATCAAATGACCGTTTTTGCTGTGCAAAAGTGATAAGAATGAAAGTGTCGTTTTACTTTTGCGTTTTACGTTGTTATTTTGTAATTAGAAATACTTCAAAACAAAGGTGCGTGGATTTTATTTTTACTTAATAAAAAGCAGCGTTACACAGACACGCGTCAAAATCAATCGACGTAATTTTTTGTACAAATCTGATGAAATGAAAAAGGATTTAATCCAAAAAATACATTTTTTTACTGTAAAATTAACGCAAAAGTGGAAAAAATGCCACAGAAAAAAAAATGTCTTTAACGATCAAAATCATGTGTGGCTAAATTCGGAGTTAGGGTTGGTGATAAATAGCATTCCCAAAAACGACACTACTGCCATTTTTGGTCGTCTGCGTCTGCCATTAAGCGAAAAATCAGAATTGGCAAAAGAAAAGAAGCTGCAGATCTTTCAACTGAGAGAGTCGAAACTAATATTCTTGTTCGTGCAGCAGCAACATCGGCTCATAAGCAAGGGGATACCGATTTAGCTGCAATCCTGAGAGACAGTGTGGAAAGCCCAATACGGCTATTAAGAAATCCCCAACTCAACTTTCTGCAGATGAGGCTTTATCTTTCCTTCTTGAAAATAATTTTTCAAAACAGCGGCACAAGGCAATACGCTACGAAAATAAGTTAAGAAACTGCGACATTTATCCACAATATTCTAAAATTTCAGCCGCTAAATTCAAATGCCGACCTCAGGGTATAGCAAAGCAAATGAGACCCTTGTAAAAGTTTCACTGCAATCTATTTTAGAGCATTCGGCTGAAAGAATTGTTGAGATGTAAAAAGAAGTTTTTCAAGCAATAATGGAAGAAGGGAGCCCGGATTTTTTGAAGTCTGAATTATTATTAAGCTGTGGATTTGATAGTAGTGCTGGTGAAGCTCAATTTAAGGTTGAGTTCGTCGAATAGCAATGGTGCCTCTCTTTTCGCTACTGCAGTAATTCCAATAAGGTTACTGCTCTTTTCGGGAAAACCAATTTTGACCAATCGCTCACCGCAATCTGTAAGATTTTGTCGGCCCATTAAACTGGAGTTCGTAAAGGAGACAAAATAAAGGAAGGAAGACTTGGCATTGAGAGAAGAAATTAACGCTTTGAAAAAATCTATGAATTTCAATTGGTGCTGGAAAATCTATTGAAGTATCATTTAAATTATTTTTGACCCTAATTGATGGCAAAGAAACAACCGCACCAATAATCTGTTAGACGTATTTAATAGGGCTGTCGATACTTCAGATCTCTTAATTTCCACACTATTCTTAAATAGATGCTTACAAAAGCACAAACGTTCCACACTTCCTTCAGAAGTAATTGAACTATGATATTATGTTGCGAAGAATTGAATCTTAGCAACCATGAGGATGAAATTAATGAAAGTGAAGATGCCATATTTAACTTAAATTTACAAAATGAATTAGATTTAAGAAAATAATAATGTTAATGGGTGACATTGGGTAAATGGGTTAATTTTAATTTATGGTCGTGAATGGGTTAAATTCCTTTTTTTTTAATTTATTACTTACTAGTGAATTGCTGACTAGTTTTGGTTTGAGTATCATGATTTTCTAGCTGTAATTAATTCTGCACAGAAAAAGTAGTATTCGACCCATAGTGCAGTGTTGGGAGTTTTCTTTTAATTATTTAAATTATTTTACTAATATATTAAAATTAAAAACGAAATATCCATTATTCGTTATATGGAAAAAATGCTCAAGACGGCCTGCAAAAAACTGCGCGCTTACCAATTTCAAAGGGAATCTTTAGGCTAGCAGCTTAATAAGACTTTCGCAACGCTAATTAAGCCATAATAATAAAAATAAAATACACACAAAATCAGCAACATAAGTTTCTTTATCACAACAAAAGTGCTCCCTAAACACGCGTGACACGACGCGTTGAAACTACATTTTACCTTTTTATCAGGCCATATCTGGCCACACGGGCTTAGCTGGCTACTGGCTTACCATTTAGTATGGTTGGTTAGACAGCTGAACGCAATGACCGCCAAGTGACCAAAATGCTTTAATACCGAACAACAAACAACAGCCGAAAGCGGATAGTGAGTGGAAGCTCCCACAAGTGAGGGGTAGGGGTCTAAAAAAGTACAAAAGTTACCATTAGCGTGGACCGTCGACAGCCACATTTCGGTTGTTTAGCCATTTAGTGGGAATAACTTCGCGCACACCAGCACCAGCACATAACTGCACATGCAGAAGAAAGAAAGTGGCATCGCACAGCAGGACAAAGTTTTTCCCGACTGGCCGGCGACTATTTATGCAGTTAGAGCCAAGGCAACTGGTCTTGCCTAGACCGGCATGCAAAGCAATTCGCAACATTTTTTATTTTTATTTTTTAATTGAAGTGAATATTCACACATATACACACACGAGAAAATCACTGTACATTTACGCTTACTTAAGGTGTGTGTATGTGCGTGTGCGTGTGTGGTCAGATGTACTTTTAGCACGGTATTTGGGTAGTTAGTTTGGAGCCGTGGGTGCGAAACTCAGCTCTTGGGTATGAAAGAAGCAAGAAATGTTTTCTGAAACGATCGCCTTTCGGGCGTAGCAGACCTGTAGAAATATTTTTGAACCTAGTTTTACTATAGTCTGTGCAGATTATAATATCATGTTTTCTTTAATAAACAATGGCGCATAGATTTCCTGTACATAACAGATCAGTTATTAACATTCTTTGGTAGGTAGGTGAAATGGTTAAAGTGCCAGTCTGGTACTCCTCAAGTAGCACTAAAGCGTCCATTAGACACCATTATGAGACCTCTAACGGGCAGATATCTACAGCCAGCCAGAGCTGTTGATCTAATGGAGAAGATTGATGGGATTTAGGTTGGCGCACTGCCCCAGGCTGTCGAAGAAAGGAATGTCCAGTGACCTTAATCGTCTAGCTGCTAAACCTAGGCATTTATAGAGAACAACAGTCTCCTTCTCTGAAAGGTCTCCACAGTTTCTACAATGGGGGTTAAATGGTAACCCTAGCTTTTCCGCGTGTGTGCCAATCGTCCAGTGACCGGTAAACACAGCTACGAGCTTAGAAATTGAATGGCGAGGAGTCCAAAGGACTTTCTGAGTCCATCGTATATTTCACTGGGGCCAAAGGGTTTTTGAAATAGCAGAAGGAGCATTCTTTCAGTGGGGCAAAAATATTTGATTTAGGATGGCAAGTGCGTTAAGTGATTTTGTATTATCTGGTTTCAACGATGATAAGATTAATTTTTTCCTCTCAAACCCATGAATAAAACAATTGATACTACATTAGAGATGATTAACGTAGCGATTCACCTGTCCATGTTGAACAATACGCTTACCAGTCGGGCAAGTTGACTGAGACTGTTATACATAGCCTTACGACAAAGATCGATAAAGCGTTGACTGGTAAAGCTTTCAGCTCGATTGAGGAAGGAATGATTAGGGAGGAAATAGATATACTAATTATAATGTGGGTTCTCAACAATTATGAAGAAGAGGACAATAATCTTTGAAACTGGGCCGAAAAGATTATGTGTTCGATCAGCCAAAGAATGCCCCCAAGGAGGTGTTTTATCACCACTCCTTTAGCTATTGGCAATTGACGAGCTTTCACAAACTCTCGATGATCTCGGATACGAAGTTCGGGGCTTTGCTGACGATCTAGTTATTAAAGTTAGAGGCAAGTTTGACTCTAATATATCCGATCGCATGCAACTAACTCCCGATATTGCGGTGTCAAGAGAAATGATTCTCGATAAATCCGAACAAAACATGTGTTGTACCCTTCACCCGAAGAAAGAAGCTAGGTTTACGGACCCTAAAAATAGGGAACGCAAGCTTAACTCTATCCGGGGATATAAGATATCTGGGAGCAATCCTTGATAAAACCTTGACCCGAAAAATCATTTATCGCCTTGAGAGCAAAATACACGTGTCAAAGGCTTTACGCTAAAATATAGGGTCTGTGACTAAATATGATGGCATGGTCTTGTTAGACAAAAATAGAGCCAATAATCACCTACGCCTCTTTGGTGCGGTGGTCAAAAGTAGACCAAATTAAGACTCTAATTTGTATCCAAAGGGTCGCCAGTCAGTGCAGCCTTAAGGCTTTCTAATCTATTTCATCTTAAAGAAGGCAATCTTACAGGTCATGAAAGAATTCTGGGTTCAATCCTAAACTCTCCGTGCCTTACGGTATAAGAAAAGCAACTAGTATTATTCAAGAACTTCAAGGCATCAGCAGTGATCACTCGTTGTGGAAAAATAATGAAATATCTATAAAACAGAGCGCACAGGTGTAGTTTACAGATGGGTCCAAAATGGAAGACGGCAGGGCCGGGGCTGGAGTTGTCGGATCACACTTCAAAAAGGTAATTGCAATGGGAAAATGAGTTCCATTGTTCAGGCAGAGGTCCATGCCTTAAAGCTATGTGCCAGTCTTCGTCAAGCAGCTTTAAAATCGCTAGATAGCTTCACATTTCAATCAAAGTTGGTCTGAGAATGTTTTAAAATTCTCAAAACTGTAGCATCAAGAAACTTTGTTACTCTGATGTGGGTATCGGGACATGAGCGGCACGAATGAAATTGCGGACACTTTAGCAAAAGAGGCTGCAAACGCTCCCTTCATCGGTCCTGAACCTTTCTGCGAGGTAAACAATAAATTCAAAAGTGTTGTTGTTTTTGAGTGAGCGGAAACAACAAAGCCTAATCAAATACTGGAAAGCCCAAACCGGCATGCGGCAATCGAAAAGACTGATTGATCCAGAACATATTGTATAAAGGTAGAGGCAGTCTGAAGTCTCCTGGTAGAAATTAAGTCTACAGCAGTTCTAGGATTTATTAACAGCCTAAAATTGTTTGAGTAGGCTACTTGGCTGCACAATATATCTTTTTAGGTCGCAGTGCACAAATAGCCATTTTATAATAATAAAGTTTTTCGATAGGGTAAATAATTTTGCACCACCGTGTTCTAGGTTTTTTTTTTTAGCTGCATGAGAACTATCGATATCGAACCACAGTTTAACGGCTGAGAATGGAAAACTGTGTTAGTATTTCAATTCAGTAAGGTTTGGCAAGTCGTAAGAAATCGTTTAATGTCAGAATAACGCTGATGCTTTCCATTTCAATTCAACCGGGCTATTCGGGACATGTTCTTCGATTTCGATGTAACTCAAATATGTTGCTCTCTGGTAAAAAAAATTTTTTTTTTCAGCATTTATCGGCAATTTTGTTTTTTGGCTCAAAATCGATTTTTTTTTAGTTATATAAGAAAATCTTTTTTAAAATGCTCATAACTTAGTCAAAAATGAACCGATTTTAATGATTTTGAGTTCAAAATGATCGTCATTACACGAGCGACTTCATGTAGAAACAATTGCAAAAAAGTAGTTGACAATTTTTTATTTTGCAAAAAAAAACAAAATCGAAATTTTTTCGAAATTCAATATTTCAAAAAGTGTATTTTTTTTAACCTTTTCCAAATCAAGAGGACATCTCAAACTTCAATTGAGCTGAATGCCCAGTAGCTAAAATGAGTTGTTTTTGGGTAATGAATTTTTGAGTAAAAAACCTGTTTCACACTTTTTGTTTTTTGGAAAATAAAAAATGTTCAAATACTTTTTTGCAATTATTTCTACATGAAGGCATTCGTGTAAGTAATGATGATCATTTTGAACCCAGAATCATTAAAATCGGTTCATTTTTGACTAAGTTGTGAGCATTAAAAAAAAATTCTTATATTATATATTATAATAAAAAAAAATCGATTTTGAGCCGAAGAACAAAATTGCCGATAAATCTTGAAAAAAAAATTTTTCGAGCGAACAAAGAAATACGTGTCTCATTATTTTGACCAGAGAGCATAATATTTGAGTTACATCGAAATCGAAGAACCTGACCCGAATAGCCCGGTTGAATTGAAATGGAAAGCACCCGCTTCCAAATAGTGGAGATGTGCTTTGAAAGAAAATTAAATAAACTAAATCTGTTCGCGAAGTAAATATGTAGAGTACTGGCGGCATCATCGATTCTTATTTGTGGTTTATGGCGTCTCGAATTCTTAAATTGAAACCAAATGAAGAACCGCCTTTGAGATCAAATTGATATCAGTGCCGCTCAAGTTAAAAAACATAATTTTGTCATGCAAAAAATGGCCTATTGGTTGCGACTGACACTATATATGACAAATTAGAGGTACTGTTGAGACTTAATTCTCAAGCAAGCTTCAAGTTGACAAAGGCTCTTCCTGTCTGTCGCAGGAAGATGTATTGCACAGCATAGGTGCATTGTGGATCTCATGATATGATGAGCCTTCCACTTTTCAGATTTCTAAGCCTTATTAGACGAAGAAGACAATTCTTTTCACATGGAACTGAATAAATATATAACAATTAATCTTAAAAACGGCTTTTATTTTTCTAACGTAGAGAACAACGAGCCAAACTTGATCGAATTCTTGCAAAATATCGATGAATTCAATTGTACAGCATTTTTTTAGTTGAACGCAAAATATATTTTATCAAAATCTTTGTGAATTTGTTCAGCTGTAGAAAAAATTTGGTCAAAATTTCTGTAAATTTGTTTAGCGGTATCCGTCCTTTTCAAAGAAGAATAAGACTGGGTATTAGTTTTCAGTCTTCTATAATCGGTAGCAGTATTTCAGCAAAAAAAAACTAAGAGGGCTGATAAATTCAAGGTCGATATTATTCAACTTTATCAGCGCTTTTTCAGCAGTAGTACTTTACCTTGAGGAGCTAAAAAGACTGTTGCTAAAGCTGCATTTGCGGCCTAACAAAGCAGTTAGACCCATTTTTTTTAAAGGAATAAATAAACGAATGCTAACAATTTGGAGAACAATTCGGCCCAAACCCGTCTCAGTATCTATGCACTACGCCACCATTATTATTATTATTTTTATTTTTACAATCATATGTGTATGTTTGTGTGTGTGTGTGTATGTGTTCTACCGGATGGATGCGACTGTAATTGCGTTTTAAACATTAAAAACTGCTCACGCGATGAGTTAACATGAAAACTTTTTCAATGCATCAAACTAGTTGAAAAGAAAAAACGACCGAGAATTTGCAAAAAAAAACAAAAACAAAAACAACACCAAGCAAATACTAACAAATAACATTAGAAAAAATACACAAAAGTTCAACAAAACAATTTCATGGTTTCTCGCTTTACGTTTTCATGCCATTTTCGCCGGATTTTAAGTTGGATTTGAGTACCGAGCGCAGAGAGTTTGGAGTTTGGAGTCTAATGACGTGACCACAAAACGTAGTGCATGAAATTGTTAGTTCATACACACCTATACACATGCGCGTGGCTATGTCTGTCTTTGCTCATATCTATATGGGTGTGTTAGTGCGGAGATTTGGAGTGCAGAATGGGAAAAGAAAAAAAATTGCTACAACGAGTATTACAAGCGCCTGTGTTCGTTCATCATTTGCGCAATTCCTCCTCCATGCAAAGGCCGTTGTTTCCTCTTACACATACATATGCACATATACCCACTATCTCACTCATACACTGCACTTATCATCGCTCTCGGTAACAATTCAATTTACCAAATTGTTAGCTCAACAAAAAATAGAATAAAATATACCACTGCGCTTCCTTAATTCGGTTATTTCAGTTTTACTAATTCTCTTTCCACTTAGCGCTTCCTGCTAGAATTTCCAAACAAAAAGAGTTAATCGAGAATAATTGAACATTTTCGGAATTTTTAAATTTGTTGGCAAGCAAATACATATTTATTAGCAATATTAACTATAGCTGTTGCCTATGCGAAAGGGGTGAAGAGAGTTCAAATGGCATACACTTTAAATCAGCTCCTTCCATTAAGTCTTACTGGCATATCAAGACATTATCCTCAAACTTTACAGGTGCGGTCTCACGGCACATACGAATTTTCGGTTAAAAAATATCAACTTATCGCAAAAATAAATCAGCTTATCACAAAGCCCAATTAGCTATTTCCTAACATGCTTTGATAAGCATCCAAAAAATCATCTATTCCAGCTGAAGACCTTACAAGAAATGGCTGACTTTTCCCATCTGCTTGATATGCGAATTTTTCGTTTTCTTTCACTTTAGGTTTGATTAAGTTAGACTCGGCTTATCCTGTAGGGTGCATATACCTAGATCAGAAATTAATCCACAGTGATTATTATTAACATTGATTGGCTGTTTGTGCACTGTGATCTGAAGAGATCTATTGTGCAGCCATGTAGCCTACTCAAACAGTTTTAGGCTATTAATCTATATATATAAAAAGAAGTTACATTTCCTTGGTAATCTTATAACTCAAGAACCGCCGAACCGATTGACACAAAGAGTTCTTTTCTATCTTTGAGGAGTTGGTTTGTGTGAAGTTTGATTGAAATCGGTGCAGCCGTTCCTGAGTTATGACATTTTATGTGAGTAATGGTTTCCTCTCATACGAAATGTCTGTATGGGAAAAACAACAACAAATACACAGCCGCTTATGAGCGTTTCTGTTGTACTGTTGTGGTTGTAAGGGTATTATGTTAATATTAATTTTGGACGAAAATATAATAAAAACTGGAGCGTTCAAGGAACTGGAAAAACATTTTTAACTTTATTTATTTTAGCATAATTTATTTAGCGTAAAAAATTTAAATGGAAATTAAAGAATCAAAGTTTAATTACAAGTTTTTATCGGCTCTTTCACCTTACCTGTATACAGGTGACCACCACAATCAAATTTTAAAAAAGTACAGAAAAGGCTATTCTGACATCTTTAGAAAGTATGTTGAAAAAAATCAACTAATTCAACTGTTTAAACATTTTACGAGTTCTATAAAGAAAACTTAATATGAAAAATTTCTTGCGATATAAAAAAAACATTTTATGTATGGTGGTGCGAAGCCCACTGGGAAATGCTAGTAAATTCTAAAACTGTTGTAGGCTTAATTTCTACCAGGTGGTTTAGATCTATAGCCCCATTTCCCAGGTAATTTAGACTGTGCTGTGTCACTGCTGGGCAACCGCATAGAACATGTTTTGCTGTTTCTTGTGCCCCTTTGCAGAGTCTACAGCAATCGTTTTCTATCGCACCTATCTTTTTCATGTGATAATTAAGTTTACAGTGCCCTGTTAGTAGTTCAGTGTAAATTGGTACTATATGTCCTTTCTGCTTAGGTGAGGGATTGCTTCTGCCTTTATCCGTTCTGGATCTAAGAGCCTTTTCGCCTTTTGAAGCTGTTATTTACCCCGCTGAAAGATTCAGGGCCTATGAAATGAGTGTTTCCCCCCTTTTTCGCCAAAGTGTTCGCAATTTCATTCCCTTCGGGCCCCTAATGTTTCGGGACCCACATCAAGGTAACATCAAGTCTCTTGATGCTAAGGTGTGGAGGATTTTAAAACAATCACAGACCAACCTTGATGTGAATGAGAAGCAATTCAGTGATTTTAGAGCTGCTTGACTGTCAGAGAGAATGTTAATATTGGCACCGCGCATGCCTCTCCGTAGACATTCGCTGGCACACAGCTCTAAGGCGTGGACGTCCGCCTGGAAAATAGTGATACCAAGTTTTTGTATGGAGAGTTTAAGAACTTTATAGCTTGACATTAATACACAGTTTAGAACATAAAAGTAGGCTGCACATTTTTTGATCTGCCACGCTTTTTAAGGTCGAAAAT
Organism: Anastrepha obliqua; assembly: GCF_027943255.1. NCBI lineage: Eukaryota > Metazoa > Arthropoda > Insecta > Diptera > Tephritidae > Anastrepha > Anastrepha obliqua. The sequence goes on from NC_072893.1 coordinate 7,450,403, forward strand.
GATGCAGAACCTAGCAGTTTATTCGTGATTTGCTGAGTGCGGAGCAGTGGCAGAGTGGATATACCAGAGTTTCTTTCGCGTTTCACTTTTTACTTTGCCACCGAGTTGTAGTGAATAGGAGTTTGTCAAGCATCAGGATCTGAAGCTGCTTTGATACAAAAGTTTTATTAGCTGATAAAAGTAGTTCAGGGTATTTCAAACTCGATAAGGTCAGTTCTGTGAAAAAAGGTGATTATATAAAAATTGTTTGTTGTTGTATTTGTTCACTCAATTTTCATATAATAAAAACGCTCTTTCAAAAGAAGCGCCCAGCTGTTGTTTTTTGTTTTGTAAAATTTAGATTCTTTCAAGTTTTTGGTCTCCCAGTCTTTTTTCTACCCTCCATAGATATATTTTTTCACCAACCTTTGAATTGTCTACACATTCGATCGATTATTTTCACCAAAAAAATAACGAATTTTACGCTATTTTCTTATTAAAGATCGACAATTTTCATAATAAGTTTCAATAACTTTAACGCGTTGTTCTATCGTGTAAAATGGTACATCTGTCTGGGTGCCGTGTAGGAATTATTCATTACAGGCATCTGGGCATCACTTTTGAAGCAAGAATAAACTTGAGGTTAGGTTAGGTTGGAGTGGTTGTCCTGTGGGTCACACTCAGGCTCATATCCCATTGTGATACCGCGTGGGGAGCTTTCCCTATTTCTCCTAAAACCAGTGTGTGCTTTTCAAATATTTTAGAATATCTCCTATTTCTGCAGAACTGACATCTTCCAAATCGCTAAAAAATTGCCTGCCTAGAATGTCACAGAATATGATTTCCACTTCCCATTTATTACCAGGATGGGTATATTTAGAACCCTTTTCCTGGTAAATGGGATAATAGTAGTTGTGGAAGGGTTGACTGATAATCCCTCTTTTCCACACCACTCCCAGGCTATATTTAAGGCATCCTGCATTAACTCCTATATGGTCTTTTCGTGGTTGCCTTTAATTATAACAGAAAGATGACATTTCTGTTACTATATTGTTTTATACCCTTATTGTTGAGGGTATAACCAATATTAGAAAATTCTTTTTAGAGTTCACTTAAGAATTTATTTCGTGCTTACACATTTTAATTCATTAAATATATTTTAATAAAAAATTATTTAACGTCGAGAGCAAAATCTACCGAGCCTCAAAGGCTTTGCCTGAGACTAATTCAAACGCTTCATACAAGCGTCGAAAAATCTCACTCTATTAGATTAAAGAAAAATTCATAAAATATTGAAAATCCTTTTAAAACAGAACAATTCGTGTAAAAAGTATTTTTTATTTGCTTTTTAACTTGTGTTAGATCACATTCATGTAAAAAGTGTAAAAAGAGAATTAGGTGTACATATTTGCATTGTTTTTTTGTTTTAGTAGTCAGTTTGAAATAATATTTTCTTGACTTTTTAAGGCACCTTTCTCGTCTAGAATTTCGAAAAAATCGATTTTTTTCATGTTATGATAGTTTATACTTTCAAAAATATACTCGCAAGTTCTTATATTGAAATTCGTTGTAGTTTAGACGTTACAGTGCTTTAAAACGAGACCGGTTTGTATTACGATACCCAGGTATAAGCGTGTTACCCGTGTTTTTCTCGAAACTATTTTTCCGAGTTGGCGTTAGTAATTTCTCAAAAAGTAGTTATTATTATTGAGTAGACTTGTGGCTCTCGCAGGTAGCAGAATTAAAATTTTATAATCAATTTTACTATTTTTTTTTACGAGCGAGAACGTGAAAAAATCCTTTTTTTTGTATTTTTCCAATAACCAGATAAAATATCCAGAAAAATTGTTTTTTTTTTGTAAATCTGCTACCCACCATAGCGACATATCTCGTGATGAATAACACAGGCCTGCGAAATTTAACTTTTTTCAGTTTCTAGAATGGCTGTACTTGTTTCTTGTAGTTTTTTATGAGCTGAAAACGAATCTGACCTTCAAAATGCTCCATCACGTCAGGATTTTTGGTAAATGAAGCCTAAAAGGTCAAAAAATGGCCATTTTAGCCATTTTTGATAATTTTTTTTTCAATTTTCGACGGAAAGGTCGCATAGTACAACTCTTTAGCTTTAAAACCCATTTTTTTAATTATTGTACGATTTTTTAAAAAAAAGTTATGACATTTTGAAATTAACAGTTTCAGTTACGCCAATAGACGTTATACCCAACGTATACGTAACTGAAACTGTTAATTTCAAAATGTCATAACTTTTTTTTTAAAAATCGTACAATAATTAAAAAAATGGGTTTTAAAGCTAAAGAGTTGTACTATGCGACCTTTCCGTCGAAAATTGAAAAAAAAAAATTATCAAAAATGGCTAAAATGGCCATTTTTTGACCTTTTAGGCTTCATTTACCAAAAATCCTGACGTGATGGAGCATTTTGAAGGTCAGATTCGTTTTCAGCGCATAAAAAACTACAAGAAACAAGTACAGCCATTCTAGAAACTCACCCTCGCAGGACTGTGTAATTGACCTGAGCAGCCCAATCAGTTACGCCAGTTTTTGTTTATTGTCATTGAAAACAAATTGTTTTTTTTTTGTTTTTTTGTAAATAAAGAATTTATCTAATGAATAAAAACGATTTTCAATTTTCACTCCTCTGGTATAGTGGTAAGGTAAGGTGCCTTAAAATAAATATATTTATAAGAAATAAAAAAAATTAAAATAAAAAAAATACAAGTTATTAAAAAACTTTAATAACTTATCCCCATCAATGTAATTTCAGTTGGTCGAATGTCGTATATTGAGCAATAGAAAAACTAATACTTTAAAATTTTGATTAATTAAAGTAAAATCAAGTTAAAATACAAAAAAAAAACTTTTTACATAATTTAAATGCCGATTAAATGCTTTCTGTTAAATCAAAATAAATTAACTTTAAAGCTCCGATCTTAACGGAATTTTGCCACATTTACACACAAATAAAGAGAACCAAACTGCCTTACATAGGGCGTAGCAAAGTAAATATGTAGAAAAATGCATAGAAAAGCACAAAATAACTCAGCATTTTCTAAATATTTAAGGCTTAAAAATGTTCAAAAATTTACATGGGTAATCACAGCAACAAAAGCCAAGCGTGGAGTAGTAATTTACTAAATTTTTAAGCCAACTATTAATCAGCTTTTAATTACTTAATCCACAAAAAATTTTATTTTTTACCAAAACTAGCTTCATTTTTAAACGAACAAGCCTAAAAACTTGATGAAGCCTAGCACGTGAACATTTGCCAGTGGGTTAAAAAACAAATCCATCCCAGGCTTTAATTTTCTCTTTTTGGTTTGAAACTCTTCTCATTGTTTTTTTTTTTTATTATAAATGACCGGAAAGCCAAGTTGCGAAAAATTTTATTGTTTACACTACCAATGCGTCAGCACTGATTTCCGTGCTCACACACACGAGCAACAAACGCCCGTTTTTTTGTACTGATACATAGTTATATATGCTCGTATATATTATATAAATGTACGTGTGCGCATAGTAAAAATGCTCGAATGTATGCATGAATAAGTAGATATGTTTGCGCTTAGCGCGTTAATTTTTTCACACAATTATATATGTATGTGAGCAGGTTCTGATGTACCAAAGCTTTTTTGTGTGTGTAAGCTGAAAAAATAAACTTTTCATGCTTTAATTAAGTGCGAACTTTCCCGGATGCTTGCAATGGCAAATTTTAGTGTGTGTTCCCCTACCACGAACTCTGCAGCTGCGTGCATTTCAATGTTGCAATGCCCCAAAGTTTGAACACAATTTCATTTTCATCACATCTCTATTATTGTTGTGATTTTTTACTATTAACTTTTACAACTAGCATCAACTAATTGAATTTAAATGTGTGTACGAGTATGTAGCTTTTTTTCTAATAAAATTTTATTAACTCATCAAATTTTAGTTAAGTTCATACACACATACATACAAGTAATATAACTTATTAATATTTGTTTTAAGGTTATTGGAAAACGGAAGTTTTGTTAGGAATGACAAATATTCGAAATTTATTGTTGATAAAAAGTTATCTAACAAAATGGTATAGTCAATTATGAGATTGAGATTCAATTCCTCTGTTTAATTTATTTTTTAGTTACACTGTGTAACAAAAATTCTATACAAATATTTTTCTATTTGAGTTATAAAGTATGTAGTGCAGTCAGCTACGTTATTTATATTATTTTTTTCAATTACACTGTGCAACAAAATCCAATTTTTCTGCAAATTTTCATCCACTTGAGTAATGAAATATGTATTTAAGTCAGTTATGAGATTATTCTTGAATTATTTGTTTGGTTGAATTACACTGTGCAAACAAATTTTTCTCCCAATGTCTTCCTAGTTGAGTAATAAAGTAAATAGTACAGTCAGTTACGAGATTATTCTTCTAACACTTTTAATTTATATTATTTTTTCGTTTACACTGTGTAACAAAATCCAACTTTTCTGCATATATTTATCGACTGAGTTATGAAATATGTATATAGCCAAGTCAGCCATGAAATTATTCTTAGAACCCTTTTTTCGTTACACTGTGCAACAAAATTAAACTTTTTGTAAATATCTATCTTGTAAGACATAGTAAATTCAGTTATGAGATTATTTTTCGATTATTTTTTTTTAATTACACTGTGCAACAAAACTAAATTTTTTGTAGTTAGTAAATTTAGTTTCGAGATTATCCTCCTAACACTTTTTATTTATATTATTTTTTTCATTCATACTGTGCAACAAGATCCCTCTTTTCTGCGAATATTTATCTACTTGAGTAATAAAATATGCATTTAAGTCAGTTATGAGATTATTCTCTTTTATATTATTCTTTTTTTTTAATTATACTGTGTAACAAGAACCAAGTCTTCTGAAAATTTTTGTATATTTAAGTACATACATATGTACTCGTAGTACAGTCAGTTATGCGATTATTCTTCTAACACTTTTCATTTGAATTATTTTATTCAATAACACTGTGCAACAAAATCGAACTTTTCTGCAAATATCTGTCTACTTAAGTAATAATACATATACCTATGTATGTAGCAAAGTTAGTTATGAGATGATTCTGCAACTCATTTTATTTTTATTATTAATTTATATACTTTTTTTTAAATTACATTGTGCAACAAAACCCAATTTTTTGGAAATATCTATATTGTAAAACATAAAAAAAATCAGTTTTGAGATTATGTTTCAATTAGTTTTTTTAATTGCACTGTGTAACAAAATCCATTTATTCTGGAAATATCTGTCTACTTTAGTAATGAAATATGTAGCGAAGATAGTTATGAGATGATTCTACAACTCATTTTAATTTTATTGTTAATTTAATACACTTTTTTTTAATTACACTGTGCAACAAAATCCAATTTTTCTGAAAATAGGTATCTACTTGAGTCATAAAATAATATATATACATATGTATATATGGTATAGTATATAGCTAAATCAGTCATGATATTTTTCTTCGAACACTTTCTTTATTACCCTGTGCAACAAAATTAATTTTTTTAGAAATATCTGTCTAGTAAAACATAGTAAATTCAGCTACGAGATTTTTCTTCACACACTTTTTTCGTAACACTGTGCAACAAAATTCATTTTTTTGGGAAAATCTGTGCCGTAGAACATAGAAAATGCAGTTATGAGACTATTTTTCGATTACTTTTTCTTTTAATTACACTGTACAACAAATCTCAAACTTCTTGGAAATATCTGTCTAGTAAACCGTAGTAAATTCAGTGACGTCATTATTAACATTTTATTTAATTACACTGTGCAACAATAACTAATTTTCTGGAAATATCTGTCAAGTAATAAATAGTAAATATCTAGTAATAATCAGTAAATCAATAAATTAAGTAGTAAATTCAATTAATATTCGAATATTTTTTTTCACTACACTGTGCAACATAATCCAATTTTTTTTTTTAATTTGACTTAGTGCATTGCACTGTGTAACAAACTTCTACTTTTTTCTTCAAATAGCAAGCATTCGTGAACGGAATATCGTGTCAAAAATTAATATCTGACAAACAGCTCGATTCTGAATTTTGGGTAGCAGCTCACGTCAGAATTTTGGCTAATATAATAACCATAATTTTGGTTAATAATATAATAATTCTTGGCAGTACTAATCATTTTGTTTGATCAGACCAGTAACCAACTTATTTCGGCGAAGGTTTTGCCCCTCTCAAGCATTTTTTTATAATTGTCCTTTTTTCTTCACTGCAGTGCTTTCCGCGGCTCATATTTGAAAAATAGGTATTAATTAGATGTTTTATCTGTTTTGTCTTAAAAAATAACACCTTTTCTAACAAAAACGTGTGTTACCCTATGATAATTTTCACGCAAATGCTTTTTTTCGACAAAAACATATGCTTAGAGCTTTTATTTTAACCGCTCGATTTGGTATTCCCCTTTCAATTTTGCTTCTTTTAAGAATAACCGTTATCCTTTTAGTTCTGTTTTTTCCTCACCCAAAGCAGAGAGACTGTCAGTAAGACAAGAGAAAAGTAACTGCAAACCAAATTCCTTTTAGTCAAGTTTTACTGTGAAATAAAGTGAGCTGCTTGTTTTGGTGCTATTATTTTCACCGGCACTGTGTGTCCAAAAATATTACAGTAGTCCATATAAAATTAATGAACATTTTTATACCTCAGGTGTGATTTCGTGAGAAGAGATAAGCTTTCACAGCCTAAAAACCCATCAAATACTTGTACAAACTTCAAAGCAAAGTGTGATAATAATTGGTCCTTAGCTCTCTTAGTCATGTTCCAATGCCAGAATCTTATTATCATTATTATTATTTTTTATTATTTTATTATTATCTATTTAAAATTTTTTTTTTATAATTTTGATGATAACAGGTTCTATCGATTGTATAAGACAATTTGAAATCAATAGATTTTGGTGAGTCCTCACATCTTCAAAGAGTTTTCTCTTGAGCTGCAACTGGTGATTATTGGCGCGCCCTCTGTGAACTCTAAAATACTATCTACTACAAAAACAATACAAATCGCGTACATGACATTAGTGGAAATCAATGAATAACTTAGAATTCATTAAACTTTGCGATTGTTTCTTTTTTATAACTATTTTCATACACGAAGTTTTTTCAACAACAAACAACGGTAACCTTAACAAAGGGTGCACTAGTTTTTTATTATAATGAATTTCTGTTGCTTCGTTCTCGTTCCAATTTGCAGTTTTACTACACATTTTTGCATTTCCAGCTGCATTTTTTATACATTAAATTTGCAATTTAACAATTGAATATCTGCTATTAAAGTTTCATCAGTTGTAGTAAATAATTAAGCTTCAAATCAAATCCATCTTTTTTATAATCAAAGGTCCTTATTCTCATTTATTTTAATTAATTATTCAGTACGTATTTAGGTATATGAATATTTATGTAAGCTCCGTGCAAAACACACTTTAATGGCGATTAATTTGATTTTTATTTTAGTTCGTATGATGAATGTGCCTGTGCATTCAAAAGCCCTGTAAGAAATTGAAAGCGACCAGAAGTAACCGTATTTTACAAATTTTTAAATTAATTTAAACAAAGTTCAAAAATAGTTGAGTAAATTTTGTTATTATACGCCCCTCAGAAAGACATATGTAACGCATGAATTCGATGGAAAGATGTACAAATTTGTAGATATCTACGTTCTTTAGCAGGAAATTCTGCGTTCTCAACGCTTTCGGGCTGCTAAAATACCTTATCTGCGCAGATCCGACTTTTGAACAGGTTATCTCGCAAAGTTTATGTTCGAGATAAAGTCGTATCAACAGTTTCGCTTAAGTCGAAAAATAACTTTTCAACATAAATAAAAATATATCATCCCAAATAGTACAGAAGCTTCAAGTGTTCGTGAACCGCTGCTTGAAACGCATTGTGGTGGCCAGACAACTGGATATCATGATACCATTTTGCATCGACGATGCCATCAAAAACCAACCGTAACTGAAGTAAGAGAACGTAAATGGAGATGGCTTGGCCATACCTACAGAAGTGTGGCACTGAAATCAGCAGACAAGCGCTGGACTGGAACCCCCAAAGTCAAAACAATGACCTGGCAGCAAGTGAAAATAAAAGGTGGTTAAATTTCAAGGGCTGATGTTGAATGTGGACCACACGTAAATGTCGAGTTCTTGCTTGCATTTCATTTGACATTTTTTAATTTGAACTATGGAAAGATACACAATCGAGCAACGCGTTAAAGTTATTCAGGCTTATTATGAAAACGGGCGTTCAAATCAAAATGCATATCGCGCACTTCGTGATTTTTTCGGTCAATTTAATCGTCCAAATGTGCGTACAATCGGAAAAATTGTGCAAAAGTTTGAGCAAACCGGGTCTGTAGGAGATGTGAAAACACCAGTGCATGCTCGTACAGCTCGTACTGCAGAAAATATTGCTGCTGTTCGCGATAGTGTGGTTGAAGAGTCGTCCACCTCAACTCGTCGTCGTGCCCAACAACTGCACCTCTCACGCTCATCGTTGATGAACATTATGCATAAAGACTTGCATTTACATGCTTACAAGGTGCAGTTGACTAAAGAACTAAAGCCTCTTGACCATTTCAAGCGTCGTCAATGGTCAGAATAGTGGCAGGAAATGGCGACAGTGAATGACCAATTTTGGAAGAAAATCATCTTCAGTGAAGAGGCACATTTTCACTTCAGTTTTCAATAAGCAGAATTGCCGCATTTGGGCGAACCACAAAGAGTGATTGTTTGGTGCGGTTAATGGGCCGGCGGCATCATTGGGCCGTACTTTTTCCAAAATGAGGACGGTCAGGCAGTTACTGTGAATAGTGTTCGCTATCGTGAGATGATAACGAGCTTTTTAAGACCCGAATTGGAAGATATGGATATGGACGATACGTGGTTTCAAGAAGACGGTGCCACTTGTCACACAGCTAACGAAACAATGGTTTTTATGCGCGAAAAAATTGATGGCCATATAATCTCACGTCGCGGCGATGTCAATTGGCCGCCAAGATCATGTGATTTGACACCGTTGGACTTCTTTCTTTGGGACTATTTGAAAGAAAAGGTGCACGTCGATAAGCCAACAACAATTCAAGAGCTAAAGGATGAGATAGTTCGGCACATTAACGCAATTAAGCCTCAGCGTCATCGAAAATTTGGATCATCGGATGGGGGTGGGCCGCCAAGACCGCGGCGCCTATTTGGCCAATATTTTGTTCCATATGTAATTGAGCCGTACCAATATTACCGTAATAAAGGTAAATTACAATAATTTAAACAAAAAATTGTATTTTATTCAAAATCAACACCGGCTCTTGAACCTTAACCACCCTTTATATCCGGGAATCCCCAAAATGGAACAATTTTACTTTGGTGATCCCAATTAGTCTAAAGCAATTGTTTTCGTTTGCACAATAAGCGCGCATTGGAAAAGTACAAAAGCTTTTTCTTTAATTTCTCGGTATGGCTTCGAAAGCAGATATCCACGTTTTATTATCAAGATGGCAGATTAAATGATTAACCGCAACTTTCAAGGCAGATTCAGCGTTCATGCCCTAAACTTTGTGGTGAATAATTTTACACGTCTTTTTCCACTCTCTCTTTCTGCGAGCTCAAAAAAATATGAGAAAGGCTTTGAATAATGTCCTTTTGGAGTATCACCATCCCCAAATATCTGGATAAAGTGCGGATCGGAACCGACCTGATCAGGTATATCCACATATCCATATATCGTGAAGGAGTGAGGCGGCGTCTCCGTCTCCGTCGGCAGATAAGTAGAGGCACTCCATAAGGTGGTGTGTTCCCACCACTTTTTTGGATTGTCGTTGCCAATGACATGCTGGAGAGGTTGATGACAAGAGGCTGTAAGGTCTTTACCTAGGAGAACAAATTGGAGAGGACGATGTCGGTGAAGAAGGTGGAGAAAGTTCAAAGATCTCCCAAGTATCTAGCGCATAACGCAATGCTAAACGTGGTACCTGTAGACATCGCTGGCAAAACTGCCGCCGCACGTGCTACAATCAGACTTGGAAGCTCGGGCTACAGGCTTGATCTCACTTACAGACATTCAAGAACATTTGGGTTCATCCACCTGGTGGCTGTTCAATGTGTACTCTCGCTTAGTCCAAGCGGGACATTCTCCGCTTACATTTCAGCAAGAGAAGAGTAGGCGAGGTGCAGTGTATGGAGATGTCGGAAAGAAGTGTTCTGGTAGGAGCTCTCCACCAGACTCAAGTTCATGTTACCAAACCATTGCAGTGTGTTCCAAGTGAGCTAACCACAATCAAAGAAGCAGCTGATTGGCTGCTCACTTCTGTAATAACTGTCACGATTTAATAACTTCCAAGCAGCAGTTAGATACTATGGATCGATGATGGTACATTCGAAACTGGAGGATGAATGCCTGACCTTACTTTCGATCGCATCCATCTGATTTATTATAAGGCTAATCTGGATAGTTAGCCACAGTGGCATTACAGAAAACTGCGAGTCAGATGAGCTGGCGAACAGGTTGTCGAAAAAAAACTAACGAATTTGGGAGGTGCCCTTAAAGGGCATTGCCGTGTGGCATGCATAGTCAGGGTATGGAAGGAGGGGTGGAATTATCTCAATACCATCCTACTTTCATGATGAACTTAATCAGCAGCATTCAGTATTTAACGCAGCCGTAACACACTCATCCTTCGTTCGTGATCTACAAAATCACTACTACTGATCTTCTGTCTCATTCGTTCCTTCCTCCTGATTTCCTCTTCAATGGTATCACAAACGACGAATTTCGTTTGTATGCCCCTCGTCCAAGTATGCCGTCTCTTTAGGCAACCATTTATCCCAACCTAACCTAAGTTACTTAAGCTCACAATGGTGAACCAACCAATGGTCATCGAAAATCTTCCACAACTTGCAAGTAGGATCAATAAATGTGTAACCGAGGTGCTGAGTGGATTACCTCAGGAGGAAAACTGGAGGGTGCTTTCACTTGTGGCAGCTACGTTATATTCATTGTTTGGGGTTAGCAGAAGACTTTAATGAATGTCGATAAAAAAATTTTCTCGTGGCTTAATCTTCTCGTATTTCATTTACAAATTCTCGAAGATGAATTGGCTTGATGGGACTTGAACTTCACAAAATCCACGCAAGCATTTTGACTAACTCAAATGCATGTAGAGATTTTAGATTACTTCGAGGTTTGTACTACCACTTCATGGCCTTTTGTGTCCTCTGCTCATTACAGTACCTCTTCCAAACCCAGTTCCCCTACTAATCTCAAGATAGAGCTGAGTTGGATTGGCCGTATGCACCCTTCTTCTGACTGCAGTTGGCCGAGATGTCTCAATCTTCTCCGCGCTATAGCGCTACATTCGAGGATGTAGATGCGTTGGAGTCTCCTGGACTTAGTCGCAGAAACGACAAGAAACAGTAGACTGGGATATGGCCAGATGACTACGCAGTCTGCAGTGGCCTGTAAGAATTCCCGTGAGCATTCTTATGCGGGTTATGCATTTTTTTAACATTTTTTTATTGTACCCTCTCTTGGATTTCGGCTGGCCTAGCCCCATAGTTTGGTGCTGGATAACCTCCCTTAGCTTAAGCTCTTCACGCCTAAGTTTCTCCTTGATGGTATTTTGTGCCATAGCAAGGAAAGGCTCGGGTACTATTGATGGCGAGCCACAGTCTCTCTCGTCAGTGCGTCCGCTCCATCTTTCGCAGTTATACCCCTGTGTTCTGGGACCCAAATTAGTCGCATGCGATTGTGCGTTAATCTCACAGGATGATAGAGTCTTGAGTGCCGTCTGACTGTCGCTCAGAATGGCCATTCGCTCATTCCGGACATTTCTGTCTAAGTTTATCTCTGTAGATGGTATACAGCACGCTTTGTTCTGAGGCCATATATTCAAGTGCTTATGCCTTCCGGTGTCTTCCAGCCATCTGTGTACCAGTGCAGGGTACACTCCTGGAGCTTCCATTCCAATGCAGATCGCACACTCCTAAATTATATTTATACTTGTGAGAATAGCCCTTGCTCTTCTTCTATCATATGGCTTCCACCTAAGATAACTTCATTGAGTTTCTGGTTAATGGATCTTTATTTCCAATGATTTAAAAATGAATTGAAGTAATTTATAGTTCTTATCTGAAAGAATATTAAGCAAAGTGCTTGCAATATTCCTCTTTGGCACTTAAATGTAAATTTTTTCTTCATACCCAGCCATCACTGTACAAGTAATTAAATAAATATTCCTATGCGTAAATATGTAAGTCTGTACCACAACTTAATGGAATTGAATAAACTTCAATAAATCTTCAATCGTGTCCAAAACTTGCACAAACAAAGCCAACCGGGCGCCATTATACAATAAAAATAGTATCAAAGAACTATCAATCAATTCTGAATTAAATTGCTGGAAAATCGTAAAAAAATAATGCAAAGAAGAAAGTACCCCGTAAAGCAGAGAAGATGTGGAATATCAATAAAAGCAAAATAATCATCTCATAGCTGCACATAGCAATGAGCCCCAGCGACGCCAAAGGCACGTGTTTAGCAGCAGAAGAAATTTGCTTATTTAGTAATTTGAGCTCAGTAATCGATGGATAGTTGGAAACGCGGACAAATCGCCGTCAATGGTGACCGAGTTGAACGGGTAAATAAAGAAATGCGACAAATGGAAATAAAATGAAGCGAGGTTTATTGAGAGTTGAAAAAATGAGGTGAAAATAAAATGCAAAAGTTTTTCAGCGGTTTTTCTTTTTTTCCGCCTACAGTCAAGGGAGATGAGGTACTCTGAAAAGCGTGAAACCAACTACATCGCTCAAAGGCTTAAGCAAAGTATATTCAACATGGATGCAGACAATCCGTACAGTGTCATGGAAAGTACGCTCTGTGATTTTTCTATTTTGTACTTGGTTAATTAAAATGGGTCAACAGCTATACAACTAAACCAGTCAATGGAAAAGTGTGAGGTATCACTATTAAATTACCTTTGGCCAGTAGGTCTACTCTTATGTATAGTGCACTGGTATTCAAATAACTCCAACTTATCACTTGACTTGTTTTTCGGCTGCGTACGAATACTTTGGCATCAAGCTTGTGTGGGTAGCTAATCACTGGGGTATTACAGGAAACGGCTTGACTGATGAGCTGGCTTAGCAAGAGGCCCGCGAATTGAATTGGAAAGACGAGTTTCGCATCAACTCAGCAAGCGCTAAGCAAGAACACTGACTTACTAGACTGCAAGCTCCTTTTAGGCATCGAAGGGGTCGAAGACGCTCAAAGGAGCTTCTAAGGGCGCCTTTGAATATTGAAACCAATGATCCAGAAAAATGTTCAAAGGATGAGTTTTATATGCACATCTGTGAAGCTTTACCTTGAAACAGCCTACTAGTTAAGCAATACAATACTGTCGTTAGTTATGCTGGGCTCTTAAGTGTCTTAAAGAGAATCGTTGTGGTGCTCAGGAAAGAAAGATTCCCGATTCTATTAAAACATTTTTTTAACTCCATCGATCTAGTTACTATGTATAAAAGGAATATAGTATATACTCGTATTTAAAGGGTTTTCCAATAAGAGATGTTATTCCCGTAAAATATCAATGGTTTCGTTGCTTGTGTGGCACGTAGGTCCGTCTTGTTGAAAATAAACGTTGTCTAGATCAATACCATCCAATTCCGCCCATAAAAAATCGTTAATCATCTCTCGATAGCGCAATCCATTCACCGTAACTGTTGCTCCAGCTTCATTTTCGAAAAGGTAAGGTAAAATGACTCCGCCGGACCATAAACCGCACCAAACAGTCACACGTTGAGGATAGAGAGGCTTTTCAACAATAACTCTTGGATTTTCTGAGCCCCAGATCCGACAATTTTGCTTGTTGACGAAGCCACCGAGGTGGAAATGGGCCTCATCACTCAAGATGATTTTTCGATGGAATTCCGGATCATTTTCATGCATTTCAACGACACAATCAGCAAAGACACGACGTTGTTGATGATCGGCCGGCTTGAGTTCTTGTGTTAACTGGACTTTATAAGCCCTAAGACCCAAATCTTTATGCAAAATACGGTGTTATGACGTTTGTGGAATGCCTAATTCCAAAGAACGACAACGATGAGGAATGGACAAACCTGGGTTTTCTTCAACACTCCGCTACAACAGCAATATTTTAGGCTGTTCTTGAGCGACGTGCACGGGTTTTATTCTTCACATCACTAACTTGTCCCAACAGCCCGAATTTTTTCACCAATTTCAGTATTGCGGTCCGACAAGGTGCTTGACGATGACCCAAAAATGTTCGAGTTTTACGAACCGTCTCTGCCAAATTTTCACCATTTTTATAGTGAACTTTAATACTTTCAATGCGTTGTTTAAGCGTGTATCCTTCCATTTTTCTCAATGGCGTAGTTTCTACTTGTCAAATATCAAAAAATGACAGCTTCAAAAGTGACATCTACCGAAATAGCGGGCTATTCAAAATAGCTCCCCTTTATAATATCCTCATCCTTCCTCCATACTTTTTTTTAGTTTTGTCAGCCTTTCCAGCTAGAGCTGTACATACCCAGTTCTTCGGATAATACCTATTCACTAGAGATCTTCTTTGAAATGCAAGTCGTTAGCAAAGGAAGTGTAGAGTGGAATCCATTTATTCGTCATCTCTATAGCTCCTGAAGAAATTATTATGTAGCGCTACGATTCTGGCAGTTAAAAAGAAAATGGTTAGAACAAAGTTACTATGCCTGTGAGAGACGTACTTTTTGTTTTTGAAAACTTTTTCACTGAGTGCGAGCCAACTTAACATACCCTTCACCTGTCCAAATTAACCCACCTACTATTAGTAGCTGCTCTAAGCTCTGTCTCAATTATTGAATATAAGAACCTCAAAATAGCTTGAATGTTTTGGCTCTATTCCCTAATTCTTGACTCAAACCCCTATCATGCATCATTTGGAAGTATCGATGTACTCTCGTAAGTTTAACCGATCATTGGGTTGCGCTCTGCAAGAGAGAGAGAGAGAGGGAACTTCGCTGCCACGCCGTTCTCTTAGAACTCAACTTTAGAAAACTATAGTATTCTGGTACTCTGTAAGCTTCTCTCAGTGGGAGTTTCTGGGCAAAAATTCCAGATCCTGATCCAATACCAATTTTTTATCCGTCTGTGGAATGGAACTGAACCGGAATATCGTAATCTCTATGAAGGATATCAAATTCCAAGTAACTTCTCTCAGACTGATGGAAATCAAAAATGTGGCAAAAGTCGATGGTGTGAGAATTACAGCAGATTAGGAATGTTCTCTCCACGAATAAAACTAACACTCTATAAGCCTCTCATCATGTCCGTCCAATCGTATAGCGTGGAAACTTGGATGAAGACAACATCCGATGAAGCGTGTTTAAGAGAAAGATTTTGCGAAAGATTTTCGGACCTTTACTCGTTGGCAACGGCGAATATCGCAGGCGTTGGAACGATGAGCTCTATGAGCTTTACGGCGAAATAAACATTACGCAGCGAATAAAGATCCAGCGGCTTCGGTGGATGGGTCTTGTAGTCCGAGCGGATACAAACGCTCCGGTTCTGAAAGTAATCGATGCGGTACCAACTGGTGCTAGCAGAAAAAAACGAAACGGATTGACTATGACTATTATGAGGACGGCACAGGGCATAGATAAGCGCAATACAAACGGTTTCTCCAATTCCATAGCCCCTACTAAGCCAGGACCATTAGTGCGTGATGAAGAATTACATCCGCTACTTAACTCAGTAAGATCCCTTGCTGTCAGATGACAAATAGAGTGATTGTTGAGTTAAAATAGAACACTACGGATCTAGACATGAACTGTCGATAACGGGTTCCTCTTCAACAGTGGCTCCCTTGAAGAGCATAAATAGGGCCACTCCACAAATGGAAAAATTAGTAGAAACCAGGATTTCTCTGGACGGGGTACCCGCGCTTCGGATGTGGGCTTCGGCATCGGCATCGGATGTTCAGGCCCAAAACTCATTCACCACCAAGACGACCAGGATTGAAAATCAGGGCCTGGAGAAAGCGAGCTACTGGTTGAAAATGGACATCCATTGAGCATTGCATTCTCGTCGGGCTCTATACGTAGCTCTATAGAGAACCTGTTGCTGGGTGAAAATGTCTGATATGTCTATCCTGTCTTGAGGATGACGATACTGCAGAGCATTTTCTCTGTAGCTGTCCGGCGTTTTCCAGAATCAGACTTAGAATATTGGGTTGTAATATACTGAGTATGGGTAAAGTTCATACTCTTCCGGATCTCTTAAGATTCATCAATGAGTCCAAGAGATTTGTGGAAAAGTGACCTCAAACAAATTCGTCATACCATCCACTTTTTATCTTTCCTACCTCTATTCTTTCAACTGAAATCTAACCGGGTGTTGTACAATGGTCTCTTGACTGAGTGCTTGGGCTTATCCAATCCCCCCCAATCTAATCTAATCTAATCGGCGTTGGAAAGATCAGGCGGAGAAGGACTTGGCTCCCTTTGGTGTTTCTAACTGGCGCCGATGAGCGCGAAAAAAACGACTTTGTTAAACTCGGTCAAAATCGCTTAAGGGGTTATTGCGCGAAGAAGAATGTAAATCAATAGAAATAATAAAATAATAAAGACAAGTTTCATCTATTGAATCACAAAAAGAACAGTAAATAGAGAGCCGATCAAAACACCACTTGGCAACCTTCTCTAACTTTCCGTTTATACTCATCACACCAACATCAACATCTCACCAATACATTGCCACTAGTTTATGCACTATTTGCTTGTACGTATCCGCCTACTTTTTGTTGGTGTGAATTATTGCGATTGATGTTTTCCACATTGTTGTTGTTCTCGCTGCCCAAAAAAATGTTGTTAGTTGCACAATTTAGTGAGCATTACAAGTAGTGACCGTTGTGTGCCACGATTACCAAGCCGGCAACATGAGAATATCCTGTGCATACACACGCACACACACACACACATACGTACATGAAACCAAATATGTGAAAACACACACCTTGTGAAAGTGCGCCAGGAATACATTCACCAGCCAACCGTGAGTTACATTATTTTTGGTATTTTGTTGTTATTTCCACTTTAGCCATTGGTTTTATATGTTGCTTCGTAATTCTCATTTTGTTGACCATTGCAGTGGCGTTTGCCGTGGAAAAGGTCACGCGCGTGCTAGTCGCCATTCATCAGACGACATGAGGTGGCAAGGCAATCGGCTTACGTACGAGTACATACAGATGGAGTAGTTTTGTACTAGAATAAATAGTCGTATACACATCCGTGAATACCTACGCAGCACACAAGCACTTATGTGTGTGTGTGTACTGCAGTCGATTTGTTTTTGGTTACTATTACATTTTTTGCGTACTGCACTTTTTCCCCAATTTGGTAGCTTTGAAATGGTGAGCACTCTTTTTTTGGTGTAATTGTATTGTTTCGCGCTCTGTTCTCTTTTCAATTACAGTTACCTCTGCAGCTTTGCATGCTCTGCATTTTTGCTCTACAATTCATTTTCAATTTAATAATGGAACATTTTCTATTAAATCAGTTCAGTTAGTTGGAATAGCGAGCTTGGCTTTCAAATGAAATCACAATTTTTTCTAAGCAAAGGTTATTACTCCATTTGTCTCAATTATTTATTTGGAAATTGTTTGAGGGGTCCCGGTGGTTGGACTTTTTTTCAAAATAAAAAAAAAAGTAAAATTAATTAATTTAATTTAAAAATTTTTAAATTTCCCC
The DNA here is from genome assembly GCF_027943255.1 of Anastrepha obliqua. Classification (NCBI taxonomy): domain Eukaryota; kingdom Metazoa; phylum Arthropoda; class Insecta; order Diptera; family Tephritidae; genus Anastrepha; species Anastrepha obliqua. Next base: position 7,468,168 of record NC_072893.1, read on the forward strand.
GAAGTAGACCCTCCCGAAAAATTGTACCTGGACTGTGTTGCCCATTTAGCCTCTTCTATTTATCTGAAACACAAAAACCAAAAAAAGTATTAATCACTATGGCTGTAGCTATGTCCCGTTGGTTGGTTGTTTGGTTGGTTTCAGTGGTGATTCTTCCAGAATCCAACTAGGCCTTCCGCACTATTTTATTGCCACATCCTCGTTACCACATTGTTTACCAGTTATTTACGGCATGACTATACCCAGTCTGTGCGGTTTAAAACCTTACTAGGTTGTTGACATCCAAGCCAGATAGCTGTTCGAGACTCTCGAACAGCGGTTTGTCCAGGGTTAACACTCTGTCCTTCCATAGGGCAGGGCATTCACTGCGGAAGTGGAAGATTGTTTCCTTTTTCTCCGGTTGCTTACAACTGTGACAGTACGTGTTGCGAGGGATGCCCATTTTGGCGGCTTGCTTGAGGTTGTAGGTGGGCCATAACGTTCTGCTGATTTTGCATTTCGTCTGGTCTCTCCATCTACAATCCGCGATTCGGAGGTATTTTAGGAAAATTGTACTCTTGACTGCACCTAATGGTGTGAATACCGATTCTTCAAGAGCGTTATTCATGGCAGATCCCCCTCTTGACAGTTCATCTGCTTTTTCGTTACCTTCAATATTCCGATGTCCCGGGACCCAGATTAAGGTAACATTATGGTTTTCGCTCAAGGTGGAAAGGCTGTCCTGCTTTGTTCCACCAGTTTAGAGGTTGTTGTCGCCAAATCCAGTGCCTGGATTGCAGCTTGGCTATCCGAAAGAATAACGATATTAAACTTAAAAGAGGGATCTGCTATTAGTAGCCTACAAACTTCCCCAATTGCCAGTACTTCCGTCTGGAAGACAGTGCTGGTATTACGGAGACGCACAGATTTTTCAATTTTAAGTTTATGAGAATGTATACCAGTTACAACACCACAATCCATTTCAGAGCCATCTGTATAGCCTGTCATGTCGAAGTTGTTTAGTGAGAATCCCTTATTCCATTCCTCCATAGATGGAAAGAGAGTGGCAAAATCCCAATTGAATGTTACCCTCGGGACGATGTAGTCAGTCCTCACCGAGGTGAACTGAGTTTGTCGCAATAGTAGACTGGCATGGTCATGAGCTTTTTCCTTCCAGCGTCCCGCTTCGTTTAACCTAAATGCACTCATGGTTGCCGTCTTCTTAATGTGTAGGTCTATTGGAATACCGCATGTCAGTGCATTAAGAGCCTCCCTAGGACTTGATCCGATTGCACCGACCGTTATTTCACAGACTGATCTTTGTATTCTGCCGAGTAATTCGGTATTTAAATCTCTCCCTACAGCTTTCCACGAAACTACCGAACCATACGATAAAATAGTCGTATAACAGCCATAATGTATACTTGGGTTGAATACCCCATCTTCTTCCAAGCATACTTTTAAAGGCATATAAAGCAATTTGAGCTTTTCTTTATCAGTTCTTCGACGTTTAATTTCCAGCTAAGTTTGTAATCCAAAATTACCCCTAAGTACTGTGCACTGTGTAAAAGTGAGAGGGTTTGTCCGTTAATATTTGGTAGGGTAAGGATTGCTACCTTACCGTAAATAGCCACTGATCGTCATCAAACTCTAATTCCAAAGCACTTTCTTCCTTTTTTCAACCTGCCTGGGTCCTTTCCTTCTCCTCTCTCCCTGTATGGTATCACAACGGACGAATTTTGAATATTTGTCCAAATGGGTCCCTCGCAAGAGCAGCCATTTATCCTAAGCTAACAATACATCGCAACCCAACAGCCTAAGTCTGATTTTAGAAAACGCCGGACAGCTACAGAGAAAATGCTCTGCCGTGTCTTGCAGAGAAAGGTCGCTAATTTGATGATTGGTCCTTTCACAAAGCAATTGGCTATTCTGTAGGAGTCCATCTCAGACCAATGTCTTCTATGGGTAGACCTAATGAAGTCGTTAATCCATAGTTGAATCGATGTAGAATTGACACCTAGAAAGGGTTCAGGGCCTAGTGGTATGCTAGCAGAGCCTTCACTAACCAGTTTACTAGCCAACTCAATAGACTGGCATAGATGTCTGTAAAGAATATCGTAGCCATTTGTCCTCTAGCGTAGAAGTACTTAGTGTCTTCGACTAAGTACAATCCAGATCCGCTACCATCACTGGTTTTGGATGCATCGGTGTAGAAAATGTGCGGGAACCCCGATGATAGATTCGCTTGACTTCACCATTGGTCTCTATCTGGAATGAAAACGTCATACATCCTACCGAAACTAACGTAAGACTGTAGGTTCGAATTTCCGTGCACGAAACGCCAAAATGAAACAGTTGTTTCTCATAACGGTCGCCCCTCGTCTGGCAAAGGCAAACCTCCTTATAAAAATATCTGCCGTTTCGAGTCGGCCTAAAACTTTAGGTCCCTTCATTTGCCGGACAACATCATGAAGCTTATCACAAATATGGGGAAGAGCTCGGCCAAGCACCCATCAGCGCCAATTATATATATATATAATTACAGGGTGGGCCATATAGCGTTTGCTTTTTGAACCACCTATTTTTTTGAGAATGATATCACAAATGACATGTCAAATGTGTTCACAATTTACTTAAAGATTCGACAATTACGAAATGGGACGCTATACGCTTGAACAAAATTGGGAAATATTGAAAATCTATTTCCAAAGTGGTGAGTCTTCTTCTTCTTCCGCGGTTACAGTAAATGGCGAGCATTACCGTGACATGCTCAACGAGTTTTTGTTTCCAAAAATTGAAGAGGATGACATGGACGACATTTGGTTTCAACAGGACGGTGCAACTTGTCACACTATCAAAGTTACACTCGAACTTTTGGCTACCGTTTTTGAATTCCGATATCAATTGGCCGCCTCGGAGCTGTGATTTAAGCCCATTGAACTATTTTTTGTGGGGAGCCGTTAAGGACAAATGCTATGCGAACCATCCAGAGACGATTGGCAAACAATCGAAAATGTGCTTAAAAATTGGGTTGATTGAATGGCCTACTGTAAAGCCAGTCGTGGCAGTCATTTGAACGATATTATTTTTTATTCATAAATGACAATGTTCAATCTTCAAAATAAAAAAAGAGGTTTGAAAAAATATTGATTATTTTTTTTTTATAGCCGATTCAAAAAGAAAATTTTGCATGGCCCGCCCTATATTTTTTAATCATCAGCTAATTATATCCGCATAGACAGCGGGTTGGACATGAACTCGGATCATTCTCCAACTTAATTAACATTAAACGAAAATGCGCTTATCAAGAAATTGCCATTTACGTTAACGAAAAAATATACCGATTGGGAATATTTTAAGAATGTCTTAACCGCGGATAATCACAATGCAGAAATTACCAACACTTCCGATTTAGATGATGAAATATTAAAATTATCTAAACTCATACAACAGGGAGCCTGGAGTAGCACTTCGGAAAAAACGTTTGTTACATCAACGTTACCAAAGATATGAAAGATATGGTCGCAGAAAAACGCTAGGTACGTAGACGATGGCAGCAAACAAAGACGTCCATCCGACAAAAAATTACTAACTATAATTATGAAAGGAATTTCCAAGAAGGTAAACAAATTTTAAAAATAGATCTCTGAGTACTTATCTAAAGGGCCTACCAAACGAGAGCAGCAATGATTACGCGCTCTGGAAAGGCACAAAAATCGTTTCACAGCCAGTAACACAGCACCCACCAATCAAAAAAGAAGACAGTTCTTGGGCCAAAAGCAATCAAGAAAAAGCTAATGCTTTTGCTGAGTGCCTCGAAGGCATCTTTAAGCCATATGGCACATCCAGCGCAGCTGGACTGCAGCCACTTAACTATGAAGCTGATGCCGAAATTCCCCTTGTTACGGATTCCGAATTGCTTGGTGAAATAAATAAGCTAAAATCAAAAAAGGCGCCTGGGTATGACCTTATTACTGCTAAAATTCTAAAACAACTTCCTCGATGCACAATATCCAAGATTACTGAAATAATGAACGCCACATTCAAACTGCACCACATCTCTATATATTCAAAAACTGCTGAAATAATCATGTTTAATAAACCAGGGAAGCCAACGCATGATGTCACATCGTATCGGCCAATCTCGCTCCTACCAATCATATCAAAACTGATGGAAAAGCTTTTACCCAAACGTCTCAACATAATTATTAAGCAAAGAAATATAATACCAGTGCATCAATTTGGTGTTCGCACAAAACACTTTACCATTGATCAAGTGCACAGAATTACTCGCATCATTGAAAACGCCTTTGAGGAAAAAAAAGCTGTGCTCTGCCATCTTTCTGGGCGTGTCTAAGGCGTTTGACAAAGTTTGCCACAGTGGGCTCCTCAACAAAATAAATGCGCTTCTACCAACACAATATTCTTATATTCTAAAATCGTACCTATCGGATCGTTTCTTCCGAATAAAATACGAAGACACATATTCCGAACTTAAGGAATTTAAAGCCACATCTCACAGGGCAGCGTGCTGGGGCCCATTCTGTATATTCTTTTCCCATGATGTGAGGAGAAACCCATAACCCAAACTCAATCAAAAACCTTCAAATTTATTTAAATAAAATCTCAGAGTGGACCATTAAATGGCGCATAAAACTAAATGAAACAAAATCGGTTCATTTAGACTTCACACAGAAGAAAATCCAATATCTGGCACTATACACTGTGGGCAAAAAATAAGGTTAATTTGGTTTTGAAATGAAAAATCTTTATTTATTCTTGTAAATCAATTTCATCCCCTTCAAAATAATCCCCTCTCGAGGAAATACACTTATGCCAACGATTTTTCCAATCCCCGAAACATGCCAAATAGTCCATTTCCGGTATAGCCATCAGCACCTTCTTCGATTCAGCTTTTATCTCCTTAATCGACTCGAAACGCGTTCCCCGGAGTGGTCTCTTGAGTTTTGTGAATAGCCATAAGTCACACGGAGCCAAATCAGGCGAATACGGTGGTTGCGGAACGATATGCATGGAATTTTTGGCGAATTGGGTACGAAGAACGAGTGCAGTGTGAGACGGTGCATTATCGTGATGCAAAAACCAAGAGTTGTTGGCCCATAATTCTGGTCTTTTTAGACGAATTGCTTCACGTAAACGACGCATAACGCTCAAATAAAATTCCTTATTAACAGTTTGGCCAGGTGGAGGGAATTCATAGTGCACCACACCACGAAAATCGAAAAAAACTGTCATCATGACCTTTATTTTTGAACGACTTTGACGTGCTCTTTTCGGTCTGGCCTCGCCCTTAACACGATATTCGCTTGATTGGTCGGTTGTTTCAGGGTCGTAAGCATAAATCCAAGTCTCATCTCCCGTAATGATGCATTTGAGCTTGTCCTGATAGTCTGAAAGCATTGTTTCACACACATCAACGCGACGATTTTTTTCCAAGAAATTGAGAGTTTTCAGTACCAAACGAGATTTGACTTTTCGTAGTCCCAAATGGTATTTCAAAATGGTTTTCACAGATCCTTCTGATATTCTGATGATATCAGTAAGGTCTTTAACAGTCAACCGACGATTTTTGAGCACTAACTCCTTCACTTTATTGACGTGTTGGTCATCTGTTGACGTCGATGGTCGTCCGGAGCGCTCCAAGTCATCAACACGTTCTCGACCCTCTTTCAAGTCTTTGTACCACTTATAAACATTTTTCTGCGACATGGTCGAATCACCAAATGCCTTCTGCATGCTAAACGTTTCCGCAGCCGAAATTTCATTCCGCAGACAAACTTTGATGGCACTTCTCTGCTCAATCAAATCAGACATTGTAAAAATCGAAAAATGCACTCTTGGTCGTTTGGTAAACACAAGCGTAAATATATTACTAATAATGACATTCACATGAAAGTTGGCCCAGATGTTATTAACAGTGCTGCCAATTCAGGAAAAAAATAACTAGAGCGAAATTTTAATCCCGCGAAGTTTGGCAAATAAATTCACCCTACTTTTTGCCCACAGAGTACATAAACGGCGTGCAAATCCCGTATCACAACAACGCCAAATACTTAGGTATGACCCGCGATACCAAGCTTAGATGGAATGCTGACGTTAAAAAGAAAAAAGAACAGTTAGAAATCAGATTTAGAAATATGTACTGGTTTATGGGCAGCCTTATCCCTATACAATAAAATTCTTTTATACAAGCAGGTGCTTAAACCAATTCGGGCCTATTTGATCCAGCTATGGGGCTGCCCAGCTCCAACCTATATAAAATCTATACAAAAATTCCAAAATAAGGTACTGCGATGCGCTGTTAATGCACCTTGGTACGTCCGTAACACCGATATCGAACACGACCTTGGCATCGAATCAGTTGCCACTTCGATCAACATAAACGCTAAGTCTCACATGGAAAGACTACGCCACCATGTGAATAGCGAAGCCTCAGCCCTAATTGATCCCGGTAAGTGAAAAGAAAGGCTGAAACGAAAAAAGTAGCCCACTTCTCTGCAAGCCTTGGGCAGAGCATTATTAAATTTAGTTGTATTGCACAAAATTATATCCAAATTGTTCGTTAGTTTATAATTTCTTAACTAGTTACAATGTAAATAAACAAAAAAAATGTTTAACTTAGCTTTTAATTCCTAATTCTGGCAATTAAAAAAAAAACAATAAAAGTAAATAAGTAATTAAAAATTTGCAATATGTTGCGCTGCTATTACTGTGAACAGAGGTGTACATAAGAAGTCAAACTAAATTAGTTTTCAGCGTAAATCTCATTATTTATTAGCCACACCTCGTACACAGTTACGTATCGACAAATTCGACAAATTTAGTTTATTGCGTAAACACTTTCCAGATAAAAGCAAACTAATGTGAGACTTTAAACACATTTGAGGGCAGAAGAACAACTACAACAACTGGAAAATACCTTTAAATAAATACACAGATGTGTCAGCAGACAAAATAGCAGTCACAACAACACCAACTACGTGCCAGTAAATATGGCTCAGAGTTATAAGAGCTGCTATTGAGGCAATAAAATGATAAAATGAACAAAATGAAGCGAACAAATGACAGACAAAACCTCGAGCAGACGTACGTATTATAGTCACTAGACACACCTACTTAGCAATGAATGCTACTGGCACGCAATGTGCTTTTAGGCGTGCATACGTACACTCGCATGTAAAGGGTCATCAAATTAGAGGTATCGGATTTTAAATTGAAATAAAGCAACGAAAATTTTAATTCATCGAGCAATCATTAGTATTTTTGTGTAGAACGATTCATCGCATTTATTGTTTAAAGATAATCCCTTTCGAGTGTTGGCCGTAACTGCGCCATAATTCGGCCACCCGTAAACACCAACTTTGAAGGGCGCGCTGGAGGATTCGGTCGGTATCTCGTGAATAACTTCAGTAATTTGACTTCAAATGCCTCAATCGAAGCTGGTTTATCCACAAAGCATTTAGGCTTTGCATACCCCCACAAATAAAAGTCCACAGGTGTGATATCACACGATCTTGATGGACAAACTTGTCTGACTAGTCCGAGATGAGAGATCAATCGCTCACCAAAACGACAACGCAGAAAATCTATTTCTTCATGGGCTGTATGGCAAGTGGAGCCATCTTGATGGGACCAAATGTTGTGAAGGTCGCAAGTCGTTTCTTTCTCATGCTAACCGGCGCTAGTTGGACACCCCAAGTGAAGCCAAGTCCTTCTCCACCTGATCTGTCCAACGCAGAGGAGGCTTTCCAATTTCTCTGCTACCACCAGCTGGTACTGCATCGAATGCTTTCAGAGACCGAGCACATCGGACAACATGATCCAGCCAACGCAGCCGCTGGATTTTTATTTGCTGCACTTTGTCTATGTCGTCGTAAAGCTCATACAGCTCATTGTTCCATCGCCTCTGATATTCACCGTCGCCAACATGCAAAGGTACAAAAATCTTGCCCAGAAATCTTGTGGAGATCACGGACTCCAATTTACGGCATACGGCATCAGAAAGTCGTTTATCATGGCGCGAAAGCGTTCGCCATTGGTCACTCGTCTTTAAAGAAATATGAGCCGATGATATGGAGTAATGCTCCAGCCCATAGACCGCACCAAACGGCTGTTTTTAATGGATCTAATCGCTGTCTCTGAACGGCTTCGGATTATTCTTCAGTCCGAATACGGCAATTTTGCTTATTGACATAGCCATTAAACCAAAAAAGGGCCTCTTCGCTGAACAAAATTCGGGTCTCAAAATGCGGATCTTCGGCGAGTTTTTTCAAGAGATCAACGACTGAAGTTATGACGCTTTGGAAGATGGGCCGACTTCGGATCTTGGACTAGCTGTATTTTATGTGCTTTCAAATCGGAATCTTTAAGTAAACTCGCCTAAGTAATTTCATAAGATAGGCCAAGTTGTTGAAATCGACGCAGAATCGATTTTTCCGGGTCTTAGACAAAATTCTCATTTACAGCCGCAATGTTTTCTTCAGTTCGGGCGAGTATCATCCAATAATATAAAATTATTCTGAATTTCGCCAATGGTTTGCCGAATAGCGCGATTTGTAGGACAATTATGTACACCATAATTTGGCCTGAGCGCGACATGAACACTTTTCACAGAGCGTCGATTTTCGTACAAACTTGTAATATACAATTTGTAAACGTTGTTGAGGTGTAAGTCTTTCCATTACGAAATGTCACTGAATACTGGAAAAAATTATGTATTTAGTTTGACAGTAGTCACGCGTGATCTGTAAAAAAAACCCCTATTAGAAAAAGTACCTCCAATCTGATCACCCTTTACATAACTGAGAAATGAGCACATACCACATTCACGCAAGTGTTTGCACAGACTTTGCCCTCAAGCCACATGTAAATATGTATCGTCGAGATATAAATACATGCGAGGCTTTGTACGCATTCCAATCACTTCCTGCCACACCCACTTTCACTATCTATTATATTATGCTTTCTGCGCCCCCATGCCCAGTTTCTCCTCCTTGCCACATATGTACATACTTGCATCTTACATATGTAGGCACATCCATCACAGCTGACCAGCCAATATGAGAACGAACTATAGGAAACCATCAATGGCATTATTTCGGCTGCATTATTATCGCCCCAACTACCGTACGTTTCTTTAGAAAACCTCCCACCCTACTCATCACATCAATAACAGTTCGTCATTCCGTCATTAACCCCATACCCAGTCATCCATCTTTCATTTTCATTAGGTCTGCGTTGAATTATGGTGTTTGGCAGCGTTTGGCGTCTAATATTGACATTGGCTCAATACAGTGGGGGAAATGTGCTTCGAAATTAATAGGCGACATTTAGATATTGAATTACCGTTATGTCATCGATTTTAATTAAAATTTCTATGCTCACACAAGCACACGCACACAGCTTACGGCATGGCATGCACAGAGGCATACACCTAGGCGTTTGATATGTGTAGCGTTATTAATTACTGTATTGCAGCTATGCGTCTACGAGTATATGAATGTATTTCTAGTTAATAGCGTCGTTTATGGTCTAGGCTTTGTGTGGCGTGAGAGTGTGGTGAATTTATTACTTCCACTTCCGTTTTTAACCGTCGCCGATAAGCCTCGCAATCACAATCGCAATCGCAAAGTCAACTCAGCGCAACTCCAGTCGAGTGATGAATTACTTTGTTGACTTTTCTTAAAGCGTATGACTTTCTCAGACAAAATGTGTGTGTGTGTGTGGGTGTGGGTGTGAGTTGTAAATGATTTTTCAAATTTTTTCTTTCTCACTATCACCTAAGTCCTGCTTGCTGCTGTACTGAGCTGCGGGCGTCTATAGATAATCACGTCTGCATAAGTTGACGCTCATTTATTCCTGCAGACACTCGCGCTACTCGCCGCTGTTGCTTAATTCGTTTTGCATTTCTTAATCGTTTCTTCAGACTTCCGTGTTGACATTGTATCAGTGCGTGTGTGTGTGTGTGAGTGTGTATGAGCGCATGTTTGCATTATGCATGTATGCAGATTTATTCGTTTGTATGAGGCTGTGTTTGTGTTTGTCAGTCAACTTTTAATTTTGTTTTCTTTTTGGTTTCTTTAGCTGACTTTGGTTTGTCGTTGCTTTAATTTCCGTTCTACGCGTTGGTTTCCTTGATTTTTTGTTTGTTTTGCTGTACTTCGTCTGGTAAGTTAAAATTAAGTATTTAGCATTTTACTTTCTTCGTCTGTCTATGTCTTTCCTGCTTTGTATTTTTGTTTCTTATCTCTTTTATGAAAATAAGCTGTTAACTCTGCAGAAAGCGAGTTGTCATTGAAGCGCTCGGCAGCTGCTTATTAACCTTTTAGCCTCTAGACTTCTGGGTAATGTAGTGTAAAATATTCTTTAGTTTGTTCGTGGAATGATGTAATTTTATTTAAAAATAAAGTGAATAATTTGTAACCTCAGTTAAAATGAGTACAAAACGAAAGAGCTATTCCATCGAGTACAAAAAGGGAGTAGTGGAGAACTCCAGGGGTGTAAATCTTGTAGCATTCTGTAAAGAGAAGATACTGGATCTCCGTAGGGTTTGTAAATGGCATGCAGACTACGATTACCTGCGTCAACTGGTGAACCAACGAAATGAGAAAAAATGCAAAGTTGGATCAGGTCGGCAGTCGTTATTTTCTGAGTTGGAAGATTGCATCTGGGAGTGGATTGCAGGCAGGAGAGCAATGGCTTCGGTTGTGCGTAGGTCTGATATACAAAAATTTGCCCTTGAAACAGCAATTGAATTTGATATATCCACAGAAAAATTTAAAGCATCGTCTGGTTGGACAACTTCCTTAAACGATATGAACTGTCTCTAAGAAGATCAGCAGCATTGTTTAAGCTGGAAGACAATAAAGTTGTTAGGCGTGCACTTCCGTTTAAGCTTTTTATTGATGGCATCGATTTTTCGAAACACTAACTAATCTAATCTCCAACATGATTGCCATGGATGAGACCGCAATATTCCTAGGCCAAGGAACTCAAACGGCAGTTCACCGCAAGGCCTTTTCGTCAATTCACGTTCCTTCTACTGGTTACGATAGTGCACGTGTTACCTGTATTTTGGCGATTCGTGTAGATGGAAAGAAAGTATCGCCATTTTTAATCACTAAAGGTATAAAAGACCAGATTCAACGAGTTTCAGGAATTTATGTCATTTAAAGTGAAAAAGCCTGGTGCACCCAATGTTAGGTTAGGTTAGCCTGGTTGGCAATAAGCCACGCATAGATCTTTTGGTCCCTAGCGATACCAGATGGAGACCGACCTTTATGAATACTGAAAGTAGACATCATGTAGGATGTCAGCGCTTTTGGCGAATCTAAGCAGAGCTGGGAGAATCGCTTTTGAGACGTCCTCCAGACCCTCAAACAATGGGGCTCCGAGGCATTTTAAACGCGTTCTTAATAATGCCGGACAGAAGCACAGAATGTGTTCTTGTTGCACCCAAGTAATTATAACAAAGTGGGTTGGTTTTTTGCTGCCACCACTGTTGAGGGGTCAGAATAGAGTTTTACTAGTTTGGGATTAAGCCAGTACTCACCGCGCTAAAGACATGAAAAACTATCTTGCTGAGAGGAAGATTGATCAAAAAATGATTCCAGTAGGAATCACTGGTTACCTCCAGATACTTGACATTGCAATAAACAAGCCATTCAAGGGTCATTTGCGGATGGAGATCAATGAATATATTGGAAACAGAATGGTGAGAAATCATCGATGTAATTTTGTAAAACCAGGCTTACAAGAAGTTGTGAATGGGGTAAAAAATTCATGAGACAAAATAACTGATGAGTGATGTTTCCAAAGCACTACAAACAGGCTACTTAGACAAGAAGCATTTATTTAACGATAGCTATATCGCAAGACGTGAGAGATTCGGACCAATGAGTCAACAGGAAATTTATTTGGAAGAAAATAACTGATTTTTCTGCATGACAACGCCAGGCCACACGTTGCTAAATCGGTCCAGAAATGTTTAGAGGGACTGAATTGAGAAAACTTGCCCCATCCACCGTATTCCTCGGATATTGCACCTTCGGATTACTATCTGTTCCGATCAATGCAGCCAACCCTTATTGGAGAGTGGTTCACTACTTACGAGAGCATCGCAAACTACTTCAATAAAAGGGTTAAGAGTAGTCAGAAGCCCAAACAAATGATGATTTTCAATAATATTTTGTGCTAGTCGTGCAGTAGTTGTGCAGTAGCATCTTGAAGCAGTAGCATCCTTCTCTGTTCTTCGCATTGACCTCTCCATCCTCAAACTGTGTTTTGAGGGTTGTGCTAGGGCTATCATTCCGAGCAGGCAAGATTGGAAAGAGGGGAGAGTCGGCACGGATATTGATACCTCTGTTTTCACTGACGGATCCAAGATGGAATCTGGAGTGGGAGCGGGGGTTTTCTCTAAATCAGACAATATGTCAGTCTAATTTAAATTGCCAGAAACGAGCAGTGTTTTTCAAGCAGAGGTCTTCGCTATCTTGCAGGCATGCAAAATGCTTCGGGATCGCTGTTGGGAGGGAGGCATTAACATTTTTTCCGATAGTCAAGCTGCGATCAAGGCCCTGTCGTCGCCGTATTGCAACTCTCTTCTGGTGAACTCCTGTAAGGAGGAACTTAAACGTCTCGAACTTGCAGAAAGTATTTCCTTTATTTGGGTTACTGGGCACAGAAATGTAGAGGGAAAAGAAATTGCCGATGAGGTTGCCAGGAAGTGGTCGACAGAACCGGTTTCAGCTTTCCCCTTCTCAGACATCGGTGCCCCCTTGACCGTTGTTAAAACGAAACTACACAATTTATTTCTAAAAAAAGTGCTAGACAGATGGGGGTCTGTCCCACCGTGTGCTATTTCGAAAGCACTCTGGCCTCAATACGATATAAACAGGTGATGGGAATCTCCCGGCGTTCAATTTCCAAACTCATTGCGGTGTTCACTGGTCACTGGGTGATCGGTAATCATGCGGAGAAGCTTGAAATTTCGTACAACCCCCTTTGCAGAAGCTGTGGGGATCCTGCAGAGAAAGAAACTGTTGAGCACTTTCTCTGCAAGTGCCCGGCTCTGGCGTCTAGGCGCTTGAGATTCCTTAGCGTGCGTTTTGGGGATGGCTTGAAGAAATTCTCCAGCCTAGATCCCGTTTTTCTCCCCCACTAGATCAACAGCACTGGATGGATGTAGACGGTTTTTCTCTTCCTTAAATCTTTTCACAGATAGTGGTCCACATTATGGAACAAAACGGCACGTAAGTACTACTTGAAGTGTACCTGGGGTACTCTTGCCATCTTACCTACCTACCTACCATGTGGCTTTTAGGTTACATTGATCAGCTGTTCAAAAAAGTCTAAAGAAAAACGCATTTAATTTTTTGCTATCTGCTTTGGAGCACCCGAGCGCCCTTTGTTAATTGTTGAATAACTCGAAAAGTATTTGTCGGATTCACTTCAAATTCCCACACAATATTTCTTAGTTCGTCACTTTGGATAAGAAAGGACGGAAGCTAATTCCAAGCCGATTATTATTGCCGCTTTTAAAAATGTTGGACAACTAGTAGCCCTGTACAGGGTCCGGCACTCGGAGTGTAACAAACTTCTGACCGCTCGCGCAGCTGATGCACGGGCTAAATGACGGACCAGAGTATTGTTTACAAGCGCGAGGAAGCATTTTGCCCTAGAGTAAACTCGAAAAAATCAGTAATGGATTTCAAACATATGATAATAGAGTGACTGCATTATACTTGGCTGGAAAATCACAACCAGCGATTGTTCGTGAGCTCGAGCACCTTCAGGTAAATAAAGTTTTTGCTTACCGCACCATTACTGGTTCATTGATACTGGTGGCATCGCGAAATGTTTTGGAGGAGGTAACTAAAAAACCGTAACATCACTTGAAATGGTTAAAAAGTTAAGAAGCGATTTGAGCGAAATCCTCGACGAAGTGCCAATCAAATGTCAAAAGAACTACAAATATCTGACCGTAGCATCCGCCGCATACTGAAAAACAATCTCAAAGGCAAGCCTTACAAGATCCAAAAGGCGCTTGATCTCAAACCAAAGCAATAACAAGTCAGACTTGAGAAAGCGAATACTCAAAAAATTTTATTGGTAAAACTAACCGAAAAACTATGTTAAAACGGCTCCAACCTATAAATATGGGTGAAACCAACCAATAGAAAATAGTTAGCAACCCTTACTGAAGTTGTGGTTAAAAATTGTTAATATTACCAAAAAAAATGGTTGAAATTTAACAATGTGAAATTGGTTCACTTAACCACAAAAGTAGGTTCGTATGGCTCCAACCTATAAAAATTGGTAAAATTAACTTATATTATATTATAGTAATGCCCACCTAACCACAAAAGTTGGTAAAAACTAATGTAAAAATTGTAATATAACCACAAAAATTGTAGAATTAACTATTTTTACTGTTACATTACTATAAAAATTGTATTGTTACTGAAGTTGTGGCACATAAACAATTAAAATTGTCAAAGTACTATGTATACTGTAATCCTACAATATAAATTGTGTGATAACAATATTAATTGTTTAGTATTACCACAATTTTAGGTACAATAAAATTTTTGTAGAATAGTTATTATACAATTAGAATCTTTATAGTTACATTTCTACTCTATATCGTTTTGATTTAAACATCAACGTTGTAAAGATAAAAACAGTATTTGTATTTTATTCAGGAAAATTTATTTTGTCTTTTTTAAATGGATTCTAATAAAAATAATTCACAAAAAGTAACAATGTTGGAGATTTTTTTAAGTTATCCCTAACAGTCTTTAAGATCACGTTTTAAACATAAATATATAAGTGTACGTACAAATAAAAAAAAGGTTAAATCAGAACCTTTTACAAATCTCTTCGAGCTTTTTTAATGTAGTTTTAACCACAAGTTTTCAGTTTTATAACTAAATTATAATTATTCAGTAATCTCTCTCAGATACCTTTATATAAAGAAAGTACATTAAATTTTTTTTTCAGGAAAACTAAACATACTTAATTTGTAAAAACAATATGTAGCATAGTAAAAGCTTTTAAACCATATTTTTAATTATCCATAACAGTCTTTACAAAAATTATATGGCGTTTGCATTATTCGTTTTGCACAAAACATCTTTTAAAAAATGACTTCAATTTGGAGGATCGAATGTTTTTAAAACCCCTATGTTTTTAAAATGTTTTTTAAATGGCCCCTGAAAATGGTGACTGCAAAGAAGGTGCTTGAAGATGTCAAATTATGTAAAACTTTAAAGTGGATTGCAAGAAAATCCACATTTTGAAAAACTTGTTCACACAAAAAGCACGATACCATATTGAATTATTATACATACATATATATACGCTTATTGACAAAGTTTTCTTAACATATTATTTAAGATCGTTAATTAAACACAGTACATTTTGGGATGCTTTGTCGCCTTCTAAATTTATCGAATAAAAATACTTTTGAACAAACAACCAAAATCCTAAGCTATCACTGGGGTATTTTAAATGAAGGGCATGAAATGTCTTAAGGCAAGTATCAAACGCACTCAAAAAACAGGGCATCTCATATTTGATTTCATCAAAGTAAACATAAAATTTAGCGTCACATAAATTATAGCCAACTGCAATAATTATTGGTTGTAAGGTCTCCCCGCGATCATAAAGGGAAGTCTTCAGCTTGTTTAAACAGTTTTCAACATCATTTGCCGTAACAACATAAAGAATAAAGGACATCTGCGAATCTTTGATAGTAGACCGGTAAATCTTTCTTGCGGTATTTGCTTTTCGTTTTATTGTTGGACGCAGCAAAACATGAAGCAGTAGTGCAATGATCTGTTCTGAACCTATGTATATGTTTAGAAATAGTAAAGATATGTAAATATAAATAAATATATGTTTGAGTAAATGCCTTGGCAAACCTTTTTCTTGTGATTTTATTGTTTCCAATTGTTGCAAGTTTTGAGATTAAAGGTCTTCCATTTATCGACGATGGATGTGGAATGTGGATGCAAATAACTAAAATCGATTTGAATCTAAAAATAGATTGATACTGTTACTATATATTGTATTGGGGTTATACCCCAATGAATGTGAAAAGAGCTTCCAATTTTGTAAGGCTTCAAAAATTCTGTTTTGTGTACCGTTTGTGCTTAGAATTTCTTGTCTTCGTTTTTTAAAACACTTTCGCCAATTTTCCTGCACGTCATTCCACGGCTCCGTAAAAATTTTTAGCCACTCTTGAGCCTTTGCAATTTCTAAGGAATAAATCAAAATGTTGATAATATTACACATAAGACGTAGAAAAATTCGGCTTCAGTATACCTGTTTCTTCTCCACAGTTTGAAATATCAGCTTTTGTGGATTCACTACCTATATTGCTTTTTTCATAAACAAATTCACCCGTTCTCTTTAAACGTTTTGCAGTATTATAATATTTGTCATACAATCTTCCTGAAGGCCGCGATCCAATTAAATTAAAATAAACTGCCTATGTAGAAAATATCCAAATAAAAATATCAAAATATCGTTTTAAATAAAAGACAAACCTTGTCATCATTGAATGTTTCTTCAATTTTAATAGAAATGTGCTCAAATTCTTTTCTTCCAAGTTTTATTTTATGTCTCAAGTGCCAAGTTACCATAGAACCTATTAGAATTGCTGAAGCTTGAAACGAAACTCCACTTTTTCTCCTAACTTACGTTCCCGGAATAAGTATGTCAAGTCCTGCTCTTCCAAATATCTTAGCCGTTCAAGTGTTATAGATTCATCAACGATTTGTTAAAATATTACACATTTACTTAATAAGTTTAGAAATCGATGCATGCAATTATTTTCACACTTTTTATATGAGCAATAAAAGCAACAACACAACCAAAGCCAAATAACGAAATGGTTGCATGACGCCGTTTCACCAGCATTTTTGTTAATTTACAAAAGTTATTTTTAATAAACCTACCAATTCATATTTGTAAAATGTAGCTGAATCCCCAAGAGTCTAATAAAGATTCCAGTCCGTTCTTTTCTGCAGATTCCAAAATATTATTTTCCATTTTTATAACTTGCACACACAGTTTACATTCAACCGGCTTGCTCAAAGTTTTCAACCAACTGAGCAATTGCAGCGAGCGTCGGCGAAGTTCCGTTACAAACAATAACAACAGCAGCAACATGGTCCGCTTCTATTATTGCAATCGTTTATTTTTTAACTGCTGTATCAATGGTTACTTTAACACAAGGAATAGTAGTGGCACAATTTGCTACTGTCAAAATAACCTATTGAAATTGTTAAAAGGCATTTTCAGGGAGAAATATTTTAACTGATTGGTACTGGTATAATTAACCAAGGTTTATGGTTGATTTAGTTTTTTTTCAAATGTACAATTTTATTGTAAAATTAACCAAATAAGATCAGTTAAATCACACTAACAAAATAACATTAGAAAAAAAATACGATTTACGTAGGTTAATTTTACTGAACAAATAGTAAGTGAAGAAAGTAACAATTTTTGAATTGGTTAATTCTACCATATTTGTTGGTAAGAAAACAACAACAAAATGTAAGGAAAATTTTAACTTTTTCAAACAAGCTAAAATTGTTAAAATTACAGCAACAAATTATACAGAGCGCGCACTAATCGAAAAAAAATTGTTACTTTGACCAACGTTTGCAGTTAGCTGAGAATTTTTGCAACAACAATTTACATGGTAGTAAAATTAACCACGGAAATTGTTACATTTAACCAATGTTATTTTTCTGGGTGAAGGAGTTGTTTCGCTTGGCCCAAAGCGGTTAATTTCCGAACATTGTGTTTTCTGAAGAGATAATTTTTTAAACTGAGCAATTCGTAAACTCCTAAAATGATAAGGTTTATTTGACCGACCGTTCATACGAGAATTTGAGCCACCGATTGGCTATCAGGAGGCATCACTCACTACAGGTAATGGTTCCGGCCGCTGTAACCGTAGATGGGCGCTCTCTAATCGTTTTCATGAAGCCTGGCGTCAAAATACATGCGAAATATTATCGGAAAAGTATTCTGGAGGTTGCTTTGAAACCGTGATCAAATTCGAACAGCTTGGGATTCATTTCAGGACTGTCTCAAAGCCATAGTCAAGGCAAAAGGTGGTTATATCGAGGACAAGTAAATTTATTCTTAATTTTGTATTATTTTCACAAATTATTTACTTTAAATTGAATAAAATTAATTTTCCAAACTAAATTTATGGACATTTTAATTAGTTACACTTCGAGTGCCGGACCCTATATAAAAGTATCACTGTCGCTGTGGCTATTACTTTTCGTTGAATGCGAGCGCACCACTTATATAGTTCGACTCCATCCTTTACTTGCCACAATTTAGCTTATTATGGCATTAAAAATATTCGCATTTTCTCATTCTCATCTCATTTGCAAAACTTAACTGAAAATAATAGCTGAAAACCTCTACCACCACTTTCCATTTACTTGCCTGGCTATGATTAAAAACGACTTAATTAAGAATAAAAAATATGGAAGCTAATTGTCTTTTGTAGTAAACTGTCAACTTCCAAATTATAATTCACATTTTGCACATTGAATTGCATATAAGCTTACGATGGTTTTTAAAAATAAAAGGACAACTAACATCATTTTGCTTTAAAAATTCATTTATTAAAAGAGAAAAAACAAAAAACAACAGTGAACATAAAAGAGTAAATGATTGTAAACACTGCAGTTGTTCTAGTGCAAACGACCGAAAATATATTGCAAATGACAAATAAAACCTATTCGGCAAAAACCATTGCAACGGTGCAAAGTGAATGCCACAATGCCACAAACGAGCAAAATATGCAACAATAAATGCTGCAGCAAAATGTGGCAAATAACGAAAATACGTAACTCACAATCAGTTGACTGCAGCAGCAGCGGCGGCAAAAACCATCAATAACCAAAAAACTGCGGCGCCACACTGGCGCGCGGCAGCGCAAAGTCGCTTCCCAACCAGTCGCTTCACCGACGCATTTGGCACACACACATACAAGCACTGCCAATTGTGTTTCCGCACTCCTTCTCGAACCACCCGCTTCATCCACCTCGGCTAACCAACCAAATACGGTGAGTCATTGGCGTCATCGTCTAGCGCTAAACCGAAATGGCGAAAAATGCCAAATAGGACAATAAATAAACGCCATGCATTTAAGCAATTGAATGGAGTGCAACCTGATACACTCAAAATAAATAGCAGCAATAACAACAATTGAAACAACCCAAACATCAAAAACATTGCCAATGCTATCATGAAGCTATCGAGGCTGCTATTAGACGAAACTGCGAATGCTCAACTGATAACTAGGCTAAGATATGCACCAACAGCAGCGCACACACAGGCACACACGAAGTTTATGTGCACGATTGTATGACTGTGTATGTGTATGTGTATGTGTGCGTATGTATGCATGAATGGGGCGAAAAAATAAGCGAAGCATAACGAATGCAGGGGGCATGCAGGGAGTGGAAAACAGCCCTCATCTTTGCCACTTTGAATGCTGCCGGGTGACCCCTAAGCGTCTGCTCGATTTTCCTTTGTTTTCCTTATCTACCATTTGACTCTTTTCTCTAAGTGCTATTTCACAGCAATTTGGACGCTGATAAATTTTTATTATTTGCTACATAGTCGTACGCGCCATGTTGTTGTGTTGCCGCATTGGGGGGTGAGTTGTTTTTTTTTTTCTTTTCATTTTTTTCTTTTTGGCGCAGTATCACTCCGCTCTGCGTTCTTCGCAGTCAGTTAGTCGCCAATTTAATAGCATACTTTTCAGCTCTAAGTAGACAAACGTTGCGCATGGGGTAAAAATAAGTAAAAAAAAGGAAAAATCGAAAAAGTGCAAGAACACTCGCAGCGTAACAATATGGATTACAAAAACAAAAATAACAACTGCTCAATAGCTGCAAAGCTTCATTCACAAGCCAGTTGTCATTTGAGTTGAAGAAATTTTAGGTGCCAACCAGCTCGCAGTCAGCCAAGCATTGAGGCAACTCTGTATGCCAACAATAGACGCCACAACTGCGTCACTAGCACAACGCGGCATTGCGACATTGCGACGCCGCCATCAGCTGAGTCGTCACTATGGCAGATCACTGGGCTAATGTGGTGCGCCGGTTGCGGAAGTGTCTGCGACTTTGTTTGTGCTTCCGTTTATACGATTTTTAGATTTTCCTGCTCCTAGCTGAGCTTGGTGCGCTATTAATATTTTAGCTGCTCGCTCCTTTTTTACCACTACTACATTTGCTCAAGCTATTGTTTTTGTATATTTAGTTTTACGTTCACACATTTCTATATAATTTTTTGCTGCTTTCTTCCTCAACAACAACACATAAATTTCAAGTTTATTGTAGTTCAGCTCTGACTTCAATTGCCAACCCACAACGCTGATGTGGACTGCCGCCAGCGAAGCCCGCAGTGAAATACCCATCATCAACCCCGCAGTAAATCGAACCATCTCCGAACTAGCGTAGAAGTCTACAATTTTCTTGTCCTGATTTAAGGGGTAACACCACTGTACACGCGTAAAACAAACACGATTTTTAAAGAATTTTTTTGTATAGAAGGAAAGGGAAAACAATCACTCTGATTTGGGAAGTTATTACTTATATACTAAAATACAAAACTACAAAGTTTGATCGAAAAATTTTACAAAATGGCGGTATTGGAGACATTTTTGTAATGTGGTTTCTCTTGAAGGAGCTCCGCGGCACGCAGCATAGAGGGTGCAAATTTTAATCTGGAACAAGGAAATTTATTTTTTCTTAATCTAGATAAGAATAGCTAGAGAAACACGTAGGAGATTTAGAAAATATTTATTTTTGTGGAATTAGCAAGCATTTGAAAAAAAAACTCTATTTTGGACTAAAAAAACGGCACTTAAATAATTATAACAATCGTTTAAATTAATCTATCGAAAATCCCCTACGCTCTTCTCTTAAGAAGGTTATTATACAGACGTAGTGAAAAACCTGATTAAAAATATTTAAAATTGTTTGAGTTATGCTGCGTGCCAGTTTCAGAAAACGTGTTTTGAGAAAAACGCGTTTAAAGTTTGGAAATTTGGAGAAGTCGTTAGGTAGCAATCACCAACGCTTGGTTAAAAGCTTAAAATATTTATGAAATAAACTTCGGTAACTAATAAATAAAAATAAAACTTTTTGTTCTGTATTTTAAAAGTTTCAAAGAATTGTTTAAGCTTATAAAAAAAAAATCAATTTTTTGAAATTTCTACAGTGGTTTTACCCCTTAATATTAAGCAAATATAATAGTTTTTATACTTTCTTAAATAAAAATCCCATATACTTTTCTATTTTTAGAGGCTATAAATTTTTGTATAAAAGTTTAGTTCGTTATGCAAAATTATGAAAATTTTTACCAAAATTTTATTTTATTTTTCATCAAAATTCCTTTTAGCCAGAATCTTTAGAATACTTTTTGATATGCAATTTTACAGCCCATTTATGTTGAGTCTAACAAAGTGCAAGTTGAAAATGCCTACAAAATAGAGTTGTTTTTTGACAACTTTTTTTGCCGACAGTGCTAGACATTTTCTTCCATATAAAAAAAATTGTCGGACGTGCCTTGTATGGAGGAAAATCAGAAACACTGTCTGCAAAGGTAAATTCTTCAAAATTAACAGTATTTTGTAGCCACATCCAACTGACAATTTCTCAGACTTGCAATTTGTCGGCTATGAACCTGCATACCAAAAATGATTCCAAAGGTTCTGGTTAAAAATTTTGAAATTTTTTTGTAAATTTGAGACATTCTCTAATTTACAAAAAGTTTGAAAAAATTATGTATATGTTGTTTTGGGTTGGGTACGTAATGCTGTATGATACAATATTCTGTTTACAAAATGCTGTATACAAAATTCTGTAAAAAATATTCTGTATTGCCGAAATGCTGTATTGACGAAATTCTGTATTGACGAAATTTTGTATTGACGAAATTTTGTATTGACGAAATTTTGTATTGACAAAATTCTGTATTGACGAAATGCTGTAAGTAAATGATAAGAAATTCAACAAATTTTATAAAAAAAGTGCGCACTTTTTTTCTTCAGTTTCGATAGAATCCACAGTATTTTTGCGTAGAACTCGTTTTCGCGTGGGCGACCTTCGGCCGCGCTTCAAAAAAATAACCCTCATCAGTCCGACTCCGGCTACGCAATCCACCGTTTTTTTGCGTAGAACTCCTTTTTTCGTTGACTTTTGTCAACACAAAATTTTTTCAATACAGAATTTTGTTAATACAGAATTTCGTCAGTACAGAATTTCGTCAATACAGAATTTCGTCAATACACAATTTTGTCACTGCAGAATTTTGTTACGTTAATTTACAGTATTTCGTACGAAAAGAATTTTGATATACAGCATTTTGTAGGGATCCCGTTGTTTTGTTAAATAATGAGTCAAACTTTTGTAAAAAATTAGTAAAATCTAAATAAACAGAAGAAAATATGGTAGGCCAAAACTGGTCAAAATGTCAAGCTCCTATTTTACTGCCCATGAGTACTTGAATTTGTTGTTGTTGTACTTATAATTTATAATTATTTGCATAAATGACTTTCAATTAAAGAGGAATCCTGAGCAAGCTTTGTTAACATATAATTTTTTATTAAAAATGTGAGCAATTTCCATTTAATATATATATTTTATTAAAAACTTTTTGTCTAAAAAAATTTATTTTGATTTTTAAACAAAAAAAGTTCTCATAATTTTCTAAAAACAATTTTTATTTTTATTTGTTATTAAAAAAAATTTCTTACATTTTTCAAACGCCAATTTTTTTTTATATTTTTATTTTTACTAAACAAAATTTCCAAAATTTTTTTTTTTATTTTTATATATTTTTTTTAATTTACTAACAACTTTGAACAACTCTTTTTATTTTTTATTAATCGAAAATGGAAAAAAAAATATTTAAATTTTTTATTAAGAAAATTTTCTAACAATTAAAAAAAATTTATTTTGAATTTTTATTAAAATAAAACTTTCTAATAATTTTCTAAAAACAATTTCTTTTTTATTTTTCATTGTTAATAAAAACAATTTCTTGCAGTTTTCTGACAACAATTTTTTTAAATTTTTATATTTACTAAGCAAAATTTCTTACAATTTTTTTTTATTTTTATATTTTTTTCTTTTAAATTTTCTAACAATTTTTGAACTATTTCTTTTCATTAC
Source organism: Anastrepha obliqua (assembly GCF_027943255.1). NCBI lineage: Eukaryota > Metazoa > Arthropoda > Insecta > Diptera > Tephritidae > Anastrepha > Anastrepha obliqua. The sequence goes on from NC_072893.1 coordinate 7,491,387, forward strand.
AAAAAAGGTGATGATTTTTTATTAGAAAAAAAATTATATTAATTTTTTATTAAGAAAATTGTGTAACATTAAAAAAAAAATTACTTTTATTTTTATATTTTATTCAAAAAATCACTTTTCTATATTTCTATTGTTATTTTTTATTAAAAAAATGTCTTACAATTTTCTAACAACAATTTCCTTTGTTTTTTTAAAAACATGTTTCTATGAAGTTTTTTGGCTTATTTTTACTAATATATTTATTACAAAAATTGGTTTACAATTTTTTAACAATTTTTAAACAAAATTTCTAGGAATGTTCTAATCAAATAATTGTTTTTTTATTCTTATTTGGTATTAAAAAATGCTTAAAAAGTTTTTTAACAGCAATGAATTTTTTAATAAAAAGCAATTTTCTAACAACAATTTCTGTTTTTTATAAAAAATGAGTCGAACATTTTTTTATTTTTATTTGTTATTAAAAACATTTTCTAACAATTTTATAACAATTTGTTTTTATTTTTTATAAAAAAAATTTCTAATATATTAATTTTTTAACAATAATTTGTTTTTTATTTTTAGTTTTTATTAAATAAATTTTCCAAATATTTTTTTTTTATTTTATTTGTTGTTTTTTTAATTTTTAACAAAGTTCTAACAACTTTTTTTTTATTTTTATTTTTTATTAAAAAAGTTTTCTAATAATTTTGCTTTTTTAATTTTAGTTTTAATAAAAAATTTTCTAACAATAATTTATTTTTTTTATTTTTTTAACTGTGACTATCATTTTTACAACAATAATTTTTTTCTTATTTTTTATTAAAAATGTCTAACAATTTTGTTTTTATTTTTATTTTTTATTAAAATAATTTCTAAAAATTATTTAACAACAATTGCTTTTTTACTTTTAGGATCAATTAAATAAATTATGCTAACATTTTTTTGTACTTTTAATTGTTTTTTAATTCAATTTTCTAACACTTTTTTTTTATTTTTATTCTTTCTAACGAAAAACCTTTTTTTAAATACAAAATTTATAATTTTCCAATACACTTAAAGACAAATATAATGGACTATGAATAAGTTCGTGCGGTTTTTTTTCGAAATTTGAAACTTTATTGACGTAAAATGGTTACAAATTTAATATTCAAAGTATTGTCCATCGCTTACTACTACTTTTTCCCATCTTTCTGGCAATTCACGGATTCCCTTTGTGAAAAATTCGGTCGGTTTTGCCGCAATCCACGAATCGATCCATTTTTTGACTTCATCGTAATTACGGAAGTGCTGGTCAGCCAGGCCATGTTGCATCGATCGGAAGAGATAGTAATCGGATGGCGCAAGGTCTGGACTATACGGCGGGTGGGGTAGGACATCCCATTTGAGCGTTTCTAAGTATGTTTTGACCACTTGTGCAACATGTGGCCGAGCATTGTCATGTTGCAAAATAACTTTGTCGTGTCTATCGGCGTATTGCGGCCGTTTTTCTCGCAGTGCTCGGCTCAAACGCATCAATTGTCGTCGGTAGACATCCCCCGTAATCGTTTCATTCGGTTTCAGTAGCTCTTAATACACAACACCCAGCTGGTCCCACCAGATACACAGCATAACCTTCAGGCCATGAATATTCTGCGCCGACGTCGATGTTGAAGCATGGCCAGGGTATCCATACGTTGCCCGACGTTTTGGATTGTCGTAATGGACCCACTTTTCATCGCCAGTCACAATTCGATGCAAAAAACCCTTCCTTTTGTGCCGTTGAAGCAGTTGTTCGCATGCCATAAAACGGCGTTCAACGTCTCTTGGCTTCAATTCATACGGCAACCAATGGCCTACCTTTCGGATCATTCCCATGGCTTTTAAACGTTTGGAAATGGTTGATTGATCAACTCCCAAAGTTTTTGCAACCTCTTCTTGCGTTTGAGCCGGATCTTGATCGAGCAATTCCTCCAATTCGGTATCCATGAACTTTGGCGGCGCACCCTCGCGTTCTTCGTCTTCCAAGCCAAAATCACCACTTTTAAAGCGTGCAAACCACTTCTGGCACGTTCGCTCAGCTAGAGCATGCTCACCATAAACTTCCACCAAGATACGATGACTTTCGGCTGCTTTTTTCTTCATATTAAAATAATGAAGAAGAATTCCCCGCAAAAACACATTATTTAGCACGAAACTCGACATTTTCAAGTGTGGTAAAAATATTGTTGTTTACGCTTCAAATAAAAAACTTATACTGACGTTTGTGCCTTACGACAGTAGCTCTCCAATGAATGTTTGGAAATGTGGATCGATGGAATAATAATCAAGTTACGCCATCTGTTGTAAAACCGCACGAACTTATTCATAGTCCATTAAAATAAACAAAATAACCTTTTTTTACAAAAATATTGATGATTATGAATATTTATCCAAGATACTCAAGGACAAAAAAATAGTATATTTGTGATTATTGCTCACTTATAGAGAATAAATACTGCTGTTTTAAAACTTACATTAAACATTTTCATTTTCCCTTCAACAACTGGCTGTATACTGCTAGCTGTCACTTTTTCACCAGTTTAAGAGCAGTCTCGTATGTGTAATGCTACGTACAAAACAATAACTTTTTCACTTCTCAACGCAAGTCCGTGCAAATTTTCCCCCATACTAACATCTCTCACTCTTTTCTTCTCTCCTTCTATCCCTGGCTGACGACTGGCTTGCAGGAAGTACTTAAAAACTTTGCTGGCGCCAGACTTTCTGGCGCGTCAGGCTGTCGAGATGCGAAACTGCTGACTTTGGCAACATCTTCCTAAAATTGATTGTTTTATTTTATTTTTATTTCTTGCATTCGAATTTTTCAACTCAAGTTGTTGCTGTGCTTTTGGTTTTGCTTTTACGCGGTGCCAAGTTCTATGTGATACTATTTGCAATGGATGGAAGCGATTTGCAGTTTACGATTTTTTTTATTGCAAACTAACTGTTTTCTGAAGATTGTTGTCATCATCGTAAATACAGTTGTTGTCTCGTTCCTGCTTCGGATGTGGTTGATGACATTTGGCATTGTTATGAAAAAAAGGTTTAATGGAATATATTTAATAAGTTGTGATTTGTTGTGTAAGAAGATTTCTTTAGTTATTTTCATGGCAGATCCAAAAATGTGAAAAAAATGTTTAGTGGATTAAAAGCTGCATTTTTTCTCACTAGTTGACACAAACCTAAGGCACTAAGTGGCGCGAAGTCTTTCTCCGTATGGTTCTGCCTACTCCCGTCAGCCTGACCTAGCTTACAAATCTAAGGAATCATAATTAACGGGATTATCAAAACTATATATGGGAGTCCCTCCAATAATCCCTTAATTAGTTGTTGCCATCGAAAATGCGAAGTATGTCAATTAATCTCCGGGTGTTTAGCTGTAAACCTTGATCAAAGAGGTCCCGAAATATGCTCAGAAAATTCAAAATGCAATTTCATTCCTCACAAGTTATATTATCGCCTTGCAAGTACTCCCCATGCTCGAGTTGGTACAACGCTCGATATCCAACTGGATAAGGCGTTGATACCCATGCCTTTAGCCACTTGTAAACTACTGATAGATAGGGAAACCATCAACAAGGTACAGGGTTGCCCATATTCGACGGACCCATGTGTTTTTTTTTTTAAATCAAAGAAAAACACAATTTTTTTGATGTTGACAATAATAATCATTTTATTAGTTTCAAGTAGATTTGTTGACATCACTTTTTGAATATGATATCTCTCAAATGGCCGCCTTGAGCCTGTACGGCGTATTTTGCCCGTTTTGCAGCATTTTCCATAGTTTGAGCTAACATTTCGGCTGGAATAGCGGCTATTTCCTCACGGATGTTGTTCTTGAGCTCTTCTATGGTCTTTGGCTTATTAATATAAACCTTTGATTTTAAATATTCCCACAAGAAGAAGTCAGGTGGCGTTAAATCGGGCGAACGCGAGGGCCAGTCAAAATCGCCATTTTTCGACATCAAACGACGAGGAAACAATTTCTTCAAAAAATTGTTTGTGGTGCGAGCCGTGTGAGGTGGAGCGCCGTCTTGTTGAAACCATAACTGCCTCATACGCTTTCGACGAATAATTGGCATCACAAAAGTGGTTATCATATCGCGATAACGCTCTTTCTTCTTCTTCTTCTTCGACTTCTTTTGTTGAATGTAAATTTCAACAATTTGGTAGCGCTCGCGTGGCGTGTACTGTTCCATGGTAAAAATCTGCTTGGACTGACGATTCCAACGCGGTATGTCATTAAGCGATCTGACGTCTCTGTCAAAAGATACAGGGTTGCCCGACGGGTCGGTCGAATATGGGCAACCCTGTAGATGCAAGTTGGCAAAACCTCACAACATGCGAACTAAGCAGACAAACATGGCCGAAATGGAACAGCGGTCGATTGAAAAGCTTGTTAAGATTTAACAGAGAAGCTATAAGAAAAGTGATAGGGGTATTAACTGGTCATTGTTTAATAGGCAGCTACGCTAGAAGGTTAGGACTCCCGTACTTCGATTTTTGTAGAAGATGTCTCAATACAGAAGAAGAGAAAATAGTCAGACACATTTTATGTGAGTGTGAAAGCTTAGCTATGAGGAGGCTCCGCACTCTTGATACGACGTTTTTAACTGATGTACCGGGCATAGCGCATCTAAAACTAACGAAGCTTTGCTCGTTTATTAAAGCTACTGGATGGTTTGAAAAGGAACCCATAGGGTAAGGATAAGTTCCAGTGGTATCACAATGGACCTATGAAAGGTCTAAGTGTGTCATTGCAACAGCCACCGTACCAACCTACCTACCTATTACATATAATATTTTACATGCACTTATGGTAGTAGTCCGTCCTAATGACCGAAATTTCGACGTTTTTTCATGAATTTTTTTTAAAAAGAAAATAAAATGCGATCGTTTTAAAGTTTTTACATGTTTTTATTGGTGTTTTGAAGCATATAAAAAAAAAATTTTTAAGTTAATTTTATATAAATTTCTTTAAAATTTTTGACGTCAAAGTGGAGTCCTTAAAAAAAGATGATTTGGTTCGGGGAAACACACAGGCTTCCAAAGTCATCTGAAATAAAAAATTCAAAGTAATTATTATTCTGTAGACTTTATTTTAGGTCCTGAACCTAAAATATACATAAAAATAAAAAAAACAAAAACAAAATGGCGGACTTGTGAAAAAAGTTCCCAAAATCTAATTTTTTTTCTTCATAAATTGTTCAGATTAAATAGTTTATTATTAAAAAGTTAAATGTTTTAAAGGTCCGTGATCTAGATACGTGTGTCTAAATTGTATGTTGGTTAAATTTTTAGCCAAATCGGTTGAATAGTTTTGCGTCAGTGATTCCCCGAAATTTCGAAAACATGGTTTTGAGAAAAACGCGTTTAAAGTTTCGACAATAAAAGAGGGGACGGTCAGAGCAGCTGCTGCTGGCGTGTCACACGCTTTCATACACACTACGGCGCGCTCTCTTATTTTAGCTAAGACTTTAAAAATAATTAAAATTTCTGTCTGAAATTTTTATAGTATATTTTTAAGATGTTTTTCTTCCGAAAAATGTAAAAAAAAATTCGATTTTTTGAACCTGTCACACCGGGCTACTACCTTATGCACATAAATGAAATATGAAACACATACACATTTCGGCTGGCGGTAAGTGTCCGCTCAAGAGAGGTTTCACTGTAGTACATAATTTTATGCAATACATTTAACCCCTTAAATGAAGTAATTTAATAAAATAATAAGCTTTTTCGAGAATGAGCTCGTTTTCAAATTTTAAAGATAAGATATCCCATTAAAATAATAAAAACTTAAAAAAACATAAATTTTAGGATTTTAAATCAAACTTTTTTTAATAATCTAATAAATGTCTATGTCATTCCTTGTTGTTTTTTTCTTTTTTGTGTTTTTGTGCGAGTAATTGTCTGCGATTAAAATCACATCGTTTTCAGAAATATCACCGCTTGGCTCTAATTGAAAAAGCGTATAAAAAACAACAACAATGGAAAGCATGCAAATCACTTAGCTCTAAAAATATAAATCGATTAAATAATCACAATGACTGCAACATTGCTGTTGTTGTCATTTACGAGTATGTAAGCACTTTCGTTTCCGCATTCAATGCCAGTTCACAAAATTATGAAATATTAATTTCTGTTGATTTTTAGTTGGCAGCATAACAAAAACAATTTGAAGCGCAAAACAAACTAAAATTATATAATTTGCGAATTCATCTGCAAAACCAATACATACACATGAACAGATAAACTCTATATATGTACAGACATTCACACGTACATTTGTATGTATGTATGTATGTCCGTATGCACAATGAAACTGAAAAGAAAATTGTTATTGCCTTTACGCTATGTTTGGATTACAATGCAGTTGAATTTTCACAAAATCTGTGCAAATATTTAGTTTTACAAGCGACTCGATTTTGCAACAACTAAATAGAGTTAAACAAACAAAGCTCTGGGTTGAATTGAGATGCTATGAATTGGTGAAAGAATGCTAATTTGTGGCATAAAGTTCGCACTAGTGGTGGTAATCTCGATAATTACAGGATAACATATCCAGTTCGCGGAATTCCTCTACTTTAGTACTGAAAATCCCGATATTCCACTAAGCGAAAATATTGATATTACACTGAAATACAATTTTTTTGTAATAAAATAATCAGAGATTAAATCTCTTTACCTTCCGCCATAAAATAATAACATTAACAACATTCGGGCACCCTTAAGTCCATTGTTCCCCGCTCGGGCTCCCTTTTCTTAAAATCTACCCGATCTCCGAAGAAATCTGAGTAGATTTAGTGGTGCCAAGGAGTCAAGGTGGTCGCTTCTTAACATATCAGTGCCAAAGGCCTCGAGCCTGATTCGAGCGAAGGCCAGGCAGATGCACAGAAAGTGGTCCGCCGCATCATCCTCCTCTTCACAAGCTGGCCAGAGTACATTGTCTGAGATGCCTACCTTTTCCATGTGCTTCGCTGACAGAAAGAGGCCCGCCATCAGTCCAACCAGCTGTCTGCAGTCGCTTCTGCTTAATGACAGGAGGATTTGCGACAGTCGGTCGGACATCAGTTTAGTCCATTTGCAGCCTCGCTCAGCCTGCCAAGATCGCTTGTGGGTGGTAGTAACCCATTTGCTAACCATGGCTTTGATAACTACAAAAGGGAATGACAGAACGGGCTCCCGCCCCAATTAGTTGGCCTCAGAGCCCATCCTAGCTAAATTGTCAGAGGTCTCGTTACCCGCGATACCCCCCTGTCCCGGGACCCATGTTAGCATTAGACCATTATGTCTACCGACATAGTTCAGCCTGGGTTTACAGGACTCAACTACCCTTGAAGTAGTTTAAGGCCATGAGCGCGCTGTCGCTGCAGACACATACAGATCTGCCTCTCCACCTGTTTTCCACAACAAAGTTCATCGCTTCTTGAATAGCATACACCTCCCCTTGAAACACAAATGTGTACATTCCAACAGTTTTGAGTCGCTGGATTCCACGTAGGCAGCAGCGCCGAAAACGTGGTCGGTCCTAGAGCCATCTGTGATCCTTTTATTTATTGTAACTGACACTAGTCGTCGTGGCATCGAGTTACGAGTAACTAAGGAAGATGTTTGGCCTATTTTCTTGCACAGCCTTTTCAAGCTGCAATGGACTAATAAACTTGCGGTGCCGTTATAAACTTGATTGCAAGAATACTACAGAGGTTCTCCTTTGGATTGGATTGTCTCTCCATTCGGCGCGAAAATTTCCTTTGCAAACTTAGAGCTGTGGATTGGATTACTGTCCCGTTGGTACGTCCCAGACTCTCCGTGAATTTCTTCGCGAGAATGCAATAAAACAATAACAAAAACCTTTACGTAATTTCCTGTTTTCATCTTATGCAAAATTCTACAAATTGGAGTCTTGCCACGATAGCTCAAATACCCCAGGTCATAAAAAAACCACCGTGGAAGTTTCGGGCCAGCTGGTACCGCATCGAATACTTTCAGAACCGGAGCGCAGGTATCCATTCGGACGACATGACCCCCCACCAACGAGCCGGCTGGATTTTTATGCACTGTGCTATGTCTACGTCGTCGTTAAGCTCGTACAGCTCATCGTCCCTTCTCCTGCGATATTCGCCGTCGCTAATGTGCAAAGGTCCAAAGATCTTGCGCAGAATCTTTCTCTCAAACACTCCAAGTTACGCATCATCGGATGTTGTCATCGTCACGCTTCGGCGCCATACGTTAGGACGGGCATGATATGAGCCGTGTAGAGTGTTAGTTTTGTTCGTCGAGAGAGGACTTTACTGCTCAGTTACCTACTTAGTCCAAAGTAGCACTTGCTCTTATAAAAAATTGTGCCTGAGCGATTAAGTCCTGCGACTCGCACGATCCTCTCCAGCATCAGGTTAAAGAAGTCACACGACAGCGAGTCACCCTGTCTGAAACCTCGTTTGGTATCAAACGGCTCGGAGAGGTATTTCCCAATTCTGACGGCGCTGCTGGTGTTGAGCAACGTCATCTTGCATAGCCGTATTAGATTTGTGGGGATACCAAAAAGACATTGCGGCATACAAGTAACTCCTTTCCGTACTGTCGAATGTAGCTTTGAAGTCGACGAAAAGATGGTGTG